>NC_140190.1:21568023-22768023 GCF_965226575.1 Pagrus pagrus
CTTTTCAATGAAATTTTCAATCTATGAAATCAATCTGTTTCTTTATTTTTGCCAAGCTTCTCTCAAGTTTCACTCTTTCAAATAATCAACCATCTACAGAGCTTTTCAGTAGCTATTTTTCTACTTCTTCTCATCATCATTATTATTATTAAAAATAATATTGTTTAAAGTGAGCCTCTTGTCGTTTAACAGAAAAATACATCATACAAACAGTAACTTTTGCAGCCTTGTCAGTCTGATGGCGAGTTATCACTTTCTGTCATCACTAACATGTTAATAATCAAAGAAGCTCTGAGGCTTTGCTCTGTATGTTATAATACAAGATTTCAGCATTGAGCTACAATCAGGCAACATTCATGACTCTGTACAGTCAAACTAACCAAACACTTCTTATTGATCATCATTATAAAGTTTCAGGGCGGTCCTGTAACCATGGTAACTCACGGTGCCAGAGGGGAGGGAGAGACGCTGAATGAAGCCGTTTACACAGATACACTGCAGACAAAGTCCAGACTATAGTTGTTATTTCACACATGTAGCACACAACAGGAGACTCTCCGTGTCAGACGACTTCTCACGTGCTGACTAAACTCAGCTGATAACGTAGCAGCGCGACGAGTCCTTGCTAGCTAAGCAGCTAAACTTTAGCGCCGCTCCGTGTTGAGATCCCGCCCCGTGTGGGTCTCTACACTGTCATTGGTCAGGCGAGCACACACTGTTAACGATACCATTGGCTGTAGAGTGTGACAATCTGTCGATAAACATCAGCCAACAGTTCTCCGATCTACATTGATCTCACAATCGTACTGCCATGCTGCTACTACTAGCAGCAGAGCTAACGTTTGCCTCGCCATAATCACTTTGAGTGCGTTAAAAACGTGGAAATGAAATTAACTTGACTTTCAGGGGGGTCCCGGTGGGCGGGGCGCCCCCCCCTATACAACGGTAGGGGAAACACAGGGGGGATTTAGAAGTGGGTATACGCAATGCTGACTGAAAAATAAGTGGGTATACGCCGTATACCCGCGTATACCCTGGACTACACCTCTGCTTCCACTCCACTGGCATGAAAACTGTCATCTAAAACGTGACTAGTAACTGAAGCTGTCAGACAAATGTAGTGGAGTACAAGTACAATATTTCCCTCTGAGCTGTAGTGGAGTAGAAGTATAAAGTTGCATTAAATGGAAATACTCATTAATGTAACCTGTGCAGTACTCGAGTAAATGTACTTAGTTACTTTCCAGGTTAAAAACACTGATAACTTGTTTATTGAGTTTTCTGTTTCCACTGATGTAATGTAACTAATTGCATCTTTACTTAAGGACAACTTTGATATACTTGTACTTTACTTGAGTATTTCCATTCTTGCCACTTTATACTTCCACTTCATTACATTTGGGAGGCAAATATTTTAATCCACTACATTTATTCGATAACTTTAGTTACTAGTTACTTTACAGATTACATGCTGTATCAGAGCCAAAGCAGCACATTTTTAAATCAATTTATCTTTCTTATTATTTCATTGACAACCAGACAATAAACACACAGATTGTATCTTGACAGGTCAATAATCAGTTTACTTTTACTTGTACTTATGATACTTAAGTACATGTAATATCTAATGCAATATAATATTTAATTAAATTAAATCTTTTTGGGGCAGAGTTTTTTACGATCAGTCAAAGATATCAGTTCTTCTCCCTCCACTGCAGTGAAGCTCCTGCAGATGTTGATGTCATCAACTGCAAAAACTCACAACAGAAAAGTGTCTTTACCTTCTTGGGTGATTCTGGAGAAACAGTTAATTTTTGAGTCACCTGATGCACCTTGAAAAAAAAATGTGGTGGAAGAACAGTGACCTAAAATTACCCACTCCTGAATAACAATATCCCTCAAAGATGTTTTTGCAGTAAGAAATATGATGAACAGATTTTATTCTGAAATGTGCAGGCAGTCCTCTGTTGGTAGTTTTGGGCTCAGAGGTTCTTCAGCATTCACTACATGTATGCATTAATATAAAGCGCTTGTTAAAGCGCCTCCACCTCCACTCATCAATTAAATAACTGATTAATTAGTTAGGAGGAAAATTAATCGCATCAAATGAATCAGTATTACATCTGAAAGTTGTAAATTCTGATTACATTGACCTGAAAGAAAAACACAAATATCAATTCACATTCCTATGAAAGAACTTGCACTTTAGCTAAGTGAGCCTCGAGTATTTTATGCTACTTTTACTTCAAAGACGTTGATGAAGGATCTCAGTCATCCAGGTCATGGTGGTTCTAAGTGTTATATCGTAGGCAACTGGACTTGTTTCAGTTTCTTGAAGACGTTTCACTTCTCATCCAAGAGGCTTCCTCAGTTTTCTTCAGTTCTTATTAGCAGCAGATCGGACTTCAGACCTGCTCAGACAAGCGTTTCATGGTATTTTTGACATAACCTGTCTGAGCAGATGCCAACAATCAGCCCCTCTCTTTTGAGATCTGATGAAGCTGCCTCAGTGACTACAATCACACCTGCTTCTCTACCTGAAACATCCACACAGGTAAGTTCAGACTGCTTGAAATTTTACCCTTGTGCGTCGCATCATGCTTTTCAGTTCCTCCTGTGTGTTTTTTTTCCGGTTGATCCCCTCACCTGTCATCATCCTCCGTCTTGGTCTGTCTTTCCCTGTGTTGCCTTGTACGTTTCGTTAGTTTGATTTTTTCTTTAAACCGAACTGTCAGAAAACGAAAGTAAGCTGGTAATTTGGTTTTCCGTTTCAAACCAAAAAACAAAAAAAACAAAATTCAGGCTGTTTTTTTCGTTTTTTGGTTTTTGGTTTTAAAACGAAAAAACGAGGAAACCAAAATCAAATTACGGTTAAACTTTGATTGTCTTTTCGTTTTTTGATCTTAAACAGCACATTAAGGCCGATGACAGACCGGAAGTATCTGAACTTCGAAATAAAAGCCCAGTGAATTAAGTTTTAGCCGTAGACAGTAGATGAAATGCCTATAAAAAAATCTTCTTTGTAAATGTTGTGTTTTGAGCACATTAATACATATTCAAAGCTGTGTTTATTTTTACACATTAGCGACAAGCTCATTGTTTAGTTCATCTTCTCCTCGCTGCGCTGGGGCTCTGTCGCTTCGCTTCCATTCAGTCAGATCATTTTCACAGCATGTTCTGCCGCCCGTCTCCGGTCCCAACCAGGCTCCAGACACGGAGCAGAGACTGTCCGACAGGCTGTCCCTCTTTGAAGCAGAGCATGAGGTCAGCTTCACTCCCGCTTCTGATCTTAAACAACACTGAACTTCAAAATAAAAGCCCAATGAATTAAATTATAGCCATAGACTGTGCTGACTCAATCCGACCCTGAGATCTCCAACCCCGGGCATATTTGGCAGGTGGCAGCGGCCCCTTTACGGTTCTTTTCTACTGTCCTGATCGTCCCAGCTACACCCAGGCGCAAGAGGGCAAGAGGACTTCTTGTCCCACCACTCTCAGGAGTTGTAGTGGTAACTGTTAAGTGTAGCCTTAGATGAGGGGATCACCTCCGCCGTGCGTAATAGTCGCGCGTAATGACAGCTCTTCGCCGGTTAAACACAATAAACTGCGCGAATTCTTGCATGTTTGTCTCATGACATGGTGGAACCTACACAGAGGTATACAGACAGGTGTATTATTAGTGTGAATGCTTCAAAGCATTCACACTATTGTTCTTCTGGAATTTATTATTATTATTATTATTATTATTCTTCCGTACGTTTTTCGGCTCTCTTCTACTCCTTCAAATTTTGTGCTACAGAAACCATTCAACTATCAAAATGTTCAGCTCATTAAGGACATGATGGCGTGTCAATTTGGCATTTCTATCTATTATACTTTTGGAAATATTCAGCTTCTTCTGCAAAAATTTTCCCATTCATCCTTATGGGGAATTTCTCAAATTTCGCTCTGCTACTACTTCAGCATACTTTCAGCTATAGAAACCGTTCAACTATCAAAATGTTCAGCTATTTATGCTCTTTCAGCCTTGTGCTTTTCAGCTTTTTAGCTTTTCAACTTTTTCAAATATTCAGCTTTTTCAAAACTAAAACCAAAAATTTTTCCCATTCATCCTTATGAGGATTTTCTCAAATTTCATTCTACTACTACTTCAGCATACGTTCAGCTATAGAAACCGTTCAACTATCAAAATGTTCAGCTTTTTAAGCTCTTTCAGCCTTGTGCTGTTCAGCTTTTTAGCTTTTCAACTTTTTCAAATATTCAGCTTTTTCAAAAAAAAATTTAACATGGAAACAAATGGGAAAATCCTCAAATCCTCCTCAAAACTCATCCACTTTCAACCTCTTCTGCTCCCTCATACTTTGAGCCAGAGACACCATTCCAACTTTAAAATATTCACAAGACCTTGAACTATTAGGCATGTGTTTAGTTTTTGAAAATCTTTTACGGTTTTGAAATTATCACAGTTTTAGTTTTAAGGATTTTTAGCTCCTCTTCTGGGTTTATAATGGGTGTGTATTGCGTGAGCTAGAGTGCGGAACATCACCGCTAGAGTGGAGAGCAGCTGGAAAAACTTTAGAAAAAACTCTCTTCAGCTTGATTTGGGTCCCACAGCTTTTACTTCACATAGACAATATATACATAGAAATGTAGGAAATCTTGTTGGCTTTCATATGATCATCTTATTTCAGATGTAGGACTTAAACTTTTGGCTGTGGAAGCCCTTGAGCGGCAAGCACTCCAGCAACTCCCCCATAAGGCGCAGTGTTAATTTGGAGCCTAAATCTCTGGAGTGGAGCAGACGGTACCGGTTTTGTCTCTCGCTCTTGTGCCCTCATTTTTCACTCTACAGAAATAAAAAAGACATCACATGGTTCAGCAATGTCTCCTGTTACTCACTGTATACATATTTTGGCCATAACCATTACACTTTTTTCTAAACCTGCAGGTGTTTGGGAGGTGTTTTCCCATTCATTCTTATGGGGACATTTTCAACTTTGGTTCTGCTACTGCTCCAGCATATGTGCAGCTACAGAAACTGTTTGGCTGTCAAACTGTTCAGCTTTTTAAGCTCTTTCAACCTATTACTTTCAGCTTTTCAACCTTTTCAGCTTTTCAACCTTTTCAGCTTTTTCAAATATTCAGCTTTATGTTCAGCTATAGAAACTCTTCAACTATCAAAATGTTCAGCCTTTTAAGCTTTTTCAGCCTATTACTTTCAGCTTTTCAACCTTTTCAGCTTTTTCAACCTTTTCAGCTTTTCAACCTTTTCAGCTTTTTCAACCTTTTCAGCTTTTTCAAATATTCAGCTTTATGTTCAGCTATAGAAACCATTCAACTATCAAAATCTTCAGCTTTTTAAGCTCTTTCAACCTATTACTTTTCAGCCTTTCTGCCTTTTCAGCTTTTGAAAAAATCAGCTTTTTCTGCAAATTCTTGACTATTCATTCTCATAGTTTTATGCATGTTTTGTGGATGAGGCAAGTGTTTTCCAGCACATTCAGCAGATTTTGCAAAATCACTTCAGCAATCAGCATTCACACTGTATTTTCGCAGGAAATACAATTTTTCTAGTTATTATTATTATTATTATTATTATTATTATAAGCTCTGATAGTGGTGTCACTCTCATTTGGTAAAATATTGACTTAAGCCTGTGAATATTCTCATTTATCCGGGTCATAGTTAACACCAGATCCAGTCTGGACAGATGCGATGAGAGGTGGAACGTTTTTTAAGACAAATAACCAAGTCCAGTTGTGTTCGATTTAAATTTCCTTGAGAAAAATATTGACTTGTGTGTGGTGAAGAGACTGGTTCTTTGGTAGGAGTGGACCAACGCAATGGGTTGTTGGTTAAAATAAGGGAGAAACACCGAGGATCCAGTTCATTGTTATTTATTGTTAAGCTGGTTGCTTTCTGATAGGAAGGATAAATGAAAGAACAGCAAAATATTAATCCACACAACTCAAACATCAGGGTCAATTAGCAACTGAACATAGGACACTTAATCTAAGCAAACTCAGCTAAAACTTAATAAAGGGTAGAAATTAGCATCAATAATCTTCTTTAACTATTAAATATACTAAGTGTGTGTGGAACAGAAATGGGTAAGTCACATCAAATACACAGCTCAACAATTGGGGATGAGGCCAGCCAGCTCCTTTGTTCTCACGGCAAAGGCCTCACAGGTGAGCTGGCTGCCTATAGACTCCAGACTCAATGGATGTGAAGTGGGTTTGTTTTTGGGGGGGGGGGTTTACAGAGAGGAATTATGACACTTAATCAGACTTCCACATGTGTAGTAATTAAACTGTTTAGCACAAAGTATGGATAAAAATTATGAAACTTTTCGGATGAGATGACCTTGAGGGTACGCTCGCAGTGCGACACCTGCTGGTGTTTTTTGGTAAATGAACAACATGGATTTTAAAAGGGGAAAATAAAGGTTGTGATTGGATCTCCAGTGTGGAGAGAGGATTTACACTCAATGTCCTGTAAACATCCCACTGGAACGAAGTCTGTCACTGACATAATCTTAACAATGATACTATTATGATTTGTATGCTTGCTGGCGACGGAATGAGTTTCGCAATGGGCGGACATAGGCTAGTGGGATAACTGTAGATTCATTGATAAGACTGTCAGGCACACACAAAGCCAGTAATAGCCTACACTGTTTTCGGCATATAATAATGCTGTGTGACGCTAACACTCAGTTAATGTAGCTACGAACCAACTTCCACTCCATATTTATCCATAAATGGACGAAGACGTCCTGAACCAGCTGTCATATCAATTTGCCGCTATCCACCTGTCTGTATACCTCTGTGTAGGTTCCACCATGTCATGAGACAAACATGCAAGAATTCGCGCAGTTTATTGTGTTTAACCGCCGAAGAGCTGTCATTACGCGCGACTATTACGCACGGCGGAGGTGATCCCCTCATCTAAGGCTACACTTAACAGTTACCACTACAACTCCTGAGAGTGGTGGGACAAGAAGTCCTCTTGCCCTCTTGCGCCTGGGTGTAGCTGGGACGATCAGGACAGTAGAAAAGAACCGTAAAGGGGCCGCTGCCACCTGCCAAATATGCCCGGGGTGGGAGATCTCAGGGTCGGATTGAGTCAGCACAGTCTATGGCTATAATTCAATTCATTGGGCTTTTATTTTGAAGTTCAGTGTTGTTTAAGATCAGAAGCGGGAGTGAAGCTGACCTCATGCTCTGCTTCAAAGAGGGACAGCCTGTCGGACAGTCTCTGCTCCGTGTCTGGAGCCTGGTTGGGACCGGAGACGGGCGGCAGAACATGCTGTGAAAATGATCTGACTGAATGGAAGCGAAGCGACAGAGCCCCAGCGCAGCGAGGAGAAGATGAACTAAACGATGAGCTTGTCGCTAATGTGTAAAAATAAACACAGCTTTGAATATGTATTAATGTGCTCAAAACACAACATTTACAAAGAAGATTTTTTTTTATATAGGCATTTCATCTACCGTCTACGGCTAAAACTTAATTCACTGGGCTTTTATTTTGAAGTTCAGACACTTCCGGTCTGTCATCGGCCTTAATGTGCTGTTTAAGATCAAAAAACGAAAAGACAATCAAAATTTAACCGTAATTTGATTTTGGTTTCCTCGTTTTTTCGTTTTAAAACCAAAAACCAAAAACCGAAAAAAACAGTTTTTTTTGGTTTTTGGTTTGAATCGGAAAACCAAATTACCAGCTTACTTTCGTTTTCTGACAGTTCGGTTTAAAGGAAAAATCAAACTAACGAAACGCACACGGACCGACCGTCCTCCCTATCCTGCCTCCTGTGTGTCTGCACTTGGGTCCATCGAGTGTAACCTTATAACATAACAGAATGATCTGACCATGATGGACCAACATCAGCGCACAATTTTTGGACATTGGTGACAAGTTGTGGGCTGCATTGAATGGCTTCTTTTTTGTTGTTCTTCTTCTTCTTCTGACAGTAAGAACTATGTTCTTCCTCCAACAGGCTGTAGTCGTTCCCTCATCATGTCAGACCCCTGCAGAACTGTGGACGATGTGAAGGTGGCATGTCAGTCCTGTAAAAGTCTTGATCCAAAGGACTGTGTGGAGTTCTATGACAGCTGGGCAGAAAAATATGAAGAGGTCAGTTTAAAGACCCTCCACCAATCTAACTTTCATAGTTTGAGTTTTTTGGTGTGTTATCGCTTGTGTATTTAAGTCCTGGTCTTCTCTCTTGTCAGTTTGTCGGTTCTGTTCGTTGTAGAAATGTGTCTTCAAGAAAAAATAGTTTGCAGCCTGTGCGTTCCAGTTAGTTTAATTGCAAAGAAACCGAGAGAAAATTGTGTGTGTTCCTCTTATACAGAATCAAAAAAATATTGATGTGATCGTAGGTAGACATTTGTTTCCCGTTTTTCCACCTCAGCAGCACAAGGCCTACACACTTCACCTGTTATGAAACCAAAATGTCCCAATTAAAAGGAAATAACAAGACTAAGATCTCAATGTGAATTTTGCTTCAGTAATGTTTACACACAATATATTTCCCACTTCGGGGATCCTGTTTGACCCCCAACCAAACGCAAGTAAGGAAGAGAAAAACTAACAATAGCATATCTAGGTAAAATATTCCCTTACGACCCCCGTTGTCACTGTCAAGATAATTTTGGACAATCACGGTTTCCGCTTGCACTGGCTATTATGTATAATACAAACTTGCCATAAATTGATTGATGCTAGTAACAGATGTGATGTAAGCATTAAAAAAAACATATCAAAGTCAGCACTTGCCTGCAGTGTGCAGTTGAGTGTATAACTGATCAAAAATGTTATTCAGAAATGTAACTCAAAAATGTAATTGAAGTAAAAAATATAATTTAAAAATGAAATTCAATATACTTCAAATATAAATCAAACGTCAACTTGATTATAGGCAATAATATATTTTCTTATTCTTCCCGTTGTCATATTAGCATTCTCTTAGTCTCAAAACAATCCTAGTGTTGCTACATCCCTGAGTTTTGAGGTTTGTGACATTGCTATCTCTTGGCCTTTCAATCTCTCTCTTTTCTGAGTCATGGGTTGAAATGTGGTCTTCGAAAACATGTTTGACGGGTGGGTGGTTGCAGAGCCGGTTCAGACCTCCATGGGACCTGTAGTGCCACATTATGTGGGTGGTTATACGAAAACTTGCCATTTTGTGTCCCTCCAACAAAACTGCTCAGTAAATCTGAATAAACAATAAATAATATATATATATATATAAATATAAATATATATATATATATATATAGTTTAGTTTCCTTGATAAGCCTAGTAACATACAAACTAATTAAAAGTTTTTTTCTTTTGTTTTTAGAGTTTTAAACCCTTTTTTGTGCAAAGCATCTTGCAAGAAATGTAAAAATGGCCTGTCCAACAGTATGATTTGTCTACCTTTACTAGCTATAAAGGCCAAAAAAGTCAAACTATCACATAAAAACTTAAACCTATATAAAGCCTCAAGTGTTGTTTCATTACTCATGAGTGGATTTTATTCTTAATATGTGTTAAATGTTGAAAAAAACAACAATTTACTCGGGTCCCTGGGTTGTTGTCAACCCTGTTACTTTCAATGAAAACACCCCTTCAGAGATAATGGACTGTTCCGAAAGTTACATCATTCCAGGTAGTGAAATCATCTGCCTTTCATGAAGTTGATGGTGAAAAAACAAGTGAGTGTCCTTTTTTTTAATGAATTTTCTTTGAGTTATGTAATGTCTTACAGGGGGGGACGAGCTCATTGTGTCAGCCCTGTTACCACAAAAGCATACTTTAAAAAGTTATTTGTTTGAAATTTTAAATGTACATATATAACAACATTTAAGCCTCTCATGAATGCACACCATGTGGTGTCATTACATTTACCACATGGCTAGTAATGGCTGCCAATAACATTTTTCGTCAACCCTGTTACCGTAACAAAAGCATATACTTTCGTCAACCCTGTTACCATTCTAAGGTAACAGGGTTGACGAAAGTATATGCTTTTGTGTGTACATGAAAATATACTTGTCTTTCCAATAGGATTTACATGTTTTTGCAGGTTTCATACCTAAATATCATGTTTTTCTATTTATTCTACTGATAGGCAGGCTACAATTTGTTGAGGTTACTGACCTATACTGATCTATCTTTTTAGATAGATTAAGATCTTTTTATTTTAATAAAAAAAATATTCAGATTAGTCATGTTGAATGAAAGATTTAGGAATGTCCCATTATAACTTGATTATAGCCATAACTGTAACTTAAAAAAGCAGTATAACCAATACGGTAACTGTTGTCAACCCTGTTACTTGTATAATATTCTAATATAATGTAAAAAATGAAAAGACAAATGTAAAATCAACTCATTGTATATGTTAAGTAAAAGAGACCAGTAGTCCACTCAAAGAAATTGTGGTATTATTATTTTGTTTTCATAACGTTTTCTTAAAACAGAAGATGCTGTGAAAGAGTCAATTGTAAATGAGCATATTCATTCATGGAAAAAAGTCAAATCCTCAATATTCTCACTTTGTAAACACACTTAGTGTAACAAGGGGGGTTGTATCTTTCACTGTATATCAGATTTATCAAATATCAAATGTTCACTTCATTATGTAATAACGCCGCATTTTGTAATAATCTGCCACATTTTGTAATAAAATTCTTGAACGCAATATGTAATAAACTTTGCCGCATTTCGTAATAAGTTCTTACATATTGCATCAGTAATTACAAAATGCAGGTGTTGCACTTTTTTTATCAAGAAAATGTAAGAATTTGGTGCATTATGTAATAAACCACCAAAATGGATGTCTTAATTAGAAAAAAACATTATACCATCAGAACGACATTGACTTTAAGCATACTAGCATGAATCGTAAATATGAATTAATTTTAAAAACTAGTAGGATGTTTCATTGGTCAAATCTATATCAAATATAACTGAATTCATTGAGAATGTGTTTGAAAGCTCATAGAGACAAAAACTGCACTAAATGAGTGTAACTGGCACGAACATTATCGGTGCACTGAAATGTTGGAAGACGTACACACATGCAATCTGGATTATGTTATGCAAATATTATATGTGACAGAAAGCAGACAAAACACGAAAACAAATATGGAACAGAAAATGTAACAAATTTTGCCCTTTATCTGTAGTTATAGGATATGTAAAACAAACCCTCACAATATATATGAGTGAAACGTAGTCTACAGACAAGAGCTGACAACTTTTTCTCAAAATTCTAGCAAAGCAAAAAGTAACTCGCTCAATAAATTTGAAATTGTTTACTGTAGTAGACTTATATACGGAAGTACCAAACGGTGTTGCTGCCATACCAGAAAAAAATAAAATAAAAATCAGTATCACGTTATAACGTGATAAGTTTCACGTTATAACGTGATAAGTTGGTCTCGGGTGGAGGGGGCAGAAGTGTGTTTTCAGACCATTGATTCAGACTGGGTCAGGTGGTGTGGGGTGATGGGGGGTGAGGTGGGTTGCTGGGGCTGTGTCTATATGTGCTGAATGTAACCATCAGAATATAACTTTTTATTCATCTGATTAACCGGCGCTTGCTCACTATCTATGTCTCTCGACCAAAGCTCTCTCTCTCTCTCTCTCTCTCTCTTTCTCTCTCTGTCTGTCTGTCTGTCTGTCTGTCTGTCTGTCTCTCAAACCATCAGACACAAATCAAATTAAATCTTCTTGTCACTGTTTTGTAGCATAAATTGTGAGCCAGACAGATTTAGAAGCTGTGTTCATGAAATAACCAAAGCCAGAACACAACAGGTAGAGTGTCACACTGAAAAGTTTCACGTTATAACGTGATGAGCTGGAGGGACACCTACATGTAGGGCTCCACGGGCCCGACGTCACGCTGCGGCCTCTAATCAGACGCTCGGATCAGACAAACCTCCACAGTCAGCATGAAATGTCAATGACAGTATAAATATGTCAATGAAACTGAGACTATCCAGGTGGATTCATGGATTCACTTCCTCATTCACTCGTTTTTTCTAAAGTCTAAAGTAAATTTTTGTTAATAGTCAATTGTCTATAGCCTTCTTTTCTTAATTACATAAACATGATTAGAGATATATCTTTTTGATGCAAAAGATTATTTACGTTGTTTTTAGTTGGTTTAGTTTTGATGATCATTTATTTTTATCCACTGTAGGAAAGGACATCAATGTTGCATTAAAGAAATGGAGCTGGAATACAGTTTTTTTCTGTTCCATATTTGTTTTCGTGTTTTGTCTGCTTTCTATCACATTTAATATTTGCATAACATAATCCAGATTGCATGTGTGTACGTCTTCCAACATTTCAGTGCACCGATAATGTTCGTGCCAGTAACACTCATTTAGTGCAGTTTTAGTTCAGTTTTTCCTACTAGTTTTTAAAATTAATTCATATTTACGATTCATGCTAGTATGCTTAAAGTCAATGTCGTTCTGATGGTATAATGTTTTTTTTCTAATTAAGACATCCATTTTGGTGGTTTATTACATAATGCACCAAATTCTTACATTTTCTTGACAAAAAAAGTGCAACACCTGCATTTTGTAATTACTGATGCAATATGTAAGAACTTATTACAAAATGCGGCAAAGTTTATTACATATTGCATTCAAGAATTTTATTACAAAATGTGGCAGATTTTTACAAAATGCGGCGTTATTACATAATGAAGTGAACATTTATTACATTATTACATAATGGGGCGTTATTGCATAATGGGGCGTTTTTACATAATGTGGCGCTACAGGGCCCTAGGCAAAATTCTGCTAAGGGGCCCTCCTAACTGAACTCCAAAAATGTTCAACAGTTGCACCTGGCACCCAGTGCTTCCACCCCTCCCCCCTTTAAACATATTGCACTGTTGCCAGCTGTTGGTCTAACTAAGAATAAATTCAGACCAAATCAGAACAAATCAAATCAAACTAAATGTGTAAACAAACAAAAATACAGTCTTAAATGTTGGTCATGTAAACATGTTAATGTTTGCAATAACTCACCATTAAAAGTGTCCCTTTCTGCACTTTCTGGGTGCAAAATCATCAATAATGTCGTCATATGATATTTGCTTCCCCACATCATGGTTGATGCTCATGATGGCCAAACCACTCAGACGTTCCTGGGACATGGAAGATCATTTTTTTTACCATCAAATTGGCTGCACTTGTTTTACTTTCATATACTTCAAATGTAGGTAATTATTTATATTATTATTTATTATATAATTATTATTTATTTAGCACCATTGTCATAATATTTCACAAGTTTTATTTATTCACTAAGATATCTGCATCTATATTTGCCTGTGGGCTATCCAAGCAAACAAAATTTAATCTTAGTCAATATTTATCCATTACTTTCCATTTTGTATAAGTGCAGTTGTAACTACACTACAACTAAAATGATAGAAGCCAGCAAGATGCACACGGAGACCGGGGTTCACCCTGGGCTCACCGCCCTGTTAATGTAGGTCAAACACGGACTAGTCCCTCCGTTTATTATTTTTATTTATTTTTTTATTTTATTTTTCACGGGGCCTCTATTAGTTTGCGGGGCCCTACGCAATGTGCGTAGTGTGCGTATTGCGTGAACCGGTACTGTGTGGTTGCATCATACTTTATGACAAATGTCTTTTGGCTTCGCTCTGGAATGGCAAGGTGGGTGTCTGGGTGGGGGTTTTCAGGTTTGTGCAGCGCTTGTCTCTCCTGTGCCTGCTTTCCTGGCAACATCCACACCAGACAGATCACTATCACCAACAGATGAATCTTAACCACCACCCCCCACTTTATTTGACTTATTCTGTGTTGGAGCTGGTCTAGCATTGGTGAAGTGGTTCAGGTGATACCATGTCATGCTTCCTACCACCTGGACACCAAGGTCACCAAGACCACCTTGGCTCATGGCACTTCCTCCGAAAGACCTTTATGTAGACCTGGTCCCCTGGCACCACTGGCCTCTCTGGAATCAGGATCCTGCTCTTTTCCTGTAGGTAGATAGCTTTATGTATGGCAGTTAGATGTTTCATATATTCCTTCAGTTCTGTCTGCAGCTGCTCAAGCGGGGGTCCCTCATGGGGCCCTCTCAAGTGTGATGCAGGCAGGGGCCGACCTGTGAACATTTCATGCAGGGTTTGTGAGTGGCTCTGTTAATTGCCATGCTATAGCTCATTAGTGCAAGTGGAAAAGCATCCACCCAATTCAGCCCTTCTCATTCTGTGATGCCCCCCTCTGCTGCCAGATGCTATGCTCATATGGACCAGCCTCTTTCTGCATTAGAATAATGTCTTCTGGGGTGGTGACTGGCTTTAGTGACACCAGCGGCACCAAAATAGCCATTTGGATGCAAGTTTTGCTGCCTCATCTGCTGCATTATTTCCCCTTACAATGCCACCATTACCCTTCCTATGTGCTAAACGTCTGTCAAGTAGAGTTTTAGACGCGCTTCAGTCCAACAAAGCCTGATGAACTATTTGGCTCTGAAGATTCTTAACAGGGCAGCAACAACAGACATTACAGTTTGTAAGTTTGAACTGAACCCTGCTGAAGAAACAGTACCAGGTCTTTTTTTAAAATAGGATCTGCACCTGTTGAGCTTCAGAGCACCGAACTTGGCAGTAAACTTCCTGTCTGAGAACTTCTCTGGGAGTCCAGAGGATGCTCTGGTTCTGGACGTGGCCTGCGGATCTGGATGGGTCGCTAAACTGGTGAGACTATCAACTTTAAACTCCACTTTAATGGTGCATTATCTAGAAAATTGTCAAACTCAAAACAAATAGCGAGCATATCACCAGAGTAACCGCTGACTGTAGCTGGCCTTAGTTAGCTGTGCAGGTAGTGCTTAGGACTGGGAACTCAGGGACCAGGGGGAGTGTTAGTGTTTACACTGTTAGCATTGAGCTAGGACTGGGACGGTTCGGGGCTAGCTCATTAGCAAGCTACCTTCAGTAAATATCTCTGGAACACAATACATAGACATTATAATGTCAAAGGTGCTTTTTATTTACATTCTGTTGATAATTATTAACATGATATATCTGAAGAAGGTTAAAGACAGACTGTAATCTTGAAATAACTCTAGTTAAAGAGGAGGCAAATAGATACATAAGGAGGCAAATAGATACATAAAAATGGGAAAAAAGCAGATTCACTTTCATTTGATCAAATGCAACATGTAATGGGGCATTCAGACCAAACATGGGGCGAATCAGTAGAGCTTCTAGATTACCCAAAGTCAGTGAAAAGACAAACATTTATTTGCACAGAGCGGCGAGAATGATGCA
The DNA here is from genome assembly GCF_965226575.1 of Pagrus pagrus. NCBI lineage: Eukaryota > Metazoa > Chordata > Actinopteri > Spariformes > Sparidae > Pagrus > Pagrus pagrus. The sequence continues at coordinate 21,583,346 of NC_140190.1, forward strand.
AAATTTGCCTGTTTGTATCATCCGGTATCATCCGCGTTAGTAGCAAATATAAATCACAAACGACGCTTTCGTGTGACGCTGTGTCGTTAAAGCCTATCAGCATTGACACTCACACTGACGTCTTGACGTTTACGTCGATGATGTCCGGACATTCATGAACAGCAATGGAGGAGAGGATAATAATCAGTAATCGTGGACGTTTGCAGACACCAAGAGCTGTACGATAACACATCTGCTTGTACTGAGACAAGATTAAATAAGGAGCTGGTGTGGAAAAAAGTGAGCGAGGAAGTCAGACTACCCGGTAAGTCATGCAAATATGTCTCAGCAAAGCATAGCTCTGATTTATCCAAACTCCATTCAGGGAACAAGCATTTTAAAAGTTGTTTGCTCGTTGACTGGCCAACAGACCTGAAGAAGCATGAATTCTGGCTTTTTACAAGGTGGCATTATGAAGTTGTTGTTTCAGCGTCCTTTTGATCCATTTATGGCAGTCAGATCACAGATTTTTGCTTTGGGTTCATGAAATTCCCCCAGCTGGGTACACGTCACGCTAATAAAAGTTTAACAATCTAGCCATCAAACTCGTGCGTGTAACGCAAGCCGAATATTCTCTTTATATTTGGTCTGAACACACCCTTACTTTACACGATGGGTCCATCTCTGGGGCTCTTGGTGAAATGTGAGCTGTGTAATCAATTAACTGACAACAGCAACATTGTCTCTATAATTATTACTAAATTACAGACTTACAGACTAATGTCCTAATCATTTCCTACACAGATATTGTGAACCTGTGACATTAAGTCTTATCATGTCAGTTCTGATGTGACTCACTGTGCTGTTTGACTCCCATTTGTGTTCAGATGTTTGAACTGGGCTTCAGGCACTTTGTGGGAGTGGACGGCAGTAAAGGAATGCTACACCAGGCTGCTGAGACTGGCCTCTATCAGGACCTCAGACTGGCCTTAATGGGAACAGAACGACTGCCTGCACAGACTGGTACACACACACACACACACTCACACACACACACTGATTCACTCGCAGCTAATCTTTAAATATGAGGGTTTCATCTTAATATTTCAAAAACGTTCTCACAATAAATTGGAGGACAGTGTATAAAGGAGTTATAATTGTAATGTCACTGGTTCTTGTTCCTCTTCTGGTGATGGTTTCAGGTATGTTTGATGTGGTGATCATTGTCGGCGGTCTGGATGCTGGTTTTGTACCGGTTAGCGTTGTCAGGGAGCTCTGCCACACCGCCAAACCAGGTAATCAGCTAAAACCCATTAGCATGAGTCTGCACAGCTCATGTGTCTTCACATTCAGCAGGTAACTCTGACTGCCATGGAAGTGTCGTCAGTAATATTTGACTGGGTACCCAGTAGGACCGTTCAGTAATCCATCCATGACACTAACAAGGAGAGGTAGCTGACTCAAATTTGAGGACCTGAGACTTGCTTGACTCACACTGATTAAACACTTGACTTTGACTTGATATTTATTACTTGAGACTTGACTTGGACTTGAGACAGATGGCTTGAAAAGAACTTGATTTTTTAGATTAAATATGAGCATTTAAAAAGAAAAATATTTAGAAGTTGCATTTATTTTGAAACATGTTTGGGTTATTTCTAGTGCAATGTGAACAAACCTGTTGTCTGCAGGAGGTCTCATCTGTATGGCGAGAGGCAACCATAGTCTGACAACATCAGAGAGATACAGGAAGGATCTGGAGAAAGAGCTGCAGCTGATGGAGGAGGGGGGGCTGTGGAGTCTGGTGGGAATCAAACAGGTGGAGAGATACATGGAAAACCCACATCTGAATACTGAGACAGACAGGAAAGACGAGCAGGAGAAGCAATACATCAGCGGGACTGTTTACCTGTACAAGAAATCCATCAATCCATTAATTTAAATTGACAATTAATCGTACAGTACAGAAGAGATGGCAACATGTTGTTAACTTTACTGTAGTACTGGAAATGCATACAATTGAGGTACTTGTACTTTACTTGAGTATTTCCATTTTCTGCTACTTTGTACTTCTACTCCACTACATATTAAATACTGTAATATGCAGGATTTATAAAACATGGATAAATGTTTCTGATGAATAAATGCAATGGTTCCAGCTTCTGAAATGTGAGGATTGACATCTTTGTTCCTCCTTCTTTTGACTCGGTTCATTAAATAACTAAGCTTGAATAGTTTCTGGAGGTCTGGACTTTTCGTTTGACAACACAAACATTGTGAAAGTGATTTTTTTTCTGTAATTTTCAAAAAACAATTCAATCAATTACTCAAGAAATTAATCTGCATATTATAGAGTTCTTCAGTATCACAGAGACTTAAAAAAAGTAAGAATTATGCACAAGACATCCTGAATTTTCTATTTCGTGTCATGGGAGTTAATCCCTCGTATTTACACTCAGTCAGCCAATTGAAAAAAAAGTTGTCTACTTTGTAGACTGGACTGCCTCATTTGAAAGACCAGGTTCAGCCTAGCTTTCATGTCCTCTTACCCAATTCACAACACCACCACAATAACCAGATGGACAAAAAACTTAAATAGAACACATTTTATTCACATTTTCTATTGTACAGGACACAACCAACGCACGCAGTGGTCAGGCCTCTGCCTCTGTCAGGCCAGATCTGGATGCAGAAACAAGGTTGTTGATGCTGAAGGGGTTAATCCTGCTGCTCAGAGGTACGGCTGGTCTGTGGAGAGTGATGGCTCCTTATATGCAGCACCTGGCGTCACTGGAGGCTTTGGGGCCTCAGCAACTTGACTAGAAGAGATCAAAAGAAAATTCCAAAGATACATTTTAATCACAAGATATCAATAGTTGTTTTATTAACTTCACACTTCCGCAGAAAGAGGTTTCAGCTCACATTAGAAGACATCAGATCAAAACATCAGAGCATTGTAGGAGCATTAGAGGTTTGCTTGCTCTACTTTTTTTTACCCTTAATTTAACATTATCATCAATTTTTTTGTTGTAATAACGGATGTAATGTCCTTCTCTTGTAATAATCAAATTATTACTGAACATGAAAATGCACTGATTGAGGTATCTACCTGCCAGCGGTGAGAGCCTTCTGTGAAGACATGACTACAGTAGGGGGTCCCGCCTCCCTGCGTCCATCTCTGGTGAAGTAGTAGTTGTCAGCATACTTGTGGCTCGGGCCTACTGCCAGTTTGGGTGGTGGCTGTGTCCTATAGAAAAAGAAAACATTGTAAACAGAATGTATGCTAGGATCACAGACCCTTTCCTTTGTTTTGCATGTGTGTGCTACCCAGTCACCACGATAAAATGGTAGCAATTAACATTTCTGCAAACCACTGACACGTTCACATATGTACATTTCACAGGTTACATACAATACTGACATTTCTACAAAACGTGTCATAACACGTGCACATTACAGGTTTACGACCTGAATTTCATATAGGGAGGTGGAGGGCATGGAGGTGGAGTTACAAGTAAGAAGGTTGCCAAGTCAGTGACTGCAGTTTGAGACAATTTCCAGCTGTGTTAGTGGAATAGAAACAGATATTTTTATGGGAAAATGGGCCATCTTTGTATCATCTGTACTTATGGTGACAAGACTAGGTGTTTTTAATGACACCTTGGGACTTCTCCAGCCGTGCTTGTGGTGACCAAAACAGGTATTTAAAGCCAAAACATGATCTTTTCCTAACCCTAACCAAGTGGCTTTTGTGCCTAAACCTTAACGGAGCATAAGCACAGCATTGTCACAACAATGTTGAACAGCTGAACCTAAAGAAACGTGAATTACACTCAAACTGAAACAGTTTCTGAAAAGGATCAGTTATGTACTCATGAATGATCTGGTGCTTCGTGTTTTATGGCGTTTTATTGTTATGTACTACACGTTTATATTGTTGCGTCTGTATTATCTTGTGCATATTATTCGCCGAGTTCATGTTTGTACTCTATGTATTTGTTGAGTTTTTATATATTTTAAAGGCCCATCTAATGCATTACTACATACTATCCATACCATTAACCACTACTACTGTTATTACTAGTAATCACATTTCCATTATGTGCATTTCATTATTATTGCTGTAATACCTCTTTATGTACTTTCATTCCTGTCAACCATCCATTATAATTGTATACATTGTGATCTCGTTGATCTGCTCTGTACATGCGACATCTATTGCACGTTTGTCCGTCCTGGGAGAGGGATCCCTCCTCTGTGGCTCTTCCTGAGGTTTCTTCCGCATTTTTTTTCCCCCGTTAAAGGGGCTTTTTTTTGGGGCAAGTTTTTCCTCACTCGAATCGAGGGTCGAAGGACAGAGGGTGTCGTCTCTGTACAGATTGTAAAGCCCTCTGAGGCAAACTGTGATTTGTGAATTTGGGCTATACAAATAAAATTTGATTTGATTTGATTTGATCTAGGGACGGCATTGCAAATTAGCTTTGTTCATAAATGCTGTGGTGTGTGGCAGGTTATGCTACATACTTTGTCCCTAAACAAATAATCATTAAAATAAATAAAATAAAATAAATAAAGTATCAACATATCTGTGGTTTGCAAAAACATACATTGGCAACATTTATTCTGGCGATTGGGTTGTTGCTGTGTCGGCAGGTTATTACTGAATTACTGGTAAGATGATGAAATAGGATCCAGGATGGTCAGATTGAGATATAGATCCATGATTTATAGAAGCTGGCACAGTGGCTTATCCTTTAAGGCATCAGCAGACATATTTGATAAGATTCACTGAGACTAGTTGAAAACAAACGTGGGGGTGGCTGTGGCTAACAGGAGGTAGAGCGGTGGTTCAATTCCCAGATACTCAACCCCAGTTTACTCCAGGTTGCTCTTCCATCAGTGAATTGTTACTGCTGCTGAAGAGCAGGTGGCACATTGCATTGCATGGTGCAACCAGTGTGTGAATGCTGACTTAAAGTGTTCGGTAAGACTAGCACAGCATTATATAAATACAGACCATTACCATTTCACGGGTAGTAAATGTTGATTGAGGGGCCAATTTCAAGACATATTAACACTAGAGCCTGTCTATTTTGGGGGTAGCAGAAATTAAATCAACTTAAGATACTCGTGGGATGATTTACATGATTAGTGATAAAGCTGCTGCAGACTAGTGCTTCAAGTACAACCCCCTGATGAGCTGCCATCATCACCTGTGATCCAACCTGACCTGTACTACTAAATGATTCTCGGTGTTTCTCGAGACAATAAGACTATCTTTAGCTGAGTGTAAACACTGTGGGGAAAGCTGAGTTAACTTAACAAACAAGCTAACTCTAACACATTTAGTCTTACCTCTTTGCAATCTCCTCATATCTCAGCTGCAGTTTGGCTTGCAGGTCGTGCTGAAAAAGAAACACGATTGTGTTAACTGCTCTTACTTTATTTGTTGAATGACACACACACACGGTATCAACACATGAACAGTGTTAGCGCTACCTTCCTTCACGTTTAGCTAGCTGTCACCCAGCTAGCTCGTCTGCCAGTTACATTAGCGAGTTCATTAAAAGGAAACACCCGGAGAGATAAACTCATATTTCTTTCGCACTACGTCCTGGCTCGGACATAAAGTTTGTCAGCGGTTGTGTTTTCTTACCCCAGATAAAAAATTTCGCAGCCTCTGGATGATTTTGGTCGCAGTCGCCATGTTTGCTGTTGTGAAGGACACAGGAGGACTTCTTCTGGGAAATGTCTTTTCTCAGCAGCACGTCACTGACACCTGCTGGTCTGGAGACAGAACTGCTGCAATGATAAACAGATCAGATAGCACAGCTTTGACATGTATGCTTTTGAGTTTCCATCCTCATTTCCTTTCATTTTTAACAGCATGTACAGTGCTAGTGAATAATAAAGTCAATTGTGTTTTTGTGTGGTCAGTATTTAGCAAATTTCTGGTAAAAACTTGTACAGTACAGTAACAGTATTTACAGTAATTTGTCACCTGATTACTGCAATTTTATTGATGTTTTTTCAGATGACAAACATTAAAATTACTCATTGTGCTGAGATTGTAGCTCCGGCCCTGGTTATTGTTTTGTTTTTTAAAACAAATATATTTCCTGGTATTTAAGTTTAAACCACAGAGGTCATGATGAAAAAGGACAGTCAAAAACAACATTTTATAAAAACATTATACACAACAGAAAAGTACAAGTATTATGTTCCAACAACGATCTGAAGATTCGTTTAATTACTCAGTGCAGGACCCAGAGGATTATTTTCCATAAAATAGAAGAAACATCTCCATATTTCTTGACAGACCTCAGGTTAATAGCACAAGTCTTCTCCAAAGAAAGGCAATTAGATAGGTCCCTGACGCACTGATTAACATTCGGTTTGTCTGGGTTTATCTGAATTGCATATATAATTTACTGTAATAATGTCTTTAGATTATATCATATATTGGCAACATTAAATATATTTCTGGTCAGATGATTTCATAGAAAATAAAGTGAGATAAAAGTAGAGCCTGACCCATACATCAGTTGGCTGATATATAACCACTCAAAATGAGTTGGGGGTTGATTTGTTTGTTCTGTGACATCTTTATTCTGGTGTTTTGTCAATATTTTTGGTCCCCAAAAATGATGCGACACATTTAATTTGAAATTACATGTGTCGCGAACTGATTTTGAGAAGTGTATATTGCCCCACATGTGCCAATATGAAAACGTTCTTTTTAGAGATTATAGTGCAGAAAAAAATGCTTGTAATAATTTATAATCATTAAAGTCAGTGTAGTTTAATGTTGTAATTTAAGACAATAAACTTCATTGTTACACGTCTTTGTCCCAAGTGTTTGATAACCACATTTGCGGGATCACTGCCAAAATCTTGTGTATATATCAATATTTTTTTTATTTTACCTCCTAATATTGAGCATCGGTCTTGCTCAAGAAGGAAGTCTAACAGTGTGGGTAAGTAACCCTACATTTTTTATATATTATAAAGTTATAGCCAAATAATTATATACACCTTATTATTTAACCACATCAGAGCTGTGTGCGTACACTACGTGACTAAACAAAATTCTCTGTAGTGAACAATGATAAAGTAGATTAAACTCAACCACCAGCACTTAGTCTGAGGCAAAGAGAAATACAAATTTTATTTGTTGCACAAGAAAACACAGTACAGGGGCGACAAGGCCGGTATACCATGCAATCAAGTATCACAAATGTGTGCTTGTCTCATGCAGCATGCACTGAACAGAAGAGTCCACAGGAGAACACATGCACATGTACAACAGTTTGACCTGCCAGTTCGTCCTGTAAGAGTTTAGTTTAACACCAGCTGAGAATCTCATTTTTGCTGACCTCCAGTGGCTGAAGTTGTTTACTGTACACATCTGTCACAGTTACATCACTGTTCAGTGTGGTTACACAGGCGTGAAACAGATCTGAAGCTTTCAACCAGTAGAGATCAATAAAGCACTGACTACATTTACATTCAAATAAGAAACCAGGTTATTTGGAGAAATCAGGTAAACGTGCACCGTAAAAAGGTTTCTACCAAGAGTTCTGTCATATCATTTTGGAAGTAACACTATCATATTTTATGTTTTAGTGATCTCATCTTTAATTATGACGGTTGTCCCTTACTGTGCAAATGTGTGTGAAGCTTACGAATAGTGTTAAATTGCCTGTTAGATACTAGTCATTTTTTGTTTACATGCACGCACCTCCAGTAATGTTCTTATTCAATGCTCTACTTTTTCCCTGCATTACATCTTTTTTTTTCAAATACGCACATGTAAAATAAACCTTACTAACCAGGTTAAATGTACACATGCCAGATTTTCTTTGCATTCCTTATATTCTTGGTCAAAAGTAGTACGTGATCCTCTCTTTCCATCACAGAAAAATGAGTTGCAGAAATCATTGGAACTGAAGACTGCCATGATGTACATTTTCTTTACAAGTGTTTGTAAACTTTTGACCACGACTATAGCTCTGTTAATAAACTGGGTTGCTCAGTTACATCTATGAAAACAGGGGTTTTCAAGCTAGTTACTTAGGTGTATGTAAAAACACTAAATGCGTCTCAGCTTGATGCTAAATAACTCTTAATGAACAGTTTCAAAAGAACCAAACACAAACAGATATACGTTTTTGAGTGTTCTTTCAAGGTATCAAAGAGAGTAGTCTCATCATATACAGCCACAGAATATAAAATGTCTGTACAGTACATAGCATGTTGGTTCATTGTAAACAATTCTGTCAGACTGCAAAAGGACTTTAAGAACAGAAGACTCGAGAGAAAGTCGGTACAAAAGCCAGCAACAGCCACTGACAAATAAGACAATACACCTCAAAACTCCATCTCTGTAGTGGAAAAATGTGAAGTACATCCAGTCTGTACTGGATGTGCAATACTGGTATGAATCCCAACAAGGGTTTTTTTTTTGTAAAAACCACCCATTCCCTCAAGCAAGACATCCCAAAATCCTGGTGCCTCAAATTGTCATTGTGCATATCATGTCCTTTAACACATTTGGAATTACACATCCATGTTATCAAAATATACACCAATATTTGTACAATACAAAGACATAAAACATTTGTTCAAAGAAGCCCTGGGTTTGGATTTGATGTAGGGTTTCCTTCTGCCATTTAACATTCACTTACAAAAATCATGTCAAAATACATTAGTGCACTTTCCCCCTCCATGTAAACATCACTACACAGTAAATTAGGTAGGAACAGGTCTTTTAGGCATGGTGTCTCTTACATGCTTATGTAGAACAAAAGCAAAGACAAAAGCTACAGTTTCAGGAAAAATTACACGAGGATCCAGCACATTTCCAGGTACAAAATGTCTTGTTACTAAAGACCAAAAAATAAATACCAAAATGTTTTAAACAAAAAGATATTCCCTCCAAGGCTCCGAAGAAGACGTAGACTTCAATTTAGCGGCTCAGTGTTTTTCCAGCAATTTGCATGCTTTGAGTTGGAGTAAAAGTTATCACAGCGAGACGCGGAGCCATGCTGCCGAACCAGTGTTTACAGATGAGAGCAGGAAATTCAATTCACAACTAATCTGAGATTTATTCACACAAAGTTTATATCGAGCAGCCACAACGCAGAGTGTCATGTTCTGCGACATCCAGAACTTCATCCTCAACTTCATTTTTATGAGGTGTTGAGATACCAGTGGGGAAAAAACACGTGGAAACATCTTCATGTTGATCAAAGATATGGCTTGGAGGACACTGCACTCATATCATGGCACATAATAATACCCTTTTTAAATTGGCTCCATTACAGATTGTACTTTTAAATCACAAGTGCAATATTACCCTGCACCGACATCCACATTCAAGAATAATGATGCGGTGACCTTAAATTCACACTGCAAGGAACAAGATCAACAAGTCCATGGATGTACTTTCAATTCTAACAAATGTGACAGTTGTCAGAGAAACATGGGCCACACAACTGATGTCTTCATGTCTGTCTTCTGTCAGATTCAGTCTTCTTTACCTACTAATCTGATTGTTTCCTGAACAATTGTTTAGCAAAATAAAGAATTCCCGCTGAGCAAAACTTCCCAGCTTTGAGAAACTTCCAAACTTGAGCATTTTTTTCTAACATGCTAATGAGTGCTTGATAGCTTTGCTGTTTTCGTCTAGGATGTAGTGCTATTAAAGACTGAAGCAAAGCAGCAAATACATCAGAACTGTCATTGGATACTGTAGATACAGCTGAAGAGTTTGGCTGAATCAATCAGAAAATGACACATCACCCATGCTGCTGACAGTGTGAACCAGAGGTCATTCTTAGGTTTATGGAGATCCAGATAACAGCAGTATTACACTATTGGAAGCTGCACTGTTGAGATCTAAACTGACACAGAAAAGAAACTTCTCGTACCTTTTGGTCCTTCAACAATTATGCCCAGCAATATCAAACTACTCTGTACCGAGACTATCTATTTAAAAATAGACATTTGTTTTTTTTTAAAAAAACAAACCCAAAACAATCCAGTTGAAAGACATAAAACCAGATTTTATGGATACAAAAATGTTGAGCCTTGGCTATTCAACTGATGAGAACTTCCCTCTTTCCCTGTTACTAACTCATCATAGTTTACAAATGTAATAAATAAGACCAGAACATCTGCAATGCCTTGAGGCAAATATTTACAATTACAAAATTCAAGTAAAATCTTCCACTCCCTCCCAGCCCGAAGAGTTTGTAAATGAGTTCAAAACTTTTGAAGGAAAACATATGAGCGATTGAAACAATTGAATCACTTTCTCAGATGCCCTTTTTGTGGACTGTCCTCTCTGCACTCAGTCTTCTCTTTTGATAGTCCATCCTGAGGACCTGCAGGGGTGGTTTCTGCTTTCAGACCGCTGCGGTCACCAAGAGGACCTCCTGCCTCTTGTGGCTGAGATGAAGTGACGGCTGCCTCCAGCTCAGGGTTCTCATTGGTTTCCTCTCCATCTGAACACGGCTCCCACTCATCCTGCTCGCTCTCGGTTGAACCCTGCACGGCAATCTGGGGCACCAGTGTGAACCTCCTCACCACCGGCACCTCCAGCTCCACCTCCTCGCTGGTTTGGGGTCGAGTGAGCACCCAGGCCATCCTGTGCTGCTGCTGTTGTGTTTGGGCTTTTGGAGTTGTGGTCGTCACCGTAACTGTGGTGTTGGTTTTCTCTTCCGGCTCGTCAAAGCTCACCTCCTGCACCGCCTCCTGTTTCTTAAAGGAGTCCCGCCGCTCTGATAGGTTGAGCTTTCGCATCACGACCAGCTGTTCTGATCGTTCAATCACAGAGTCCCGCATCCTCTGGCTGCCGATGTATCCCCCCAGCCTACTGTGATCCGCCCCGATGTAAGCGACTCCACAGGCACCCTCCGCCTCTGAGTCACCGAGCAGGTCCCCTTCACAGTAAAACGGCACTTCCAGCGTGTGCCTGCGGGGAGCATATGACTTCTTATCACCATGATACACACCAGACAGCTTCTCAGCCGACTGAACCCTCTTCAGCAGAGGAGATCGAGGTGGCTCGGCGCTGCGGGGCCGGACAATGTGTCTAACGATGGTAGGTGGGGACAAGGTTTTGCCATGGTAGGTGTGAAGGGTTTTGGCGAAGCCTGAGAGTGGAGAGGGAGAGCGCTGTGGAGAAAGCTGCTGGGCAGACGTTGAGGAGGAAGTGCAGGCCAGTGGCGAGGGGGGGATGTTGCTGGTCGACTTCCGGCGGCCCACCTTAGTGTAGCGCTGCGTGCTGAGTTTGGAGCCCAGGCCGTGGAGAGAGCTGGGCCGGATGTGTGCAGCCGGAGAACTGGGAGAACTGGAGCAAGGAGATGTGCTCTGAGGGGAGTTATTGTCTGGGAAGCAGAAGAAAAACATTTACATTTACGTTTACGTTTCACACATCACAAGGTACAGAAACCTCGATATTTTACCATATTTACGAATAACAGAACCAAAAAGCCTCTACTGACTCCTAGTTTTCAGACGTTGAAGTCAACCGATACATAAAAACACTCACCAAAGGTCTGATGGTCCGGTGCGGGGCTCCGGCAGGGTGTGGAGGGGCCGGGGGAGAGGCTGTGTGTTGGGGAGCCTGGGAGACTCTCACTGGAGGAAACTGAGTGGTGGAGACCTGAGGAGAAGCTGCGACTGCTGTGCATCACTGTGCTCTGCTTGGAAAGCTTCTTCAAGATGCTTCGTCGTCTGAAGGAAGAGGGGACAAGGAGTCAGATATGTGATACTGTGTTGTTCAGTGTGTCGAGCTACGGCACTGACACCAGGTTCAAGAGAGCGCTGAGGGCCCTGCAAATTATTAGGATGTTGTTAATCTCTGTTGTTATCAACAAAATGTAATTGTTTGCTGTATTAAAGAATATATATAACTAATTTGATTGTGCCAATCTCTGTACAGATTTTTTTTTTTTTTAATTGTTAATGAAAGCCTTTACTTTATTCATCAAAATATTCACTAGTACAATAGAGTATGACATGCAGTGATTGTAATTCAAGTTACATTAGATTGTTACTTCCCATAACAAATTCTAACACTAGAGGGAGACAGAGCACTGACTATTGCGGGTTAGTTTTTGTGGCGAATTTGCAAAGTAAACACATGATGAGTAACACTGCAGCGCTGCAGAGGCAGGACAGAAAGCCAAACCTCAGATTCTCACCTGTCGTAGTTATCTCTCCTCTTGCTCTTCTTGCTGCGACGAGCCATCTTGCCTTTGTGTTTGGTCTTCCGAGCAGGACCAACTTTGATTGACGTGTTCTCGAGTGCTATTGTCTGAAGTGCCACCTTGCTGCCACTCTGGGGAGCAAAGAATGATTCATTTGTATAAAGGATAAAAAAAATAAATAACTTAAACTTAGTATCAAACTTAAGTCACAGCAGTCGAAAGGAGGTGCTGTACCTTTAGAAGCAGTTCTATCATCTCAGGGTGGACCAGGCCTTGGACAGACTCTCCGTTCACGTGGGTGATGAGGTCTCCAGTGCAAAGACCTGCCTGATGAGCGGGGCTGCCCTCCTCCACACTCTGTTAAAACAGAAACACAGAGAGTGAGTAGAGGAGTTTTATTTGAGCATTACATAACTACTGTTGAACCTCTCTCTTCTGTTTTATTGTCATCAGAGTGAAGCTCATAAATCAACATGGACACATGACATTTAAAACAGTTAAGGACTTGTTAAAGCTGTTTGTTTTGTTATTCTTGTGACGACACCCACCGACACCATGTGATGCACCGTGTAGACATCGCTGTCGCCCATGTAGACCCGGATGGCCTGCAGGGTGAAGCCGTACTTCTTCCCTGAGGTGTGGATGACAATGGGAGGCTTGAGGCTGCTGGGGCTGAGCGACAGGTCCCGATTGGGGGAGGAGTCACGGGACGAAGGGTTGGAGGACAGGGAGCGGGGAGAGATGGGACTGGGCTGGAGGCAGCCGGGGGAGTCATCTGAAACAAACACAGGAATGTTTCCCTCTGAAAATGTTGATCCACAGCTTCCTGCCTCAGATTCAGTTACTTTCATCATTATGTTCGAAATATAGGCCTGTTTTACTTCCCTGATTACAAATACTAGAAGGTATTATAAGCTTAGATTTTGCAAGTCCATATATTAAACCTGCCAACTAATATAAGAGTGACACCCTGTCCTGGATCTTCAGCTAACTTTTTGTTTCCGTGTTTCTGTACCTGTAGTGATAATGAGAGACAGCGCTGAGACGGAGGCTGACTTGGGGACCTTCCCTCCGCAGGGTAGCCTCTGTCTGTCTGGCGTCTCCAGCTGGTTACCGAAGCGTCGAGGGCCAGCAGGCTCCTTGGGGGATGAGTGTTTGCCCCCGGTGCTGTTGCTGCGAATCCTGATCCTCCGGAGGTTTGACACAACCACCTCAGCTGCAGGAAACATAGGTTAGAAAAGTAGAAAAAACAAACAAACATGTAAATATGCTCACTGTTCGTGCCTCTGATAGACGTACGGATACAAATGTCAGAACATTCGTCTCAAACATCAACGTCATCATTTACCTTCATCATCTGTAGAGAGGGCAAAGCGGGGCATCGTCTCCAGGCTGTGGGTGCTGCTCATCACCAGAGGACTGGTGCTCCTCTCAGACTGGGAGGAGCTGGAGGAGGCTCGAGGGCGAAGGCTACAAACAGCCAAAGACCAGTTGGACCGGTAAATCAACAGGTTATCAAACAAGAACACTGTTACGTTTAGTTAGTCCTCTTACAGATGCCATAGAATTTCTTTTAGAGCAGGTCAAATATTTGTTTCATACTGTTTTTTGGCAGAAGTTTTACACGTAGCATAGTAACAATTAATTAATTAATTCAACAAAAAGATGAAGAACGCTACTTACAGCTACGACAGGAGTAAAAGCAGCTTATGATACAGACAGTGTACAACTGTGCGTACCTGGCCATGCGTCCGGCATGTCTCCACTCCACGCTACCCTCTGCTGGGCTCGGGGATGGACTGAGTCCTCCAATGTCTCCACGGTCCTCCTTCTCCTCACTGTGGCTGCGGTCAGAGGAGAAGCTCAGGTTGGATGGCGTCGCCAGATGTTCTGTGCTGCTATAAACCTGAGAGGTTGAAGAGGAGAGTTGGTGTGACAGAGAGCTGAGCTGAGTACTGATGTAATGCACAGTCTAGCAGCTTTACTAGAGGCACTCCACCTTTTGATAAACAAATGATTTTTTATCCTAACACCACGAAAAAGACAGGGGTCATTTCTGTCCTGTTTAAATCTGAGAACCGATCATTTGATGCTTTGCACAGATTCATTTTTCATACACTTTTTACCCACACTGAACACTCAGTTTGTTGGTGCATCCAATACAAGTTCACTGTGACTGCCTAATACAGGTGCCTTGTAGTTAGAGTGGGCTAATATAATATAATATATAACACAGTGGAGAAGCCTGGCAATACTTAACTTTTACTCAATTACAACATGAGGTATTCAATTATGACGACATAGTTCTCTTTGGTAGAGTAAAATGTGTAAATATCCAAAGAAATAATGTTGCAAGTTGCGTTTATACTAAATTTTTTGAAGGGCTCACTTTTTGGACCTCCAAAGCTCTACACAAGTCACCCTTACCTTGCTGAAGCGATGCGACCAGGAAGAAAACTGTCGAATTTCCAAGGAAGACTCTTCATCATTGGTTTCCTCATCCTCGTCAGATGCCAAATGATGGTAACGCTCTGAACGAGCTACAAACGGGAAGAAAGGTCAGGGACTCGGCTTCAGAGAGCTACAACAAATACCGTTTGATGCTGTTACATTGGTGGATACAGTGTTTTAAATGTGGGAGAACTAATAAATGTAACCTACTGTCAAAGTAGCTGGTGTCGTCCTCCGCCTCCAGCTGAGGGATGAATTCAGCTTTCTGTCTCAGGAGTCCATTCCAGTCGAAACCCAGGAAGAAAGGGTGCTGTTTGACCTCCGAGGCTCCGCCTATAACAGTTCAAAAGGTTAAAAACATTGTCACTTCAATAAACCCAAGAGGCAAAACTTATTTCTTACATTACTTTTGACAACTAGCTGTTCTTATTTGAATCTCTCACTTTGTCTTCAAAATTGTATTACATATTTAAGTTTTGGATTTATAAATGTTTCTGAATATAATTATGTTCAGAAGAAAGTCATCATTTCTATTTCCCTACTGCTGCTGCTACAAAATCTTGCAGAGAATTTTTGGATTGAGAGAAAACACCCTCATTTTTCATTATCAGTTTGTATCAAACACCATCTGCAGCTTTCTCATGCATGAGTCAACAGTAAACTGGGCAGTACCAGTTCCTAGTCGGTCTAAAGGACTCTGTCTGAGCAAGCGGGTGATCAGGTCCTGGGCATCAGCAGGTAAAGCATCATCTCCTTCAGGCCAAATGATTTCATCTGTCAAGATACAGAGAAACAAGACAGATTAATTATTACAAATAAAAGCATAAAATAATAATGATGAAGTGTTCAAAACTCAAATGTGAAAAATGTTTGTGCTTTAGATATAATCTGTGCTGATCTGTGATCTGATTACTTATAAAAGGTCTCTTATGTGTGGTTAAGTTTGGCAACGAATGCAATGAAGTTGCACATTTGTATTTGCAACACTAGAAAATATCTTCCCTACTTCTAATGATTTCGATCATTTCAGCGCTCACCACTGACAACTTGTCCAAAAAGCTCTTCAGGCGTGTCTCCAAAGAACGGGACGCAACCGACCAGGAATTCATAGAGGATGATCCCCATCGCCCACCAGTCCACTGGCTTCCCATAGCCCTGCCTGAGGATCACCTCAGGGGCAATGTACTCTGGAGTGCCACACACCTGCAAGAGCAAATCAACACAGGTGAGTTTTGAGGAGCAGTGATTTGTGTCATGTTTTTATTTACATGGAAGAGATGCTTTGTGTTACATTCAAAAACAGCCTCACCTGCTTGTCAATGAACTCTTTCTCCATGTGACCCTCGTACAGGTTGGTGGTCATGTTCATCAGGCCAATTTTAGACAGGCCGAAGTCTGTCAACTTGATGTGGCCCATGGATGTAATCAACAAGCTGTTGGGTGAAAAAAAACAAAAAACATTATCAATAAAAGCAGTTCTTCCCCCAAGTGTATTTTACTTTTGAATGGTCGATGCTTTTACTAAAATCAGAAAAAAAAAAAAAAGAAAAAAAAAAAGCAAGAACACAGATTGCAAGACTGAAAAAAAGACATCTGGATTCACCATGTGTCAAATCACAGAGCCGATAATGTTTAATTTAATGATGTTTAATTAAATGAATCCTAGGGAAAATCTAGAGTACTTAGTCAGAGTCATATTCAGTACATTTTATACAAACAGAGAAATTGTTAAACAGAAGTGAAGTGGGAGTTTGTTTGTGTTCTTACTTGTCAGGTTTGAGATCCCGATGCACGATACCATAGTTGTGAAGGTACTCCAGGGCTAGGACTGTTTCAGCAAAGTACATCCTTGTCATCTCTACAGGCAGTGGGCCCATGTTCTTGAGTAGGTTGGCACAATCTCCACCTAAATGAATCAGAAAAACAGAAGCCCGTAAGCATTGCGTTTGTTTCAATTTCTGTTGCCTGGACTAATTATTAATTATTTCTTGTTTCTAGGTTTCTACATTATGACTTACAGTAAGCTGTCCTAGATTATATAGAGCCACAGGTCTAAATCACACACACGCAGTATTTCTCTACTTTACCTTCCACATACTCCATGACCATGCACAGGTGTCGTCTTGTCTCAAATGAGCAGAACATGGAGACAACAAAAGGGTTCTCAGCAAAAGTTAGGATGTCTCGCTCCACAAATGCCTGCTGGATCTGGTTCCTCAGGACGAGGTTCTGTCGATTTATCTTTTTCATCGCAAACCGTTGGCGGGTCTCCTTGTGGCGGACCAGATACACAGCCCTGTCAAAAACCAAAAGGAGCCACATTAGCCATATTATGTTCACACTGAACAGTAAAAAGGATTCAAGAAATCCTTTGTTATTGGAGACGATGGCAAAGACAAGAGGTTCAAGACTGGGCATTTTTCACCACTGTTTCATCAAAAGGAGGAAACTTGTTTCTGATAAGATAATTACAGATAATTATATATAATGATTTTTGATTATGAATAACAGTGTTATTATATAGTTTCATTGTTCCTTTCAAAATTCAAGGGTTTTGTAGCTCTTGGTTTAAAAGAATAAAAAGTTGCTACAAAGTTTTTTGGAAAACCAATAAACAATGCCAAGAAAAGCGAAGAAGAAAAAAAAACCTAAAACAACGGTCCTTTCTTCTTACCCGTAAGCTCCATTACTGATCAGTTTGATTGTTTCAAAGTCACTCTCAAAAGGCTTCCTTCGAGTTGGTGTCAACGTCTGTGGGGCCTTATTCTGTGGAGCGGAAGCAGAAACGTGATGTTAGCGGCTGTTTATGGGCAAGTTAAAAATAAAGAAACAAAGTAGATTCAAGACTTTTAGTTTATTATTACAGTTTATTTAATTATTTACAGTGTAATTAAGTTTCTGGGGCCTGTTCTGCAGTCGGCTAAATTAAGCATAGTGTGGACCAACTTGTAGTTCAAATACAGAATACATTGTTTTCACATTTTGTCCATACATCTGAATTTGGGGCAATATAAACAAACCGACTCGACATGTATCTCGCTATGATACTAACCTAACAAATGTTCTCTTTTGCTTTGTAGTGACAGACTGCAGAACAATTTTAAGATTACTTTCCACCTTTGTCTAGTCTTGTCTTGGTTTCCAGTAGCTTTCATGAAAGATATAAAATATTTATGGTTTCCTTTCATACTAAAATGGGTCACTGGAAACCACAAAAAACAAATGTCCTGATCATCTGAAGACACATTTAGACACACACTCAGATGTAGCTAAGAAACTATTGAAAACAAGGGACACATTTGAAGAAATCGTGTTTATAGTGCATATAATCTAAATCTTTCATTTTTAAACCACATCCTCTTTAATGTCAAATTCCTTGCACACTTATAGGTCGTATGAATAAAGGTAAAAGATTACCTCCACATTAGCATCGGGTTCCACTGACACTGAAGGACCGGTATCGTAGTGTTCAAGCTGTACCATGTCTAGAAAAAACAGAGCGAGAGAAACAGTCTTCACCTCTCACCGTCAACTCTCCCTCCTCAAACTCACTTTTCAGTGAGCTTGGCGTTGTGTTACCATTTCAGGGTTGTCACATGGTGTAAATGCTATTTTGCTGTTCAGAAACTGGTTCTACTACAGCGTTTATGTGGCAGTGACACATTTATGACATTTTTAAACCGACTAAACCTGACTTTCATGCTACATTAACAGTGCAGGAAGTCAGAACTGCTGCATTTATCTATGTTTTTTCCAAGATTGTTCATAGTAAATTTAATCCTCTACCAAATTAGAGTAACATCAGATGACACATGCACAGAGTAACATTTATAAAAGACCTGTGTGAGCGTGAGGCTTCACTTTATGAGTTGTACCTTCTAATGGGTCCCGTGTCAGACCCAGCTGGCTGATGATGTACCGCGGGATGTCCGTCTTGATTCCCTGGCCAACTTTGGCATGACCCTCCGCTGCCTCAAGTAAGTGATAAAACTCTTCTGGGTCAAACTCCTGTGAACAGAATCCAAGTCTCATAAATGAGGACTGACTGAAGAAAAAAATCCTGCCAGACTGCCAAGGCAAGTGTTCATTGTGTAGCACAGGTACGACTCAAAGGCACCTGCAATCTTTAAGAGCCCACTGTTGTAGGACCTGCCCTACTATGCTTCTGATTGGTTGACTTTCTTAGTTGGGTTGGTTAAGTTTAGACATGAAAAGTGAGATTGGTTAGGGTAAGAATATATCAGGCTAAGTGTATCAGAGGCAAAGTAGGGCGGGTTTTCCCAAGAGAAACAGTAGGATGCATTGTAAAATTTCAGCTTCTCCTGAAAGTGGTTTCAAGTTCGGTCAATACACCCACATCACAAAGAAAATTAGACTCATGTGGTATTTAGCCGTGTAGATATTTATGGCTTCATCTGTTGAGGTATTGAGATATCTGATTCTTTATCTAGTCAAGGGGAAATAAAGTGAAAGTTAAGTAATACAGTCTTCATTCAAAGGTCATCAGATTCTTGTTCTGGTGACACAAATCCGCTTTCTAAGAAAAAATAAAGGTCAGAATTTCATTTTAGTTCTTCTTTAATGTGAACTTCTACTCGTTTAAATCGAAGTAATCTCATTTTCAATTAGGAAGAGATTTTCTCTTCCGCAGCTTACCAGACACTCCAGGAGGCGAGCGGGCCGAGAGATTATGATGAGGATCTTCCTGACCAGCTGGACGATGACGGCAACCTCCTCGCTTTCAGAGCGATCGTAGGCCTAGAAAACAGAATGGGAGCAGGGGCAACAAAATGTCATGTTTATTCCTGCAATGCTCTTAACCGACTGAGAAAACACGTCAACAAGATTAAAAGTAATACTTTAAAATCAGAAAAAACAAGCAGATATATAGGAATGGGTGATGTTTGTATAAATATTTTGTGATGACACAAATGACCAAATATGGTGCAACAGCATGTAAAACTTTGCATACCCTTCAGTTTTTGCATTTCCCCTGCTGGAATATATATTATAATCAAATTCTGAACATGACTCATGTTGTCACATTTTGAGACATGGAATAGAAGATGGCATGTACGTCGCATCTTGCATGATTATAATTCATTAAAATGTTAAGAGGAAATTCTTCGTCTAAAGTCTATACAATGTTTACAAACACTTCATTAATAAGAAATGTCTGTTTCTTGTTATGCAGATAATAAAATGTGTACAAAATGAAAAATTAGATGTGCAAACAGGGTGTAAACTTTCATTGTCATGACACATAAAAAGGGGGTGGAAGGTAGACACTTTTCACCCCTTGTGCCACTTCCTCCACCCCTGAAAAAAGACCTGAGCAGAGGCACTGCTTAGCACCGAAAGAGGAAATATGAATATATAAAAACAGTCTGTTCAAAGCAGATGGAGACGGCTTTAAGAGAAATACGAACAACAGGCGCTGCCTGACAGAGTTACGTCAGAGAACACATCATTTTAAACGAAGTGGAATTATTATAATAATCACTGGGTGGGTTCAGTCTTAATGAGTCATCCACATCCTTTCTTGGAGATGACTGGAGTGACAGCCTGTACAAGTGAAACAGTGGTTGCAGGGTATACTATGGATTTGTGCACTAGTCATATCTACAGCCTTGACCATGGAGACTTATGCTGCAGTACTCATACTCATCTGTCTGTTAAATTAGTTGATTAATCGATCAGTTGTCAACCATTGAATTAATTGCCAACTATTGTGATAACCAAGTCATTTTTTGAGAGAAAATGTCCAAAATGTCCTGATTTCATTACATCACATGTGAATATTTTCTGTGGCTATAACAATAAACTGAATATCTTTGGGTTGTGGACAGAACAAAAATCACCTTTGGCTTTGAAGAAAAAAGTAATCCCCATTTTTCATAATTTTCTGACCTAACAACTAATTTATTAAACAAGACAATGACCGACAGATTCACTGATAATTAAATACTTGTAGTTGCACCCTGGTCAGCAGTCGGTTAGCTTAGCTTAGCATGAAGACTGTAAAGAGAGGGAAACAGCTAGCTCGGCTCTGTCCAAAGCTATGTCTTTAACTTTCTCCAAAGTTCCCCGTGGTCGTGAGCATCATGGTTTACACATGTGAGTTTATTTGTGTTAACCTCTGGTCATGCAGAACCATAATCCAATGTGAATGTCACAATGTGTAAGCGCAAGAAAGACAGTATTGTTCCTAGAATGCCACAAGGTCAATTACTCAAACAACCGTGTATTATACTATTAAACACAATTCTCACATGATGTGAAGTGTTCAGTCAGTTGAGAGAATCTTGCTTACATGGTAAACCATGTGTTAAGCAGCATTTATTGTTTCTGTGCTACAATTCCCAGAGATCATTTTCAATTTTGGCTTTTCTCTTGATGACATCTCTGTGGGTGGTGCTCTTTGACTTTCACTGCTCCTCTGACCTTTTACATCAGAAAGTTTGTACTAAACAAACAGCAGAGCTGTTGCACACTTGAGAGGAGCACCTGAGGTAACAGGCACGTAGACAATGACTGGAGGTTGACGAATAGGAAATAAAACACTTCTGTAGGCTGTCAAAATATTCTTCTCTGTAGCAAAGATCAGGAGGTCGTACACAAGGGAGTTTTCTTTTTTAATCATTGATACCAAACGTATCAAATAAAAAGATTATTTAAAAAAATCTCACAGTTTTTACAAATTCAAAGTTATTTGGATGACAACAAATCACAGACAAAGAGAATTTAGATGAATGAAAATGTAATTTTACCTGTCAAACCTTTTAACAAAGTGACTTTGTCACACAGAGTGAGACTTTAGGTGTGTGTGTGTGACAGCATTTGTTCCACTGTATGGGAACAGACTTATCAGTTCAGCTGGAGGTAAACCTAGTTGGCCGTGCCTTCTGCCTGACAGCATGCAGAGGAACAGGGGAAGAGGTTGCTATAGAAACTAACATTTTATCACAACACAGATAAGATCTGTGACAAAAAATACCTCTCACCAACACCGACAATTTCCACTACCAGATCTAGTGTAAGTGCCTCTGGCTATCAGACGGTTATTGATTGCACATTTCAACCTGGCTCAATCAATCTGCTTTCATAATGTCATCACATCCAAGTGTCCAGACGAAGAGCACACATGTAGTAGCTCATCTGCTGATGCCAAATGCTTCATTTTCAATCAGGTTTTGAAACTAACAAAACCTTTTCGACCCACATGATTTCTACGTCATAAAATCAGCTGTTTCCTCACCTCGTGAAGCAGCTTCTCCAGCTTCTCCTGCAGCTCAGCAAAGTAGCGTGAGGTAACCAGGCCTTTCTGGGACTTGTCCAGGCAGTCTCTGACCAGCTCCACTAACTGGTGCTGGATGAAGCCCAGCACCCCGTCAGCCAACGGGAGGGAGCTGTCTGGAGAGCAGTGGGTGATAATCTCCAACAAGCGCTCCTCCATCTGGGCTGTGGCCTGCAGGGAGGGCAAGCACATAAACACATAGTTAAGACATTAAAGGGAGACAGTAATTATGTTTTTTTACTCTCTGCAGCACCAAATGTCCATAATATTTCTGTGGGTGGATTCATATGTTGTTGACCCAGTGATCATTGAGCCACCTGCTGAGGTTTTTGGTTCTGAAACCTCAGTTTCCATCTTACACTCTGTTTTTAAATAGCAAAACTCCTACTCTCTGAGTTTCGAGACACTTCAGATTTCAGTATGTCTATAGTATGTGTCTGTAGTATGCGTGGATTAAAATTCAAACTAGGGATGCACATTAAATATAGCGTCAATAAATTATCTGCCAGATATTGGGAAATGTATATCAGCTATTTATTGGAAATGGTGAAATGAGAGCTGATAAAGAGCGCTGATAATATGAAGCCAAATTGCTTTAACTGACTTAACAAGCTCAGCAGTTATGCACTCAGACACAGTAAGTGGTGATGTGCACTGTTAAAGCTGGTCTGTGAGAGAGTTAAACATGTCGTCACCGGTTTGAATGTTTTTTTACAGTTTCACAGAGAGACAACACGATTGTTATTTGCAGCACATGTTCCACAAGGGTTCAGAAAGGAGGGAAAAAGTCTACAAGTTTTAACACAACAAGTCTTAGAAGAGCTATGGAATATTAAATCATTCATCTCTGCTCACTCAGGTGTGCATAAACTACAGGCTATTCTTTTTAAAATATAAACATTTGAAATTTAATGTGATTAAATGTGATTTTATCGCCATAAGAAGCAGGCACTGGTTATCAGTATCTGCTGAAAAAATCTATATTGGGCATCTCTAAATCTAACTTCAGGGATGCCCAACATGGAAATGGAAAAGAGCAATGTGAGGTGTTTTTGTTACAATTTTCTTGTGCGCACCTTTGGGAAACGTTCTCTGTAAACATGGTTCATCATCACAATCTCATTATCAAAGGAGACACTCGATCGCCCGGGGCTGCAACAGAAACAAGACAACAGATTAGTATATTGTAATCTATCAAATATGCATTTCAACATTTACCAATACACAATCCAATACTCTCCACTGAGCCAGTAAGCAGAAAGTGGTTATGTCATGGAAGCCATCAGTCGATACAATTCAGCCCACCCAAACACACAAAGAGTTTTTTTGAGGTCAACATCTACACTTGTACTTTTGATCACAACCTGCAGAAAAGCAATATTGTGAGCCAACATTCGATTTCAGTGGCTCTTACGCTGGTAAATCTACAATCAGAGTGGATTTCACTGTCAGGTTTTGATATTTTTCCTTTAGATGTTTCCACACCGCTGGCTAAACCGAGTGAATCATCAACATCGCTCAATTAGTCATTTACTGCAACACCACTTAAGTATTTAGGCTGTAAGACGGGCGTATTTTTTCTTTTTTTTACAGAAAACCTTGCTTGATGAAGCTTCAAATAGAACAGATGGAGAGAAAACCTATCACATGCAAACAGGCTCCCTAAGCCATTTTTTTGTCATGAAAGACGCCTCTGTTAGACTGGATGGCTGCTGCCCAACACATACTGCTGCAGCTCACCGTGGCTCTCTGCATCAGGCCCCCCCACCCCCCTAAACCACCCCCACCCTCGACTACAGTTCAGCAGCTAGATCCCTGAGGCGCTCTGTTAGCTCGCATGCCCACGCACGGCACAACATGGTGCCAGAACACAGAGCACTGAGGCATCGCACAAACGGCGCAGAGCAGAGCCAACAGACAAAAGTTGTCAAAACCACACAGCTCTGCAGTCAGATCTCCACCTGCCTGCCAGCCAACAGGCATGTGTAATCGATCCGAGGCACTTGAGACGCCAAAAGCTGTGTGCTTGTGAATTTGTCTTGGTCATACCAACATCATGACATCTGACAGTCTTCCAGGACATAATGACACCGAGGACCATGAACCGTGCAACACACTATCGCTATTAACAGGTAGTTAATCCCTTTTGGAAGGATTACTACATTAAATTTGTATAAAAATACTATTTTCATTAATTTAATGACAGGCCAAGAAACAAACTAAAACACTTGCTTCAGTCTGGACAGTAAAACAATTGTTTCGATCAGAATATAGAAGTGGTAAACACAAGTGTTTTCATTTACACTCTAATCTCAGACATGAACTGTGGCACAGGAGCAGACACTTAAAGGGGTCAAATCATTGTCACATTCATTTTAGTTGAACAGGCTTAGTAAAAATGTCCAAGTGCGAGTCCATGTCTTTCTACATTCTTACTAGCTATGTAAACATCGGAGTCAAGAAAAGAGGCCACCCACACTTCATACCGAAGATGTAATCACTATTTTCCTAAGATGTAGAAACAAAAAACCTATATGAGAAGGAGATTCATTCAGGATTAGCTACCTGAGGCTGCGAGACCGAGGACGGATGACCGTCGAGGGCCGCCCATCCTCGTCGGCCATGCTGTCTGTGCTGCGGAAGTGTTTGAAGAGAAAGTGCAGCTCATCTTGTGTCGGCTGGTAAGGAAGCTGGTGAAGGCGCTCCTGGGAGGACGAAGAAGACTGCAGACACAAAGAGGGATCCATCACTTTCTCCAATTTAAATCTATTTTCTTTATATTCAACAGGTTCAAATCTGATGGTGATGAAGCCAAAATATAAACCACAATCACCATCTCTTCAACAATCCTGAGATAATTCGATAGTGTTTGATAAAAACACTGAATGATAATCGCAAATAATGACTGATAATAATGACATTAAGATGGTTAAACAGCCATATCTGGTGGACAATAGAAAACTGGTGACTTTTATTAACATAAAAGGACAAATTATTGATTATTGAAGTTTGGACAGCTATATTTAAACAACATTTATTTGCGCAGTCCTTAAAAACAGACTCAAAGGGCCTTGACGGGACACAGCAAAAGTCAGCTGGGATATAAAACATGTTCAAAATACTTCCCAAACTGAACTAATCCAGCCTTGGTTGCCAAGGTTGAGATTAATGGGAAGAACTTAAGTCAAGACTGATTCAAAAGGCACTAAATGTAGCCTTTTGTGTTTGTCAAACTCAAGATCACAGTTCCAGTAAATCCTGCCACTTCCTTAAATAAAGAGGACGTTGCTACTTTTCAGTCCTGCAACAGCAACAAAGTTTCCTTCGAATGTGAGCCGGTGCCTCTCAAATGAAAAAGCTGACAGTTGAGGCAATCATTTATTAATGGAAATGACTCCATCCAGCACCTTTCAATCAGCATTTTGCTGTTAGGAATTTTCCACTCACTTCATATTTACTATCTAGTTCATGACGACAGCAGCGTAGTACACTCTGTGCTGACAAGAAGCCAACATAAGCCCAACCAACTGTTAATACACCTGTGGAGGATTTAAATGAGGCACACAAATTTAACTGGTGTGTGAATTTAGAAGTAGTCAGAGAGTGAAAGTGGACTTAATAAATGAACAACTACAACAATAATGTCTTCTGGTGATGGTGTGAACAGTAATGAAGCCCACAGAGGCATCTTTATTCACACCAATAAGTTCCATATCTACCATGGCGCGGCGTGAACTCTTTTCAAACTAAACGGGACACGGTGTACGTTGCCGGCAATCTGTTTAATTTCACAGCCCATGTGTCCTGAACAGAAGAAGGCCACAGGGATGGCATCTGTGAAGTCTTTTTCTAATGCCTCAGTATAAAGAGGGCAGTGAGGGCCACTGAAGAGCCTTATTGTCTCCACTGACCTCTTGGCCTGGTCTACCCAATAAACTTCCTTATAATAGTTGCACATAGCCGACTTCACCATAGACTGAGCACACTCTCCCCGGCTGCGAACTGTTCATTTGAATGCCAACTCATTACGTCATGCTGTAAACGAATACAATTACAGCTTTATTCTATGTAATGTTGTGATCTCAAAAGAGGTTTATAAGAATATTTTATAAATTATAATAAACCTCTTTTTTGAAAGGTGTTTTTACCAAACAACAACGAAAAACGTGATTTTCAGCCAAGTTAACATAATTACCACAGCTGATGTTAATACAAATTATTCTAAAAAACAAGCCATCCATAAATTGTGATAATGTGACAAATATGTGATGTTTTGTTGAAAAGCTGTCATTAAATATTGTCACTTACAGTATGTGATCTAATAACTAAAACAGCGAGAGTACACACACACACTTTACATCATCTCCTCATTAACATGCCTGTACACAGACTGTGTGGACTACTTCTAACACAGAGTTCCACAGACTGGGAGAATGACTAATTCAAGCAGATGATGGAGGAAAACAATTAACAGTTTGTCATCTCAGGCTTGGCATCCACACGCATTAGCATGAATGTGCTATTTGGGCTGAGCGAGGTGTTAGAAGTGCCTGGCTGCCGTATATCGGCCGGGGAGGACTGTGCCATGTTTTGGGATGACTTACCGAGACAGTGGAGCTCGGCGGGTTGGTGCCATAGCCAGATGAGGGGAGGGATGCCAGGGACCATCTCCGGCCCTCAGCTCTGAGAGAAACAGACATGCATCTTACATAAGCCGCAGCAGCATAGGCATTAGTTAGCATTTCATATGTGAAACTCCTTACATAACAGGCGACGGAGGAGGCCTGTGACTACAAGAGCATGAAATTAATTTCCTTTTTCTAAATCATATATAACAAGGTTCTGTGTCCTCACTTGAATCAGAGGAGCTCTTTAGTTTTTGCTCTTTACAAATCAAGCTATAAACCTTCACATGACAAAAAAATAAATAAAACACAAGCTTTAAAAGACAACAGACATGGTGCAAGAATTTTGAAAGAAGCTACCTGTCAGCTCGGGCCAGGTGACTGAGATCACGACAGCAGCAGAGAGAAAGAGAAAAGCAAGAGGTTTCAGTGAGTTTTGGGAATTTTGCGCCAAACGATTCAGTGACCCCTGGCATTCAGCTGAGGGATTAGTTCTGACAATCTTGCCTTCCTTGCCAGTTTTCATTTGTCCAGATACAAGGACTAGCTCGCAAACTAAATTAATTTGAGGATATACTTTACATAACAGAAACAAATCTTCACTTCAAAGCCTGACCAGCAAAAGGAAGATCTTGTCTCCAGTTTCGATTTTATGACAGCAAAAAAAAAAAAAAAAAACACAGACCAAAACTGAAGTGAGAGAGGGAAAAAAAAAAAACACTAAAAGGTTACGTGTTATAATACTTGGCATGTTGTTTGCAAGCAGAGGACAGTGAAGTTATTATGCAATGAAGTTCCCACAGAAACTCAAAGGTTAAAAGAAAGCTCCAACAGCGCCAAAACATTCAGAATTAAATCTATTTGGTGTAGAAGACTGAATGAGTAAGATCTGAAAGAGTGATTTTAAATAGACCAGATGACTTCATAATATTGATTTAAAGACAACTTCGGTAAATTAACGCCTCGATGGGCTTGAAAGCATTCTAGCAGGGGGCGATTTGACCTAAAATTTATATCAGTGTATTTTATTTGTTTTTTGGGGTGATGGTATGATATCACAGTGCTATAAAATAAAAGGGAAATTCCACTAAAACATGATGCTACCTCTGTTCACTCTATTAAGAATGTAAGGGAACATATCTGTACAAAGAAAAAGATAAACATAAACAATAATGTATATGATTATTGGCTTCGAATAGGAATAAAAATAACATATTGATCTACATGTGTTTTGAGAAGGGAGGATCAGCCTGCCCAATAATGTAGGTTAATTAGTCAATGTAATGTGATTCATTGTCAGAGTTAGACATTGGTTAG
This sequence comes from Pagrus pagrus, assembly GCF_965226575.1. Classification (NCBI taxonomy): domain Eukaryota; kingdom Metazoa; phylum Chordata; class Actinopteri; order Spariformes; family Sparidae; genus Pagrus; species Pagrus pagrus. Next base: position 21,611,233 of record NC_140190.1, read on the forward strand.
GATGAGGCAGCTCAACATCTGTGTGTAGAAAACCCAAAGTACAATAATCAGTGGCTTGTCTACAAAGTACATTTACATGCAGCAGCAACAGACACTGTGGACCATTACTGAGCAGGAGCTTTTGTGTAATGTTCGCAACAGAGCCAGCTGAGCTTGCGTTGCAGTATGAAAACCGTTTCCAACATTAACATTCACACAATTTGTCTCGACTATCCCTTAATACTATATACTCCAACATTGCTCCAGCTACCACACTTTCAACGATCCATCCTTGAGCTTGAGTTTTAAAGCGCATCCTGTGTTTCACGTTGCTGGCCCTCATTGAGAAAGCAGTCCTAAGTAAAATGGTTAGCACACACATTAGCCTGTAAGTGTTTTCCAGTTGTTGCTGGGACATTTCCATCAAAAATAAAGTTAATCTTCTGTGTATTCACCTCCTTAGATGGTGAGAGTAGATAAAGACATTTGTTGGTTCTTGCAGAAAACAACAGATAAATTGGGGTGCTTTGTTTAGCTTCCACATGTTTGTGTTACTGAAGTCAGCATTAGTGAGGAAAACAGTAGTTACTGGATGTAACTTTAGTTCTATTTGTACATGTACAGGACCACTGATCGTCCTGCAAGGTGTTGGGTCTTTATTACTGCAGCACAAGCTATGTTAGATGCCTCAGGAAGTGTGTGGCCAAGTTTGTCTATAAACTTGGTGCTGACAGTGAGGCAACTGATTACTTTTCTCAATTATAAGGGTGTAAGTTTTACTAATTACCTTTCATCTTGATAGTAAGATACGATATAAAGTGCTTTACACTGATTTTCTCAGAGAAGGTGTAATTTTTCTGTCTTATTTCAGGACAAAGCACCTGAACTGCTCACGAGTTTTGAACGGCTGTTCTAGGCTTCTTCAAGGTGCCGCTTTACTCGTAGGCTACACACGCCTGAAGCTATACAAGCGTGTTGCCATGGGAACCAGGTTGAATGATGTGTGAGTGGGCTTCGGGGGTACCCTCTATCTAACTGCACTCATCCTGCTCAGGAGGAGTCGGCTGGCAGAGAGTGTGAACGCTCCAGGCTGAGTCAGTCTCAGTCACCTTTGCTGCTGCTTCTCTTCAGCTTCCACACTGCCTGCCTCTGTCCCAGCACACTCACACAGACGCTGCATCTCACAGGAAACCCCTCAGAGTGTGATCACGCATTAGATTTATTTAATTCTTGAGAATGTAAATTTGTATTTGGTTCATTTAGGTTCACGTTGTTAAATTACACAGCTCCATGACTTGTAAACAGGAGCCACGGGAATTAAAACTGACTGTGGGTCCTGTAATTTTAAATGATCATGATGCATGGTGCAAATATTTCTGGGAACCTCGACAGGATTTCATAAATTAAATCCCTAAATTTTGTATAGTGCCAAATAAATTAATAAAAGGCAGACATTGGCTCTAGTCTCTCCATATTCACTTGCTTACTTCAAGAGCAGCAGTGTGGGTTGAAAACCATACTTAAACTTCTTGAAAGTCTTTGAATAAAATCCCTTCATAGAAGTCTTTGTACCACTAGCCTTTATTTCCAAGTTTATTTTATTCATAGTGAAAATAGAAATTAATTTTAGGGAAACTAGAGTCTCTGTTTCATTAATACATTTCCAAAAAAAGAATTCCATATAATTGCTACTGCACTGATAGTCTCCCCTTGCCACACCTATCTCCACAGCACTGTGCCAGTGGTGGAGAAAAATCTGGCTGCACATCAGGAGGCAAGCACTTGCATTAAAATGGCTAAATCCCCACTAACAACTGATAGCTTGGAGGATGCTGTTGTTGTTGTTTTCAGTAGAGACAGGGATTTTGAGAACATTGGCAGACAGATAGCGGAAAAGGGAGGAGAATGAAGCATTAAATGTTTGGTCAATGGCAGGCTTAAACCCACAGTCTACATTCGCTGAGTCACTCTAATGAAGTGTAGGCTAGTGGTCTTTTTTTCAGTGCAGAACAGATCATTTGAACATGCAAGAAAGTGGGATGTGTTCATAGGAAAGCAGTTTCCAATTATATATGAATGTATGCATGATTACTAACTTCCTCTTAGACTTCTTTAATGGAAATTCCTTTTCACACTATACTAAGTATAAAGTTACCAGTTTATTTCCAAGAAAGTTTCTAAAAAGTATTTAGAAAATATAAAATTACAGCCCTGTAAACTTAAAATGTTACCCTTCTCATCAACCGTCATTAACTGACACAGAATACAATCATGATGATTTGAGGTCCTTCAGATTTGACAAAGAAAATATATCACTCCATTTGGAAAAGGACTCGAGAGTAGTGTTGACATACCTTCGGGCAAATGGAAAGTTGAGGCAGGCACTGGTCGACACATTTCGAGGGCTGTCCAGAGGGCTGCTCGCAGCTGAAAGAGCAAAGACAAAGTTACTATGGGGAACCATTCACAACTGTAATAATAAACACATGAAAATAGAACAGAGACGACCACATGGTTGCATATAAGTGGAAATGTTCCAAAAAGGATGACATCATGTCTATGCAGTAACCCTCAATCACTGCAAAACCCAGCAGCATTAACCAGCACCTCAAACCGGTCCAATATATCATCTTGGTATTACTTTTCCAAACATTATAGCACTTATCTGGGGACATTTTTAATTCCTGGTGGAAGCCTCATACAATTTGGTCTCACTAGAGTCTGGAGGTCTGGGTTACACTGGAGTCTGTGGTGCGTTTACATGCAAGCGGTTGAGCATCAATTAGGACACAAGAGAGAGACCCAATTAGAGCCTCAGTGCACTCAGTGATTAGATAATCCTCGGAATGATTGAGTTCAAAAGGGAGCATGTCCACATACTGCTGGTATGAGGAGCTCTTGAGCAAAACTCTTTTCATAGAGTGCAGCTGCTTCATGGCTTTAAGGGGCTGTACACCGTCTGTACTATGGTTGATTCACAGAGCAACCATTTAGAAATTACCTGTCATTCAATTATCTAAACACCTTCTTCAATCTGATACCAATTCATAACCCAAAACGTTCTGGTTTTAAACACTGCTTCCTTTAGCAACATGAAACAATGCAAATGGGAGGTCTATTAGTTCTGCAAAGGCTGAACCAGGACTGAGTGATGATGGTAGAACACACTTTATTTTCAATATTCTGATAACAATTAGAGCTAAACAGATACATCTGCCCAGCTGACATTAAATGATTTCAGATATATTGTATTGGTGTACATGCCCTCCAATAATCAACATGAAATTGCTGTACAGAAATACCAGATTAGGTTTGATGTCATTTAGAGACACCGTCTCAATTACATAGTTTGTCCACCGGGGAGTTCAGACAAGATGAATGCAGGGGTACGTCCCAAGTCTCTTATTTGATATTTCCGAGCTCCTCGATCCTTGTTTGATCCAGAAGTCGTTCTGGTCCTCCATCTTACAGGCCGTCGAAAAGCTCTTATTGCTCCCCTGAGGAGCAAGACGGGATCTCTGAGGAGCCATGAGCAAGGATACACAACAGCACTTCCTGTGAAACTTTCAGCTGAACACCATGACGTATAAAGACTCAGACTCCAGCCCTACATCTGACATATTTGAACGAGATGGCAGATGTCACTTCAAATCACACAAGGAAATTCCATCTTATAACTATTGTAAAAATATTTCCTCGTTCCAGCTCTCCTCGCATGGTTTACAGTACTTGGTTTTCTCCATGAATCATCAGTGGGAGGGACAAAGATACAAGGAAAACGCGCAGGTGTTTACAATTGCAATCTTGTAGCCGTTTTGTGCATAAAGTGGATAAAGTGTTTGTCTTGTTAAATAATTAAAATGTAGTGGGTCATTAATTTTTGTCTTTAGTAATTTCTAATCTGCAGGTCACCTCTCCCATTCTGTTCTCCTCTAGCCTTGGCCAATTAATACCACACAAATCAGCAATGAAATGACATTTAGACTTCATTATTGTCAAATTCACACTGTATTTTGAGCAATAATATTCATAAAATAGTGACTTTCTTTCACACACTTAGTCTGTCGAAATAATAAAATAATGTTCGATAGCAAGTGTACAGCAGGTCATCCAAATATTGTGCATGGTCAACCAGATACTGCCTGTGGTGCGGCTTACGAGTTACAGTTGAACAAGCTTAATCTTGTATTAGTGATCGTGTGGCCAAGGTGCCTCCAGGTTACCAACACTAACATGAGCAGAGCAGATACTCTGGCAGCACGCTACATGACAAACAGTGATTTGTTCATTTGCAATTTCATGAGATGTCATTAACCAAACACAGTGAAACTGATTGTTTTCATACAGCTAAAATGTGAAAATGTGATTTCTGAGAAGGTCTGGTACTGTGTTCACACCAAGCCTGTTGGAAGCTCATTACGAACTCGGGAGTCATTTGGACTGAAATTTAGCAATAACTAAGTCTCAGCATGAGCATGCAGAAGAGCACAGCTGAGTCCATCCAGCTGAGTTTAAATCATCAGAGCTGGTATCAGAAAACAATGCAATGGGCTGTGTTGATGTGGAAATGTTTCTACAGGGTGTGAGTTTAAAGGTAAATACTTTAAAGGACACCAAACTGCAGTTCAAACTTTTTTCAGGCAAAGTTGTTAAAACCAGTCTGGTTATCAAGACTTCAATAGTTTTCTCCTTCGACTCTGTGCTTGTGAGATTAAATGTAAATGACCACATTAATACATGCCATTTTATCTGCTTTGTGCACGTGCATCTATTTGATTGGCCAATGCAGTGAGTTGCTAGATGACACTGAGCCAGAGCCAACACCAATGCCAACATGTTTTTTTTGCAGTGCTCCTGCTGGGACTTGCTGGGATTAAAGGTTACCAAACGTTGCATTAAATCTTACCGGTGTGGAGTGAGAGCGGAGAGAGCGGCCGGGACAGCGTGGGCGATGGTGTCCCGACACCGAGGCTCTTCCTGTTGCTGCTGCGACAGCTGAAGGACAAAGAGACAAAGTCAACTGACTGCCAAGATCAACACACATCACTCATCTGTATCGCTCATCACAATTAGAATGAAAATGTCACGGTGGTTGTTTGTATATTGAGTGAATTAATGTGTTTTAATTGTTAACCTTCACCGCAATTAGAGGTTGTTGGTAGTATTTTTTCAGTAGCATGTTGATTTGAAAAACAAAGGAACAATATAAGGAACTTAATCAATCAAGATAAAAACAGATTCCCATTTGTCACATGGGTAAACTATGTTAGGCAGGTGTGTTAACATCTTTCTATCGGGCTATTTTGTGTCTGTTATGCCATTTTCCCATTACATCTACCGGCCTGGCTCTACTCAGTTTGACTCGGCGCGGCAGCCCAGTGCAGCTATGAAGCAGCATTACAGGAAAAGTTGTGTTTTCACCAGCAGTAACTAAACAGTAAACATGACTCCCAAAAGAGCGGAAAGTGAACACAACAAAACACTTAAGCACAGCGAATGTTTGACAGTACAAACAGGACGAGAGAAACTCGAGCTTCAGTTAGAAGCTACAAAATCATTGAGAGCAGAACACACTGACTTTTATAAACGTCTTTCTCTCAGGTTTCCTGCGCAGACATGAATTCAGTACGTATTTGAGGGGGAGATGGGTGCTTGTTATTGGTCGGCTGCAGTCGTGAGTTGTTGCCCCACTCCTGAGCAGGTCCATTGCCGGGGCGACTTGGCTCAAGTCGGCGCAGTAAAAATGGTGATGGAAAAGCAAATCAGCGCGGCACAGCTTGGCACGGCGTGGCCAAAAGTGTGAGTGGAAAAATGGCATGACATTCTTCTGCCATACCAATCCTTGTGCATAATGCTTCCTTATCAAGAACAAAAAACTGCTAAGATGTTAGCATGGAGCAGTGGAGGAAATGCTTTACCGGGATCATATGGATGATTTCTGGTGTTTCTTTTTATCACTGAACAGTTAAGCTAAATAATAAGAAAATCTAGATGGAAAATAACTTGGTATATTCCTTTAAGCTGAGTGTAATCATTTTATCCCTTGGTTTCATCCACCCATAATTACATGTTTGACTCATGCAATGTTTCAGCATGCATTTATATTTAAGTGGATGTTTGCGAGTGCATTGAGCAGCAGCTTGTGGACACAGAGACATTGTATGACAGAGTAACACTTGGCAGATTAAGAAGACACTTGACCTCCAAAGTAGCAGACTGTGATCCACTAAGCTGGAACTATTCTAACACAGTGAATAAGCCTGAATAACGCCAACACACATCCTTATTTGTATGCAAACTAGTAGGCTGGGTTTAAACTAGGAGTGGTGAAAATGGGTGGGGAAGTCCAGTTTTCTGTGTAATACCATTTGCTATCCTCCCTTGAGTATTTATTTATTTATTTATTTTTTAAATCATACAGATGTTCCCATAAAACATTTAAAAGGTTGTTTTAGTTAGAAGAGTTTTAGCAGCAATGTATTTTTCTGCTCTTTTTTTCAGTTTTTTACTTTAGTTTCCTGTCTTATTCAAATTGTTTATTAAAAGCCCACTTTTTTGTTTAGGACTTCTGAAGAAAGGCATATCACGTAACATGGTAGACATCTCTGATTAAACAAAAGGAGACTGCAGAAAAGCTACCAAGCAAGGACAGAAAGAAAAAATCTAGTAATGTTTGTTTTCTTACAGTTCATTTTAAATCTATTTTTTAAAATGACCCTTAACAGGATTGTTGGGGGTGTGTATTGTCTTTTGTAAAGATGAATGTCTGCCCCATCTTTTTTCTCTACTCAAGTTTAGGGGGCAACTAACAAGGGGTGATAATCAGAGTAACTCATGAAAATATACTTTTTATGAATCGACAATAACGACAGTATTATGATACAGCGATTCTGCAATAACCGATACATTGCAAGACAGTCATCAGTGCAGGATGATTTTTGGCTTCAGTTTCACAAAACTGAACCACCAGAAAGCGGAGCAGTTCTGGAGTTAAAATGTTTAAAGGAAGGATACAACTACAGCTCACTAAATCTGTGTAAATTAAGTTTACACCACAAGTAGTTATGAAGTAGGGACTCAGGTAAGTCACATTGTCAGGGGAATCTGTTTAGAGCAACTGAATGTTTTAACAAAAATATCGATATTGGTGCCAGTGTATCGACAATCATATTGCAAGAGGAAGCGATATATTGCCGTATCAATATTTTGTCCCATCCCTACTGCTAGCATTTATTTTCCTCTATGATAGTTATTCTGATTAAACAATGAGTCTATAAATTGTCAAAACATTGTGAAAAAATGCTGATTACAACAAGGTGACATCTTCAAATATTGTCTGACCAACAGTCTAAAAACTAAAAGATATTCTGTTTAACTGAGTCTGTCATTAGAGATGTTTGAGACCTGATAATGTGGAGCACTTCTCCACTATTTTTGCTTGAAATAGGACAGAAACTGTCTTATCCAAATAGTTGCAGACTAATCGTTTAAGATCTACTCAATTAATGATACTGGAAGGTTTGTTCAGTCAGTAGCTATGAGCTTGGCCTCATCATATCAGCTTGCTCTTTTTGGACTTCTTCCCTGAATATCCACCACTCATCTCTGGTGGACATACAAAATTCATAACACCAAAGTTACCATATTCATATTTTCAGCTATGAAGAGCAATGCATTTGTGAGATGGGCAGGATGCTGTTAACTGCAAGCAGAGCTGAAGTGTCTGAAAATCCTTTGAACAGTCGCAGTTTCTGCAGATACCAAAAATACACAATTCATGGTGAGGTGGTACAGATGAGGGCTTATGATACTTTGCTGTAAGAAAAAGAGATTTCTTTGTCTCTGCCCACTGAGATTTAACTCAACCGATGAGATTATTTCCGCTTTCAGAGCTGCTCTGCCTTGAGAAATGTTTATGTAACTATAACTCTAATCTGCAGGCAGATGCGTGACACACCAGCATGGCCGTGTCAGCCCAAGAGGGAAAACTGATGAGAGCCAAAACACAAAGAGGAAACCTCCTGTCAACAGACTGGAGGCTGAAGGGACTGTGTGCACAGACAACAACAGCAGCAGGTCCAGCTTGAGCCACAGATGTCCAAGACGATGTGTGTGTGTGTGTGTGTGTGTGTGTGTGTGTGTGTGTGTGTGTGTGTGTGTGTGTGTGGTTGTGTGTGTGTATAAAGGGAAGGAGGAAGGGAGTGCTTCATAATCCTCTGGTTCTCAAAAGAAGGGGCTAACTTTGACCAGTAACAATCAACTGAGCAGATTTTTTTGTTACTAAGACAGAAAATTAACCAATCTTTATGATAATCAATTGATGGTTTGTAATCTTATGAGTAAAAATGCCAAACATTGTGTGGTTCCAGCTCTTCAAATGAGAAAAGTTGCTGTTTTTCTCTGGTTTAAAGCCTCGAAATTGAATATCTTTGATTTTTGGACTGCTAAAGCAAGGAATTTTAAGACCTTTGAATCTGGGAGACATCTTATAGATCACAAGATTAAATGGGCTCTGTAAAGGACGTTACTTAGTTTATGTTAGCAGACTCCATTTCTAAATGAACGTTAGCTGCTGTTGCTCTCTGTTAGCGGAGCGGAGAGATGCACTGAGACGAGGCACTTGAGAACGTGCATAAAGTCTCATCCTTTGGACTGTTGCAGAATCTCTAACCCGAGTCCTTCGCAAAGAAATCCAGAGTCCAGCAGCGTTAAAGAACGTCAACAAATCGTCCACAGGATCGTATACGCAACTGAGAGAGATCTCATTTTTCACGTCACCTTACAATCCGCTCACATGTGGCCAAAAAATGAGATTATACGTGCACATTGCTATAAATTGTGACATAGAGCCCCTGTAACTTATAAATAAAATCTGCAGATTAACTGACAAAATAATGGTTGCTTGCAGCCGGAGGAACGTATAATATTTGCAGTTTCCAGTTTCTCAAATGTGAGGATTTGCAGATTTTCTCTGTTTTAAACGATTGCAAATTGAGAACAAGCTATTTGGTGACAGACCTTTTCGCTCCGGGAGATTGTACTGGGCATTTCTTTTTTACTAATTTCTGACATTTTAAAGACAAAAAAAAAACCAATGAGATAATTGACAGATGAAACACTAATCTGCCTCAGTCAACAATAAACATGCCACAGACATGTCAGTTGATTCAGTGACATGGCCCCTATCAGACAGTGAACAGCTGCAGGTTTTATCTCCAGTCATCTGAGAGTAAACATGACAAACAGTTAACTATGACCTCCAGACAGTAATTATCATCACACCAGTAGCTGCCAATACAAACAGAAAAGTGTAAAAGCAGGCTTGTCTCCATTTAAAAGACCTTCTAGTGTCTTTATTTAACTCTGAATGGTCCATCCAACTGCACCTATAGTTACAGTGAATGGGACAAAATAGACAACAAAGAAAACTGTATTTGTGTCATGACCTTAGATAATATGATTGTAAGAGCAGGTACCGTCTGTAAGCTGCTTTAGCTGCTCTCAGATGTGTTATTTTCTGAACAAAGCGACACAAACTGAAGCGTTAAACTAAACAAACACAGGATTAACGTTAGCGCACACGGAGCTAGCTTAAATTGTGTTTGTTTCCAAATAACGTCCACATTAATTAAGACCTATAAAGACCAGCTGCAGTGGATAAAACATATTTGTTAGCGTTTTAACGCAGCAAAAGCCAAAACAAACCGAACTAGCTTGAAGCTCCACATCCCAACTCTTGATAACTACCTTTTTGAGCGCTTCAGCAACGCTCCCGGAACAAAATGCGACTTGTTCTGGCTCGGCACCGCGGACCAGTGGCTCGGATCCGACATGCTGGAGGATTTCCAAGTATGTAAAGTTAATGGTGGTTTCAGAAAGCTGAAGCTGAGGACGATGAGAAGCCCGCTCCCCCTGCTGCTGCCGCCGTTGCTCTCCCCACCATCGTCTCCTCTCCTCGGCGGTTCCTTTTGTATTCACACCGACTCCGTCTGCCTCGTGTTGGTCCCAGTGGCTCCGCAGCTGCCTTCACATCCTCCGGTCGGCTCTCTGGCCGGCGTCCTGTCCCCGAAACATCACCTCCATGTCGGGTTATCTGGTGAGTTAATCGCGTTCACACGGCGGCGGCACACTTTAGTTTGAACACAGACGCTGCTGGCTGCGTGTGTGAATCCGTGTGAGCTAACGTGAGCCTGATGCTGCGTTCAAGTGCTGCTCGTTACCTCTGGCTCCTCAATGCTGCATTAACCATTTAGACTACAAGTGTCAGAAAACAGTCGAGAAAAATTGATTGTTTTGCCTGACCAACAGCCCAAAAACCATGACGATATGGCATTTGCAATGTTATAAAAGCAAGCAAAGCAGCGAATCTTCATTTCAAAAGGTGCTATGTGTAACTATTTTTTCTGACCAATAGTCCAAAAACTACACATATTCTGCAATAACGACACATTGCAAGACAACCATCTCACGATACATCATGATATAACATATCCCTAAAAGCAAAGTGCATGACTGCATTTTGTCTTCAGTTTCACAAAACTGAACCACCAGAAAGGAGAACAGCTCTGGAGTTCAAATGTAAAGGAGGGACAAGGGCCTGCATGGTGACCTTTAACTAACACATGTTTGGCAATGCCAGAATAGCTCAGTGGCACCTTATATTGTCTTTTGTAAAGATGACCGTCTGCCCCATGTTTTGGGTCAGGGGAATCTGTTTAGAGCGACTGAATGTTTCAATAAAATATCGATATTCTGGCACCAATATCGATATTTTGTATCGATAATCATATTGCAAGAGGAAGCGATATATTGGCATATCAATCTTTTGTCCCATCCCTACTGCTAGATTTTATTTTCATCAATGATAGTTATTCTGATTAATCAATTAGTCTATAAATTCTCGGAACACTGAAAAAAATGCTGATTACGACAAGGTGATGTCTTCAAATATTTTGTTTAAAATAAACCAAAAAGATATTCTGCTTAACTGATTCTGCCATTAGAGACGTTTGAGACCTGATAATGTGGAGCGTTTTTCCACAGATATTTGCTTGAAATAGGACTGAAACTGTCTGAGCTCTACTCAATTAATGGCTCTGGACACTTTTTCTGAGAGCTTGGCCTCATCATATCAGCTTGCTCTTCTTGGACTTCTTACCTGAATATCCACCACTCATCTCTGGTGGACATACAAAATTCATAAAACCAAAGTCACCATATTCATATTTTCAGCAATGAAGAGCAATGCATTCGTGTGACGGATGGGATGCTGTTAACTGCAAGCAGAACTAAAGTTTCGGAAAAAAATCCTTTGAACACTCGCAGTTTCTGCAGTTACCAAAAATACACAATTCATGGTGAGTGTTCAAATTGCTTGTTTTGCCTGACCAGCAGCCAAGAAAACATGATATACAATGCTATAAAAGCAAGTGAAGCAGCAAATCTTCATTTTAAAGGTGCTATATAACTACTCAGCACCCTTTACAGTAAAATTCCTATACAGAGGTTACATTAGTACAGTTTACTATATGTACAGGGTGTATGCCTAGTTTAACCTGCACTATACTGTACATAGAAGTACAAGAGTGTAATTTAATGAAAGTCGACTGAAAGACATGAAACTGTCCCCATACCGCGAGTTGAACCTGGTTCGGTTGTCATTTAAGCGGCCCGGGTTCAACTCCTAGTATAGGAACAGTTTCATATCTTTCAGTCAACATCCATTCATTATTGCTGTATTTCGATAGGACGGTTTAAACTAGATATCAACCCTTTACCAACAGTACGCAATACTAATTTGACCTCTGTATAAAAGTGCATTGTTATTCTTGCTTAAATATTACATATAGCACCATTTAAAAGTTGGACCTTGCAATTTTTGGCATTTTTGTTCATACATGAATTGTTCTTTATACTGATTATCAAAAATAAAATTCATTACATTACAAACACTCATGAGAATGCCACCTTTGAAAAATAAACATAGTAAAGCTGCTTTTAGCTTCAGTGCCCCTCAAATATGGAACAAAACAACATGTTACTGAGTTTCAACTGTGTTTTGAACTCTTGAGTTTGTTTTATCTTGTTCATATCTTGCCTATCCCCATTTTTGCTTTCCCCTTTGCTGCTGTAAGAATTCAAATTTCCCCATTGTGGGACTAATAAAGGATTATCTTATCTTAACAAACTGACTACATTTACTAACTACTTTTAAATCCAAGCTAAAATCCTCTTATAAAATGTATTTGTCTTTTTTTATTCTGCTTTCCTTTTATTATTGTTGTGCTTTCCTTTTATTTATTAATGTATTGTTTTTATTATAATTATATTATTATATGTTTTGTTATTATAAGCAGGAGGCTACTTACAACATTAAAATGTTGCATTTTTGTAATATGTTGGTTATACTATTAACCTGCAGACACATTGGTCACAGTGTAATAAGGGGCTCGGTCTACTGTATCGGGATAATGCTAAATGAGCAAGAGTTAGCCTTTGTTGTCCCTGGACAGATATTACAAAGGCTTGCTAAAACAGATCACACTGCGAAGGAGAGTAGACCAAAGAACTGAGGCTGCTAAAGATTGTAGGAGTGAAACTAAGCTCCACACCATGTTGACTCCTACATTGCACAAGTGCTGCAAAACAACTTAAAGCTGAGCATAGCCAGAAACTTTTTCTCTAGTCAACATCTCGACTATTTTTAGGCCAGGTCTACATTCGTTGGACAATATAACACAGCGGAGTGGTGGAGATGATAAGAGTTCTGCTCCGCACCATGACTTATTAGTACAGTTACCCCCTTCTAACAGGGTGCAGTGGAAATGCACTGTTAAAGAGTTAATCTTGGAAATAGAAAAATAGGTAAACAATCAGTTATTTGAATCTCACTGTCCGAGCAACTTTTGACTTCTTCAAATAAACTGGTTGCAGAATTTCCTGCAATGCATTATACATCAGTTGATATTCATCAGTACATCAGTCTTCTTCAAATATATGACAGGTTTCCTGTTTTGAGACATTAAAGGTACAACCCCTGATATGATGTGCGGTTAACTGCAGACTATTTTGTCAAAGTATACAATAGTCAGAACCATTGCTACAGAAACACTCTTGTCATGTTCACCTCTGTATTCACTCATACTGTTGCAGCAATTTCCTACGGAACCTAAAAGCAGCGCAAGATGTTGTTGGGTTATACCATGAGGAGATTGGCAGAGGAAGGATCCTTGCAAAACTTTTAAACAATACCTTAAGGGTTTACACAATATGTAGCCCAGGATGTGTGCATGCATTTTGATTTTAGAATTGCTTTTACTATATAAGTCCATAGTCCTCGGCATCACTGTCATCCAGACAACCTTAACATATTCAGTGCATCAGAATCAAAGGTTGATGTGGGGAAGCATTTTCTTGCGTACAAGTACAGAATCTGATGCAAGAGAATGAACACGTCTGGATGGTGAAACAATGCAAACAACTAATGCAAAATGCTGTGAAAAACGATGCCAACAATCTGCAATGTGCCAAACTGTGGCACCAGATTACTTATACTGTGTGAAAACTGTCTCGTGTTCAGCAGTGCAGGTTTATCGCATCTGAGATTTTTGCATCGCCACAAACAATTGCTCATTTTTCAACAGAGAAAAATGGGATTCATTGCTGCTCACTGTGTGTGGTGTGACAGCCTAGCACTGCTCACAGAAACATGCTGGATGCAGCCGCCTCTGTTTGCAGTGTTGCCTTCCTCCACAGCACCCAGCACGGTTGCCAAGCAACCCACATAGACTTAGAGACAACTAGTAAATGATAGGTCTTCACTGGTGAAACTGAAGCACTTTAAAATATAAAAAACAACTCAGACTTATTGCTTATTTCCATTTATATTTTATGCTTTTTCAAGTGTTAAATCTGTCAATTGGAAAACCACACATCAGAAAACATTTGAATCAGCTGTTAATGTGACTTCACTTGCAGTTTGAAAAGCTCTCAACAAACACTTCAACAACATAACTTTATTTTTATGTCATACTGATCCAATCTGTCATGCAAGTCTCATTTATCATACACATCAATCTAGTGTCTGCTGTCTCTAAGCCAAATTCATTTAAAAAATCATTACTCTGTCATGAATTTTTTGTGAATTTATCATGTTTTTAAATACAGGTCCTAAAATTGTGAGCAAAACAATCACACCACAAGGTCCATTTAGCAGCTGCTCTGGAGCTTTCAATCATATCAGGCTATCTTCTTCGGCAAATTAAGTTTGCAGCAGGTGTCATATAACTGCTGATGTCCAAATGAAAAGACGGAGTCATACGACTGAAAGCAGCAGGACAGCTGCTGCATCTACCTTGTGCTGAGATTGTTTGCCGTTTCAAAGCTCAGTCATTTACTTTCAGTTGTTTTACTAGATATCCAAATAATAAAACTTGTATAACTCTGAAGCACATCTATGATCATATTCCTTGCTACAGTGAGAATTAATCAAGCTTGAACCTGCAGTGTCAAACTTTTGTCTCCCCCTTGTGGCTGTTAGGTTTTTCTGCCATAGTTGCTGTGGCAACTCCTTAACAACGGTTGCTCCCCATACCATGAGTGTGTCAGTGCAGGGTGTCTCAACAGACACCTCATTTAAAAACTCTGGTATACTGCAAAATACAGATGGATTTGTCTGGAGGGTGGAGGCTTAATCAGCAACACATGAACTCATTTGGTTTGAATATAAAATACCTTCATTTGTATGTAAAAGTTCCATAGTCCAGCTTTAAGCTAAGACTTGTAAGGTGGATCAGTTTCAGATCAATTTTCTGTGTTCCTCATCTGTGGTAAACTGATCAGAAACTTTTTCAACATGTTCAGTCCATAGAAGCAGTGTGCGTGTGAGCGGTCTTACCTCCAGGGATGAAGAGTTTGTAAGGGGCTGCAGGGGCTGCAGGGGCTGCATGGGCTCAGGAGTGTAGGGCTCTGGCAAGTGGGCGACAAGCTGTAAGGCAAGACATGTTGGCATGGATTAGTGCGCTGACTCAGCACCTCAGTACGCCGGCGTCTGTCATCAGTCAGCAGGGGAGCTCAGGTCAGGGGTGAGAGATTGATGTCTGCATCTGACGGGCTGACCTGACAGTCTGTTGCATAGTGGCTGAATGCAACACTGGGTGCATTTGATTAGCTGGTTACGCCACAGGAAGTTGGCAGCTGGGTGTCAACCAACCTGAACGGAGGTTTCATCGTCCAACGCATGTTTACTTCACACCTAATGCAACGTTCGACAGCAGGGCTTCAGACTCACTCTTTACACTGGTTTCACTGGTGCACCTAATTTTTTTTCTTTCGATATTTCAAGCAACGTTATGTAAGTTTTTTTACCTTAAAATAACAGCTTCAAAATCATGTTGATGGTTCAGTGTCTTGTAACAGGGTGAATGGTGTCTCTGTCTCAGCCACTCCGCCCCCCTATCACTTGTTTCTGCACTGTAACTTCAGTGAGAGGGTAGGATCACAGCGTTACATACATGTTTACTTCAAGATACACATTTTCAACACAACACTGTTATGACGTAATGGGTTTTGTTTGTAGTTAGCACCTACATTACGCCTGACCTGGGGTGCCTATTTACGACAGCGTTGTTGCACTCAGAAACTGTGGGGGGGCGCCACATCAGGGCGCCACATGAGGTATTATAAAAAACGTTAACTGTTAGAAAAGTTTAAACCATAGAGCAGGCTCTAACATATGGAGGTTTGGCAGTGGCAGAGAGGCATTTCAAGTTGCACTTGACAGATTTTCACCCTGTCGCACCCTGGAGCCCTGAGCAGTGTAAGGGAGTGACTAACACCTGATAAATCTACCAACACACTACATGTTTTGATGCTGGCTCCCTGAGCACCCTACACAAACAAACCCTCAGACTGCACAATTTTATAATGTCTCCTCCCATTTCGACATCTTAACGTACTATTTTTGCATCAGAATATGCACGCTCAGCCGTTCTAAGGTCTACATCCCCCTGATGCTGACCCAGCGGCGTAGCTGTTTTCTATTGATTTCCCTGCTCAGATGTGAGCTCTGCCTCGTGGGCTCCACAGTGCTGCTATTGTCTCAGTGCTGCAGAGGCTTCTCAGTGCAAAACACAGCACTGGCTACCAAAGCACTAATGAACGTGTTGTCATAGTAATGCAGGGAGGATGGCAGGAAAAACAACTCCTTGCACACACACTCCTCATCCTGTAGTGTCGGCTCATAATTACACAGCACATGCAACTCGCTACGCCGTATTTCGTCTTTACACATCTTCTCCTTCAGACCCCCGAACCAAAGCTCTCGGCGGTGATTGAGTGAGTAATGGTCTGTCATTTCCATTTTGCTTTTTCATTTTGTTGGCTCTTCATGGACACTCTTGTCCAGAGTGTAAACTCAGTAGAAAATCTCAGACTGAGTCATTGGCGACATTCACACTGAATTCCTGATTTATTTATTTTTTCAGATGTTTTCTTTAAGGGAGATTCTGGCGGCTACAACCTTTGAGTGACAAGACGGCAGCAGGATTGTCTTCAAAGCAAAAACAACAATCGTGCCAAGCAAATTTAGAGTTTAATTCAGAAGCATCGGCTTCTTAGTTCTTCCAAGATATTTTAGTCATATTGTTGCACCTCACTCGCAGATTTTAAGATTGAAACCGTCACAAAACAAGGACCTAAATCTGGACACAGGTAACTTCATCTATTGCAAAAGTTTCTTTCTAAATAGCTGTGCACCTTTATACAACTATCTTAACCAAATACCCCAAACATATGTCATAGCTTTGTTTCAAGAAACTGTGTCTGAACCCCTCCCTGCTCACCCAGTGTGAAACCTCCTCTGTATCTCTGCGCAGGAGCAGCAAAGGGCCTAAAAATGAAACAAAAACAGCACATGCTTTGCCGAGATGATCCACTGAGGAGGCAGATGGATGGATCAGAGAATGGGCATGTGAGCGGGGAGCTCCTACGCCTTATGGATCAGCATCTAATGGGCAGCAGGTACTCTTCCCCACCTCCCTCCCAGCAAAAACAAAATAAAAAAAAAAGAAAAAGAAAAGGCTACATTCACTCTGGAGGAAGAGTGGGCGGATATAAGACTGCAGCCATGTCCTTTGATGGGAGATGGGATTCACAGGTTAGCAATTACACGGGAATAAAATAAATAAAACGATCTCCCGAAGAGTGAAAGCCATTTGTCTGCTGTGAGGGGGAGCAAGCAAGTGATTCATGCAGGAATGGTGGAGTGAGGGAAAAAAAAGAGACAATAGAGCAGGAAAAAGGCAAAAAACATCATGAGGACTGAATTCACACTGCGAGATAAGAGATCTGTAAAACCGAACAGGTGCTTGAAATGCCGAAACTTCCTCGTCTTCACAAGTTTCCTGTTGTTGCTGTAGTTTGGTTTGACAAGTTTATCCGGCTGTGACGTGTGCAAACACAGTTACAGTTCAAGGTTGGACAGCTGGATTCCTCTACACCCAGTGGGGTTAATTAGTTTAAAAGTTACATTTTTACTAAGAAATAGGCGACCGGGGAGTGCTGACACCTGTAACTCCTCAAAATTCAAAACACAAAACTGAAACTGAAGCCTCGAGCAAATGTCATGCTCGAGGGGGAAAAAACATGGGGATTATTTCCATCAGGCTGTTTTGGTCTCACAGCTTTAGTGGTGTTCATGTTTGAACAACCACTTTCCTGAAAAAAACAAAGAAGTCTGTTGACACTTGTGACTACATGAGCACATAAACATTGTTATTCAACTTAAAAACGCAGCAGTTTCACATGGCAGCTGTCACACACGCACCAGAGGATAGAGAAAGATGAAAACTTACTCCAGAGTCAGAGAGGGGATCTTCAGCTTGTCTCGCCTCGACTTCATTGTTGCTGAACAGCAGAGCGCAGGGGCTTCATTTACCACAGCGCCGCACCACTGGAGCTCACACCCGGCTTCCAGACACTCATCGCTGCGGAGGGAGACTAAAAATAACCCCGTTTAGCCAGAGTATCGTTTACCAGCAGCTTCAGCGGATTCCGGGGGAGATTTTCCGTGGGCACAGACTCAATCAAACGCGGGGACGTCTTGAACAAAAACAAACCGCGCGTCTCGCTCCTCGTCTGTCTCCAAGGCGCACCGGAGAGCGACTGCCACACAACCGGAGGGAGCGATGGGTCACCGCTTACCTCCATGTGACCGGTGGGGAGGGAGGGAGGCAGGGAGGGAGAGAGGAAAGGGGGAGTCTATTGGCTGGGGGTGGCCAAATCAATTTGGGCGCTTGTCAACAGGGGGAGGTTGTTGTGGGTGAGGACGGAGGGAAAGTTGGCGTCAGGGATTGGATGTGACTGTCAAAGCTGAAGAAGAAGAAGGGGGGACAGTATATTCACACACTGTGTGTGTTTTATGTGTTTTTGTGATGCAGCCTCACCTTCTTCCGGCTGTAAAACCACAATAACATAACGCCAGAGTCAAAGTTTCCCCTCGTGTTGTTTGATGAGATGTGTGTGAGACCAGATGAGGCAGAGCCGTGAACACTGGCAGGCTGCTGGTCGTGATGAGGCTGGGGAATACCTCCGCTGGAAACCATGACAGCTGCCACACGGGAGGATGCGTTTCTCACTGTGTGTGTGTGTGTGTGTGTGTGTGTGTGTGTGCGCGCGTGCGCGCGCGCGTGCAGCCGCCGTGCACGTGCAACTACATCACATTTATTTATTTGTCTGCATTTCATCCGACCACGTGCGGGCAGGAGGTTTTGACACGTTTTTGCAGCGTGCGTGAAAGTCAATTCTTGTGCAGGTGGGGGCGCGCGCGCGTGTGCGTGCATGCGTGTGTGTGTGTGTGTGTGTGTGTGTGTGTGTGTGTGTGTGTGTGTGTGTGTGAAGTGTCACTTTTTGCACCTCAGCTTGGCTGCTGCTCAGTGCCTTCATCTCCAACGGCAACGACAGCAGTGTCTTCCTGGTTGCTAGGGAGCTGGTGATGGTTTGCCTGGTCGCTAGGACACCAGCTTCACCCAAGTACAGAGTGACTGGAGGTGATCCAGCACTGTTTACTTGTAGGATTGACCATTATGCTGCTTGTTTACTGTTAGGATCTATAAATCCTTAACTGCCTCTGAAGCAAATCAATATTTCTTTTCAGAGCTGTAGAGGAGCACTGTGTGGTTCAGGGGAAGACACTGTAATCATAAGAGAAAGATCTTCACTGACCGACTCTAAACTAAATAAACAGACTGTCTTCATTTTCATGACTGAATAAGCTGAATAAACAAACTGACCTTAAAGGACGACACAATTTCATACTGTTTTACTTTGTTTATTTGTTTGTTTGTT
Organism: Pagrus pagrus; assembly: GCF_965226575.1. NCBI lineage: Eukaryota > Metazoa > Chordata > Actinopteri > Spariformes > Sparidae > Pagrus > Pagrus pagrus. Next base: position 21,630,556 of record NC_140190.1, read on the forward strand.
TAGTGGCGGACCCTGCCACCTTTCTAGCTTCAAACAGTGTTCTGGGGACCTAATTTTCCTCTGAGAACTTCAGTTATGGGTAAAATAAATATTTCAGAGTTTGTATTATTACCTCATTAATACTGTAAATTCTGAATTTGAATATCTCCAAAACTGCATCGTGCCCGTTTAAAAGAAGTAACCGTTGACCTCTGGTTTCACAGTGGACAGGAAAAGCTGTCGCCTAAATGAAAGCCCTGTGCTTGTTTAACCAACCGTCCATCCCCGACCTCCTCCCTATATGGACTTTTCAGTCTTCATTCTACTTCTCCTCACTTCCTCTTTTGCAGCTGTAATAATTGCTACTGCCACTGGAGGTCACCACCGAACAACAAATGTAAATACGGGTCATAATAAGGTGCTTCCCTTTTCGACCTATATGGTTGTTTTTCTGATGTGGACAGTCTGGTCACTTCAACAGTATTTTCATGTTAAATGCCTCTAACAATCCACTCCTGTGCCCTGAAATAATCATGAGTTGCCCCTGCCCTGAAGAGAGCCGGTGCACACCACTGCCCTGTGTCTGTCAGCCAGAAGAATTGAAGCAGCAGATTTTACAAGAGGCATTCTCCTGTCCTCTTGTTTTTCTCTTTCTCCGTCTGTCACTCACTGAGGAGAACGAGGCCTGACAGTACGCGCTGTACAGTGCCGTACACAGGTAGTGATTGGGGGGAAAAGGTGTGAAAATTTGTTATAAATTGGGAGAAAGCAATGAAAAACACGCTTCTGGCAAAATTACGAGAGTTGGCGAGCAACATTAGCATTCATTTGGAGTCGTGTTTCTGGTCACCTGACAAATATAAGTCTCATATTCACTCACTTCTACTTTTGATTTTTGTCTCCACCATCTGCAGAGTGAAATATCTGCCTTGTTAGCTGCTAAATGCTCCACCATGTTCACCTGCGACACCTTCTGTGTCTCCCTACTTGTTGGTGCGGAACAGGTTTTTAGAGCTTTTTCACTAAAAAAGTCACCATGACACCTGTCGATATTTTCAAGGACGCCTCGGGACAATTTCAGTCGTGTTTGAGGTGATAACACCGTGTGTTTCTGACGTGTGTTTTCTCCAGCCATGTTTATGGCAACCAAAACAAATATTTTAAGTCCAAAACAGGATCTTTTCCTAACCCTTACAAGGTGTTTTTTGTGAAGAAATGAAAAGTTTCAACATATCCCTGGTTGATAAAAATGCACATTTCCGACATTTATTTGTGGACAAAGGTTGTAAGGTTTGAGCTGGACAGCTTCAGTTGCTGTCTTGACAGAATGGAAAAGACCATGACGGCATCTGTCTCAAGCAACAGTTGCTGGTTCACAACAAGAAAAATGATGATTGTGGGATGGCTTTGCCTTTGTGTCTGAACCCACCTGTTGAACCTAATGAGCAGAAAAACAGCCTGCTGTGTGTGTGTGTGTGTGTGTGTGTGTGTGTGTGTATGTGTGTGTCAGCGTGTTTGTGTGTGTGTGTGTGTCAGCGTGTTTGTGTGTGTGCCTGCTGTTGGGTGGTGTGGTGGTGGTGGGGTGGGGGCTTCCCATTCCCGATTGCTTGGTAATTGTTTTGTTAGAGCAGCATTTCATAGGAGAGCCGGTTTCTCAGTTACCATGGCGATAAGGGCTTTCCTGCTCTTCCCTTCCCATCAGTCTGTGTGCTTCCTCCCATCTCTGCTGTGTGAGATGAGGCTTAGCTAAACGCTGGTTCAACAGCGAAATGTCCCTCAGGAAATGGCAGCCAAGTTAAATTCGGGGTTGAAGATGCTTTAATCCGATGCCAGTGAACTGGACGGTTACATCATGTTTAATCTAGTCCTCTCTGCTGAACCACCCATGTAAATATAAAGAGTAACTGTAGAGGAAACAGTGATTGATTGTGAAGTACAAGTTAGTATTATATATGACATATTTCTGACAATATATAGCTGTGGAGCAATGTTACATCATTAAAAAGATTCACAACAGCCTCAAATTCTGCTGGAATCCTCCTTCCACTGTATTTAAAAAGCAGCAGAGAAGCGAGGGAGCAAGCCTTCATGGTTACATCGTGTGTGTTGCGGCGGGTCAGAGGACACTAACTGACCACCACCTAGCAAAGCATGGACACGGATGCAGAGCTGGTAATCAGAGCTAACCATCCGTGAGAAGAAGCTACTGTCAGACTCTCCGTACCTCTGCTGCTAGACTGAAAGTATTGGCGCTTGACCATGCATTTAGGGTGTAAATATGGTCCATACAGCTTGTACAGTGAGCCTCCATGAGCCCAGAGATCCCAAATTGATCTAATAAGACAGTCTTTACACCCTGAATGCGCCGTCAAGCTCAAGCACCCACTTTAGACGGGGTGCACGCTAACCCTTTTAGCTTAGCAGCTACAGTCAAGATTCAGCTTTTCAAAGGGTGAAGATAATATCTTTTCAAATCGATATTGGCTCTTGGGGCTTCAGGAGACTACGCCAGAGGTGTATGGAGCCATTTTATGTTTGTTTTCAGGGTTTTCGTGTGTTTTAAAACAAGCCCCCAATCTACTTCAGTTGTTTCAGAGTTTGTTTTGCTGTGAAGCTCCAGAAATGTTTGGTGGACTACAAAGTTCACCTGTCCTTCTATCGGCATCGGGTGAGTAGATAATGACTGAAATTTCATTTTTGGGTGAACTTATCCTTTAACATCATATGCCATCAAGAGTCTTTGTGATTTAGGTGTGTGCAGCACAGAAAGCGGTGCAGGGTTCCCTTTAAAACGTGTTTCCACAGAAACTCAAAATAGGGTTTTTTACAGATTGAGGCTCACACACATCCAACATCTCACCCACAGATACTGAAGGCTAACAAGCGAGAGGCAGGAATCAGTGTGCACCAAAACCTGAGAAACGTGAGGTGAGGCATTGTCTTCAGTGCTGCTGCATGTGAGGAGAGGAAAAGAGGAGACTGTATAACTGGAGATTGATGCACTGGACATGACTAATAACTCATGCACACTGCAGATGATGAGGTAAATTAACATTATGCAAATAGTTTATGCTAAACAAAGCATGATAACAGCCTGTGTGCACATCATCAGTCAGATCTAATTGCAAAAACACACATCCAATCATACAAAAATATTATCACACACTCTCTCACACACACACTCCCTGCCTGCAGCCGAGGCCCTGGAGGCACATAACCTGAGGCCTTGATTTATGTCTTCACTGAAACGATTACAGAACCACTGAAACCAATTCTGTTGTGTATTTGCTTCAAATAAACTAAAGAGTGAGTTTCATGGTTTAATTCACCTGCAACATGACTTAATATAGTAGACACAAATGGATGATGCATTAAAAAAAAAAGGTGCAAGATCAATATAAAGTGCTGTAAGACTACATCTCTTACTGCACTATGAAGAGGAAGTAATTTTAATATGCTGCGATGCAGGAAATGAGAAAATAACATCGCAGGGGAAGCGGGTAGCTGTAAGTCTGAGCAAGTGTGTTTGTGGGTGGGAGAGAGAAAAGGGAGGTGTGTTTGAACACGTGTCCAGCGCTTTGCAAGTTATTTGCATCATCCCAGTCAGGCCACAAGATGGCGTAGAAACACAGTAACAACAGCAGAGTGATCACATTAGTGTCTTAACCTCCAGGATTTGGTTGATCTTGTTAGGGATGTTTCCAATTCAAATTAAAAGTAATGTGAGTGGACCAGAGTCATTAGAGGGCAGTGAGTGAATCTGTTGTACTTTAAGTTTGATGCTTTTTTTGTAATGTATTGAATGAATTTGTTGCTTTAAAAGGGGAAAGACTCTATTGCATCCAATAAAATTAATTGAACAAGTTTGCAAATGAAGAAGCACGTGGTAATTCTTACAACACAAAACAGGACAAAGTTTTGTCTTGTCAAAGAAAAGAAAGCAAAACAAAATTCACCTCATCTAATCCCCCACAAACTAAGTGAACCTTTACCAAAATGTCACTTTTGAAAATCGACGCAAAAACTCCCACACACTGTTCACCTTACTTGCAATCAAGAATGAATTTTAATAACATTTCGGGACAAAGACCTTCATCAGGTTATCTTATAAGCCAATAGGAGAACATCTTAAATATGTTGGTTGACCCACATGGACCAATCAGGTCAGACTACAGACAAACATCACTCAAAATAATCAATCACACCTGGATCAATAAAGTTGAAAGATTAGTAAGTTTTTCTGAATCAGACAGTACAGATATAGGTTGACTACAAAAACATTACATTTTTAAACATCATGTGTAGTAACACAAATCATATTAATCTAAATGTTCATATTCACAATAAAACTTCCATAACAGGATAAATATAATAATACAATGTTGGTTGGAGCTTAATCTTCTAGGACGTGTATAAGCTCAGCAAACTGACAGATGGTGGAGATAAACTCTTCGGCATCTCCCTTAGCTTATTTGCAATGCCAATGTCATAAAGCATTATACAAAATATAGCTAACAGTCAAAGAAAGTCAAGGATACAGCCAGATTTGATCAAACTGTAACAGAATAAATGTTCTATTGAAGTAGAACCTTTAATTAACTACAGGCTTTCTTTGATAAACTTGTATAATTCAACACAAAAATGTTTTTATGCTGCCCATGGCCCTCAACCTGAACTGATAACGTACTCATACACATACTGGTATTAAGAATTTGCAGAGAGTTAGATAAGAGGATGGATATAACTCTCATGTCTGTGTGTTAAACTGGCAATAGACAAGTCTTCTGCTGTGTGTCATCAGGAAGTAAATGTTGATTGCACAGTGCAAAGGACAGAATAATGAAACCATCGCAACAGTGGCGTTGAACAATAATACCACTTGGAAACACTAGAGGGGAAAGGATGTCTGTTGTCAATTTAAGCTGAGGCTGGGAGTCAGGAAACAATTGTCTTAGCTGAGCAATAAGACTGGAAGCAAGAGGAAACTATCAGATATTCATTACACAATTGTTGTAGCATAAAGAATTCACAATATTATCACAATATGTTTGTGTAAGGACCCAAATGCAAAACACTTTACAAGATGATGTCCACAATCTCAAGTCCACAAAGCCAAAATGCAAATACAAAAGTCAACAAAAAGCTTAAAACAAAAGGCAACAGTAACAAAAGGAGCAGGCAGGGGCAAATCCGAGAATAAGTACAGAAAAAAATACAAAAACCGAAGAAAGAATTAAAAAGAAGTACTTGGGAACACAGGCAGGAACACAAGAGCAAGAGGAACACAAGGAGACACGGGACTGATGTTGGGTAAACAGAACAGATGAACCAACAAAGAGTGACAGGGAAACAGGCTAAAATAGACAGGGACTAGTCAACAAATGAAAGACAGGTAAACAGGGAAAAGGCAGGAAAAGGATAAAGGGAGGAAATGAAAAGCAAAACATGACTCATGAGGAGAAAACTACACAATAAAACAGGAAATCACAAAACTGAAAACCCAAACCTTGACTGTGTGGGCATTTGAATTCAGGTCAACTCTGACTGAATTCAGTCGTTTGTGTAGTAAAGCACATTTAAATCTAATCTCTGAGCTCTGCTTGCGTCGGTAAACAGCTCCGGATCCGAGCAGAATCTGATGTGACTCCTTCTGGTGTTTATTCCTCCAGAAGGTCCTGCTCTGCACCCGGCTCTCAGCAGACAACGTTGGCCACTGCCTTATGTTTTGTTTTGACAGAGAGACACCTAGCAGCAGAAATAACGTAATGTGCGTTTAATTAATTTTTCCATTTTGAGGTGCGTTACCACCACCTACTATGATAAAGTGAGAACAGAAATGTTAAGTTTGAGTTTTCAGTGGACCCAAATGCAGAGACCAGAGACAGAACTTCAGGGAGCAAAAGGTTTTCTGCAGGGCGAGCCAACAAAACAAGCATTAGCAAAAAAGCAAAAACACAGGAACATAGAAATACGTTTCAGTCACGAGATAAACTAGAAATACATGGCACATAGAAGTCACCATAAGGGACGGAATAATCTGGCGCTGAAGTTGTGGAGAGACTGGGGTAACATAGTTGGAGGGCCGCTGCCAGGCCCTCAGAACACACCCACAGGGAAGGAGCAGGTGAGGGAGAAAAAGGAGGGGGGGAGCAGACAGGGGAAAAACACAAACAGAACAAAAAAACAACCAGACTGCCACAGAAGAAACCGTGACAAGAAAGGAATGGAAATTATTCAAAAGGCGCCGTATTATTCACACTATTGTCTCTCTGGAATTGATAATTATTATTATTATTATTTTTCCAGCTTCTGTACGTTTTTCAGACTGTTTCTCCTCCTACAAATTTTGAGCTACAGAAACCATTCAAAAATCAAAATCAGGCTTTCAGTTGATGGTCTTATTACAGATGTAGGAATTTTGGCCGTAGAAGCCTAGAGCAACAAGCGCTCCAGCAACTCCCCCATAAGCCGCAATGTTAATTTTGAGCCTAAATTTCTGGAGGAGAGCATACGGTACCTGTTTTGTCTCTCGCTCTAGCGCCCTTGTTTTTCACTCTACAGAAATAAAAGAAACACATCTTTGTTTGGGAGGTGTTTTCCCATTCATTCTTATGGGGAAATTTACAACGTTGGTACTACTACTGCCTAGCTTCCTCTGTTAGCAGCCTCTTCGGTCTCTTCACCTCATGATGTCTGTGGAGGTTGCTGAGCCCGGTTACGTTGCCCGCTTGTCTGGCTCCAGTTCTGCTGTGATAGCGAACACAAATACTTTCAGAGCAGAGTCTGCTAGGCTGGCAGAGCTAACTTGTAGCTACAGTATGCAGCAGTGACAGGTTGGTTTCAGGAAACTCCGTAAATCCCCCCGGAGGACATCAGAGTTTCATCAAAATCAGTTATTGTTGGTGCTGTTCTGCTGTATAGTGTTGCACACTGTGATGCTGCGGCGCGCAAGAAACAAGTCACTGTCACATTGAAATGATTTCGATGCTGTTATTTATTTATTTATTTTTTTCATTTCCTTTTTATTGAGCATCAATGATACGGTACATAGATTCAAATACAGAAGTCACAATGCTCATATCTATATTTTAACCCCCCACCCCAAGAACATGTTGGACACCAATCCAGTAAAAATAGATAATTGAATGAAATAAAAATAAATAAATACAGTAGATAAATATATATTTATATATATATAACAAAAAGAGCATATACCTAGGCTCAACAACACTGAAGATGTGCACTAAACAAGACATGGTTCACATGGATTCAATCACAATCACAAATACAAATGCACGATGAATGCTAAGTGGTAATGAAGTGGGCACAGTTTTAAGTGTACCTAAATGCATCAACACCGGATCCCAGGCAGAAAAGAATTTGTCCCTGGACCCCCTGAGAGTATATTTTATTTTCTCTAATTGTATGAATTGTGTCAGGTCGCTAAACCACAAAGACACTTTGGGTGGATTTTTTTGATTTCCAATGCAATAATACTCTTCTACGTGCAAGCAGCATCGTAAAAGCAATTATGTTTTTATAACTTTTCCTTAATGTTGTATGTCTTCTATCTGTGGTACCAAATATGGCCATAGCTGCGTTGGGTTGAAGATCAATATTCAATGCTTCTGACGTTTTAAAGATGGTAGACCAATAGGTTGCCAGGTCTGGACATGACCAAAACATATGTGTTAAATCAGCAGGAGTGTTTCGACACCTGTCGCAGCTTGCATCTGTGTTAAAATATATTTTAGCCAGTCTTGCTTTGGAGTAGTGGATGCGATGTAGGATCTTGAATTGTATAATGCTTAATTTGGCACATGAAGTGCTGTCGTTTACTCTTAGTAGAGCACTCTCCCAAATGTCCTCTTCCAAGTCCTCCCCCAACTCATCCACCCAGTCTGCCCTGATCTTTGCCAATGTTGTGTTTTTAAAAGAGGTTATACAATCACTAATTCTTGAGACAAGTCTTTTAGAATTGAACGGAGATTTTAACAGATCATCTAAACCAGAAGGTGATGTCATGTATGGAAAATTGGGATCATGATGTTGAAGGAAGTGACAGACTTGGAAATATCGCGATAAGCTAGACCGAGGGAGGCCAAATTTGTGCGTTAAATCATCAAAGCTCGCAAAAATACAGTTTATGTACATATCCTTAAAATGATGAATGCCTCATCTCCGCCAGAGAGTAAATTCAGAGTCTAACCTAGCTGGGGGGAAAAGGTGATTATTGTTTATGGAACTTAGATGGAGAAGATTTTTAAACCCAAAGTTCTGTCTAACTTGAACCCATATTTTGAGGGTGTTTATGACTATAGGATTGTTAGTGTATTGTAAGAAAGAGAGGGGAAGGCTGGAGGTGACCAGGGCTCTAAGAAGGTAGAGATGCAAGATGCAGCTTCAAAGTGGCACCAGTCTGCGTCAGGAGTATGGAGCCAATATATGATTTTTTGAACATTTGAGGCTCCATTATAATGACAAAAATGTGGAAGAGCTACGCCACCTTGGTTTTTAGGCCTCTGTAACAGTTCTAACCGTGTTCTAGGCTTCTTTCCATCCCATATAAAGGAAATTGAACCCTTATCAATAGATTTAAAAAAAGATTTAGGGAGATAAAGTGGGATACGTTGAAACAGGTAAAGAAACTTAGGGAGCACGTTCATTTTGATACAGTTCACTTTCCCTGCTAAGGATAAGTGAAGTAGTTTCCATTTCTTCAGGTCTAATTTGACTTTCTCAAATAGCAGACAGAAGTTTTCTTGGTAAAGATTCTGCATGTCCCTTGTAATATTAATGCCCAAGTATTTAAAGCCATTTTTAGACATTTTGAATGGTAGAACACCGTCCTGTATTTGAAGAGCCAAGTCATTAACAGGATAACATTCACTTTTACTGAAGTTCAGTTTGTACCCAGAAAAAGCACCAAATCTCCTCAGGGCGTGGATAATATGAGGAGCACATGAAACAGGGTCAGATATATACATTAACAAATCATCTGCGTAAAGAGATACTCTATGCGCTCTCCCCCTCCTATGAATCCCAGTAATTGATGGTAATGTTTTGAGTGTGACAGACAAGGGCTCTATGGCCAAGGTGAGTAGCAATGGACTGATTGGGCAGCCCTGACGGGTGCCCCTTGACAGCTGGAAATACTATGAGCGTTTACCATTCTGCATTGCCTTTATTGCAGTAATGATTTCTATACAATTTAGTGGAAGCTCAGTTTCAGTCCTATGAACTGTTGTTACAGAAGGAGCCTGGAGGTTATTGAAGAAATGTTCCATGTCAGAGCAATCATTTGTCATCTCAGATACAGATTTGAATAAAATGAGGTGAATTTTTCTTTAATTTCTTCTGGGTCAATAACGATGCTGTTATTTTAAGGTAAAATATCTACATAATGTTGCTTTAATAAAAGTCATAAATGACCTTTGGTTTCACACGGTACCAAACACCGTTCTCTTGAGGGAAAATCCCACGTGTTTGACCCGCTCATCAACCCCAACTGTAAAATAGTTCAAAAAGTCTGAACATATTTGGAGAATCGTTGTTCTGTTTAGCTGTGTTTCAACATCAGAGGACCACATATGGCTGCTAGACTTGAGGTTTTTTTTTTTTTGGGCTGTGGTCTGTTCCAGTTAGCAGCGACTGGGCAAATGTGAGCTCATTATTAGCATCATTCTTCACAACTCCAGTCACACAGGCTGAAATTACCACAGACGATACTGATACTGTCTTTCCTTCTTGGGAATTTGTGGGTTTTATCAAAAGGTTTCTAGTGAACTTATATGATAACTTGACTGGAAGCAACCAACCACAGTTTGGGGCGTGGGGCCTTCTCAGCTCAGCAGGAAGGTCACAGGTCCTGACTTCTTCACTGTCGCTCTTGGGAAATGTGGCTGTGACTGTTATCCCACACTTTTTCTTTTAGAAAAGGGAATTTGAACCCCCCTCTGTGCTGTGATGACAGTTAACTGACCCTTTCCCGCTCTCAGTGTTTACCTCAGATTTACTTATAAGGTGGATTAAATCTGATATTTCCTGTCCGCAGGTTGCTAAAGTTTCCACCATTCTTCTGTCTGACCTAAATTTTCTGGTTTTACTTATTAGAAGACTGAACAAGAATCTCTCTCATTTAGAAGAGATTTTGGGGAAAGCCGGGCCTAATCTGATATAAAACTCTTCCTGTTTCTGGTTTTCAACAAATTAGCTTTGCTTCCTGAGAAAATGTTTCTACATGCAGAGAAGCCTCTTTGCTAAACTAAATATCGTGTCACAACTGATCTGGCTCATAAATATTTATTTGAGAAAGTGCATTGCTCCCATTTTGATCCATTGAAGTTGAGGCCACTTTCTCTGTATCCTCTTACGCTGTTCTCAGCCGTCTGCTTCTTCACCCGACTCCTCCAGAGCTGACCAGCTCTAAGCAGCTGAGCAGCAGCCCTACACAACACTCAGCAAATTTCTTTAGTTTTGTTTTGATAGAGACCTCTAGCAGCAGAAATTACACACTACAAATTGTGTTATGTGCTGGTGACAAATGACACACAATAGCTCTGTTATTTGGAAATATAATGTATATAACGACTGTGTAGTGTATTGGACTTTGTGGTAGAGTTTAGATTCTCTGCCCAAGCCGGAGCCCGAGCCCAAACTTGACCCAAACCGGCACGCGGGCTAGGTCGGGTCGATATTTCCTGCCACTATCCTCGGGCCGGGCCGGGCTGGGCCCTTGATCAAGCATTTGTATTTTTTTTTTTTCATTACTTTATTCATTTGCGATCCATTCCGTTCTGAATAAACAAACAATGCAGTATGCTTCGTCCTTGTTGCATTATTCATTATGATAATTGTAAACAGACTTCTGTAGTTCAAACACCTCAGAGTTGTAGTTGAGAACATCAGTTATAACAGCCCACTGTAACCTGGGCTGGTGAACGGGAAGGTGATGGTCCACCTTAGTGCGGGTTGCTCCGGTTACTCAAGAGACGGCAGGCAACATGTGGGGGTTTCCGCACGGCACTTTTATTCATAATACTGACCACACCATGCCAGGTCTCTACGGCACTAGATGTTACAGGCATACATGCAAACGAACACAGGCCGAGGTTCTTGCACCAACACTTTACAAAATAAAGACAAAATAAAATGGGGAGTCTTCGCTCTGTCGGCTGTATCCTTTCTCACGGGGAGCGGAAGTACACCTGTTCTTCTGCATCTTACAGGTTACATTACCCACTAAACAAAAGGAGGCGCCACCTACATTGAATAACTCTGACTGTTAAAAACGACGTATTAAAAAACTGTCGGGTTTAAATCCGGCTCGGGCTCAAAATTACAGTTAATGTGTCAGGCCGGGCCGGGCTTGGACACAATGGGTCGGGCTTGATTTTTTGGGCCCGATCTAAGCTCTGCTTTGTGATGGCCTGTTTGTGATCAGTTTTCTGTGCTTTTTGTTTCAGAGGTGCTCGGTGAGGCTGGACGTGGCTTTGCTGCTGGTCGGAGCTGTGCCGGTCCACACACCTGCAGCGCATTGAGTGTAATCAGCACAGCACTTATACACAGACCTTCCCTCCGCACGGTGCCAGATAACTGTCGCCAGCTCCAGTGGCACTGGATCGCTCCCTGTATCTCTAGAGTTGATGTATTTAGTAAGCTCTCTTTTGTTCACTCGCCAGCATTTTAATCCTGCCTTCCTTCCTTTGTTTTAAATACTTTGTGCCTAGATATACACAAAATAAAGTAAGCTTTTTAAAATGAATGTGTGCAGTTTGTTTTTAAACAGGCTCAATAAAAGGATTGCTGCTTTAAAGGAGCACTCCACTATTATTTTAATAAAAGTACCACCCAAACATCACGTTGAGGACAACACATGACCTCTCACTCATCCCCTGAGAGGGACACCACCACGTACTGACTATCCTTACAGTTAGAGCCTCTTCAGTCCTCTGCAAGAGTTCCCATGTCTCCGGCTCCCAGCGGATGTTAATATATCACCAATGAGTCTGCAGCCTGACCTTTGACTCTGGGAAGAATCAGTGGTGAGTCAAGCCAGAGCAGAGACACACTTCCAGCAGGTGAGGCTGATTTAAGGATTTCTCTTCTGCTTTTTAGGGAACAAAAACACAGATTCATCCTACACCTGTCTTAAATCTGGAACGTGTTTTTCTTTGCACTTTGACAGTTTTGAACATCTGACATTCTTTGATTTTCTCTGCAGCAACTGAAGATTGAAGTGTCTCTGTTCTCCTGCAGCCATCAACTTTGACAGCCACATTGCTGTCACTGCATCCTGACCACTCCAGCCTTGAATTTCCAAATAGACCACGTCGTGATGGAGATGGAGCAGAAAGCTGGGAGTTTTCTTGCTCAGGGCCAAACTGCTGTCAGGACCTGGCTCCCCCCCAGCACCAGAGATACGAGTGCTCGGCTGCTGTTGATTGAAAGACAATAAATTTAGCGTTTCTTTGGATACAGTATGGCAGGGTTAGTTTAATGCTTTTGTAACCAGTATGTCTGAACAGTCATTGTAAAACCTAATTAATCAGAATAGGTATGATAGTATTAGAATAATTACTCCCTCTATTATTATAGTCCATTGGCGAGCCCTAGTGGCGTAATTGAGTGTATATATACACCCAAGGGTTGAAAGAGCAGCTGGAACAGATGTGGAAGGTCAAGGCTAGCGTGGTCCCCGTGGTAGTGGGGGCACTCGGGGCAGTAACCCCCAAACTGGGAGAGTGGCTCCAACAGATCCCAGGAACAACATCTGGAGCCTCAGTCCAAAAGAGCGCAGTCCTAGGAACAGCCAAGATACTGCGCAGAACCCTCAAACTCCCAGGCCTCTGACCCGAGCTTGAGGATGACACAGATACCACCCCACCAGGGGTGAGAAGGAGATTTTTATATATACGCATATATATATATAATATATATATATATATTATATATATATATATATATATATTTATATATACATACATATATACATACATATGTATATATATAAACACATACATATATGTATTCATATATACATATATATGTATATATATAAACACATGCATATATGTATTTATATGTATATATACATACATATGTACACTGCCTGAAAAAAAACATCAGTTGTTTGAAGAGGCTTTGTTTGATTCGGACATTTAAATAAACCTGAATACATTTCTTTAGTCTGATATATTAAGTTTGTTAAGGAATAAGATTTGGATTGCTGTCACTGAAAAGTATAGTATTAGCATACAGTTTAGCTATTCTCAGTTGAATACAACATTTGAGCATTAGTAACATATCTCTTGATAGTGCTTTAAAGCATTGAATAAACAGTGAAACAAACAAAATAAACTTCAGTTTTACCCGAGCATACTTTTAGCCCATTTCCGCAGGCTAAAAAAGGGTTTTCTGAAAAAAATTATTCGTTTGAATCTACAACAATGCCTAGGAAAAGTAAGAAGTCCAAAGCTGCACGCATGCGCTGGCAGAGATCAGGTGAGATGCACTGTGCTACAACAGCTGAACAGGAAGCATGTGTTGGTCCCCAGAGCAGTGGAGAGGTCATGACATCTGCAGCATCCCATGTTCCAAGTGTCGACCAGGCAGGTCAACATGATGCATTGTGCTCACCACACATTTCTTATACTGACATTGTAAAGACAACACTTCACAGTAATGACCCTAGTACATCAGCTACTTCAAATGCTAACCAGGTAAATCATTCAGGTGATGTGCCTTCACCACAGGTCTCTTATGCTGACATTGTAAAGAGGGGACGTCACAGTAATGATCCCAGTGAAAAAGTTAGCTCCTATGCTGTAAACCAGTCTGTTCCAGACCGTTACCTGGTCTAAACTGGTGCAAGCACTGAATAAACTCAAGCACATTCACCCACAGTATAAGGACATAACTATCAGAGCTGTGTGACCCAACACTTCCTGATAAGGAAGTTGATGATGATGATGATGATGATGATGATGATTGTGATGATGTTAATGCGACCATGGAGGATGTTGATTATGATGAAGATGATTTAATGGAAATTGACATGTGTGAGAGAAATGCACTGTGTGAGGCAGAAAATGGTCCTGAAAATGAACTGGACAACAACACGCTACTTTGTGATGGCAGCCAACCAGAGGAGCAGAATGACGATCCAGAACAAGAAGGTGACATGCCAAATGGTGGTCTTGCTCTAGAGTCATACCATCAGCCACGTGATGTTTCAGAGGACTATTGTATTTGAGTGAAGGAATCTACTCTGTTGCCCCTGCAGAAGGAAATAGTCCAGTGAGCTTTTTCAAAACACCTAAACTTGAAGCCATGGCTTTCCCTGTTCAGTTTCCCATCAGTCTAAATACACTAGATGAATAGAGACTTATCAAATTAACACCCAGTGGTTATTTCAAAACCAGGCTTTTAGGGGTTGATGATCGCTTTGCAAGAGACACCAACTATTTGTGAGTGAAATACACTTGACCACATCCAGCATGACAAATCAGTTACGTAAGGGAAAACCTTTCACCAGAGATGGACGCAAAATAGCATCAGGAATGTTGCGAGACAAACGAGAGGTTGAACGACTGGTGAGAAATAAAGATGCAGTCAGAGACAACGAGAGATCTGTTTTCCATGATAAGGCAGCTTGGAACTCCTACTTTCTTTTGTACGTTTTCTGCAGCAGAAATGTGTTGGCCTGAAGTGATTGAAGCAATCAAATGTCAATACTATTCCCGACCTGCCTCCCAGCAAAAACAAAATAAAAAAAAAAGAAAAGGCTACAGTCACTCTGGAGGAAGAGTGGGCGGATATAAGGCTGCAGCCATGTCCTTTGATGGGAGATGGGATTCACAGGTTAGCAATTACACAGGAATAAAATAAATAACAGGTGCTTGAAATGCCGAAACTTCCTCGTCTTCACAAGTTTCCTGTTGTTTCTGTAGTTTGGTTTGACAAGTTTATCTGGCTGTGACGTGTGCAAACACAGTTACAGTTCAAGGTTGGACAGCTGGATTTCTCTACACCCAGTGGGGTTAATTAGTTTAAAAGTTAAATTTTTACTAAGAAATAGGCGACCGGGGAGTGCTGACACCTGTAACTCCTCAAAATTCAAAACACAAAACTGAAACTGAAGCCTGGAGCAAATGTCATGCTTGAGGGGGAAAAAACATGGGGATTATTTCCATCTGGCTGTTTTGGTCTCACAGCTTTAGTGGTGTTCATGTTTGAACAACCACTTTCTTGAAAAAAACAAAGAAGTCTGTTGACACTTGTGACTACATGAGCACATAAACATTGTTATTCAACTTAAAAACGCAGCAGTTTCACATGGCAGCTGTCACACACGCACCAGAGGATAGAGAAAGATGAAAACTTACTCCAGAGTCAGAGAGGGGATCTTCAGCTTGTCTCGCCTCGACTTCATTGTTGCTGAACAGCAGAGCGCAGGGGCTTCATTTACCACAGCGCCGCACCACTGGAGCTCACAGCCGGCTTCCAGACACTCATCGCTGCGGAGGGAGACTAAAAATAACCCCGTTTAGCCAGAGTATCGTTTACCAGCAGCTTCAGCGGATTCCGGGGGAGATTTTCCGTGGGCACAGACTCAATCAAACGCGGGGACGTCTTAAACAAAAACAAACCGCGCGTCTCACTCCACGTCTGTCTCCAAGGCGCATCGGAGAGCGACTGCCACACAACCGGAGGGAGCGATGGGTCACCGCTTACCTCCATGTGACCGGTGGGGAGGGAGGGAGGCAGAGAGGGAGAGAGGACAGGGGGAGTCTATTGGCTGGGGGTGGCCTCGTGTTGTTTGATGAGATGTGTGTGAGACCAGATGAGGCAGAGCCGTGAACACTGGCAGGCTGCTGGTCGTGATGAGGCTGGGGAATACCTCCGCTGGAAACCATGACAGCTGCCACACGGGAGGATGCGTTTCTCACTTTGTGTGTGTGTGTGTGTGTGTGTGTGTGTGTGTGTGTGGTGAAAAGTAACTTTATACTTCTGAGATACTTTTTGTAGCACCTTTAACCTCAATGTTAGAAAGAAACCACATCCTCTAGGTTCAAAAAGTTGGACTCGATGTAGAAGTTGAACAGCGATCATTTATTGCATAAAAAACACCATACTATTTCACTGCACATGGAATAGAAAACCCCCCAAAACAAATAGAGCTCTTTAATAAAAATAATAAAAATAAAAAAATAAAACAAAGTTCAAAATAAATTGTCCTTTTCCTTCTTTATCAGAAGAATAAAGTTCAGTTCTGTGTTTGGTGTATGTGTGTCTGTCAGTTCTTCTACTACCCGGGTAGATTTTGTGGTGAACGATCTTATCTGTATCAGAGTGCAATGAGTAGAAGTCTATCTTCGGAGTGGATCCCGTTCTCCTTTCGGTCGATCGCCTGGCTCGCCACTGAACCGGAAGGTTCAGAATTCTTGCTGATCAATCCCTGATCCGGTAGAATATAAAAACCAGTCTACACAAATGGTGTAGAAAACACATTCCATTAATACCATGTTCATATTGACCTTCTACTACTTCTTCTCTAATACTCTGAATATTTATAATCAAATTCAGTACATACACAGTTTAAATCATTATAAATGATAGTGTACACACTCATAGTAGAGTTATTTTAACGCAACTATTCCTTATGAACTCATATTTTTAACATAAATAGACTTAATTGTCTTTTTAAGCAGTATTCATATTTTTAAACAGCTTTTTAAATGAATACTTATCTTTTAACTTCAATATATTTCTCTCTTTTTAACCTTTTAAACCATAAATGAATTTAATTAATTCACTCTTTTTAGTTATCATGAGTAACTAAATAACCACAATGAAATAATTCACAATTTGTACACAAAACAGTACAGTAGCATAACATTCTTGCAACTTATCATTATATCCCATGTATTTCTCTCATTCAACATGGTGGTGGCCCACTAGCTTGGCCGGCTACACCATTAGCAGCTATACTGCCTGCTTGGCTGGCTACCTGAGCTAGCATAGCGAAGCTCACCGCGATTAGCATTAGCGCGGCCGCTACCGATCTTTTTAAAGTTGTTTTTCTCACATAACACAATGATATAACAATACCAAAGTGGATAAAAACATTGGATAATAACTCCGACTGGTTTTATTAAAGTGTTTCAGTAAGCAATATCTTCACACGAGCTAATAACAACAGGCTAATACCAAGGCCTAGTATTTTAGCATCTTAGCATGTAGCTCTTAGCTTACCGGAGTCCGAACAAGGGCTTAACACGGTCGTAGCGGCTCCTCTCTCTTTTCCACAACATTCACAGACTCTCTCCTAATAAACGAAAGGTTTATGAGCACACTGTGCGAAGAATAATTGTGAATTCATGAGTTTTTCATCACTTTCATACCTAGATCCGGCAGCTCACTAGCGGGTGTGTTGTTCTGGGATCGGCGTATTGGCAATGAGTGTGGCTCTGTGTATGGGCGTGAGCAGAGCGTGCTCAACGACAGTGAACATGAACGCGGGGCTGATTCGTCACCTAGTGGCAGGACACGGGAGCTACATTCAAATGACATATATGGGCTTCGTAACCATGTGGGTTACATTTTACTTGAGTAATCCATTTTATGTTTACTCTCTTCTCCATTACCAATTTGTAAGAGAATACATTACTTTTGACCCTGTTATTAAAAACATTAGTTACTAGTTGCATTACATTGATTGAGATTGTTAATATGAAATATCAACTAATAAATATGTA
The DNA here is from genome assembly GCF_965226575.1 of Pagrus pagrus. NCBI lineage: Eukaryota > Metazoa > Chordata > Actinopteri > Spariformes > Sparidae > Pagrus > Pagrus pagrus. Next base: position 21,648,294 of record NC_140190.1, read on the forward strand.
TATTATATTTTTTTATTATATGATGAATTGTATGATAATTATATATAATAATGCGTACTTCATATGTCCTAAGTCCTAAAAAGTTAAGTGATTTCAATCTTTAAATATTAGTTAAAGTGTTCCAATTCAGATACTTAATGAATATAAATCAATTGGATTCATTCAACATTCATAGGTCTATTGTTACATTAGTAATTTCAACTTTTCAACATTGAAATAACATCTTATTTCAATGTTGAAAAGTTGAAATTACTGCACCTTTCAGTCTGTCCTCACTGCACTTATTCCACTTTTTCCTTTCCATCGTCCTCGCCTCTGTTCTCCTGTCTGTCCTTACTTTTTTTTTGCATTGATTGTGGGAGGAAGCTGGAGCACCCGGAGAGAACCCACACTGACAAGGGGAGAACATGCAGCCGATGGGCGCAGCTGCTTTTCAGCACGGACTTCAATCAGTATGGGTATCTGACCTTTCATAGAAGTAGATCATGCCATATTCCTTTATGTCCTCTGGTCTTGTGACTGTGAGTGAACCGTTCACTATGGTGGGAACTTGATCAGTATACAAATGTGACCACATGCGCTGGCTGTAGACGTTGTGACATACAACAGAAGACAGGCTGTATAACTGCACCCGGTCTGCATCCACAGGAACTTCTACAAACTGTGATGGAGTCACGTGGTCTCTGAGGACCAATCCATAGGGGGTTTCTCGAGGGAAGTAAAGGGTTAAAATGTCAGGACTGTTCCAAACTGTGGCTCTCTCTACGAGGGATCCACATGTCTTGCATTGTCCTGAGTGCTGAGTGAAAGCACGTTTGAGAAGAGCGGAAACTAAAAACTTCTGTTGATCTCGCTCTCGTTGTAAAGTGTAAATGTTACCCAGACCTGAGGTGCTCGATGTAGTGACATTACAGCTCTTACACGTGCTTTGTTCTCGAGCCACAATAGCTGTTTGCACTCCACAGGTGTCTAACCAGTGCAGCAACGGATCTAACAGATCGATGGGATCATTCCTCTGGAGCAGTTTCAGCGCCGGCAGCTTCTCACTTAATTCTACCAAAGTCCAGTCAATGTCTCTCAGTTTGAAATGCATCCCAGGGTTATTGAGGGCTGTCAGGAACAGCCTCGCCAATTTTGGTGTCGGCGATAATTCTGTGAAAGGCTGTGTGGGTTGGTCCCTTAAATGTTCCTTCACAGCAGACAGGTGTAGTGTAGCCTGTAATGGTGCATTCATCCAGGAAGTATTAAATCCATCTGGAAACCTGCAGATCTCCTTGAGGGCATTTCTGGAATTATTTGCTCTGGCTGTAGTTCTGCTCACTTCTTCATCACTGGGCCTTTTAACACATGGCTCTGTTTCTCTGACATCTCCTGTTGTGGAAGTGTCTGAAACATCTGGGTCGTGTGCAGAAGCAGCAGTGGTTTGTGGGATTGCCTCTGATCCTGTGATGCCAGATGTTGAATCAGTAACCTGCTCGGTGGGCTCAGCAGCTTCTGGGCTAATTTCCTTGTCTTCCTTGTCTTTCTCTTTTACTTCTGTAAAGTACTCAACAAGTTTTCTGGTACCTTTAGTGACTAAAGCACCCACAATGAAGCCTAGTGTGAGCATGATGCTGCGAGATTTGGGTCTGAATCTGAAAAATATCTGTCTGTGTGAGAGGAGTGTCCAGTCTCGAGGTCCGAGTGTGTGTGAAGTGTCTGTGTGTTGAACACCTATATATTGTGTCAGCACATTCTATGACCAGTCAAAGAGATCAAAGAGATCAGACAACCTTCTAGAATGAAACTCTCTCTCTCTCTCTCTCTCTCTCTCTCTCTCTCTCTCTCTCTCTCTCTTCAATTCAACAAGCTTTATTGGCATGACTGTGTTTTACGCTATATATATATATATGCCGGTATTTTGTGCAGCTTACGGTTGCAATAACCATTTACCATTTGTAACATTTTGTCATCGTAACTAACATCACTGACGTGTAACGTTATTACATCAGGAACTGGTTCTCTCTCTCATTGTCTCTTGCTGTTTAGTTTTTATTCACATTTTGAAGGTTTCCCAGTGATACAGGCTTGAGGAGGCAATGGGAAGTTGCTATAAAACGGGAGGATTTTGTTGCGACCGAGTCGTCTGTCTTGTCTCTACTTTACTTCTGAATTAAGCAGAGGTTGCAGAATTCAATCTGAATAATATGGACCACACGGAGACATGTCTGTCTCTTGCTGAGTGCGAGTTTAATGTAAACCAAACTCCTCCGCCCTACCCATAATACCTTTCCACATTCTTACAGGGCGTGTTACTCATGGACATGACATTGTCAAAGCTCTGTAGTGAGCACTTCAAGCCTGATGATTTTGACAGGACGGGTCAGATTGTCAGGCTTAGAGATGGTGCGACCCCATCTGGCTTCAACTTCCCATCTCATCTTCTCAGAGTAGATTACCCTAACCCTAGGTGTATTTTTACTCTACATGCTAACAGAGATGTCTATGAATCATATGTAAAACAAAAGTTAATATCACACTTTGCTAAACATGTTTTTTTTTTTTTTTTTTTACCATTAGTTCTTTCTGCATGTTTAGGAATTAGTGATGTATTGTGTATTACAATACACTGTGGGATACTAAAACCTTCTCAAGTGTTTTTGATGAAGCTGTTTTTAAGTATTACGTTTCTTATATTTTAGCCTGTAGTGACAAGGAACACAAAAACCTCAAGGAAAGCTGAGGAGAGCCTACTAGTGGATCTTTCTCAGCATTTCCCTGAAAGTGAACCTCAGCCCAATGATGTGAGTATTTGCGGGCTATTTGATATGTCTCATACAGCTGTGAGCATCATGGCTCTGGTCATATCAAAATCTCTCCCTTGCTTTCTGCAACTCTTCTCAGACATACTCGCATACCACACAATTTATATGTTATAAATAAATAAATAAATACACACGTGAACACAAACACACCCCCTTTCACTGACACTCTCTCTCTCACACACACACACACACACACACACACACACACCCTTTCTCTGTTTCTTATACTCATGGTGCTGGCAGTGATATTACGGGTATGAAATTAAGAATGTGTGCCTGCACATATGCAGTGCTATGCACCAAACACCTGTGAGTGGTATGATATAAACATCACTGAAAATATTTTCATCCTTCTTTCTACTAGGACCACTCCTATGCATTGCCCAATTCTCCTACTGTCTAAAGGCCAGACTCAGTGAAGCTTTGGCAAGAGTGGAGAGTCTAGAGCGGGAGAAGCAAAATGCAAAGGCCCGAGAACGGAGAGCAAAGAAAACCGTAAAGAGTCTTCTGGAAGATATGAAGAAACAGACCCTTATAAATGAGGGTTTGAAAGAAAGGCTGGACTTCCACTTAGGTAAAATAAAGTGATAACACAACCTTGAATGTTATGTTGTTTACACTCTTTGTCAGAAAGGTATTATTTCATGGAAACTTACTAACTAGTTTGTATTAACAGAATTTCAGATCTTCACATAGACCTCTTTTCAAAGCAGGGCCATGAATACACGAAGTACCAGAGAGAGTTTGCCCTGACACTGCACCTCCATGGTCCAAAAGCATACAGCTACCTGAGGGATTCTCTGCATCTTCCCCTGCCACATCCACATACATTGCTACGGTGTAGTACATGTTTTTTTGATTACACTTTTTAAACATAATGGTTAAAATACTTAAAACACTTCAGCCCCACATAATATACAACAAACAGGGAACTGATGTAGAAGTTTTGAGCGTGTAAATGCTATTTTCACTATTTTTGAAAGTCTTGGAAAAAAGAACAATCTTAGAAAAAAAATGAAAAGTGCCCAAAATAGGGATCCAATGGTTAAGGCACTTAAATAGCTTTTTATTTTCTTTTTGTAAAGGTGCATGCAATCAGTTGATGCCAAGCCTGGGCTCAACACAATGATGATGGACACGTTGCTGAGAAGACGTGAAGAAGACCCTGCTTTGTCAACCATTTTGTTCGGGCAGAGATTGGTTCAGAGGATGTGTTCTTACACAGGGAGCACATTGCAGAAACCCAATTTGGAATTGAGAACCATCATTTCATGCTTGTGTCATTTGTAGTGTCTGTATTTCACAAAGTAAAGGCTGCACCACATCGCAAAATTAACTACCCTGGAGTTACAGTGCCAGCACACGCAAGAAGCTGTGCAAAACAGTTATTTTTTATTACCTGGAATTATATAATGCTTACTTTTCCAGGCCTTTAAAAAAAATGTACTAAGCTGGTACAATATATATGGGAGTCAACAGTCAACAGTACTTTACATTGTGTTGTTTACTATTGTATTTGGCACACAATTGCTGTGTGGTTTGAAACTGTGTTTTAATCGTGAAACTTCTCTACATGTATTCCTGTTATTCTCACTGCCTTGGATTCCTCAAACCTCTAAAACAGAGACTTTCAGTTTGTGTTGTAGCCTTGATGAACAGAAGCTGTGACAAAGACTCAGAGTCACTATGGTCTAGACTAGTGTGGTGAAATCAACGTGTGTGTGTGTGTGTGTGTGTGTGTGTGTGTGAGAGAGAGAGAGTGTGTGTGAGAGAGAGAGAGAGAGAGAGAGAGTGAGAGAGTGTGTGTGTGTGTGTGTGTGTGTGTGTGTGTGTGTGTGTGTGTGTGTGAAGTGTCACTTTTTGCACCTCAGCTTGGCTGCTGCTCAGTGCCTTCATCTCCAACGGCAACGACAGCAGTGTCTTCCTGGTTGCTAGGGAGCTGGTGATGGTTTGCCTGGTCGCTAGGACACCAGCTTCACCCAAGTACAGAGTGACTGGAGGTGATCCAGCACTGTTTACTTGTAGGATTGACCATTATGCTGCTTGTTTACTGTTAGGATCTGTAAATCCTTAACTGCCTCTGAAGCAAATCAATATTTCTTTTCAGAGCTGTAGAGGAGCACAGTGTGGTTCAGGGGAAGACACTGTAATCATAAGAGAAAGATCTTCACTGACCGACTCTAAACTAAATAAACAGACTGTCTTCGTTTTCATGACTGAATAAGCTGAATAAACAAACTGACCTTAAAGGACGACACCACTCATACTGTTTTACTTTGTTTATTTGTTTGTTTGTTTAGTGGCGGACCCTGCCACCTTTCTAGCTTCAAACAGTGTCCTGGGGACCTTATTTTCCTCTGAGAACTTAAGTTATAGGCAAAATAAATATTTCCGAGTTTGTATTATTACCTCATTAATACTGTAAATTCTGAGTTTGAATATCTCCAAAACTGCATCGTGCCCGTTTAAAAGAACTAACCGTTGACCTCCGGTTTCACAGTGGACAGGAAAAGCGGTCGCCTGAATGAAAGCCCTGTGCTTGTTTAACCGTCAACCGTCCATTCCCTCGGGACAATTTCAGTCATGTTTGAGGTGATAACACCGTGTGTTTCTGACGTGTGTTTTCTCCAGCTGTTTGGCAACCAAAACAAATATTTTAAGCCCAAAACAGGATCTTTTCCTGACCCTAACAAGGTGTTTTCTGTGAAGAAATGAAAAGTTTCAACACATCCCTGGTTGATAAAAATGCACATTCCCGACATTTATTTGTGGACAAAGGTTGTAAGGTTTGAGCTGGACAGCTTCAGTTGCTGTCTTGACAGAATGGAAAAGAACATGACGGCATCTGTCTCAAGCAACAGTTGCTGGTTCACAACAAGAAAAATGAAGATTGTGGGATGGCTTTGCCTTTGTGTCTGAACCCACCTGTTGAACCTAATGAGCAGAAAAAACAGCCTGCTGTGTGTGTGTGTGTGTGTATGTGTGTGTGCGTGTGTCAGCGTGTTTGTGTGTGTGTGTGTGTGTGTCAGCGTGTTTGTGTGTGTGCCTGCTGTTGGGTGGTGTGGTGGTGGTGGGGTGGGGGCTTCCCATTCCCGATTGCTTGGTAATTGTTTTGTTAGAGCAGCATTTCATAGGAGAGCCGGTTTCTCAGTTACCATGGCAATAAGGGCTTTCCTGCTCTTCCCTTCCCATCAGTCTGTGTGCTTCCTCCCATCTCTGCTGTGTGAGATGAGGCTTAGCTAAACGCTGGTTCAACAGCGAAATGTCCCTCAGGAAATGGCAGCCAAGTTAGATTCGGGGTTGAAGATGCTTTAATCCGATGCCAGTGAACTGGACGGTTACATCATGTTTAATCTTGTCCTCTCTGCTGAACCACCCATGTAAATATAAAGAGTAACTGTAGAGGAAACAGTGATTGATTGTGAAGTACAAGTTAGTATTATATATGACATATTTCTGACAATATATAGCTGTGGAGCAATGATACATCATTAAAAAGATTCACAGTTTTGCTGTGAAGCTCCAGAAATGTTTGGTGGACTACAAAGTTCACCTGTCCTTCTTTCGGCATCGGGTGACTGAAATTGAATTTTTGGGTGAACTTATCCTTTAACATCATATGCCATCAAGAATCTTTGTGATTGAGGTGTGTGCAGCACAGAAAGCGGTGCAGGGTTCCCTTTAAAACGTGTTTCCACAGAAACTCAAAATAGGGTTTTTTACAGATTGAGGCTCACACACATCCAACATCTCACCCACAGATACTGAAGGCTAACAAGCGAGAGGCAGGAATCAGTGTGCACCAAAACCTTAGAAACGTGAGGTGAGGCATTGTCTTCGGTGCTGCTGCATGTGAGGAGAGGAAAAGAGGAGACTGTATAACTGGAGATTGATGCGCTGGACATGACTAATAACTCATGCACACTGCAGATGATGAGGTAAATTAACATTATGCAAATAGTTTATGCTAAACAAAGCATGATAACAGCCTGTGTGCACATCATCAGTCAGATCTAATTGCAAAAACACACATCCAATCATACAAAAATATTAACACACACTCTCACACACACACTCCCTGCCTGCAGCCGAGGCCCTGGAGGCACATAACCTGAGGCCTTGATTTATGTCTTCACTGAAACGATTACAGAACCACTGAAACCAATTCTGTTGTGTATTTGCTTCAAATAAACTAAAGAGTGAGTTTCATGGTTTAATTCACCTGCATCATAATAACTTAATAAAGTAGACACAAATGGATGATGCATAAAAATACAGGTGCAAGATCAACATAAAGTGCTGTAAGACTACATCTCTTACTGCACTATGAAGAGGAAGTAATTTCAATATGCTGTGATGCAGGAAATGAGAAAATAACATCGCAGGGGAAGCGGGTAGCTGTAAGTCTGAGCAAGTGTGTTTGTGGGTGGGAGAGAGAAAAGGGAGGTGTGTTTGAACACGTGTCCAGCGCTTTGCAAGTTATTTGCATCATCCCAGTCAGGCCACAAGATGGCGTAGAAACACAGTAACAACAGCAGAGTGATCACATTAGTGTCTAAACCTCCAGGATTTGGTTCAACTTGTTAGGGATGTTTCCAATTCAGATTAAAAGTGATGTGAGTGGAAAGAAGATGCTGTTTTTGCTCATGCTGGCCCCAATGGACACATGTTGACAGATGTTGGAGTCTAATCTGGGCCCTCAGTAGCAAAACTAAACAGGTAAACTACACTTTGACCTCCATTTGAGTCATTAGAGGGCAGTGAGTGAATCTGTTGTACTTTAAGTTTGATGCTTTTTTTCGTAATGTATTGAATGAATTTGTTGCTTTAAAAGGGGAAAGACTCTATTGCATCCAATAAAATTAATTGAACAAGTTTGCAAATGAAGAAGCACGTGGTAATTCTTACAACACAAAATAGGACAAAGTTTTGTCTTTTCTGAGTGTCAAAGAAAAGAAAGCAAAACAAAATTCCCCTCATCTAATCCCCCACAAAACTAAGTGAACCTTTACCAAAATGTCACTTTTGAAAATCGGCGCAAAAACTCACACACTGTTCACCTTACTTGCAATCAAGAATGAATTTTAATAACATTTCGGGACAAAAACCGTCATCAGGTTATCTTTCAAGACAATAGGTAAATATGTTGGTTGACCCACGTGGACCAATCAGGTCAGACTACAGACAAACATCACTCAAAATATGATCAATCACACCTGGATCAATAAAGTTGAAAGATGAAAGTTTTTCTGAATCAGACAGTACAGATATAGGCTGACTACAAAAACATTACATTTTTAAACATCATGTGTAGTAACACAAATCATATTAATCTAAATGTTCATATTCACAATAAAACTTCCATAACAGGATAAATATAATAATACAATGATGGTTGGAGCTTAATCTTCTAGGAGGTGTATAAGCTCTGCATTTACACCCGGTCATACCGAGCCAGCTAACTTCCAATTTAGCACCCGTCTAATTGGATTTGGATAAATTAATTTAATCGTGCGGCTCATCTGGACTTTCCAAATGTTATTGGACCAAATAGCTCAAATTATGTGAAATGACTCATTGCAGGTATGTATGTATCCACCGTTTTACAGACGCTTCCTTCACAATGGGTCTATTGTTGTTTTCTCTTCGTCAGTGATGTACAACATAATGCTTCAAATAAAAATCACAGTCGGGCTGCCTTGCCTGAGGAAAATGGGAATGGCATCAATATGTGATTTTTAGTGGGTGTACCAACGGTTAAAAACCCGTGTAAACCCGCTCATTTGGGTGGAAAAGCAGTATAAGATTATCTCATCACATCGGGCGGGAAAAGACCTCACCGTTGACCTCTGATTTCACACGAGACACAATCAACGGTCTCCTGGATGAAAGTCCAGGTTTAACAGCTGTCCATCCACAACCTCCTTCCTCTTTTTTCTGCTTCTCCTGACTTCCTCCTTTGCTGCTAGAGGTCACCTCGTAACAAGAAATGTAAATATGGGTTGTAATGAGCTGCGTTCACAGTAAACCTATATGGTTGTTTTTGAGATGAGAGATGTGATTTCTATGTTAAACTTCTGATAACACAAACCAAACGTTTCCTGCTTTTGTTGTCAAACCAGTATTTAATATTGCAGTGTAGCAGTCGTCAGCTGGTTAGACGAAGAATCAATCAGGTTGGAATCTCAGATTTTGTCTGACAGTCAAATGGTGACTTAAAAGCCCCCAACTTCCTCTGCTGTGGTTAAAGTGTTGACTGTGTGTGTGTGTGTGTGTGTGTGTGTGTGTGTGTGTGTGTGTGTGTGTGTGTGTGTGTATGTGTGTGTGTGTGTGTGTGCGGGTGACTGATTTGTGCTGACTTAACTTAACTTGTATCCTGTTATGTTCATTAATCAAAAATCAAGAAGATAGTATCATCAGTTGATGTGCGAGATCTTTTAACCAACTTCGTCGTTATTAAAAGTTCTGCTCTTATTTTGGATTTCGTTGTTTATAGACCTCAGTTATTAAAATAATACCACTTGTTTATTAAAGGGGCACTGTGTAGTTTTGGAGAAGACATTTTAATATTTACAATATTAATGAGGTAATAATACAAACTAGTGTTTATCTTTTCCATGACTGAATAAACAAGCTGCTCTCAGAGGAAAATAAGGTCCCCAGAACAATGTTTGAAGATAGAAAGGTGGCAGGGTCCGCCACATATAAAACGGTATGAAATCGTGTTGTCCTTTAAGGTCAGTTTGTTTATTCAGTCATTTTCAGGTTCATACTTTAATTTTGTTGTCTACTTGTCCACTGCTGCGCCTCGATTCACCCTGGGTCTGAATGCTTCATTTTAGTGCCTGTCTCTTTAATCTAAACGTACAGACTGTCACGGTTTAGGTTTTCAGTTTTGTAATTTCCTGTTTTATTTTGTAGTTCTCTCCTCATGTGTCTCCTTGTGTCATGTTTTGCTTTTCACTTCCTCTCTCTGTCCTTTTCCCGTCTTTTTTCCCAGTTCATCCTTTGTTTCACTGGTTAATTTGTCAGTTCGTCTGCTCTGTTTTCCCCATGAAGCGTATCGTTTACAGCTTTATTTTAATTAAAGCTTACTTTTAGTTCTTTACCCTGCCTGCCTCCTGAGTGTCTTGCATTCGGGTCTTTGCTATTTTTGCATGAAAGTATTCATCACACTTTATTAAAATGCCGATACATTATAGTGTGTAGGAATACATAAAGCCTAAAAAGTTATCTGCCAATTTGCCATCTGCCAGAACACAATTGGAGAATAGTAATACATCATAAACAAAAAGAAGAAAACTCAACACAAACTCCCAACAACTGTCACACTGGAGCAGAGAAGGTGGACCTGAATACACAAGATGGCAGAAGTATCAATGGATAGGAGTTGTAGTTTATTTAGTATCAATAGTAGAAACATGCAGGTGAAGTGAGGCAGAGAAACACAGGTGAGGGTAATGAGGTAAAACATTAGGAGCAGGAGAGGGCTAATGAGACAGATGCAAGTGTGGAGGCAAGCAGACTGGGGAGGAACACAACAAAACAGGAAGGAAACAGAGCAAAAGACACCTCAAAAACATAGAAAACACATAAAACACTGAAATGAAAGACGACAAACATGACAAAACCACGACAAGAATAGCGTGCACCAGGAGCATAACAGCCTCCTGCAGGGCTTCGAATAATAAAAACATAGCTGCCTGCGGTGGGGCACTGGTTTATTAAAGGTCATTTAATACATTTCGGGTGAAAACAGCTCTAAACCCGCCCTCCTCCTTGATATCAGCCTGTGCCACGTGTCTGATTGTTGTGTGTTTTTGTTACTTTCAGTATTTAAGTATGAGTGGTGTGTGCTTGGTGTTTTGGTTTTGTCTGTCATGCCAACAGCCAGTCCTAACCAGGTCATCGCGTCATTCATGGTATGTTGATGTGCCTACTTCTAGCTCTAAACACCAGTTTATAACTGAACCGTTGTCCCTGTGCTCAGGATTCCCACAGTAAATCCTCCCCTGGACTTCCCTCTGATTCGACGCCAGCCGGTCACCATCTTAATAAAATACCTGCATTTTCACCTAATGTGTTTGTCTGTGCTTGAATTTGGGTTCAGCCTTTGTTAGAGCCACCTTGGTTAAGATGAATATTGTTTTTACCAGTGTGGCACTTTATCATGTTTTCTCTCACATTGGCCCACGTCGCTTTGTCTTTGTGAATATTTCCACTAAGAAGATTTCTGTATTGGTTGAACCTGAATTGACTTGTAGCAGCTCTCATAAAGTTCTGTTCATTTTGCACGATGGTGTCATAAAATCCGGGACTGATCTCTCAAAACCTCTGCAGACAAAACCGAAACAATACACAAGTCTAATTATAAGTAGAGGGAAAATATGGGGTTTTTCAGTTCATATAAATGAAACTTATAGAAAAACCAGACAGTCTATTGGTTAAAGAACACGTTAAACTCTCGTTTTGCTAACTTCAACTTGTCTGATTCAATCTGACTTCCACTGTTTAGTGACCTTTGAGACTGTCTTCTGAGTGTGAAAGTGTTTTTCTTTCTCTGAAACATGGAAGCTGTTTGCCTTTTCTAAATTTACACACCTCATGTGAGTGACAGCCTCTTCGTCTGAGCTCCTCAGTCTGTACCACATGTCCATGAAACTCTTTGAAGTCTTCCGTTACAGGAGGTGCTTGTGATGCTGTAGGTAGATAAATCGGTGTTTGTACCAGTTCCTGCCTACAGTTTCTTCCTCTCAGGCACCCAAACTGCTACTTCAGTAGAAATATCAAACCAGAGGATTCAACGCACCAAGGCAGCGCATACAAATCATTACGCTCAGAGACTTGAGGGCCATCTCGGGGCAGGCCCGCAAGCAACACATTTCTTCTATCATGACTGACAATGTCAAAATGCCTCTCGGGTTAGTTTTGATCATCGCAGCTCACATGGTATTCAACGGTAAGCTGTGTTCTTTTGATGGCTGAAGTTTTACACTCTGACATCTGAGGTGTTGTGGATTTTCACCAGCTAGAGATACATTGTTACTTATTTCTTCAGAATCATATTGTCTACTAAGCTGCTAATAATAACTCAATTTCCCAACTATAACTAATGTACTGAGTGGTATTCAGATGTTGACCACAAACTGTGTTTCTGAGGTAATGTGCTCTCATTCTGTCTCGGTGTCTGCTGTTGTTTTGAAAAGGAAACTAAAATGGGGACAGTGTGTTTAATAAATGTCAAGTATAGTAATTTGTTGCCTTCTTCATAAAACTATTGGATGCTTGGATTTGAGATAATAAGAGCGTGGCAATGAGGCACTTTTTTAATCTTATGAAATTAAATAAAATATTTACATTAAAGCTCACTAAGACATTGCATCTGAAATCAGGCAATACTAATAAATGACTGTTATTACAGGAGCATTTTTGAAAGGCGATGCAAAATAGTCCGCAAGGTTAACTTGGGTCCTTAAATCCATCCTTTATAACTTATATCTAGATTTTCTCTAACCTTAACTCAATAACTGCAAGAAAGAAACAAACAAACGAGGGGAATGAAAAAGTAAAATCTATTCAGGCACTTCATTTCAACAGATATCTAAACCTACTCTGACACTAACCCCAACCCTAACACTAAAATCTTTGTTTGACCAGGCCCAGTGGGCACAAACCAGGATTAAACGTTGATTTCTGGTTGAAACCATAGGTGATTTCCAGTCTTTGTTCATTTGTAGGTTGAAAGAGAGATGGTAGTCATTCATGACAAGGTATTTCTCCAAAGTCATATTGCACTAGCAGGTGAAATGTGGTCTACACAAAGAAATCATTTCAAAGCACATCATTTTTTAAATATAAAATAACGTAAATATGGAACTATATAGTCTGTGTGCTGCTAACAAAAAGCTTTCAGAACATCCTAATAGGATCAGTTTTATACATTTATGTAAGATAAGACTTTGCACTTACTTCTGTAGATTGCATGCACAAGTTCTTAGAGTGTTATTACTACTAACTTGTGAACAGAAAGGTTGTGAAACCTTAATGTTGTGCTTGATTTGGGCTGATTAGTTTGCCTCTCCAAAATCATTGCCACAGAATCATTAGCCTGCCTTTAACATGCAGAAAGGCTACTGCACTTCACCATAGGCAGCCTGAGGGTAGGATAAAAAAACTTGAATTTGATTATTTACAGTCACGTTTAATAGGGTTTTAATGTAACTGTTTAGCTCCAGCAAAGGTCTGTGGCCTCGCTACTGTACATCTAGGCTACTGTTAATGTTTATAGGCTTCTGAAATACACATGTAGACTATTTAAATGTGAACGACATCCTCTGTCTTTAGACTCTCGATTCAAGGGAGGGAAAATTTGCCATATTGAGAAAAAAAAAAACTTTTAAGAGGGAAAGAAAAAGATGTAAGAAACCTCAGGAAGAGCCACAGAGGGATCCCTCTCCCAGGACTGACAGACATGCAATAGATGTCACATGTACAGAACAGAACAACAAAATCACAGTTTACAAATTTTATTGACAGAATATCTACCATCTGCAATTATTGCACCTAATACGCTTAATATGCCATTTAAAGGTCATGCAATCGCACAAAATCACACGAGTTCTACCTGCAAAAGTCAGAAGCTAACAGCTTGAAACCAGTAATTTAGTTTTAGCCTTAGCTAAAGCTAATAGTGATTGGCTATCTTGCCAGCTAGCTTTCTAACAATGTTAGTGTCTCTGTGTGGCTGGTAGTCCAGTGAGTGCGACGAGGGGTTGGAGAGCCCACAGATCAACAAACCAGTGTGTAGCTACTACAACCTGAGCAGGAATACAAAGTCAGAGTTAAATTCAGTAATAACACAACCAGGGTGCAGTCAGCGTGGTTTAGATTGTTTTTAGTTCTGTTTTGTGGTTACTGAGTTTTGCTTTTAGCCAGAGGGCAGAGTACTGATGATTGTGTCCTCTTAATCATACATATCTCTTATTTTGTGTCCATACAGTCTCCAGCCGAGCACAGGTCACCGGGATCCTTGGCACCAACATCACCCTTCAATTCAGATTTAATGTCAGCATCACAAAACATAGTCTTTTAAATGTTAATAACAATATAGGCCCAACTGGCCAGCAAAAGATTGATGACAGTATCAAAAAGAGGCATCGTTTTCAGATTCACCCTGAAAATAAAACTGTATTTTGGCACCTCACAAATCTCAAACTAAATGACACTGGACGTTACTGGGCCACAGCTATCACTGATGGAACCACAGAGAGTGATGTTGTGGAGCTGAGCGTTCGAGAGGAGAACAGAAGCAGCACAGGTAAGGTCAAACTCTACGACTGCACTTCCAGGAAATGACACCAGTACAGATCAATGTGATTGGAGGGCACTTCGACAGTCTGTGAACTGTGCAGCATCAGAAGACTAATCTTTTCATCCAGTGTTGATTTATAGACATTAAAATGAAATGTTTTTCAGTAGATTTTTTCAGATAACAAACAATGTACTTGTTTACTGCCATTCACACAGTTACACATCACCCACCACCTCTACTTCCTGCATTGTTTGTCTAATTTTTCCAGTCTATGGGTTGACTGATAATTGGCCTGGCTGATAATATGATTCAATACTCAGCATTTTTCTGATGATTGGAATAATTTGTAATATTATTATTATTATTATTATTATTATTATTATTATTATTATTATTATTATTATTATTAATAGATTTTCTGATAAAACCATTCATTTAAAAGATGCTTTTCTTTGGTTCTGATGCAGCATTTAATCTGCAAAGCAATTAGTTACTCAAGTTATCAAATAAATGTAATGAAGTAAAAACAGTGATGGAGTGCAACTAAGTACATTTATTCCAGTACTGTACTGTATTTAAGTACAATTTTGAGGTTTAAACTTTACTTATTTTATCAACAATCAGACTAAAAAAAGACTGATTCCAATAGTCTGTCGACCCATAGTGTACAGTATATGCAGGCATGTAAATACATGTAGCCTATAATTTATCTCTACTTGTATTTTTGATACTTAAGTTAATGTTTTTTGCTAGAAAATGACCTTTGATACTTAAGTACATTTAATATCAATACGTTTAAGACTGCTCCGCAAGTCATTATTACCAAAGTATGCCTTTTAGGTACTTTATACAACACTAAGTAAAATGTACAATGTTTGCCTCCAAAATCTAGTGGGATGAAACTATAAAGTAGCAGAACATGGAAATACTTAATAAAGTTACTCAAAATTGTACTAAATGTAGTTACATCCCATCATTGACTGTAGCATGTCTATTTCTGTGTAAGTACACTGAGCAAATGCCAAACTGGAGTCAAATTCCTTGTTTGTCTACACACACCTGGCCAATAAAGCTGATCCTGACTCTAATATTAATGCAGTATATATCATGACATTGTAAATGAACTGCACTTAAAGTGCTTCTCTACCTCAGCAGGATAAAGCGCTCATTCACCCATTCATACTCACAATCACACACAATGATGGTGAGGGACACTCAACATATAGTATATTGTCCTGAATACAACATCCTGCTGTTGTAACTTATTGATGTTAAAACAGCACTATGTGGTTTTTGGGAAGACATTTTAATCAGAAGAGAAAGATATTTATCCTGCCACCTTTCTGACTTCAAGCAGTGTTCTGGGGACCTTATTTCCCTCAGAACAACTTGTTTATTCAGTTATGGAAAAAATAATATTTCTGAGTTTGTATTATTACGTCATTAATATTGTAAATATTAAAATAATGAGTTTGAAATCTTTCTCCAAAACTACCTAGAGCCCCTTTAAGCAGGCGGACTGTTAGTTTAGCGTATTAGCATGTTGTCATTTGCTACTTAGCACAAAATACAAAGTACAGCTGAAGATGGTGGAAATGTCCTTAGTTTTGCAGGCTTTTGGTCATAAACCAAAGTCTGTGATGTTTCACTCAAAACCACAAATGTCAACTTCATGGTGGCGCTGCAGGAAAAGTCAGGGGATCACTAAAGTCAGTCAGGATTCGTCCTCTTGCCATTATGGATGTCTAAATTTCATGGCAATAAATCTAATAATTGTTGAGATATTTCAGTCTGGAGCAAAGTGCCAGCGTGATGAAATACTCAGGTAGCCACTTGATTTAGGAAATTAATGGGCTTTCTTTAAGTATTTATTTTTGAGACTATAGAACTAATCACAATGTTTGTTTACACAACTACCAAGCAGAAAACTACTGCATCTCATACTTGCTTACATACAATTTAATTGAATTTTGTGTACATCTCATCCATTTAAATGCATGTTTGATGCTTTCATGTCTCATTAATATTAGACCGGACACCTAATTTACCTGTTGGGCCGCAGACTAAAGAAAGTGACAGCTTGAGTTTACCCCCCAAATATAGAATTAAAAACAGGATACTAATATCACATCATGTCATAACATATAATTGTCTGTATTTTTCTACTTGACCAAGAAAAATGTAGTTGAAAGTTTCCATTGAGATAAACAGTAATTCAGTATCTTTTGATTAATTATTGCCATGACACCAGAGTGAGTGTGTGTTTTCTGATTTCCCTGAAACTCCTACAGTTCCTCCAACCCCGAGTGACATCCCAGGGACTAAAGGCAATGGTAGTATTACCTCTCACATCGTCACTGTCCTTGTGGTTTCACCTGTAGTGCTTCTGGCTGCAGTACTTCCATTGCTGATCTGGTGTCTCGTGAGAACCAAAGGTAAGAAACTTTCGGTCTCAGAAATACACTTCTTCTTTGTATTTGTTTTACTTTTACGTCTTTCATAAATGATATTTCCTGATTCTTGGGAATATTATCTTGTGTAAAAACATTAACTTAAACTGACCCATGATTGATGATAATGAAGCTTAAATAGAAATTTAGGCTTATTATTAGCGCTGCCTGCACTGTGCTGAATTATTGATATCTGTCAAATATAATGTTTGACCTGATTCACCAGGAAACTTTACTCCATCATTCATTGTCAGTTATCACTGGGAATTATTTGAACCCAGAGACAGTCCATTGTTAAATTATCTGTTTTGGGCCATAGTCAGTTATATTTTCAAATTTTTTCATGCAAAACATAAGTGAAGGTGAGAAGAATAATTGTTATTCTGTGGGGGGAAAAAATGTGCAGTCGTGTGGTTAGATGCTCAAAAAATGCAAACCAGATTGCAGTTTCACATCCTTTTGATACATGTGATGATTCACAGCTTTTGAAAAGAAGTCTTCCATCAATGCATGCAAATGTGAGTGTGCCTAGTACCACAGAGGGGTGGGTGGAAAAAAAAAACCACTTGCATTATTTGTTCACTATTACTGATGCGCTTTCACTTCAGAGACAAACCCCTCTGGCCTACTTTGAGTAGGAACATCGCCTCTTTGAAATATTTTGACATCCCCGTGACCTCAGAAACCACACTTGATGATTTCCCGTACGTGTATACAAATGCAGGCTTTTGCTGACTGTGTGCTCCTGTATCATGGTTTGCTAACGTCGGTCCAACCGTTGTCCACAGATAGCGCTGCTCAAACACGGCTTTGAACAGCTCAGCAAACTGACAGATGGTGAAGATAAACTCTTCCGCCTCTTCGCTTAGCTTATTTGCAATGCCAATGTCATAAAGCATAATACAAAATAGAGCTAACAGTCAAGAAAAGTCAAGGATACAGCCATATTTTATCAAACTGTAGCAGAATAAATGTTTTATTGAAGTAGAACATTTAATTAACTACAGGCTTTCTTTGATAAACTTGTATAATTCAACACAAAAATGTTTTTATGCTGCTCATGGCCTTCAACCTGAACTGGTAATGTATTAATAAGCATACTGGTATTAAGAATTTGCAGAGAGTTAGATAAGAGGATGGATATAACTCTCATGTCTGTCTGTAAACTGGCAATAGACAAGTCTTCTGCTGTGTGTCATCAGGAAGTAAATGTTGATTGCACAGTGCAAAGGACAGAATAATGAAACCATCGCAACAGTGGCATTAAACAATAATACCACTTGGAAACACTAGAGGGGAAAGGATGTCTGTTGTCAATTTAAGCTGAGGCTGGGAGTCAGGAAACAATTGTCTTAGCTGAGCATTAAGACTGGAAGCAAGAGGAAACTATCAGATATTCATTACACAATTGTTGTAGCAAAAAGAATTCACAATATTATCACAATATCCATTGAAAAATTGAATATATATATATAAATTGAATATATATATATATATATATATATATATATATATATATATATATATATATATATGTCTGTGTCACAATTTGCAAAAATGATAAGGACCCAAATGCAAAACACTTTACAAGATGATGTCCACAATCTCAAGTCCACAAAGCCAAAATGCAAATACAGAAAAGTCAACAAAAAGCTTAAAACAAAAGGCAACAGTAACAAAAGGAGTAGGCAGGGGCAAATCCGAGAATAAGTACAGAAAAAAATACAGCAAAACATGACTCATGAGGAGAAAACTACAAAATAAAACAGGAAATCACAAAACTGAAAACCCAAACCTTGACCGAGTGGGTGTTTGAATTCAGGTCAACTCTGACTGAATTCAGTCGTTCGTGTAGTAAAGCACAGTTCCCAATCAGCTTCAGTCAATTTTTAACATTACAGTACTTAAACAAAATAGGTCAACGCTGTGGATCGCTGCAGCAGGCCGGTTGATAAACAGGAGTGAAGCTAAATCCACTTTGTAATCCCAAACGTTTAAAAGTAATCTGGTACTGCTCTGGTCGGTAAACAGCTCCGGATCCGAGCAGAATCTGATGTGACTGCAGGTGTTTATTCCTCCAGAAGGTCCTGCTCTGCACCCGACTCTCAGCAGACAACATTGGCCACGGCCAACAGAGAGACACCTAGCAGCAGAAATGACATAATGGGTGTTTAATTAATTTTTCCATTTTGAGGTGCGTTACCACCACCTACTATGATAAAGTGAGAACAGAAAGGAATGGAATTATTCAAGAGGCGCCATATTATTTACACAATATTATCCTGAATGTATTACTAACACAAAATCTAATTTTATTTTTAAATAACACAGTTATTTTAAATACCGGTATATCGTGACCAACGTCTTACAGTGATTAAAGGTGCACTATGTAAGAGCTGAGCACCTTTTAAATTCTCATCACCAGAGTAACAGCTAACTGACTGAAGCTACTGTTAGCTTGTTAGCTTAGTGAGCTGTGCGGCTAGTTAGACTACCAGTGTTGGTGTTTAGACTGCTAGCACAAGAGCTCTGGACCACTGGGAGAAAGAAAAATTATTACGATTATTATTTTTTTAAATTGTTAAACTAAATTTCTTACATATTGCAGACAAAGAAGAACCACCATCACTGCCACCAGGACGCAACTCTAACTCCACTGTACAAGTAAGAACACGGCCATCTTTTACCGTCCTTGAAGATAGAAATGTCAAACTAAATATTGAAATCATCTGCAGAAAGTCCTCAGCGTGACTCTGATCATCTTTGCAGGAAACATTTGAAGACCCCAAGAATGTGCCTGCATCCTCACTGGTCTACAGCGTCCTGGACTTTCCCAAGAGACCCTCGGCAGTTTTGGAGCTAAATCTGAGTGATACAGAGTACGCTGCTGTCAGTTATCTCACAGAAAATAGAAGAGTGTGATGAACAGATGGATGTAAGGCAGCTGGTCTTTCTCGATTTAAGTAGAGATATGCGAGATGACCTAATCTAAAAATGTATTCCCAGTAAGTGAGATACTTGCAACTTGCAATAATAAGTCAAAGAGTTTGGAGGGGAAGAAAAGGTGTTATGCATCAGTAGTCAAGTGTGTGGGCGTATCTTTGTTCTTGGTGGTCTTGAGATTGAAATGTTGAGACAGATGCTGCGGCAAACCACAAACCAGCACACAAGATGATGCAGTCTAAACATTTTGATTTGTTTTGGTTTTTGTTTGCTCTTTATGTGTTTCAGAATCATCTGGTCATTAACCCTTAAAGCTAAAACCTGGAGTGGAGTAAAAGGACAGTACAAAGTATGCCTGCAAAATGTTGTGGCGTGGAAGTATAAAGTAGCAGAAAATGGAAAGGGAAAGTGGCGTAAAGTACAAGTAGGCTACAAAGTACAGTACTAGAGTAAAGTAAATGTACTTAGTTACCTGTTTTAGTAACATTTTTGGAAAACTACAGTGAAATATATTAGTAAATTCTAATATATGTTTTGGTGAGAAAGTGTGGAGAGATGGAAGAACACACTGATGGTTTTGGTCTTTTCATGGGATTTGTTGAACATGACAAAAAAAATACAGACCAGCTTTATCCAGTAAAGTCAAGGTACCTGAAGCTAACATTGTCTCCAAATGTATTAATACATTTCTGAGGGCTTGGAGGTAAATATTTATTCAGGCAATCAGAGACCATTAGTCTTAAAAGCTCTGTGACATTTATCTCCTTATTTAAATGTCTCTCTCCAGACTAAATTTGGACATTGAACTTTGCTGTTGTGACGTCAATGACTTGCTTTTTAATATTTTTTTTAATCTCAGGCGAGGAGGTGTGATATCTACATGCTCCCTTTTAGTTTCAGGTTTAGTAATTTTATATCCTTTCTGTCGGTGTTCATCTCTGGGTTTTTCATACTTTTGACTCATGGTGTTTCCTTTGTTAAAATAAACAAAACTTAGAATCATTGGTGAAATGAAACAGTCTCTGGAAATGGTGACGATTTTTTCGTAGATAAGAGATCTGTTAACAGCTTAACGGTACT
The DNA here is from genome assembly GCF_965226575.1 of Pagrus pagrus. Taxonomy (NCBI): domain Eukaryota; kingdom Metazoa; phylum Chordata; class Actinopteri; order Spariformes; family Sparidae; genus Pagrus; species Pagrus pagrus. The sequence continues at coordinate 21,668,882 of NC_140190.1, forward strand.
GTATATTCACGGAACTCAGGTGTGAATTTCCATTCACTGTATGGTGACAGTTTGAGACTGTCCCGCCAGTTTAACACAAACAGCAGCTATCTGACACTATCTCACTGCCTGTTTCCACTTCAGGTTCTCTTCTGGTGGGTGCTTATTGATGTTTTAATAGATTTTGTCAGACAAACTATTGATTTATGTTCTCATTATTAATGTGTGTTACTAATGTGTTATATATAGTTAAACTTACAGTATATATTATATTCACCAGTGGCACACAAACAGGCTGATTGCTCAGCCCGGATGTTGGTTGTTACTCAGGATGTTAATCATCCAAGCTAGTAAATGACAATATGTATTTTAAAAATAGTTGTCCATGGCACTCAGCCATACACCGACTGAAGTCTGTTCTCTGCTCTGAAAACCTTGTGTTTAAAAAAGTAGAGGTAATTTTTGAACCAAGCTATCAAGGTTCTTGTCCTGTCAGGTGTTGATTTTTTCACATGCTACTGAACTATTTCTTGAAATGTGCACATTATTTTTGAAATGAATGTCAAAATACAGCAATAAACTTTATTTTTTGTGACCTTTGTTCATCAATGTTGGATCTACGAGTCTCATTTGAGTCACAGAAACAGGAAATCTTGTTTTGATGGCAGTGTATTAAATGAGATAAAAACACATTGCACATTTTTCACAGCAAGGGCGTCACTTTGTACTGAAAAGTGTCCGGGACAAACAGTAAGGGCTCAGATGAAAAGACATTTTATATGGTCTAGAATGTGTGATTTCAGGCAATCTAATAGGGGGATCATAATAAGGTCAGAGTGATCAGAGAGATGATTACAACAGGTTAACTTGTGTATAAGGGTGCATCAGTTGTCACGCTGGAGCAGAGAAGGTAAACCAAAATGCAACACACAAAGGCAGGCAGGTAGCAGAACAGAAGACGAGCTTTAATGCAGACAGCTTTAATCCAAAAAGTCCAAAGTCCAAACACAAGACCCAAAAAGGCAGGTGGCAAAAACACAAGAAGTACAAAAATACAAAAACTAAATCAAGTACAAACCAAAGAAGCAATGTGAACACAGGCGGGAAAAGGAGGAACCACGAGGAACACTAGGAACATGACAAACACAAGAAACAGGACTAAAGTGGGAAAAGCTAACAGACGAACTAACAAAGAGAGAGAGGAAGACAAGGACTTAAATACACAGGGAGTTACAACCAACTGACCACAGATGAGCAAGCAAAATGGTGGGAAAACACAAAAAGAAGAGGAAAACACATGGACTAAATACACAGGAGGATAATAATGGACAGGTGAAACTAATCAGGAGTATCACAAGGGACACGTGACACATGAGGATAAACATAATAAAATAACAACTGTACCCCAAACCATAACATCAATAGGGCATAGTCTGGAGCTGAAATTACAAAAAAATGAGCAAGTAAGTAGTAGTCATACTTTTTTAACAATAGAAAAAGAGCTCACAAGTTATTCAATCTGAGGAAAGTGCAGTCATTAAAAGTAATGGGGACAAAATCAGCAATTTTCTAAAACCCATCCAGCATTTCAACATTGTGGTTTGGTCTTGATTTGGTTTAGATTTTGCAAATTGAATCAGCGACATTGTTACAACATTTTACCTTTCAACATAGAGGACCTAACATCATGCGTGGACGTTGAATTGATGCTGAATTAAGGACTGATTTTGCAAATCAAATCAATGTTGAAATTCTGACCTTATTTCAACGCCCTCCTCTTTATCAATGAATAAACTACTTTCTAAATGTACACTTAAGACGAGTCCCCTCGTCTCTTTCAGGGTTTTTAAATGGGTTTTTGATTAAATGCCTGAAATAAGGTCTGTGGTTCACACGAGCGTAAGAGATGTCAAGTTTTGTTCTACAACATAAAATGAGTCAGTAAATACCAGGTGTTGTGAAATGTAAAATGTCATAGTGACTAAATGAGACTACTGAGGTGTCGGTGACATTAAACGTCATCACACCGAACACAGAGGCTAATCTACTCGCTAGTCCGTCTTTACAGGCCGACTTTAGTTACAAACTATTCTCACTTAAACTTTCTGACTTGTATATTGATTAGTTTATTCTAAAGTGTGTAGCATGGTGCTGTAGGAAGCTTTGTGGTGGTGATGTTGACGTCATGCAACCACAATACCCTAACTTAAGCTTTTTACCTCTAATTACTGCATTTACACCTCAGAAATCATAAAAGGTGTTCATTTGTGAAGATTATTTTGCTGGACATAAATAAGTAAGTATGATATATTTGTTTTTGCCACAGAGCTTATTTTTTTAAATAATCCAAACTCAAATTGCAAAATCCCACAGCCTTCTTGTCGAGGTAACCAGGGCGGTGCTAATGCTGGGGATCGTGACCTGTAAGCACACCAGACACTTCGGCTGCTGCAGCCCCTATTGACAGGCTGGCTGCTGGTCTTCTTGGGTTATACTTATCCTCAAGAGCTGTTTTTCTGTGTCGCTGGGCGAGAGAGAGCAGCCCGGTGGCAAAAGCTGGCTTACCGAAACCAAGTCGTTCAAGCCGGGTTTGTATGGAGAGGCAGCCCTCCTCCCGAATGGGTCACTGTGTTTAAAGGGTAAAGTATGGCTGGCAAACTGCTCGCGCCCCAGCCTACATGTGTAAATGCTCACTGCGGCGTCGGCTCTGCATAGAGCTTAAATATTTCAAAATATTTCAGTGCTCTTATTGTTCACTGTCTTCATTGTCATTGCTATACAGACATAACAACGGCTGCAGTTATTTTGAATTTCAAACAGGGCCTGTGTAATCCTATGGCAAGTGATGAAATTCTGCAGGTAAGAATTCCTATCCTAGATAATATAAGTAAAGTAACCCACGTATAAGTCCAGCATCTGTTTTTTTCTGTGTCGCCTACATGGTGTTGTCTCTTTGAAGCTGCATACAGGGTCCCAGGTACAGATGCTAAGTCAGCATTTATTACACTGAAACCTACATGAACGCTGCAAAGTATGTACAATAAGTAGGTCTACTTTTGATTTGACACAGATGCCCCAGAAAGGCTGAAGTCAGGCCTGTGGCTTGTGGTAGCTTGTTGGGTTCATCTGCCTTACTTAGATTTTGGGTTGGGGTGTCAGCAAATACAGCTGACAAATTTGTTTTCATGTCATGATAAAACTGAATACGCTGCCCACATAAGAAGATAATGAAATGCGTGTCCAGCCATTTTTCCCCACAGCCCAGGCTTTCAGAAGTGGGTAAACCCCAGCGAATTCATCCGTTTCCTTCATTTGTTGATGGAAACAAAAGGTCATATCGTTCACAACATCTTACGCACGTACATACTTAACATGCATAACTACAGTGCTGTATTAACTGAAACAATTAGTTATTAACAAATTTCCGTTTAATCAAATTATGTAAACTAACTGACACACAGGACGTTTCACGTTTCACTCATCCAAGTTGCAGGCTTTTAAAAGCCTGCAACTCCCCTCCAGTTAGTTAGAACTGAAGAAGCCTCTTTGATGAGAGATGAAACGTCCTCAAGAAACTGAAACAAGTCCAGTGGCCTATGACACAGCACTAAGAAATAACTGACACACAGCAAACTGAGCCCAGGTTGACAACGGACAAAGGAAATACTGCTGGGTTTATTTGGCTCAAGGAAAAATATAACGAAGCTGTCATGTACAATAGCCCTGATCACAGAGACAATATTACAAGAAGAAGAATAATGCACAATTATTTTTTCTTGTAGAGGAAGAAAGTGACAAAACCTCCTTAAAGGTGCAATATGTAAGAATTTCTCACCTTGAATTCATACCCTAACCCTAACCCTAACCCACAGGGGCAGCATATCACCAGAGTAACTGCTAACTGTATATTGCTAATACAGCCATGACTGTAGCTACTGTTAGTTTGTTAACTCAGTTAGCCGTGAAGCTAACAGGACTACCAGGGTAATGTTGGTGGTTACACCACTTACACAGCAGCTTTGGACTGCTGGGAGAAAGGGGTTTTCAGGTCTGGGTCCAGCTGTTTTGTTTTTCATCCTCCATGTGAACAAACAGTAGCCTAAAACTGCAGGATTCAGGCTCTGACGGGTCCTTCTTAATGTAAACCTTTACCCATGTCATTCTGCAAAGTGGAAGTCAAACATCCAAATGAACCATAAATAAAAAACAAGAGCATGAACAAACAGACAAACAGAAAAACAACTTTTGAGTGGAAGGGGAAAATGAATTTCTTTGCAGAAATATCAATATTTGAAAGGGACCCTGAAGATAACCACTCAAGTGAACTGCTGCTGTCTTTGAGGTGAAGCTGGACTTTTCTGTGTGTGTGCATGTTTGCTGCTATCTGCACTTTGCACAACATAACACCCACCTCTATTGTACCGAGGTTTCTCATAAACAAACCTCGCTTTTCCATAACTCTGCTATGAGCTGTTGCATCTTCTAACAGCAATGCACAAAGTTCAACTAATGAGTGATGTTTTTCCTCCTCGCCTTGTTTCCTTTTAAAGGCCTGAGGTGGTGACAGCAATCAATATTAGATTGGAAAAAGGAATTACATGAAAACAAAACAAAAATGCATATTTTTTTCTCTTTCACATTTGAAAATCTTTTGACCCTGAACATGAATCTCAGCCCTTGTTAGTGTCCCCATGTTGGGAGCCACTGGTCTATTGTGTAGCTCCCCCTGTAACCTTACCGCCCTCTTCCTCCTGCCTGCTTTGCCCCTTTGGATCTACATGCAAGCTTTTTCACTGCGTTTCTTTGTTTTTAGTCAAATAACAATTGTTTGAGGTTGCATTTTGCACACATTCTATATCTAACAATACATGAAGAGTTTCATTTCTAAATGCGTCCCATTGTTATTAATATAATGATGAGCTCAGGCTGAGGTAGATACCAGAGGACAAAATGAAAAGTTTGCTAAAAGCTACTCAACTCTGTAACCTCCGACTCTGCATTTGTTGGCTTTCAGTGCCGGACCAGTAATCTGGCATAACAAGCATCTTTAACCCAATCGCAAGAATAAACGTTAGCTGAGCACGTTTCTGCAAAAATACAGGTTGTTTAAAACATTGTTGTTTCTTCTGTGACAATGCTGTGCTGATGATATGGTTACTTTTAGGCACCAAATTCACTTGATTATGGTCAGAAAAAACCTGTTTTGGCTGCCACAAACACAGTTGAAGATGCCTACCTTGAAAAATATCTGCCTTTGGTCACCACAAGCATGGCTGGAAATTGTCCAGGAGTCTTCTCGAAATTATCCAGTAGTATCACACAAGAAAACTTAGCTTTTTATACAGATATCTTTTAATTGTATTACATATCCCGCTGCTAAGATGTGCAATATACAGCTGTGTGTAAATGTATGTGTCCTGTTTGTTTGTTTGTCTCTGTCGCTGTACATGTTTCAGTCGTGACCTTCCAAAGAACTGCAGATGAAAATCACATTTAAACTAAATCTGGTAAAATTAATGAAATTAATTTGTGTTTTTATATTGAGATCAATACATCGATTGTTGCTACATGCTTATTAGCTGCCATTTGCTGATATATGTATATAAATAGTGAATCATTAGATGAACAGTTGAAACAAACCACATTTCCTGAAGATGGTTTTGGAAATGAAACCTGTGTGTGCGTGTGTGTGTGTGTGTGTGTGTGTGTGTGTGTGTGTGTGTGTGTGTGTGTGTGTGCGCGTGTGTGTGTGTGTTAATAATCACATACCGCAGTGCTGACGACCTGTAGGTGTGAGTTTGACATTGTTTTCCACTTGACATCAGCAGAAAGAGCAGAAATTGCTACTCATGTCAGAAGTCAGTGAGGAAAATTCAAATCATTTGTTCGGTTTGATTTGTCCCTCATTTCCCCCAAATATTCTCATTGTACCTTCAGAGTGAGCTCACAAATCTCGCATCTGTATTGTCTTTCCAGAACCAGAGACGCTTTAAAACATACTGATATGTAATGCCCATCCTTTTACCTCCTATCCACATGACTTACACCCAAAAGACACAAGATTACCCCACTAATCTGACAGAGAACTCAAGAGCAAGATACTGTAGACCTCTTCTCCATAATCATATTGTCCATCTCTTACTTGTTGCTTTTCTGTAAATCTTGCTTAAACATGAATCTTGATAGTTTTGCTAGCATCGAAGCAATGTCATTTCTTTATCATGAGAATTCCTTCCGTGACATTTTGACTTGTGACAGCTGGATGAGCACAAGTTGAACATATAACAGAAGTGATGCCTCAGAGTATCTGCGGTGAAGAGTCCAATCAATTTCAGAAATGTGTCCCAGCATACACTACTCATAATTAGTTAGGGATATTGGGATATGTTAGTGTTTCACTTGATTGTTTGTTCTGCGACTTATCTAATAATTATTGTGTGTTTTGTGAATATATTTGGTCCCCAAAAATAATTTGACACATTTCATTGGACTTCTATTGCACAGCCATGCACATGCATATATGCACCCATATCTTAATATTCCTAACTCATTTTGAGTAGTGTACTTCAAATTCAATAAAAAACTGTGCCCACAAGTACCAACCTGAATAAAAAACTAAAAACAAGAAATGCCAATTTGCATTGTGCAGCGTAGAGATAAGAACTCACAACACACTGTTCTCTCCGCTCTCATTAGTGAATTTCCTCCTTTTTGTGAAAATGTGATGTATGTTTTTCCTCATTACACGATACAGGAGATTTATATTTTGATAATTTACTGACACCAATAAAAGTCACTGATGACCTTTAATTTCTAATGATGCTGCATGGTAGGTTGGGTATACGGTATGAGTGGACACGAGTCATTTTCCATGAGGCGTATGGACCTTTACAGATAAAAGCTTGTTTGATGTGATGTTCTTTACTGCAGAAGCTAAGAGCAGCAGGTGTTGATTAAGTGTTTTTCCTGCCTTTCAACCCAATCCTGTTTTGACATACAGACGATACTTTTCCCTTCCATATCTACATTTCACACCTCTGTATTTGCTGCCCACGCATTTTTTTTTTTGTGTGAAAATAACGTGAAAACAAAATGATAATTCAGCCTGATAGTCTCGCTAAACTTTTTCCTTTTCAGTTACATTCCTGCTTGAGGCCGACTCCTCCATCATTTTGTAGAAGAAACTACATTTCTTGATACTTAAAGGAATAGTTCACTCTAAAACAAAAATCAGTCATTATCGACTCACCCTCATGCTGATGAGATCTCCTGTGTAGTTTTTTATTCCTCAAAGTGCAGCTGGAGACCCGCGGGGCTACCCTCTGGCAGGAATAAGCCATATAACGAGCATAAGTGGCGACCGAGAGGAAAAGACACTTGGATTGCAGCGGACGAGCAATCCAGTCCAAATGACTGAATTTTTTTTTAGAGTGAACTATTACTTTAATGCTGCAGCTCTCTACTTCTGTCTTCCCCTCCCAGATGCTTTGGTCACTCTGGTGTTGTTGCAGGTCAGTCAAACACCAGAAATAACTCCCTGCAGTTCCCTGCAGCCTTCATTGTGAATTAAATGCATCACTGAAAACTTTCTTTTCTGCTTAAAACCCTCAGACTGTGACAAACTGGACTCATGTGGAGTGATGACCTCAGCTTCAAACGACATTAAGCTCTGTAAAATGTCTACAAAGGATAATTGAGACTACATAAGACATTTTTCTTTTCACACATCTCCACCTAATTGCACCATGATCTCTATTAACAATTTATTTCTGCACAACCACTTTCCCATCAGCCTCAGGACCGCTGCTGTAACCTATCTGATGCAGAGCAAAAGCAACCCAAACACATTATTTTTACTACATTTGTAAAACTGTAACTATTTTCCTGTATGCACATTTACGAATAATGCATATCTGAAAAAAATACTTTGTAATTTGCTGAACTTTGATCAAGATCATGAACACTAAACTGCGGCTAACACTGCCCTCTGGTGGTAAAGATGTTTAATCTGTTTTATGGCTGCAGTTTTTGCATCCAGCTCAAGTCAGTCTGGTAATATATCCCTAAATCAAAAATCACATTACCTCAGTGGGATTTATGATGAGTAATAATACAGTGAAGAACCCTTAGACCCTCGATTCAAGTGAGAAAAACTCAAAAAAAGGGGAGAAACCTCAGGGATAGGAGGGATCCCTCTCCCAGACCCAAACCGGCAGTTAAAAGTTTGAAGAGATATAAGTTATGCAGGTAAGAGTGTGTTCAACAGTGTCATAAATCCCAAGGCAGCATACAAAACCGTTTAGATAAGATATTTTAAAATAGAATATAAACAGAAATATAAAGAACTTCTCATGTCTACTTAAAGGTACACTATGTAGTTTTGGGGAAAACTTTTTAACCAGAAGAGAAAGATCTTCTCTGACGGATTATTTGTATGCCTAAACAAACTAAATAAACAAACTCTCTTTGTTTTCATGACTGAATGAACTGAATAAACAAACTGACCTTAAAGGACAACACAGTTTCATACTGTTTTTGCTTTTTTCTTATATTTGGCGGACCCTGCCACCTTTCTAGCTTCAAACTGTTCTGAGGACCTTATTTTTCTCTGAGAACAGCTTGTTTAGTCAGTTATGGAAAAGACAAATCTTTCTGAGTTTATATTGTTACCTCATTGATATTTCTTCTCCAAAACTACATAGTGAATACAGGGATGTCACAGGTGTTTTTTCGAAGCCCCTGATATCAGAACGACATCACTCTTGCTGATTATGATACAGTTTTTTCAAAACCAAAAATTCTGATTGTAATAATAATAATTATATAATTAGTAATAATAATTCTGCCTCAGATAAAACAAATCAGCAGAAACGTCTATACTGCCATCTGTTGGACAATCTGTGTTACTACATGAAACACAGTGAACCATTGAAGTGTTACAGTGTATTGATGCAGAGGGAACAACACTGTGTCAGTTTGATCTATTAACATGACCATCATATTAAAAAAATTCATATATTTATATTGTGTCAGTAACACACGTATGTTAATATCGTATGAATTATTATTAAATGAATGACCATAAATGGACTGTACTTCTAGTCTTAGCGACAACACAATTCACACACACACGATAACCATACATACGCATGCATACACTGATGGAAAAGCCATGGAAGAGCCACCAGGAGCAATTTGGGGTTCAGTATCTTGCCCAAGGATACTTTGACATGTGGACTGCAGGGGCCAGGAATCGAACCACCAACCTTCCAATTGGTGGGTGACTGCTCTGCCTCCTGCTGCCCCTCATATGACTAATATGACTAATCCAGCACAGATTTTAGTCCTGGATCTGTTTGTTTATCAGTTCTTCTGGTTGTCTTTTCACTAATCCTTCAGTGTAGCTGTTCTTTTGACAGTTATGGTTACAGACTCTCCCTTATGTTTTGAGTGTCATCTATTTGCCATAAAAAGAGACAAAACACATCCTGAAGTTAAAGATAAATTTGACTGATGCCATTTTTAGAAAATACGTTTTCTATAGATATCGGAATAATATTAATCGTGCAGTGAAAATCTGATATCGACAGCCCGAACATGCTCATGTTCATGTGCTCCATTCATTCATACATTTTATTTCCTCCTTTTTCCCGTGATAACGAGTTAATTTCCTTTTTTTTACTCGAGATCTTGAGTTATTATCTCGAAATAACAACTGCTGTTTTCCCGAGATAACGGGATAATTTTCTCAAGATCTTGAGAAAACAAAACGATAGTGTAGTATATTAAATCATTGCAGGAAACATCATTCAGTGTAGCAATGTCGGAGGAGCAGGAGCATATCAATCACTGCATCATCACATATCTTTTCAATCAAGGCCTGACACAGGCTGAAATAGCATTATGGCTTCCTATTACAGATAATATACACATTAGTGTGCGTAATCTAAAAAGACGGTTAGCAAGGCTTCAGCTATATCGGCGGCGCAATCTAAGTGAACCTGATGTCGTCATTAACTACATAGCTGACCAGCTACCAGGTCCCGGGCGTCTCCATAATCTCAGGCCTATCATATCACAGTCATTATCTCGAGATCTCAAATTAATTATATCGTTATCTCAAGATCTCGAGAAAATGATCACGTTATCTCGGGAAAACGGCAGTTGTTATTTCAAGATAATAACTCGAGATCTCGAGGAAACAAATGAAATTAACTCGTTATCACGGGAAAATGGAGGAAATAAAATGTATGAATGCGTGGCCCTTTAGGGCTTCCGTACTTTAGAGCTCAAAGTCTTGTGTGACAAAGATAATTCTAATTAATACTCGTCGTTTGTATAAAACTACTGTAGATCATGAGAGACAGACATGTTTGCTTTTATGGTAGAGCACTGTTAAACTAAACCTCAAAACCACGTATGAAGTTATAACATCTTCATCCAGGGGTTTCTGACAACACGGAGCAGACATGAGCTATAATTTCTTCATGTTGAGATATATGAGTAAATGAAGCGTAGTATAAGCATTATGCATCCCAAACTACCGTACTGTACAATACACATGACAATGTAAATAAAATCTTTTTTTGGACATTTTAATGTGGTGGTTAATGGTTTATGCTGTTGGCTGACCTCTCAGGTTCAGCTTCTGACAGATAAGGATCATTTTCTTGAAATGATGTGAAAACTTTCTGAAGTTAAATACTCTGAAAGAAAACAAAATAATAATCATTTGTCCAAATCTCATTGTTAAGGCTGAATTTAGCCCTTTTAATAAACAATTTTGATAATGACTTTCTGGCTTTCACTACAAAATGGTATTATGAGACTGGACTGGATACATGGGCGAGTTTTGTTGTTTCTTCACACTCTGATGATGATGTTTCATTTTTTGAATGTTTTAAACGTAAACTCTGGCCACATCTTATTGCCCCTTTACTGTAAGTACAGCTATACCGATAAATGTTGATAAAATAAACTCAGGAAACTTACGTCCATATGTCCTGTAAAAACATTCTCTCACTATACACACAGACAGAACAGTATCTGTTCATAGTATCTTCTTCTCCGCACATCACGTTTATCAGATCTTAACCTGCAGTCTGCGGTCACACAGATGATTTGAATCTCGATGTGGTCAGAGATAAAACTTTATGGAAGATAATAGAGTTCTCACCAATTTCACTTTCCCCATGCAGGCCACCATACAAAACAGGAACCAGGAAAAAGACCTTTTTTTCTGCTGAGAAACTAAAGTGCAGTGTGGTGGAAAGTGCCGTAAGTCAGTCATCACTTTTGTACCAAGCGACACCTTGTTCCAACTTGAACAATGAAGCTCGAAACACCACAGATGTCTCTTTGGTTATGAGTAATCCAGCAGTTCCCCTTGCATGAGTCACCTTTTTTTAAGGTCATTGTTTTTTTGCGACCACTTCCTGTCACATGTTTACCTCTTGACAGGCTCACGCTGTGCTGTGCTGCTCAGGCATCACATAGGCTGGTTCTTTATTTCTGCAGTCTCTGCAGAGGTTTCATTTTACACTGACCAAAGTAAGCCTGACTCTTGACAGAAAACTGATGGTTTATCAGTTAATGTGGACACATTAAGTGTAATCTTTTTAATCCAAGGCTGACATTTTATTGTCTATTTTATTGAGTTTGATGTAGATGTAGCTGTTGATAAGACCAAGAGTCTACAGCGACACTTGCAGCTCTGCGCGTCTGTGACGCTTATTTTACCAAAAACAATCCATTTAACAGTTGCTGAGATATTTCAGTCTGGACCAGAGATGTGGAAGAACTGAGACCGATACAGTTTATTGACAACATACACTGACAAAGACTGAGAGATTAAACCTCCTGCTTTCACAACCGTGTGTAAAAATGGCACCAAAAATTCAACATGGAGATTAAAATCCATGTGTTCCTCATCAAAAGATTATTCATCCAGCATCACAAATACAAACAATGTTTAAAAACAAACAAATATTAGAACCATAGACTGTATAAAACATAGAGGTAGTCTCTGAGTTGTATAAAGGCACCCTCCGTATAGTTGTCATTAACAGGAAAATTAGCTGTAGAAACTAAAATTGTTTTTTGTACCAGGCTATAAACAAAGACACAGAAACAAGTAAACAGGGTGTAAAGTTGTTAATTTTATCATGTTGTCTTGTGGTTGACTCACTTTTGGAGCCAACCTCAAGTGGCCATTCACGCCTCTACGTTGGCTTCATGTTCCCGCCACAATGGTAGCCGCTTGACAAATACGTCAGCCCTTGATTTGTTAGTTCAGTTTTGTGCTGTGCAGCGGTTAAATTCATTTCAAGGCGATTCTGCCTTCACATCAAGGACCAAACCATTCCTGTATATCAGCATGGCGATCTCGTTATCCAGCTGTTCCAGATCTGTCACTTCCCCTCCTTTGGATCTCTTCAGCGCCTGATCTGTAGAGCCGGGACCTAAACACTCATCGCTGGTTCCTCCTGACAGACTTGAATCACCCCTCTCGTTCTCCACGTCCTCGTCAGTGTCATCATCCCAGTCTCCTCTGAGGATGGTGGTCTCCTCTGCGTCCTCGGGGACGGACTTTCCCTCTGGATGCAGCTGGAGCAGCGTCAGCTCATGAACCTCCTCCTTTCTCTCCAGCATCTCCTGTTGTAGGTCACATTAGCAGAGGGAAGTAAGATTTATGAAGATATCAAACTTGTCATATGAACAGAGAACAAAGTGCATTGTGCAGTGATATTCACAGCTTGCTGTCCCTTTTGGTTGCTATATATAGTTAAAGAAGTATTTAAAAGTTAAAACAAATGAGGTTAGAACAAAATAGAACAAAAAACTGAACAGAAGGAAAGAATTACAATGACACCCACTGAAAATGGAAATTGATTTATAAAGGGAAGTCTGAATAAGGCCGCAGTCACGCATACATAAATGCAGGCCAGTCAAAAAAATCAGAATTGCCTGCCGGCGCTGAACGTGGGCAGTGCAGGATGTGACACACATAGATCTCAGTTTGCAGGTTGTAGTCCTTTTGAGGAACCACATACACATCGTTGCTATCTGTTGTGGCTGAGCCTCAGCCAGTCGAACTCCGTGCAAAGCCAAGATGTGGATTTGCTTCGCCCCTGGATGTGAATGGGTTGTTTTTGCCCCTTCGGGTGCAATGTGTGGAAGTGAACGGGAGGCATACATTGTTTTCACGTGTGTGTGATCGTGGAGGCAGTGTCCCGTTTATTCCCATGAAGCTGAAAAAGTTTGACATCCTGGGCTGGAGATCTGCCACAGAGCTTCCTCACTGAGTGTGTCCACTGTAGACGTGCAGTTTAGTTTGTTTGTTTTTCCCGAGATATCTTTATTATGATTTTCTACATGAACACAAGCAACTACAACACAACAAATAACAACAATGGCCACATTATCACAGTCTCCATGTACATACATGCACATAGGGAAAAGTTCAGTCCCATTACAGCAGAGAGTGACACCTCACAACCCAAAAATATCAGATAACCGCTTTTCATCCATTTTGCATTTAAATCTGTATGTTAGATATTCCATTGGTATCATCTCAAACATCAGTTTGTGCCAGCAAGCAATTGTAGGTGGCGTATTATCGATCCACCTGAATAAAATATTTTCCCGGGCAGCAAATGTAAGTATAATAAATAGTCTTCTTTGATAGGATCCTTTAATGTGAGGACTGGGCAAAGCAAGAATCATGACTTGAGGTTCATCACCAACCTTGGCACCAAAAATCAGGCTAAGCCTATTAACAATTTTGCGCCAGTATTCCTCAATATGGATGCATCTCCACATAAGCAGAGTTATTCAAATGTAAGCATCAGTCTCGGATAAAATAAATGCCCCCTATCCTCCCGTATCTTAAATCCTCCATCCAAGCAAGCTGGGGCAATGTCTATGTTGCGGTGTGTAGGAGCCAAGGAAGACAGTGTTTATGAACGGCCTTCTAGCTTCCTAATCGCTTACCAAGCCTGTAGACTTGTTCTAATTATGATATTATCATCCATAATACCTTTAGTTTTCTTCAGGTCCAGTGAAATGTTTTTAAAAATGTATCCACTGTCCACTTGCATCATGCAATTGGTCTTAAAGAAAGCTCACACTGATGTAATTACTGATCACATTTGGAAACATTGAGGGGTTATAAGGGACAGTCACTGAAAAGTAACACATTCACTCAAACTTTCCACAACATTCAGTGTTATTAATAACCTGGTGATGACTATTATGGGAAAAACCGTGAAGTTGGAGGAGACGCTTTAATTAATTAATTAATTTAGACTCATTTTAAAAATAACGCATTAAAAACTATTTAATGGTCTGTTGTGGCCACATTTTTGGAGTGATGGCCTATTGTCAATGAAAAATGTCTGAAAATCAGATATTTCTGATGCCACCTTTGCATATTTTTATTTGATGCTTTACTCATTATTTAGTGGCTTCCCAAGTAAATATTGATTTTTTAAATCAGCATATTATAGTGAATATATATGAGGTCTTCATGCCACTCCAAGAATACTTGTTCTGCTTTGTGGTTAAATCAAACGTTTGTGGTTTTCTCACATCGTCTTTCTGCAGATTCACTGGGGACTTTCCTCCATTTCATCTACTTCCCTAGAAAAGAAAACATCCGCATCTTTCATTTCTATAATCTCTCTGCTGTTTGAGGTGCACTAAGAATCATTTAGACATAAATAAATCATTGCTGTACGACTGATGTGAAGATGAAGATGTTTGCCTCTTCTGGTCTCTGGACTGGATTTGATAATGTTGAGCCACCAGGTTGGATATGGAGGGAAATCTGATGAAAGCTTTATGGCATAAAATAGTGAAAATATGATAATCTTCCGGAGCGAGCTGAGTCAAATCTTTCAAATTTGTCTCAGTCTCTGAAACACCTATTGTTTGTTTGCTGTGATCCTGCACAGGTGTTAAGCTTCGTCCTCTGAAATTGTACATTTTAACTTAGAACTAAAATCTTGAGATTGTAGAGATTTATTTTTTTTATCAAAACAAAAGACAATTCAAACATCTTTGTCATAAGACAGGTGCGTAGGAGAGGGATGAGTAAATCAAAAGTTGCCAGCAAACTCCCTCCTTTACCCACTCTAGTGTTTTATGCTCTCCAGAATGTTTTATGCTTTAACTTACTGACAAGCTGGAAGATAAGTGAAAGAAACTCGTACCACTGTGGACAATAAAGTTGTGCTCTATTATACTGTAAATCAATGTGAAAAGAGTGCAAGTCATTAACAAAAAGGTTGAAACCCCAAACATCCCCCCAGAGAGTTCATTAAATGACTAAAGGTTTCAGACAGAGCAACAACTTCACACTATCTTTACAGCTATGAGTCAGTGGTGAAGTCTTACCTGACTCTCCGCTTGATAAGGGGTGAAATTTGGAATAACAGGTGTTGGCACAGGAGGGAAGATCTTGTTTTTGATTCTAGGTAAAAGAAGAGAGTGTAAACTTAACAAAGGAGCCATGCAGGATGAACAGCTGATTGAAATGATTGCAGATAAAACAGACAAGACAATCTCATTCAAGCTGCGACGTATGTATCTGTAAAACTGAATAAAAGCAACAAGTAGGCTGTGAGATTTAAAGGATAAGTTAAAAATTCATATTCAGACATTATCTATTCACCCCCACGTCGATGGAAAGTCAAGTGAAGTTTCGAAGTCCACAAAACATTTCTGGAAGATCTAGTTGTTTAATAGATTTTAAAACAAGTCCCCATCTACTTCAGTCATTTAGGAGAATGCTGCAACACTGTTTTGCTGTGAAGCTCCAAAAACATTTGTTGACTGCAAAACTTCAGGATGAGGGAGGGGGGATAATGACTGTTTCAAGTTTCATTTTTGGGTGAACTTATCCTTTAAATCCTCATTAACTCTGCATGTAGCCTCACTGTCCCTCTGACCCATCCACACACCAGCACCCTCTTCTCATCTACTCTGCAGATGTTACCTGGACTTGGATCGGTTACCCTGGATGTTTGACCTTTTATTGGTTTCTTGGACTTTTGATTTGTGCTAATTTCTTTGCCTGTGTTCGGCCATGTGTCTGGTCTAGCCTCACAATCCTGTAAGCCCTCTGTGTCTTTGTTGTTTTGCTCTGCCTCTCAAGTCCTCATTTGGGCCCCTTCCACTGTCATCCTGCTTGCATCAGCCATGACATTCAGAGTATTTACAGTGGGGGTCACCTACCTCTTCAAGATACAGGTGCACGTTGTGGAGATGAAAAAGAACACCAACAGTAAGCTGAGGCTCCAAAGCACTAATTTCAAGGAAAAAGAGGAAGACAGGAAAAATGTGTTAGCTTCCAAATGTGGAAAACTGCTCTGTTGATTTGTTTTTAAGGCTACGAGCTGCTTCTGTAAGTCTGATACCATTCACAGGCTTCTCCGGCAGTGTGTTGATAGCTGTTTCAGCATTCGGTCCTTCTCCGGCTTGTGTCACTGCTGCCAGGCTGAAGCTGTATTTCGATCCTGGTGACAAGTTTTCCAGATGGTAGTTTATCAGGGAGGCTGATATGTTACGGCACTCTGATTAGAGATGAGATCAGAGAAAGTTGTCGTCACAGTTATGTTTAATTGCACATTAAATCAAACATGTTTTGTGCATTAGTTCTTTTGCAAACTGCTAAAGTGACTTCACACCTTTCTGCGCCTCCGGTGAAATAATTTTCACGCTGCAGAGGCTGTAGTGTGTGAGGAAACCTTGCTGGTCTGCAAGGGGAATCGCTTTCCATGACAGGTCGACAGAATTGTGTGTTTCATAGGAAGCAGTGAAGTCCTGAGGTATTATACGTGGAGCTGAAGAAGAAAAAAACAAACAAATTTGGTTAAAACAGTTTGTCTTCTACAGTTTGAAGAGACAAACTGAAGTGACCCTGATGTTCAGTGGCACGATCTGATATCGTCGTGTTGGTGTTAAAAATATGCACATGGTAGAAGCTATCCTTTCAAAGGATCTAAACCTAGCCAAACAGCGACAGCAAACAAAGAGTACGCTAAGTGAACAGTTTAATAATGTGTTAGAAAACCCCAGTTACCCACTCAGCCTCACAGCTTGCTTCAGATGCAGCTTTTGTCGCTGTTTCGTGTTTTCACTGTTTTTTTTTCAGTATGACTTTAAGCTACTTTGTACAACAAGTAGCCATGTGTTGCTCCACTTCCTGTTAGCAGCCTAAGTTGAGAGTTTTGTAATTATGATGACCTGTTTGTCTTAATATGTTAAAATCCCATTTAAATCAAGGCACCAAGGCACTGTCACCACTGTCGTAAATACGAATCCCAGGTCTGAAACAACTCCTCAGACGTAGTGTAGATGCTACAATACAAAACAATGTGTTGACAACTTGTATGTTGAAGTTAACACGTATGTAACACTGTGATTCTGCCCTCTCACTGAAGTTACATAGTGCAGAAACAAGTGATGGGGGGACCGAGGGGCTGAGACAGAGACACCATTCACCCTGTTACAAGACACTGTACCATCAACATGATTTTGAAGCTGTTATTTTAAAGTTAAAAAAAAGTTACATAATGTCACTTTAAAGGCACTTACCACCCTGTTTTTTATAAACGAGGCACATTTCAATTGTCCGTGGTTTCCCTTTTTCACATATGTGCTCAAAGTAAAGGTAGCGAACAAATTCCTTAACGGCTGTAAGAGAAACAGAAAGAGAATCAAATTGATTTATAATTTTGTATCGCACAGAAAATAGTCATAACAGTACATGAACCAGAGTAAATGACACAAACAACTGAAAAGCAGTGGAATTTCCACAGACGTCTGGTCTGCATTGTGACCCATTTTATCATCTTTGTAATACTGGAAATAATGTTTTGCACCTGTCTTAAAACCATCAGATAAAGCTGGTTAAAATTAGGTCAGGGACTATTTTTTCTCTCTGTAGAGCAGACATGAGGTTGTGTGGTAAAACAGACAAAAACTTACACTGTCTATTTTTCTTCTTGTCTGCTGTTACTGTGATAATATTTTCTGGCCTTGAATCTCCGTCTTGAAGCTCATAAAACTCAAAGCAAGTTTTCTTTTTTATTTTTTTCTTTATCACCGTTTCGTCACAACCTGCCAAGGGGGGAAGAAATAACAGTCTTTATAGTCTACTTAAGGATTAGTACACATATGTACACACAGACACACACACACACACACGCAGGCACACACATACTTTTTAAATCTGCAGCAGGTTGGGCCGGTATTTGAATGATTGCTGGAGGAGAAGACCCTGCTGCGTTCATGGCGATAACAGAGATGTTGACGGCAGAGTACGAGACATAAGTTTGGTGTTCACTCGATTTGATGTCAGGTCTCTTTCTCTCACAGGGACATTTCTGAGACGACTGTGTGTCCATCACGTTGTACGTCACTCCAGTGACTGCTGCTGCATGTGGCATCGGCTGAAGAGCAGAAAGAGCCCAGTACAGACAAAGATAGCAAACTGAACCAAATGAAAATCATCCATGAATGAAACAACCTGCCTCGCCTTCTATTTTTCTCATAAAATTATTTGAACCAAAGTACAAAATTCTCATTAACTGGTTGCACAATTGGGCATACTGGAAGACATATCACATGTTATTCAAACTCACCTGTAGGTCTTAGTGATTTTCTTGTGTTATGATTAAACAAATTGTTTAAGACGATGTTTTAGCAGTGTGTAGCAGCGGTGAGCATGCCTGCTTTTTTACATTTGAATTAACTGTGGTATTGTTAGTTGTAGAAGATGTATATTTTATTAGATTTCAACAAGAAACCGTTACAACCGTGAAACAGTGAGAAATCATGCACCTCTGACCTTTTGAGATCTGTGTTGACAGCAGATCCTGAAGCGCAAATTATAACGTTCTGTTTAAAACCATTACAGAACTCAGATATAAAGTCTTGTTGTCCTCTACAGCCAAGTGACTGTTCAACAAAAACACTCCAAGAACTACAAGGAAACCTTGAGCGAAAATGTGTGTTTACTGGTACAAAGTGAACGTTAAAGGTCAAAATGTCTGTTTTCATACCCACCAGATTTTGTGATATAGCAATTTGTAGTTTATATTGTATTTAATGGAACAGCTTTGTCTGTTTTATTGTGAACATAAGGAATTTAACATGATAGACTGTATTAGAAACACTCTCCAGGATTTTTAGTTTAAATGTAAATGTTCTCTGTGGTTCAATGTGTTCTGCTGGAAACCGATCACTTAGTTTATGTATGTGGGCCCCATTTCTACACTAATGTACTGAGACGAGGGACTCGAGTACGTACATGAAGTCACATTGTTTGGACCAGGGCTGTCACATGTCATGGCCGAAAGGATTCACGATATTATCGCAATATTTATAGAAAATTTGCAAAAAAACAAAATAAAAATAATATTTATGTCTCCCTTTTTGGCAAACGGATTACACTACAAGTGTAGGGAGGTGGAGAGACAGTCTGTAACCATAACTGTACAAAAAGAACAGTTACATTTGATGAATTTTTCTGTTTCATGTCAGGTGGCTCCAAGCATTACAGTGCTTTACCGCAGTCAACAAATCATCCACAGGCTTGTAAAGGCAACCCAAGGGGCGAAGAAGGTCTAATTTTTCACGTCACAATACAATCCAGGCACCAGTTCATGTGTAATTGTAATGACTGATTTTCTGAACATACAGTACACTGAGTCTGATCTGTGTTCTGTCTGTGTGAAGCACAGTACATTATTATACAACATGGGACAAAGTCAGTACGTGTCGGTGAAAAGTAACAACTTTTAAATGCTCTAATTTAAACCCACAAGTGTGACTGTTTTGGCCTCTTTTTCTCTTCTTACCTTCCACGTTAGAGTCACCTTTCGAGTGCCGTTTAGAAGTGTTGTTGTCATGGAGACTTCAGGCTTTTGTTCAAGCTCTGCACTTAAAACACAAAATATTAGTGAGAAGACTAATTTTAAACCTAGTTTGAGCCTCTGTGTCTCACCTTTACAACAAAAGAAAAGTGATTAAGAGAGTGGGAAAGATCTTAAACATTTCAGTAAATCTCCAAAAGAGGCACCTGTACACATTTTGCTAAAATAAAACAGAAATAGTAATAATGGCAGGTGTTGTTATATTTCATATTAGAGTTTGGATTTATGATATCCAGTGTGCGTCAATGATTTCAGTCCATTACTCATACCTGAAGCAACAGTTTTAAGACGAGAGAATCAGTTACAGATATCAGTCAGCGGGGATTTGACGTGATTTAAATGATTCAGGTTTGTAAATAAATCAGACTTTTACATTATGTCTAGAGCAGCTCTTACTTTTGTGTGTCTGATGGTTTTATTTATTTATTATTTTTTGATTATTTTAATCAGAACTATGGATTTAAAGTCCAAAGTGCCAGTACAATATGAAATCTGTGGTGTCACCTGCAGGAACCGTCACAACTGGCGACCAGTCGCTCCACAGGGGTTTACCGGCCTGACTGGACCGCTGTCTGATCTGAACCTGGTAGGATGTAAACTTCAACAGATTCACAACAATGACCGAGTCTGTTCCGATAAAAAGAAAAAAGACAACAAATGAATTTGACATGTCAGTTATTGCTATAAGGCTGGCGATAATTTGTTTTTCCAATTATATATAAGACCAAAGCCACAGTGATGTACTGGGTCACCTGCCCGTCTATTACAATGAACTGGGGTACAAACAATCCTACATTCACTGTTCTGCCAGCATAAATCTTCACTTGTGCATATTAGGTCAAACTTACAGATGTTTGCAACACAATTATAGAGGCCACAAAAATCATGAAACAATATCTCAGTAAAAAATATTTTTTCATTTTATTTACTGCGTTTTGTCTCTTTTTTGACAGATAAATTACACTCTCAGTAATGTGAGTGTAGGAGGGTGGAGAGAGAGTCTCTAACCATTACTGTAAAATTTAAAAAAAGTTTTTCAAGTTTGCAAAAATACATTTTATGCAACGTCCGATTTGACTTTCAAATCAAAGCTTGCTGATCACATACAGTATAATGACATGTTGGACTGTTATTACCCTTAAACGGTCACTATTGGTTAGATTTAGGATAAGATCATACTTGTGTTAAAATAACAACATTTAGGTAAGAGTTGTAAATCACGTCACACAGCCTGAGTGACCTATGTACGTTACTCACGAGACAAAACTGGATGTGAACCCCAGTCTCTGGAGGGAAAGTCAATTGTAACCACCCCAACCACCCCCCAATTCTGACTTTTCTTGCTCTTTACACTAGTGCACCAGGAAGGTGCTTCAGGAAGTGACAGTAGAGGGGTAACTACAGCGTCAAACCTAGAATGCGTGAGGCCATTGACCAGGCTGCCATATTTGATGTGTTGGGAGCGAGAGCGGGGAGCGAGAGCGGACTGGAATATAGCAACACCTATAGGGCACAGCTACAAATAAGTCTTGCAATAGCAAATGCAATATTTTGTCCAGTTTGGATACCAAAAGAGTACAGTACCCATCCTTTTAAAATGTATATGAAACTATTTGTTTGACCATCTTCAACAGGAATAAAAGGGCTTGGAGCTAAGGGCCACAGACAGGTAAGTCAGACGTGGTGGACTACCACACTGCTGGTCTTGGTCTTTTGATGGGAGCCCTATATAGTGGTCAGCCACTTCTGTGTCCACATGAGCAAAACTAATACAGTACAGTAGTACGGAAAGTAGTCTAAAAACTAATTGTGTTTGTTAGAAAATGGTTGGCAGTAACGTAACCATGAGGATTGAAATCAGTGGGCTAAAACTCAAACATTGATCTGATCTTCGACTGTGTCTCAGAAACAGATACCCAAGAAGCGCAGGACGAATACAGCAAACACAGAACGAGGCTGAATTAACTTTTCATTAAAAAAAATTTAAATTATAAAAATATAAAAAATGACACTACTCACATTTAGAGGTCTCATATGTGGTATTTGTCATTCTCTGCAACAGCAAGACCGATAAAAGTTTAGATGTAAATTAATGTGAAGAAAAAACACCTTCAAACTTTTGGGAAAGAAATTTGCCTTACTGTCTCCCAGGAATCTGTCGGGCGCTCATGTCGTCGGAACCGGACTTCGGCTAAAGCTGGATACTTCTCTGCTGCTTTCCAGCTCAAGCTGAGGTTGTTTTTTAACCAGGACATAGTAATATTTTGTGGTACTTTATGCTTAACTGTTGAGAAAAAGCAAATGATTTTATGTATGTTTTTTACATTTGTTTACTTTTTGTAGGATCTTTACAGTAAAAACTGATACGGCCGTCAATTTGTGCTTAGTTAACTTGTTGCTCAGGAAGGACAATGGTGTGTTTTAATCTCACATGTTGTTGAGTGAAATGAGAGGAGCCTTCAGTACCTATGTGCCGGAGCTCAACAGAAGTCCTGGATGACGTGCAGCTGGAGTTCCCGACGTGAGCTACCACCCAAATGTCAACTGGACGCTTTTGGATAAGATCATCCCCGTTAATTGAACATGTGGTCTCCTTAATGCCCCTACATTTATTTTCCCTGCGGATGAAAACATAGAGCTTTGAGTGCAGTGAAAGCAGTGGAAACTGAGACCATCTCATCATGAAGAACATCGTTCCGGGGAGCGTACGTCAGTCCGACGGCCCAAAAGTCCGACCGCCCATCTCTCCGACTACTCATTAATCCGACTTTTATAGGCCCATTGGCCCGACTGCCCATTGGAGAGATGGGCGGTCGGACTTCTGGGCCGTCGGACTGACGTATGCTCCCCCAGACGCCATGCGCCCCATGGTTCCAACTCTTCATTTAACTTCTGTTATGAGTGAAACAAAAGCAACATAAGACTGCAAATATTCCAGATATCTTATGCATCATTTTAGACACAAGACTCGAAAATACTCTGACAAAACTGGTATCTTTGGAAACTTTGGGTTCTCTTCTAGAAATTAGAATAAAGTCATGTGGGTCTGAACAACATTGGGACAAATGACATAAGTTTGTAATGACTGTCCCAGTGGCAGACCACAGCCTGGTAGAGGGGTTCACTTCAGAGACTATATATATCTCTATATTTGAACATTAAGGGCTAGTCCACACGTACATAAGTATTCTTATAATAAGGGTTTTAAAACAAAAAGGATTTCTGTCTAGATGAGCTTCTGCACTGGGCATGCATACAGTATGTCAGTGTACACAGGAAGCAGATTGTATACTCTGTGGTTTGTTGCTTAGTTGCAAAACAATACATGGACTAGTTCTACTTTTACTTACTGTTTACTTACTTATTTCATTTTAGTTGCTTTTCTATATGTTACGGGTGCCAGGGCTGATACAGAGGCATTTTTTTCTGAAAGCAGGACAAAACTGATGAGGCAGTGAAACGTGACTGCACCTCACAGAATCCTCCTGGATAATGCTATCTTCAAAAAAGACATTTAACAGCCGTTTTTGTCTCTTTCCCATGATTGTATTTCAATGTTAATTTGTCTGTCTCTAAGTGTAGACAATATAACATCGCCCTGCTACAGTACAATCAGTCCATCCATCCATCAGTTGTGATATGTAATCCCTCCAAGGAGTTCTGGGTCTGCCCTGGTGTCTCCTCACAGTTGGTCGTGCCCAGAAAACCTCCAATCCAAGCTCCATGCAGATGTCTGACCTCTTCACCCCTATCTTTAAGGCTGAGCCCAGCCACCCTACGGAGAAAACTCAGCTTCCTCTTCACCCTGACAGTCCAGTGCAATGCCTGCAGTACTCCAAATCACTTGTACATCTCACGCTCCTTTTTCCCATCTCTTGTGATGATACTTAAATGCTCTCGCTTGGGGCTATATGGACACAGCTCTCACATTGGTTATAGACAACCAAAGTTCCCCCCACAGCACTGCAGTCCCACAGTACCCAAACTTAGATACAACAATCATTTCCAAAAATCTCTGTTTCTTCCACTTCAGGTGTAAAAACTAATATTTTATGTCCCAAAGGTCTGTTTTCAGTGCCCGCAAATACCGTTTATGTAGGGGTGTACATCTCTCCCTTACAAGGCGATCCCATACATATCTAGATACAGGGGCTCTGATACGATGGTGGCAATACATTTTTAATACTGGATGATTCAATGTGATACGATGCTATCTAATAGCCTACAGTTCTTAACATTAGTTTCACATAGTCATTCATTTCCCATTATAAAATAAAATATGCTATTTCTACAAAATACGTTTCATCATGGCGTCTCTCCAGGTGAGTGCTAACTGTGAACTTCATCGCTGCTCTAGAGACCCCACAAACGACTAGACTTCTGCCCAGTTTTCCTTCTTTCTTTTAAAATCTAAATGTCTTCTCTTGATGTTGCACTGTGAACCATGTCAGCATAGTCGGACATGTTGTTTTTGTTTATCCCTCACAAGCATGGATTCAATAGCAGCTGAGGAGGTGCGCTAACGTAACTCTCATTAGAGTAACGAGAGAGTCTCGCTCTGAACTTTAACCTTAAACGAGAATCAGTGACTCTGTGCAGAATTAGCAGCTAAGCTAAGCCTCAGTCAACCGATTATTAGCTTTAAAATCGGGCAATTCATAGTAGATTTATATTGATGACTCGTATCTCGAATGTTAAAAAAACAATTTCTGATTCGTATCGGTGAATCTTTACACCCCTACCACTTATTTTTGTATGAAAGGTCAAAGTGCATAAAAAAGAAAATGTTTTAAGGAATACTTGCGTACGTGCGGACAGGGCCTAAGAGGACTGATAGTTTCCATTGTGCCTCGTATCTGTTACAGCAATACACATAGAATAAATAATAGTAAAATAGTAAAGAGAAGAAAATCACCATTAAATATTGAATTAATCCATGAAATATTGCAGCTCAAACACTGAACAGTACTCACTCAATGTAAAGGTCATACGACACATCACTCTCAGTCGTATTCATCATCCATTCACAAAGGTACATGATCGTAGCAGAGCTTGTTCTGAAGCACTGAGGACTGGAAGGAGCCTCACATGTTGATCCTTAGAAGAAACACATTTCAATATACAAAAGTGTATTACTTTTAACATTTATTTTACTGAGTTGTTCCAGAAATAAACAACTTCAGTGTCTAACCTTTTTTTATTGTTGATCCACTGTTAAAGTTACCTCTTTTATTTCCTCATTTCATTTTAGTTCTACTGCGAATCACATTGGAGGTTTAGTCTGTCAGTCCAAGCTCTGAACCTTAACTCAAGCATGTTGTAAAAGCCAAAGTGTAAAATATCAGTTTAGACAAAACTATCAAGGCACTTCGAGTAAGGACACACAGAGCAATTTGGTGCGATAGCCATCTGTTAGTGGAAACCACATGACGCTGATAAGCTTACCAATATTTTGTGGCTGTTTTACTTTTACTGCAAAAGACTTCTCACTTTCACACGTCTGATTAAAGGTACGATATGAACCAGGTTGTCAAATAGCTACACTAGCTTGGTGGCGAGGCAGACCCACCAACCACAAGCGAGCTGGAAATAAGACTCAACAATCAACTATCTGTCTCTAGAATCACTTATTTCACCTTTATTATTCTTCACGATGTAGTGTTACAATCAGATAGAGGTTAATAGTAATGTCACTCGTCATAAGGTCATTTAATTTAAGCAAAAAGATAAAAGATAAAGGAGTTTGATTTGTATTTACCTGTGCTGAGTGTCACGAGGAACATAAACACAACAATATATTGATGTAGTGAACGCCGGCATTTCAAAGTTTCCATGAGCTTGAGTGGAAAGTCTCGAAAGATCATTGTTTAGCGTGTGAGAGTCCATGTATTCGATCTGCCTTCATGTAACTCAGTTGTCTTTTCTCAGAAATGTCACAGAAGTTTCGTGTCTCTCAGGTTAAATGAGCTGCAGTAAACCACAGAGTGTCAGGGGTGGGGGGAGGCTGCGTCGACACATTGCAGGCAGACACAACAGCTATTCTGAAAGTGGCTTCTTTGAAGTCATTTTGTTGATTTTCTTTTTTTAAGTCAGTTTCCCTACAACTGTTTTTGTTCTATCAGACTGCCTTTCAAAAATAACTGACTGTGGAAACTACAGCAACCACCACAGACACCTACGTCTGTCTTGTGTTACTACAGTATGTCCACCGTCATGAAGAAAGAGTGGTGTCAGTCAAGCAGTTTGGAACAGGAGGGAAGAAATTCTTGAACTTTAGTTTGGACATTTTATTTGGTGAGGACATTTTGAAGATATATTTTGTAGGATTTCTACATTTAAATGTCAAAAAAACCCACTAAATCTTTGCTATATATATATATTTTGTCGAGTTGTGCACTTATATTATCCCAAATGTTTCCAACAATGTTCAAACACAGAGGAATTCACAAGTTAACTCAAGTTAACAGCATTTCATTAGTCGCCCATTGCTACTTCCTGGATAGGAAAATTGGCAAACAAGACTAAACTTTACAGGATTAAATCTTTCAAACATTACCTCATGTCATATATGACCAAACAGCATGATGACTTTATTGTACATTAGCCTTAAGCTAATGTTAGCGAGCATGAAGTAAAGTACATTTCCCCTGCAGCACCAGCACCCGAAAACAGACGTCAGGTTGATAAACAGGAGTGAAGATAAATCCACTTCTTAATCCCAAAGTTACATAGTAATCTCTAAACTCTCCTACCGTCTGTAAATGGCTCAGGATCATAGCAGAATCAGATGTGACTCTGGAGGGTCTGGCTCTTTGCTTGTTTGACTTTCCTGTCTCTCGATAGTTACTCACTTCCTTGCCCTGTCTGTGGCCCCAGGACCATTGGTAACTACTGACACCCCAGCTGACATAAATCATCTAAAACAGGTGCCAACTATATAGTTACATTTTTAAAAAGGGCTCAGCAATGGCCTAACACAGCTGGGCATCAAAGTTACTCAATAAGTAATACACAGTATACTTGTTTGGGACTATTTTCAGCTGTGGATTAATACATATTTGATGCTCATGACTCAAAACAAACAACAGTGCCCATGTTGATGGTAATAAAGCTCTCGTAGTCCTGGGAGACCACAGATCATTCTTCCGCAACTGCTCCTCATCTTACATCCTCATTTTTTTCCCATTTCCCATTTATACTAGTTTCACACTAAATCACTTGCTCTATCATTTTTAAGAGGTTACTTCTCTTCACACGTACAAGAGGAGCAGTGAAGAGGAGGAGGAGTCACGGATTTGCATGCGTTTTTTAACTTGACACCCCCACTCTTCATCCACTAGTTGCAGAGAGAGTGACAGAGTGCAGGGGCTGATGGGTCGATTAGTTCAATATGTTAGTCTAGTCTGCCTGGTTCATTAATTCTTTATCCGACTGATTTTTGTGCAAGTTAGACTCTGTGGCCTTATTGAGTAAATGTCCTGTATTTATAACTCCATTGCGCTGTCCGTGGTTCTGAAGTAGCAGATGGATTTGTAATCGCTCAGTCCCGCCCTTCAGTCATTTCCTTTTAGCTGCAGATAGTTCTTACTTTAGGGTTAGGGTTGGGCATTCCCCCCATGCAGGGCAGAGATGCTGTTCAGTTCTGAGTCATTAGTGTTCAAGTACTCGTCCATAATAGTCTCAAGGATGTTGCCCATCTCTGCCTCGATCAGCAGGTTAAACAAGAGTGCAAGAAAGAGTACAGCTATTCTGGACAAAGTACATCTTACTTTCATTTCTAATGTTGACCATTCTGTTCAAGTACCCGTCCATGGTCCTCTTTGCTGTCACCAGCTCCCTGCCAAAACTGCAGAGGAGGTGACAAAAGCACTCCAGAGATTCTTCATCCTGCTCCTCGCAACATTTTTGTCTCGAAGAGCTCAGCGAATAAGTCATATCTTTTTTCACCTTGTTGCATTTTCCCTCGATTTTATTATACACCCTTTTCTTTTACTCTTTATTCCATGAATAGTACAGCACTTTTACTGTCTTCAATTGTCTTGTTTTGTTGTATTGTGTTTATATTTCTGTGATTTTACGCTGCCTTGCTGCAAAAAGAATGAACTCTTGTGGGTCAAGAAAGATCTGAACTAACCCCAACTGTCAGGGTCAAAATTAATTATTGTGATCATTTTCATTTTTTAATATTGACGTCACTTCCCCTTACTCTTTATTTGTTTCTTATGAATCCTTTCTTTCTTTCTTTCTTTCTTTCTTTCTTTCTAAGAAAACTGTTGTGGTTGTGACAATCAAACTTGAAAAACATTTTCTTCACACCTCTAGAAGCCTCCAACCGTCTTCTTCTTCTCAAAGATTTAATCTTTGATGTGATTATGGAAGTTTAGAAACTGACAGTCACTGTTGTGTCACCAGTTGGTGGGACTTTCACCTTAAGAGGAGAAAACTGTACAGAAGCCTTGCTAGGACAATGTCAACTCACATCCACTTTTACATTTGTAATATTCTCATGGAAAGAAATTAAGATTAATTTTTTTTATTTTTTTTTTTTTATCACATTTGTATCCTTTTACAAAACAGCTCTATTTAATAAGCACCACCTACATCAGCTGTAGTTTCATGTCAGTCTAATTTGTTTGTCGTTCCAAATGTCTATATAGTTGTTTGTCTCTAACTTTGCTGTATCTTAATCATCCTTGTTGCTGGGTTGTTTTCAGCAAATTAATCTGAAAAAAAAGAATTAAAATGTAATTTGTGTCATTTAAAGACTTTTTAAAAAATCGTCTGTCTTGCAGAGCAGGTACAATTGTGTGTCATCTGCATAAAATGAGAAAAAATTACATATTATGTGATGTAGAGGTAATTTAAAATGTATTATATATTATATATCTATTTGACCTGGAGTCCTGGCATTGACTGACATGTTGCATCCAGCTCTCTGTAACACATAACAATTAAACACCAAATCTCTTAAGGTCTTGAGGAGTATTGATACGTGAAAAAACAGTACAAAAGCCTTTTGTGTCTTTATGGGAGGAAGCTGCAGGTAATCTGATAAACTGCCTTCGGTAAAAGAGAGCTGAGGTCACACCTCTTCCGGTTTGCCCCATGGGACCTTATGTTGGAAAAACTCTGTATGGTAGTGAAAGGGTAGAGACAAATAATTTGATCTCAATTGTGCCATGAGCTGCACATATTATGTTTTTCAATTTAAAACATATTTTTTTGACCTGAGAAGGTCACAGTTTGTTATATAATTAATGAATTTTAATACTGTGAAAATACATAATTACAAAACTACACAACCAGCTCTCTGTCGCTGAGTGGCGGTTGCATTGTGGGTAATGTAGGAGCCGTGTTTTCAAGAGGAAGAAGAATGCGTGACATTAAAAAAAAGGTCTCTAGTTCTGCTGTATCGATTTTGATCATTTGTTTTTAAACGGTCCCTTATGAGTCCAACAGTGTTGTAGGAGGATAATACGAGATCAGTGGACGGCTTTTCAAAACCTGTCGCCTACATTACCCACAATGCAACTTAGAAACTGTGTGACATCAGTGGAGGCAATTTATCAGATTACATGCAGCTTCCTCTAAAAAGGCTTTATGCTACTTTCTTGACATGTAGCATGTAAACACACTTTAATGTGTAAAAATGGTGGAGTTACCCTTTAAGGACCACAGGAACCAGTGGCCTACAGCTGAAGATGTTGTAGTGGCGCCTCCCAGTGGTCACGAGCGGTCAGTACAGAGGAAAGAGGTGTAACGAACAGCCGGTGGGAGAGGTCATCATCACCGTGTGCACCGTGCAGCTCCAGACAGACGGCTGCTCTCCGTCCGTGCCTGACAAACAGGCTCTCCTCGGACCTCTAACACACCATGACCAGGCCAGCCGTGCCGTTGACCTTCTGGTAACATTCATGAAAATGCCATATGCGTGTTGCTCTGTGCTAGAAGATGGCGGAGTCGGATGGAGGGGATTTTGCTTCGAAACATCCACAGAGCAGGTGAGTGAAGCTGGGTGAGGACGCGGTGTGACCACGGTGTTGGGCTGGTCCCTCGGTGTTACCTTATAGGAAGCCTCCACGGCTCCGGGACTGCAGCCCAGTTCGAGTCCGCTG
Source organism: Pagrus pagrus (assembly GCF_965226575.1). Taxonomy (NCBI): domain Eukaryota; kingdom Metazoa; phylum Chordata; class Actinopteri; order Spariformes; family Sparidae; genus Pagrus; species Pagrus pagrus. The sequence goes on from NC_140190.1 coordinate 21,698,916, forward strand.
AAAGGTTCCGGCGTGGCGGCTCGGCTGCAGGAAACACCGGGGAGTTGTGCGGGCCTCCAGGCAGACACACTCTGAGTTTTAAAATCAATGGCCAGCAGTGTAAATAAAGTCAGGATGTAACAATTGTTTATTTAAAATAGTTAACACGCCGAATTATGTCTGCGGTCTCGTAGCAGGTGAAGTTTAACACATCTGTTGACGGCTTGGTAAAGCTTTCTCTCTTTTTTTAAACGCCATGTCAGTATTTACAATACTTTTTGGCAGTGCTGATGCAGTAACGCTGCCCCACATAATGTCTCTGTTAATGATTACAATGCCTTCTGTGCAGCAGTCAACCAACAACACATTGAAAGTTGTGTCCTCAAAACAACACTTTTCTAAATAAAGTTGTAAATTGACTATATACTTGTACCATATTTTGAATGAAGTCAGATACAAAACTGACTGATGACAGCTGTGTCTACAGCACCACTGATAGTTGATAGTTAGCTTAATGCTGCATGTACAGGTTTGTTAATAATTCCTCAAATATGGTTATCAAACATTTAATGAAGGCAAAATATTTGGCAAAATTAACAATAAACTTAAATGTCCAAAGTGACATCAGTGGATCTGTAAACTCCACTGAGAATTTAATAACTATATTACTCCAAGCATCTTTCGGCATTAAGTTAAAGTTAAAAAAAAACATCCGAAATGTCTGTGATATGCTGATTTCAGGCCAAATCAATATATCGGTCGGGCTCTACTTAAATGAATGAATGAGGACTAGATTTCACGTGCCACCTGAAGAGCCATCTTTAATGTTACTAGCAACACCTGTGGTTTTTTCCTACTATGGTCAAAATGTCTGCAGTAAAAAAAGACACCTGAGAAAAGATTTGTACAGAGCAGGACACTTTGCAGTTGAAAAAAAACCTGTGGCTTTCTTGTGGACAGATTACCATATTGGCCCACATATGACATGACCACTCTTTTTGGAGCTCCTCATCAAGATATTTTGTGACATCAGTAATTACTGGCTCAAAACACACTTCCTATTATATTAGTTAAGGAGTTAAATTAGTGCAATGCTACCCTATCCTTTCATATCCTAACAAAGTTGGTACCCATAGTGGGTCCATAAGGTATAGATAATTATGAAAACTGCATGTAATAACTCTTAATTATACGCAGACTTCAACTTGTCCATGTGTCATCATTATAACGTATTTCTGTAGTTCTGGATTTAAGATATTTAAGGGAAGGACACAACTATGGCTCCTTAAAATCTGTACACATTTAGACTGTGCAAGTCAAATTTTTAGGGGAATCCGTCTAGAGCGCCTTAATATTTTAGAAAAAATCTCACAAGATGAAAATGATATGATCTTTTGCCAAACCAATATATTGTCCCATCCCTATTGGCCGATGGATTCATATATTTATTTAGGTATATTATTTTGAGTTAGAGGTTCAGTTCTCCGGTTATCCAGTTTCTAATTAAGGCAGATTGTTCATTTATTCTCAAGATGGCAGCCTGCTGGTTGTGTGTAGTACTACTGAGTCCTGGCTGTTTGTCTCACCACCTCCCCTCTATCCACGCACATACACACTCACATATATCACTATCAGCTATTGGCCTTTATAAAATCCACTAGCAGTCAACTTCTAATTGCACTGTTGTTTCTTTCCTGTGCAAAGATGCACTCTCACTAATGCAAAGACCCTGTACACTATAGACTGCATCCCCCCTCTGACTGTAGCAGATTAGATTACATTTCCACTACAGTATTCCTGTGTGCATCTACACCAGACATTAGATCACATTTTAATATTCTTGTGCTACAGCCTGCTTGGCCAGAATACCCGAGCTTCCTGCAGCATACATAATATTAAAAATAGCCATGGATAAAAACAGTGAGTTTTATTTGAAGGAAGTGTAGGATCCCTTGATTCACTGCTTGTGACAAGGCCTTGTTTTTCTTTCCAGTATGGCTAACAAGAATAGCACCCTGCGCTGTACATTCTCGGCCCCAAGCCACAGTGCCACCCTCCTCCAGGGCTTGTCGGTCTTGCGGGCTCAGGGTCAACTTCTTGACGTCGTGCTGGCCATCAATGAAGAGCGCTTCCAGGTCCACAAAGCTGTGCTGGCCGCCTGTAGTGATTACTTCAGGTTAGTCTGAATCACAAGACTTCTCACTGCTATTTACATTTTAAATTGGAAGCACTTAGCTGATGCTCTTACTCGGAGCAATTTACACTGAGTGCACTGCTAGTAAGCTGCAGGTCACAGATCAACTACTTTCAAAACAATTCGGTTGGGAGAGGAAGATAAAGCAGGGAGAAATGTGAAACCAAATGCAAAGTGATGCACTCACTTCGGCTTGTTTTCTCTCATTTTGTCTTTGATCTGAGCCATTGTACTTCACTGAATTTATATTTACAGAGCTCTTACTAAATTTACTTACTGGCTAAAAGGGGAAAGGCGTATTGCATAGATGGAAAGTGAGGACGTTTTGAAATGATAAATCATGAAATATGAATTAGATAAATGTACAAATGAGTGACATAAAAATGTGGCCAAATATACTTTTTTGCACACTATTCTCATTAAATGGTAGTTTGCAGTTCATCATACCATTGACACCAGACCTTTATCCAAAACATTAATCCAGAAAGAAGAAAGCTTTTTCACATCATACAAGTGCTCTGACTTATTTTTAGAAAGTCAAACAAAATTCATGCAAATTTAAATCGGTGCCTTTCATTTAAAGAGACTGAACACATCATGTGGTTTACTGACTCGTTCTTGTGTTACAGAGCAATGTTTACCGGAGGCATGAGGGAGTCAAATCAAGATACCATTGAGCTGAAGGGTTTGTCTGCCCGTGGGCTGAAACATATTATTGACTTTGCCTACAGTGCCGAAGTCACTTTAGACCTGGACTGTATTCAGGATGTTCTCGGGGCAGCTGTGTTTCTGCAGATGGTCCCAGTCGTGGAGCTCTGTGAGGAGTTCCTCAAGTCAGCGATGAGTGTGGAGACCTGCCTGCACATTGGCCAGATGGCCACCACCTTCAGCCTGTCTTCCCTCAAAGAGTCAGTGGATGCCTTCACCTTCCGTCACTTCCTCCAGATTGCAGAGGAGGAGGACTTTCTGCACATCCCCATGGAGCGCCTCGTTTTCTTTCTCCAGAGCAACAAACTCAAGAACTGTAGCGAGATCGACCTCTTCCACGCCGCCATCAGATGGCTCCAGTACGACGACTCTCGTCGAGAACAAGCCAGCAGTGTCCTGTGCCATGTGCGCTTCCCACTCATGCGCTCCTCAGAGCTGGTGGACAGCGTCCAGACGGTGGACATCATGGTGGAGGATGTGCTGTGCCGCCAGTATCTCCTCGAGGCCTTCAATTACCAGATTCTTCCTTTCCGACAGCATGAGATGCAGTCTTCCCGGACAGTCATACGTTCTGACGTCAAGTCACTTATCACCTTTGGCGGGACGCCCTACACTGACAACGACCGCACAGTGAGCACCAAAGTGTACCATCTCCCTGACATCGCTTCCCGCCAGTTCAAAGAGCTGACAGAGATGGAGTCAGGGTGCAGCCACGCTTGTGTTGCTGTACTTGATAACTTTGTGTACATAGTTGGTGGACAGCACCTACAGTACCGCAGTGGCGAGGGAGCAGTAGACAGCTGTTATCGCTACGACCCGCATCTGAGCCAGTGGCTAAGGATCCAGGCCCTGCAGGAGGCTCGTATCCAGTTTCAGCTCAACGTGCTGAATGGACAGCTGTACGCCACAGGAGGGCGCAATCGATCTGGCAGTTTGTCATCTGTAGAGTGTTACTGCCCAAAGAAGAACGAGTGGACTTATGTGGAACCATTAAAACGCAGGATTTGGGGTCATGCAGGAACTCCCTGTGCAGAAAAGCTGTATATCTCAGGGGGTTATGGCGTCTCTTTGGATGACAAGAAAACCCTCCACTGCTACGACCCAGCTTCAGACCAGTGGGACTTCAGAGCGCCGATGAATGAACCCAGAGTGTTGCATGCCATGATCAGCACCAGGGATCGAGTTTATGCTCTGGGTGGTCGCATGGACCACGTGGACCGTTGTTTTGACGTGCTTGCTGTCGAGTATTACATTCCAGAGAACGACCAGTGGACCACCGTCAGCCCCATGAGAGCAGGGCAATCCGAGGCCGGCTGCTGTCTACTGGACAGGAAGATCTACATCGTAGGTGGTTACAACTGGCACCTGAACAATGTTACAAGCATCGTGCAGGTGTACAACACAGAGACAGATGAGTGGGAGAGGGATTTGCACTTCCCAGAATCCTTTGCTGGCATCGCCTGTACACCAATTATAATTCCACAAAACACCACTCAACGCTAACCATCTGACCTGTGACTGTGAAGATTTTATTCCATTTGTGCTTTGTGCAGACAACTGAGTCAACACAAGGTGTGAATATTATGTAAGCTACTGAGTGTGTGTGTGTGTGTGTGTGTGTGTGTGTGTGTGTGTGTGTGTGTGTGTGTGTGTTTGAGGAAATGACCTAAAAAGTGACTAAGAAGTATTATTTTCTATCCTTGTCTTGTTTTTGGCAAGACGTGTCTAATTAACAGGCAAACGTTTCATCAGTTTTGGATTTTATGTGAAAACTCTTGATATTGAGACATTTATTTGATACCGATTCAAGCTTTTAAATGATAGTTTGTAAGTATTCGACCAACACAATTTTACAGGTTGAGTTTGAGTTATTTCCTGTTTGAATTACTGATTCTATGATTTATAATCCCCAAATGCCATAAAGATCTAATTCTCTTCCTGACGAATATAATTACCTAAATATAAAACACCTCTTGAAGTAGAGCCCGACCGATATATCTGTTGGCCTAAATACATTATTAATTTAATAAGTTCACTGTTTCAGTGCACTGATGTCATTTTAGACATGAGGTGTACTGTTGCACTGTAAAATATCCTGCTTCCATTACATACCTTTGTCACAAGTGTTGTGAAGGACCATTTAAAATATTTTTTATATTGGCCGATATACCAATATTGTAATTTTTCACTCCCTAATGTCAGTATCTGAAGCGGCCCCAAAAATTTGAATTTGAAGAAGACTAATTCAGGCTAAAGTGTTGTAGTTTTACCAGTCAAGGGCTTAAGTTACAGACAGCACAAACTGTCTCTCAAAATCTCAGTTTTGAAATGTTGTGTTTGCAAAGGTATTAACAGACTCAACCTATTGTAATGTAAGACCTTTTGATTGTACAGTTGTGAAAGTTTTATTCTTATTTGTTTGCTTCTTTTTATGTAGTAATATTTTGTTTGTTATTTTATTATTCAAACAGCCAAGCTACTGAAAATGTTGTACGTCTCTTCCAATTCACTAATCAACAAACCACATATCAATGCACAGTAATGATTGCACAAATGGACACGAGTAGTGGTTGTGTTTCAACTTGAATCAGTTAGCATGTGGCTGTTAACGATTTTTTTTATTATTGTGACTGCCCTTGTGTTTCCTGAGCTGACACCCCCACTGACACACTAATTGTTCTCTGAGTCAACATAACAAACACATGTGGATCTCTTATGGCAGCTACAGCCTTTATGTGTGTCCGTTGATGAATGACGTGTGTCTGCTGCTCTTTATCTTAATGAAGTGCTACATCTTGTGTACCACACATGCTTTTGTCCACACACATTAAGGGGATATTTATTAATGCACATTTAATGTTGAAACTATTACTCAAATCCTCAAAAAATCTCCCCTGAAAAATTGCTTAAACTGGCCATTTGCCATGTTTGACACTGGCTCGTGTTTTTATTTTGACTGCATTACTGCACTTTTCAAAGAGACATCTGCTTCTGCTGCTGATGTACTTTATATGTGTATAAGGAAGAAGCAGGCTTAAAGTTCTTGTTCTTCCTTTTTAATGTCACCATCTATATGACGGTGAGGAGTGTCTGTTTTAAAACTGTCTCCTGTTTGCCTTAGTGTGTTTGTATTGTTTTACCTGTACCAGTAAAAGCACATGATATCTTGTTGAAGTGCAATATGAAGTAAACTGCTGTTGTCAAAGGGGAATGTAGACATTTGTGTAGCTTTACGTGCATCCTTTATTAAAGGTGTATCATGTTTTAAAAATACCCCTCAGGTGCTTTTTATGTTTTTATTTCGATATTTTGATCAGCTGAAGCACTGCCTTGTTCAACAAAAGGTTGTGCTGCTTCCACAGACACTTTAAGGGAGAATTACTGTGCAGTTTTATCTAATAGCGCGCTGAAGTCACGCCTCTACCAGTTTGCTCCACGGGACCTTATGTCAGTAGAAATTTGTATGGTAGTGAATGGAGAGAGACAAATAATGTTTTGTTCCTGTCTGAATTGTGACATGAACTACACACATGATGTCTGTAAATTTATAAGATTTTTTCTTTCATCTTGAGAAAGTCTCAGTTTGTCATAAGACTGTGAAAAGACTAAGCAGCCAATAGTCGCATTAGTGACGTCGTCTTGTTGACTTCAGCTCTCTATAAGAATTCTAATATTTCTATTCCTTGGGGCTGTAACTAACAATCATTTCATTATCAATCTGATCCATTAATCATTTGGTCTTTAAAATGCCTTCAAGTAATAAAAGTGTATGTCAAAATTCAAAACCAAGTTGATGCCTTAAAATATCTTCTTTCCAACCAAAAGTAAAAAAAAAAAAAAAGAAACCACAGGAAGAGCCACAGAGAGGGATCCCTCTCCCGGGACACACAGACATGCACTAGATGTACAGATGTGTACAGAACAGACCAACGAAATTGTACAGAAATCAAAAGTATACAGATTTCATTGACAAAATATCTGATACAAGTAAATGATTAAAAAATGATATCAAATATATGTAAAAATATGTCTCCAGGAGGATGACAGAGCAGGCCGGAGCATCGCCAAGTGATGCTCGAGCCACACCACCTCCTCTCCTTCACGGTGATGAATTGCAAGAAAATATCAGCAGTTTTCGAATAATACATCATAAATCATCAATAATAAATGAAATGGAATAATTGAAAGCCCCTTACCTCAAATGTAAATTAAAGTGGAAAAGATGGATCATCTATGTTGCAGAGACTTTATAATTACTGTACTGTATACAACCAGTCCACTAACTTCGTCCAATAAGCAAATGTTTACTTCTAACATACAATATATCATGCAGACCTGTGTCTTTTTTGTTCTGCTTCATAAATAAATCAAGTTTGGGCTTTGTTCTGAGTGAATCCAGCTTTCAATTAGCATCTCAATTCAGACAATGAGTGTTCTTCTTACACATTTATTAGTTGTGTTCAGTTATTATCCTTTTGGAAGTACAATTCAATAACAGTTGTCCAAACTGCCACTCAGCTTCTGTGATGCGATTTTACCTTTACCATCTAGATTCTTATCTAATCGAAGAGTGAACCTCCTGCAATTCCCTTAATTTAGCCCTTAGATATACCAGAAACCTGAATGACTGAGAACCTGCGTAGACATTCAGATTCTTTAATGAATTTGAAATGATTTGTTTAGTTAGGTGTTGCTTTTATCAGATAGTGATAATGTGAGAGACGAACAGGAAACAAGGGGAGAGGAAAGGGGTATGATGTGCAACAGAACTGAACAGAGGGGTTTGTGGTTATCTGGTCTGTGCCTTAACCACTATTATTATTATATTATTTAACTCCTTTAAATTAAATATGTCCCTGAGGAATTTGATCAGTGCCGCGAGTTGCAATATGCTGTTTTTCAAAAGGCAATATCAAGTATTTATAGCTGTCTGACGTTTTTCAGAAAATCTAGATTGCCTAAAATTAATTTACAAGTGTTTGTGCTGTTTATAAGAAGTCCAATAAATAAATAGGATTGAGATGTATGTTGTGTTGGTGGACTTTGTCTCTGGTGGAAATGTGAGAGAGAAGAATAAAATAACACCATCAAGTTGCACCACAGGAGAATCTTCCTCCCAGTGGCCTTTAAAGGGTAACTCCAAGAATATAACACATTGAAGTGTGTTTATAGATGTTGGAGAGTACAACTGCATATGTGGAAAAGTACTATAAAAGCCTTTGGTGGAAGCTGCATGTATTCTCTAAATTGCATCTAGTGATGTCACTCAGTCCATTGTGGGAAAGGTAGGTGCCAGTTTTTGAAAACGAAGAAGAATGCCTGGATTAAAAAAAGTAATTTCTCTGGTTCTGTTGTTTCGATTTTGTTTTTTAATTGTCCATAATAGAGCGGTTTAGTTTGCAGTCCTAAAACCTGGTAATCAGTTAGCATTTTTGCACATCCAGTCCCCTCGTCTCAAAATGAGGTTTTTGAATTGATTTTCGTTCATATGCCTGAAATAAGGTCTGTGGTCACCACAGGCTTAAAATATGTACACACTTTGTTCTGTGGTATAAAATACATCATTAAATGCCCCACAATTTAATAATAAATCACTCACGTGTCTTTAAAACTGTTGCTAACAAGTGGCTAAATGAGACTACAGAAGTTGTCAGGGACATTAAACATCATCACACCAAACTCAGTCTCATCTACTTGATAGTTCATCTTTGCAGGCAATAATTCTCACTCTAACTTTACAACTTGTAGATCAATTTACAGGAAACGTGTATAATAATTGTGCAATAAGATGCTTAGAGGTGGTGACGTTTAAATCACTACACCTTGGTGGAGTCTGATTATAGCCTAATGTAAGCTTTTTAATTCTAGCAGTTTAATTTACCCTTTGAAAATCACAAAAGTAGTGTTCATCTGTGAAGATTATCTTGCTGAACAAAACGTGTCATAAACTTGTGTTTGTCAGAGAGCTAAAACTAAATAATCCCATAGGCTTTTTGTTGAGGGAACCAGGGAGATGATATCTTTCGAGTAAGCCTACAAAAATATGTCATGGTTGCACCACTCTATTGCCTCTCGTGAAGTCACTCAGTGCATTATGGGAAATGAAGGCAGCAGTTTTTTAAAAAAGGAGGAGAATGTCTGGAATAAAAAAGTTTCTTAAATCATCCACAATGAGTCCAACAAAGGTACAAGAATGCATTTATGCAGACCAGTTGACTCCTTTCAAAACCTGGAGCCAACATTACCCACAATGCCATATAGCCATTGAGTGACATCACTGGCGGCTCATAGGGTGCCGAAGTCAGACACCTTCCAGCGGATGGACCTCATGGGACCTTATTTCAGAAAAACTTTGTATTTTAGTGAATGGAGAGAGACAAATCATTTTTTGATCCCTTTTGAATTTTGTCATGAATCACACATATGATTGTCAATTTAAAAGATGATTTTCCAAGTCAAGAAAGTCTCAGTTTGTCATAATATTAATGAAATATTAGAAAATAAAATATTAGAAAGACAATAGCCAACAGTCACGTTGGTGATGTTGTCTCGTTGAGCGGAAACCAAAACCCGTAACTTAAAAACTGTAGAGCTGGTCCTGTTTATTAGCAGCTCATAGAACTAACAGACTCTCCTTTCACACAACTGCAGTTGTCAATATGACCAAGTTTATTGCGATTTTCAGTTTCTATAGTACCTTTCCCATTGGTGTTGGTTACGTACAGGATGTTTAACGAGACGATGCTGTTCACTGAGCGGTTTAACACAAAACTAGATTATATTTTACTTCAATAACGACAAACAGTGACTTTCCTGACTTGAAAAATGATCTTTTAAATTGACAAACATCATATGTGTGATTCATGGCACAATTCACACGGGATCGAACATGTATTTGCCTCTCTCCATTCACAACAATCCTTTTTTTTCCCCTGACAGAAGGTCCCATGGGGTCCACAAAAGACTTTACACTGCTTTCTCACAAATACACAGTATTCCTCAAAGACCTGTAAACACACTTACATTTGTCAAATTGGTGGAGTTCTGCTAAACTATTATTGCCTAGTAGGTTTTCAGGTAATTATACATAAATGTATATTAAAATATTAGAAAAATACTATTAAAAAAAAGTAAGATCGTCCCTTGTTTCAAAATCACCCTGCCACACATTCATGCTTGTTGTTGCCCACAGCTGAAGCAAAAAGCAAGCTCATCCACACACCGACGTCGTGCCGCCGATCGTGCGTGATGACGACACCAGAAGGCCCTAGCGTAGTGTGTAACGTAACATTCCATTGAGAAGAAGAGGGAAAGATGGCGTCCTCTAACAATCCCCGCAAATTTAGCGAAAAAATCGCTTTGCATAATCAGAAACAGGCGGAGGAGACCGCTGCGTTTGAAGAAGTGATGAAAGACTTGAACATCACCAGAGCCGCACGGGTAAGACCTGCTCGCCCCGGCTGTTTACATTGTGTTGCATCGCTGTTTGGCAGCTAACGAACGCTGCGGATATAAATCTGAACGTTGGGATGCTAAGTAAGCTAAAGTTAATATGATCGTCCGTAGCCGCATCAGTCCAACACCACCAAATGAGGTTTCCAGTGTCAGAAGCGCTATTCAGGGACATCAAGCCGCTCGTGCGCTGCGTTAACTGTCTTAGCCAGGCTGCTGAGGATGTGAATAATGTGCACCTGTGCTCTGTCTGAGGCTGCTTTGAGGAGTCACTGCTGTCATTGCACTAGCAAACAAATCGTCTGACATGTCGCTTAATCACGCGTATAAAAATATGTTGGGCAAGTCAGCTGCTTTCAACTAAAAATAAACAGGTATATCTTTAAGGGGGGGCTAAGTTAGCATTTGCAAGCCAATCAGATGTTAACCAGCCTTCCAGCTGTGTTGTTCTTTAACTCGTTCACCATTCAGAACTAGCTTAACGAAACCCGTTATTTTAGCTCGGCAGCATGTTAGCTGACTACTTTTACATGCTGCAAAAAGCAAACGTCGGACTGGTGGAAAACAAATACAGCTCTAAAACAAATCCCACATGCCTCTTATCTGCTGCTATTTATAACAGTTTAATTCAGTCATCGCACGGTCCCGTTAATCCAAACACTTTGACAACTTTCTCTCAACCGCTGTAAAAAGTTACCTCAAAAACGAGCGTTGATTATCGATTAATGTGCTGAAGAGCTGAAATGATCAGTCAATTAATTGATTAGTTCATTGATGGAAAAGAATGGATGATTTTGGTAATTGATTAGTTATTGAAGTCATGTATTACTCTAAAGTTATGTATATGAATTAATGTCTTTGGATGAGGGATTTGAATGATTAATCATTAGTAGATTGATCGTCAGAATTGAACTGAAACGGGCAAAAAATACATAAAAAAGTATCTTGTTAAGAATTACTAATACTTTCTTCTCAAATATATCAAAATAAAACAAAGTGCTGATATGAGAAATGTATTTAATGAAAACACGAGTCAATTATAATTGAAAAGATACTAAAAGTCCTTCTTTACAATCTGACATTATTACATTATAGCCATGTGGTAGCATCAGTATGGGTTGGATATTGTTGGTGAATAGCGACAAGACGTCATTATTTTGTAGTAACTTGGTGTTCACTTTATCTTTTTTTTTACTCTCATTAAACGGACAACACTTTTTCGTACACATACACCGATTATTGATTGTTCAGGCTGTCATTTAAAGATTTCCAACCCTACTTTGGTTTTGTGACTACTGGACGGACAAAACGAGCAATTTTACGACTTTACTGTGGGATTTGAGACATCATGACAAGCATTCTTCATTGTTTTCTCACACTTTATAGACGAAACAAAGACTAAAAATTATCAGTTGATTAAACGATGATGAAAATGATATAGTTCAGTCATAGTTTACTCTATAAAATATCAGAAAATACAAAAAAATGCCCATTCCAACAACAAGTTTTTACTTGAAGCATGACTGAAACAGTTAATCAATTGTAAAAAAAATTGTTGCCAATTCATTTTCTGGTTATCAACTAATCAACACATCGTTTCAGCTCTAATAACCCAAAAAAAGAAAAGAGGAAAGGTTTTTTTGCCAGGAATCGTTTTGGTCTAATTGTTGGCTGTATTGCTGGAAATGATGCCCACATGCTGCATCAGTGTAAACCCGAGCTGTACTGTCATTTACTGCAGGGAAATATAATTAATTGGTCAGTCTTGTGGTCTCTGCCAGATTTCTTTTTGTTGCCATCCAAACATCAATCCATTGCATCTGTTCCGATCATTATCAGTCTGACTTCTGTTCATTCCTAGTGTCAGAGGACTTGCATCACAGTGTTTCTGTAACAACATGCATCAGTTTTGTGACTGGTTTTGTATGAAGACACGTGGCTAATGTAATCACTAGGTGTGTTACATGTAAAGACTCTAATTACACCAGCTGTCAGTCAGGTGTCAGCTGATGTGATTTTTCTTTGCTATGAGAGATGTCGTCTGCCTCCTAATTGTTCATGAAGCAGACAATCTGCCCGTCTCATCATGTGTCATCTGTCACTTAATGGATTCATCCATCTTTCATGTCACCACTGTGGACTGGCAGGCATCATTCACTTTTTAGCATCACTTTTTTGTGAATCAGATCAATCATTCACTCATGCTTTCATGCAATTTTACTTTGCACAGTTGCAGTTACAGAAGACCCAGTATTTGCAACTAGGGCAGAATCGTGGACAGTACTATGGAGGCTCACTGCCCAATGTCAATCAGATTGGAAATGGCAACATTGACCTGCCTTTTCAGGTGAGCCCTTAGCCTCTCTCGGCTGGTAAATCAATGGTTTGTGCTCGACCGGTGTACCTTTCTTAGCTGTTGGTGATGTTATTGGACATACAAAGGTTGCAGTTATCTGTTGTATTGGTGAAAGATTGGCTCAAAACAGATAATTCCACTTTTTTTTATATAAAGAATTGAAGAAAGTCTGCAGGCTTAGTTCATCCTATGAAGGCTGAAAAATGACCTGCTGGTCAGAGCTGCACAGTCCAACCAGGTTCATCATGGTTCAGGAGCGAAAGGAAGCCAGAAGTGTGTAATACAAGATGTACCAGTTCTACCCTGCAGTGTAATTTGGTTCCTAAATTTTAAACTATATCATTGCTTGTCATGGCTTTCCATCTTAAAATACATTTGCCAACTCGAGCATCAGTATGGGGGGCCCATGGCTTGACTCATTTTGAAATGAACACATTTACACCATTAATCCTAAGACATTTTAGTTTTGCTGTGTAAGTACGCTGTTTTTGCTGGCCTCATTCACCCGATGTGTTCACTCCAGAACTCGGTGCTGGATACCAGTCGAACAACCAGGCACCACGGGCTGGTGGAGCGAGTTTACCGCGACCGGAACCGCATCACGTCTCCTCACCGCCGGCTGCTGTCAGTCGACAAACATGGACGCCAGATATCCTTTTTTGGTTACGGAAGCATGTTGTGTTGAGGATGTTTTGACTGCATTCATTGTAGCTTTGAGGCTTGAGAGGCCGCTTGAACATTGTTCTGACAACTTCCACCTTCATCTGTTGTTGTAATTAATTTAGCATGTTTAGAGACGTAACACTGAGTAGGTTTGAACAGTGTCAACACAGTTTTCATCTGATCTACTGCTCCTCGAGTGGTGCTGTAATTGCCTGGGAACCCAAAATGCTCCAGACAGAAATACAAAACCAGAAAGACAGACTTGAACTGATTTGTGCTCCGAGATCCAGATATATGGCTTTTCATTCAGTCATAAGATGATGCTTTATGTACAGTCTGGGCAAACGTGACTAGCATGTTTTAGCCAACAGTCAGTAACCAACAAACTGCCAAAGCTTTCCATGAGAAACTTACACTTTTATGAGTTGAAACATAGTCTGTAGTTAGCACATATTACACCAAGTACAGTCTCTGAACCCATCTACTATCGTATGACGACAGTTTGGCCACTGTTAGTGTTTTGGAGATGTTGTGTAGCTAACTTATATCCAGACCTAGACTTCCTCTTCCCTCTGCCGGTTGTCATTTACAACCCCATTTGCAACATGATATGTGAGATGAACTATTGACGTCGCCAGCAAACGATAGCCAATGGGTTCCAGCTACATGTTGCCCAGTGCGATCTGCCTCTTTTGCACTCCACACGGACTGTTTACCTGCATGCAACCAAAGCCTGCTCAAACGAGGCTGGCAGATACTACTGGGACTACAAACTGACTACAAATAGAAACCAATGCTTCCAAAACCCAAATCTTATCCCTTGCCTCCAGATTCTTCATTCAAATGCAGATATGTGTTTATAGGGATGACACTAAACACACCCTTTAGCTGAAACCAAGTCATGTCCCAAATTCATTTTTAAGAAATGAATTGGGTTTTTTTCACGACACATACGCACAGAGCCTGATACTGAATTATACAAAGCAATGGGCTCTATTATTACACTTCTGTTGAGATTATTCTTAGAACTGTATCTCGCCATTCAATAACAAGACACTGACTGAAGCCCTTTTCAAAGTAGTTGGATCCCAGTAACACTTGTGTGCGGTCATTTATTATGTATCAGGTCTATTAGGTTGAATTAACCAACAGGCTTGAAACTATGGATTAGCTGAGACCTATTTTTCATCCCCTGTGCTTTATTAGCCTTAACTAGATTCACATTGACAGCTGTCCTTACAGCTCAGTTTACCTCTCCCCACCGCCAGACACTAGCTGGAGAAGGTAAGCCACCGCCCCTTGTAAATTTGCCAAAACAATGAGTAAGACAGTGAACCAAAAAAATTAAATTACGTGACTCACTGTTGGTGCAAAGTTGCCAAACTCTGCCGAAACAAAGAAGGCTGTATGAAGGCAAATAAAGGTCTGTAACTGAGTGTGATTCCTGACGGATGTGATGCTGTACATTTGGCTCTCTACCAGTTTTGGGGATTTGGCAGTGGTTTTGCTGACATCTCATCTTTCTAACACATACAGGACAAATTCGGACTCTGCCTTACACCAGAGCGCCATGAATCCGAAGCCCCAGGAGGTGTTTGCAGGGGGATCACAGGAGCTGCAGCCTAAGCGAGGTAATGGAAGATCCAGTTACAAAGACACAGAGCCACTTTTATTTATTAATGTGCAGTGTACTAATGCAGGCGGCAAACCTTAAATGACATAAAAGGGTCGATGTCACAAAGAAGAAGATGTAGACTGTTGATGAAATATTTATGGAGTAAATGGATACTGATCTCTGGCAGAGGAATGCTTCAGCATGTTGATGGAGTGCTCAGTCGGCTGTGGAGAAGTAACATCTCGGAGGGGAGCTGAGTCAGGATGATCTAGAGAGAAGGATCAATAATTCACTGATTATCCATGGATTTTGTCTTTTTATGTGTGAGGCTGTGATATAATGAAGCCAACACTGGCTGGCATCCCCTCAGTCTGTCTGTCTGCTGGTCGCCTTGCTATTTTTAGACTCCCAGGAATCTGGTGCACACAGCACTATATCCTGCTTGACTGGCTCGGATATTGATGACTCATTTCTTGCACATTTGAATTGTTATTTATTTTGTTATTGCAAGCAACTGTGTCTTGCTGTTTCACTAATTAGTACTGCTGCTAACAGTGCCTGGGACGGAGAATTCAGAGTCGAATGCAGACAACAAGGATGCGCAGGATCAGTTGTGGGATGACAAGAAGGTACTGATGGGAGGAGGGAAGGGCGACACTTGTACACTCGTTGTGATACACGGAAAGCACTTCAGAGTTGTGGCTCATGATAATGTTTTCTCCTTAGGATGATTCATCAAAGGCCAACACATGCGATGTTCCTGGAATCAAGTGAGTCATTTTAGTATATTATTTTATTATAAGTAGTAGTAGTAGTGGTATTTACAGTGAAACACTAGAGGAGTATCGCAGCCTGTTAGTCACACAAATATGTTGTGTTTTAAGTGCAAGAGACGAGACAGCTGGTCTCGGTACACTGGAAATCATTCAATCTGCTTTGAGTTTGAAAGATAGACCGCAGTTAAAGATGAAAAGCAACCCCTGTTGCCTTGTCACTGGCACCTATGTCACTTCCCGATCCTTGCCAGCTGCCTGATCGGTGCTGCACATGTAGAAACCCCAACAGAGATGAGAGAGAAGCGAGATGTTTCACTCATTAGCCACTTCGATCATCCCCCCCTGGTTTGATAGGTTGGAACATAGTGATCACAGTATGTCATAGAAGAACTCAGCTGCAAGGTGATATGACAGCAGCTTTCCTCACGTCCGATTCAACTTGTGTCTTTTAGTATATTCCCATCACCAGACCAGGAGTTGAACCCGTCCGTGCTCCCAGCTGCACACAACACCGGTGGTTCACTTCCTGATCTGACCAACATCCAGTTCCCTCCTCCACTTTCCACTCCGCTGGACCCCGAGGACACCGTGGCCTTCCCCTCCCTCAGCTCGTCCAACAGCACGGGCAGCCTGACCACCAACCTCACCCACCTGGGCATCAGCGCTGCCAGCCATGGTAATAATACTATTTGAAAGCACTAAAACTAAATGTACATCAGGTGAATGTTGAAGAGCTTTCATGTGTCGTCTTATTTGCTTCCTCGCTAGGGATCTCCACTTCCTCTCAGCCCACCATGACTGTAACGGCACAGCGCCGGCAACCACCCGTGGTGCCGCTCACACTCACCTCTGACCTCCATCTCCAACAGTCCCCACAGCAGCTTTCACCCACCCTCTCCTCACCTGTTAACATCACACAGGTAAGGCTCTGCCCTGCTCAACCAACGCCATAGAGACTAATTAACAAAAGCCTATTTTGTCACAGGTAACTAGCCTAAACAGAGTCCGTGTTCGTCTTTTCTCAGGCCTTGTCAACAGAGCCGCTGACGCTGGAGCAGCAGCTCGCCCAGTACCCCCTGTTCAACCAGCTGACGGCTCAGGCCCAGGCTCAGCTGCTCAGTGACCTCCAGAAGCAGCAGCAGGCCCTGTCGCAGGGCATCCAGCTCATCACCTTGCCAACTCTGGCCTCCCCTGGTACAGCCACTGCCAGCCCTTCCCCAGACAGCCAGAGCCAGACCACCGCCAGCATCAGCATCAGCTCGGTGAGTGACCAGGAAGTCTAGTCAGACGCAGGGATAACAGTCAATTTGATGACATGACAGGGCCCATTTTACTAATTCTGAAGTGTCAGTTTTTTACCTGATTGTGCTGAAAGTTCTTCAATTGCCCAGAATACATCCCAGTAAATATCTTCACATCATTTTACTGGCTTACTACTTGGCTTTGACACTGATTAGCCATTATGTAGAATAATCCACTTTATTAGGAAGAACGCTTCTGTACTCTGGACTACCAGACAATTATGCCTTAAAATTTATGACTTTTGTTATATTCAGGTTTTTGCTTGCAGGTTCTTTTAAAACTGACAATCTTCCTACTATTTGGCACTTTTTTGTGAGGGTCAGGGCATTTTTTGGATGTAGTTGGTTGGATGTTGTGTGCACATTTAAAGCAAGAAATTGGCTGATGTAAGCTTATAAGATACAGAAATACACTTTCGACTGTTCTCTATGAACCAGCAAGTACTTAAACATTTTACTCAAGTAGTGCCAGATGTTACTTTTCCAGAAAAATTACATTTACAGTTTATCGGGTGTTAATTGGTGATATTTCCTTCCTGTACACATGAAACCCAATGAGCAGATCCGAGGCTCATCTTACATCCCATCCTTTGAGATTTGTGTGTGACAGGCATGAAGCTTAGTGCTAGCTAACCCTCTTCCCTCCAACAGTACCGCAATCAGACTGGCTCACCAGCCACTCAGTCTCCAACCTCCCCAGTCTCCAATCAAGGCTTCTCCCCCGGCGGCTCGCCTCAAGTAAGGGCCCACCCACCGAGCTAGCTGCTGTTTGGGGAAGGGCTTTGCGCCTGGGGGAAAGCTAATTGTAGATGAGATAGGCTGCTTGTCATTCTCTGTATCAGCAGTTAACCTCTCATGGTGTCAACAGCTGCATAACTCATTTCTTCATCACCGCTGTCACTGTTCACTGTGTGCATGACAACACGCCGATAGTTTGCTGATGGAGGCCGTGACAGATTGTCGTCTTAAAATATCTATAACATCTTTTTAGAATGCAGCAAACAGACACTTGTCTGATGTGGATGAGCTGCACTTTCATGAAGAGGACTCCGGTTGTTTGCTCCTGTTTCGAGCTCACATGAATAGACAAACAGACTGATAATGTTCTCTCTGGTTATTACAGAAAAATAATATTACACAATACATTTTGAGTAATTTTCATAATTGATTATACTCCCATTAAAATATTATTGAGTACAGTATTTGCCAAAAAGATCTGATGTAAGAACAGGGTCCACAATTTACACCAAAGGGAAAATGTGGGTTTGAATTGGGGATAACCTGCCTAAATGCACAAGTGGTGCAACATTGCATAGCTTGTACTGCACAACTGAATAAACTAATACTTGCGTCCAAATAGACTACTCGAATACTAGAGTACACATGCCCATCCCTAATTCCTAAATGCCAATCGACAGGACATCTTTTGACAAATTGGTATTGTGCTCTTGCCCGTAAACAGTCTATTTTGGGCTACTGAGTTTTTAATGACATTTTGTCTTTCGTGAGTCAAGAACTCTCATTAGAGCTAAACTCTGCCTACACAAACTAAATATATCACTCTCTGCTGTGGAAAAGTCATCAGGCTTTATCATGTTTTCAGTAAAATATTTGGCAGAAAGGCAAAGTCAGCTGCAAGAACTTTATGTTTAGTGTTTTTCAAGGTGCACTTCATGGGAAAACGGCCAGAAGCAAAAACTGAAAAATGTCATAGCTCTACTAGAGGTCGTAAACTCTACAGGGAACTTTTTAAGATGAGAATGAGCTAAGTAATATGGTCTATAAAAAGGAAATCAAAAAGGGAGAAAGTAGATTTTAAAGACACTGGTGAAATATAAATCCAAATTCTGGGCTTTCTTACACTGAATAAGTCGTCTCTGGTGCATCAGTGACTCAAGAAATGATGTTAGAAACAGTTTGACTTCACCACTAAAGAAAAAGCCACAAAATTCTAGCGTTTTTCACATCGCATGAAACTGTTAAAGGGAAATTCCAGTATTTGTCAACCTCTACACTGTTCTCATACTTTTTGTCAATTGTGTCAATGACATTTAACCCCCATTGTAGAGATTTAAGACCTAACAATGAGAAAAGTTTCCCAAAATAACGTAATCATTTTATCAATTTTATCAAAATAAAATAGGAATACTGGCCTGAGAAAATGTATTTAATTAGAAAATAGTGATGCAACAATATGGAAATTCTCACCCAATTCCGATGTTTACAATTTGTCCAGTGAACGATATTTTATTTAATTTTATTATTTGTTATTATCATTAACTCCCTTTTGTTATAAATGAATAACTAAAAACTGTTTTAAAGCCATTCAGCCCTTCATCACACGTACCTGTGAATGAGCACAAATTAAATCCTGCAAATTTATAAAACAACATTCAATATAATCTTTGTTACCATGAAAACAGAAAAAATAACTGCTTCAAAGGCATTTTTAGCCTGCTATAAAACTACATGCTCCTCTTTAGAAAAAGTAGTAAAAAATAGAAGAAACCATCAAGTTCCTGTGATGCCCTCCTACTTGCTTTTGGCTGACAGTTTTTAAATTGGAAAAACATTCAACATACTTCATTTATTCTAAACGATAAACCAGCAATCTATTGTTAAGGCCGCCAACTATCAAAGAAAGAAATTGCTTAAAATTTGCATCTGTAGATCCAATACAGCAGGCAGCTACGTAGAAACGTGTTGCTGATTTCTGTGTAATTGAAGCTGTTTGGAAGCTCATACTGGAGTCCACACGGGTTAAGAGTTTTCTTTATCAGTAGTCATAAGAGACAAAAATATCAGAATATCACTCATGAAAACCAAAATTCTCCGTTTGTGTCATAGTGAACAGGGCTGCTGCGGTCAACACATCACTGCAACCATGTCTTAGTTTTTGGGATTTTTTTTAGATGTCTGCCAAATTACATTAAAGAACATCATTTTATTCTGCTCTTCTTGACTCTGAACTGCCTCAGCCCTCGTCATGAGAACCATCTGCTTTGGTCGCCGCTCTGACCCACAGCTGTGTGATTTTGTGTTTTTGCTTGTGTTTTCTGTTATTCCATCGCTGAAATGTCTGCTTGTGGGCGCGGATAACTTGCCTTCTGGCTGATTTTGTTCTTTTAAGTGTATCTGCATCCTTTGCATGTGCACTGACTTTTTTATGGCTTCTTTTTCTTCCTCCAGCACATCCCTGTGGTGGGCAGCATATTCGGTGACTCCTTCTACGATCAGCAGTTGGCATTGAGGCAGACCAATGCCCTCTCTCACCAGGTGAACACACACACACACACACACACACAATACGCAGGAAATGACAGAAATGTTCTCCTCAGACAGTCCCTGACTTCACGCTGGGTAACATCTCTGTACCTTTTTAGCTGGAGCAGTTCAACATGATCGAAAACCCCATCAGCTCCACCAGCCTTTACAACCAGTGCTCCACCCTCAACTACACGCAGGCAGCCATGATGGGCCTCACCGGGAGCAGCCTACAGGACTCGCAGCAGCTCGGCTACAGTAACCATGGCAACATCCCCAACATCATCCTAACAGGTAGCCACACACCGTGAACGTCCATCATCTTTTAGCTGTATCATACGCACTATTTTTTGGTTGTTTTTTTGCCAATAATATGCAGATAATGTTGAGTTTAACTGCTTTGACAGGGTGAAATTAGCCTCTAGTCTCTTCTCCTTCAAGCACAAGCAAAGCTCTTGTTCAGGGAAGTCAAGAACGTGCTTGAAATTACTTGTTTTAGTTACGCTAATCACTGAATTATTTCATCTCGAGATAACAAAGCTAGTTTTCTAGTGATAGCGGGTTAATTTGTGTACATTTCTCTATCAAAATAATGAACTTGTGCTCTGGAGATCGCAACACAAACGCATGTGCTAACTAGATTAAGATTAGGAATTTTTTTGATATCGCAACAGAAAATACCCCAATACGTCAGATGGAGCAAACAGGCCGGCTGTCCACATGGCGGGCTGCCACCGGGCTGCTTCACCCAATGAGCCCAGAGACACTACAGCTGTGACAGCCAGTCGGTGTGTTTACCGGCAGGGAAACTCGGTTCACAGTCTGCTGCACCAGCTCAACCGCTGGTTGTTTGTTTTCACAAACCAACTACATGAAAAACACGACGTCAACTCACTGACACCAGACAGCCACTGAATTATCAGGAAATAATAACGTGTCAGTTACACTGACAGAGATTTTCGTGGCCCTGGTCGTTCGTTGAACAACTAGAGTGAGAGATCGGCTGAGTGCCTGTTCTTGGCTGTCCTCCTGTGCCACACCCCTGCGGGTGCCCTGGTAGTCCAATGTATAACTGTGCATGTCGTGATAAATATCGCATCGTGAATTATTTATCCTGACAATATCGTACCAAGAGTTTTTGGTATTGTATGTCAGTACTCACTTGTTTCTCTGATGTCACGTATCTCAGTCACAGGGGAGTCTCCGCCGAGCCTCTCCAAAGAGCTGACTAACTCTCTGGCGGGTGTCGGCGACGTCAGCTTCGATGCAGACTCTCAGTTTCCTCTGGACGAGCTGAAGATCGACCCGCTCACGCTGGACGGACTGCACATGCTCAACGACCCCGACATGGTGCTGGCAGACCCTGCCACCGAGGACACGTTCAGGATGGACAGGCTGTAATGCGAGAAGCTGACTATGGCCGAGAACAAGAAGAAAAAAAACACACTAACTCGTGAATGGAGAGAATCAAAGGGCAGGATGAACCCTCTCCCTCGTTGCATGGCCGTCCAGCTGTCCGACCTCGCCCTCGACTCCGTGAAGCCCTTTGAAACGATGCGCCACCAAAAGACAACAGGGAAAAAGACATCCAGTGGCTTGCAGGGGTATGGCCTTGCTGTCGTTTTGAATGAGATTGGTCGCTCAGCGCTTTCGCTAGCCTGCTGTGTTTACAGTGTACCATTACATGCCACATATATTCCAAAAAAACGCACATTTGACTTATTTTTTTTCTTTTCATATCCACTTTAATATTTGTTTTGTTGATATTTGCTCGTAGCAGGAAGCTGCTAGGACATTGGGCTAAACCGTTCCCGTTATAACGGCTGTGCTTAAAAAAAACAAACAAAAAAAGAAAAGTACCACCACAGCCGGTTTGCTTGTACCCTGCAATCAAATGATCGGTTTTCCCATCATGCCGTAACGGCTTTCTATTTCACACTCAAAGCTTTATTTTTGACAACCAAATGTTCTTTTCATCATGTACTGTATGTGTTGATGCTTTATGTATTTATATGTTCTATTTATTTATTTAGTTAAAGATTTTATATTCCATTTCATAATTTAAATTTGATGCCAAAATGCTCTCTGTAGGCATAGTGTAAAATTGCACTGATGTAATTTGTGTCTATTTATTGATTACTAACATATTTATATATGTGTTTGTTAAGCTACTTGGTTAATGAAGGAGTGCAAAACCTCCCCATAGTTGCTCTTGTGTGTGTTCGATGTGCCATTTTCTGACGTAGGACGTGGTAGACGTTGCCATGCTGCAGCCCAGCGGTCAAATCAAAATATCCTAGTTTTTAGCACAGCTCCAGGAAATGCTGCATGCTCCAGAAATGGGTTGGTTTTACGCCACTTGAATTAACTTTTTCTGAGAAAATCATCAGGTATTTCTATTAAAGTAGAAAGCAAGACAAAACACGTCCAAATTAATTTTCTGCCAGTGAAAAGCCAATATATATATCCAGACTGAGCTTCTTTTCGGTGAAGGAGGCCGTCTGTTTTTAAACACTAAAATCTTAAATCTTTTTAAGTCGTCACTGTGAAATCACCTGATTTTGCCTTACATGAGTATTCTACTGTTCTACTTAAGTGTCTAACGTGACAACGTATTTTCGTAACTTATTGTAACATTTTCTTGTATTTCAGAGGAACTTAACTTTTGGTCAGTGATATTTGTGGTTATGTTGTGTAAGGTTTGACAAATCAATGTACTGTATTTTGTATCGGTACAGTTTATAGCCAAATTGTTGATGTTTTTAAAGTGGGGCTTAAAAACAAAACAAAAAAAATCAAAAGGACGGGTGTGAGGTGTTTTTAGAAGGAGTGCAATTATGGGGAGGCTTTTTGCTCCTTGACAGGGAAGCTCTCACAAAAAATGCTATTGAGCTTTGCCACACAGGTCATCAGTGACAAAAATAAGGATTTTAACAGTCGATTGTTGGATATTCAACATGGAAGCCTTCAAATGGATGTTTTGATAAGATGCAAACTTGCAGATTCAGAGTATTTTTTATTGTAGAAGGTTTGTTTACTCCACTTGGTAAACTGGAAGAAGAACGTAAAGGTTTAAGAAAGAATATAATTGTATTTTTATTTTTGTTATCGTATGCAGTTTTCTCAGAGATCGCTCCTGATCTGTTCAGTGTCACAAACAAACAAAAATGGTCACAATAGCAATCAGGGATGTAGTGGAGTCTAGAAATGTTTACGCCACCTTTTCAAAACGAAAAATGTTTACACAAGTTTCATCTGAAAAATGTACATATTGATATCATCTCCAGCTACATCCATGACGCGGTCTCTTTCGCCAAAATATGTACAACAAATTGTCAAATTTTAAAACGTCAGAGTTCAATCTGCCTTGGCCTTTTGTCAGAGTTTCCCTGAGAGGTGTTTGTAGGTCTGTGGGATCATGTTTGGTATATTGTAATGTTCATGTACAGACGTGCTAATCATTTACTCACCTGAAGCGCTGTTGGGAAGATTTTCCAACCCCCTTCCTCCTCTCCTCCTCTCTCTCCCCCCCTCCCATAAAGGAATCACGTTTGGTTTACTGCACACCTCCACAGCTGTACGATTTGTTTCAGTTCAAGTGTTTATTTGTCCGCTGTAAATCTTCCCATCAAATGTTTTGTTTGCCTTCAACAGATCTGTGATTCCTATGCAAATGAGACAAAATAACGACCCTTAAAGGAAAAATCCACCTCTGTTTCTTTTTTTTCTTTGTTTTAAACAGGAGTTAAGCTGGATTTATTCTTCTGAAATGTTGTGATTATGGAGGCTTTGTACTGCCAAAAAAAAAGTACGAACAGGATCGTCTGAGATACAGAAAGAACCAGTTTTAATGGTCAGCTTAGGCTGTTTTCCCCTATTAATGCTGGTAGAGACCTTTAATAAAGACAGCTTTGAGTAATTTGAAAGACACTAAAATAAACATTAGACAAATCTATTATAGATGCACAATTATATCGGTACATCTTTGGTATCAGCTGATAATAAATACTTGAAAATGAAATATCGGCCCAAAATGAATCTTTCTGTCGATAAGATGACCATAGTCTGAGTAGTTGTCTTATTTTGCCCAGTGAATATGTACATTTTGAAAAGTATTGTACGTCTGCATCTGCCTGGCCCATCACAATAAGAGACTTGATGTTCTCTGCAATTAGGTGACTAAAAGAAATGTGCCTATATTTGTATCCGCATCGGAGAAAACGAGTTTGAAGATATATCACGCCTCCCTAAAAAGATCGTTTACGACCATGATTATTATTATTATTCTTATTGCTCTGTAAAACAGAGTCTCAAAAGATGGACCAGTTTGTAATATAAGACGAAGCTTTCCAAGTCAAACTATAATCTCGACTAGTTTGAGTGCAGGTCATCGAGTGTTGCAGTGGTGCTTTGACAATCAACGAGTGAAATCGTGCGCTGAACTATAAATGTATTTCTCAGAGGAGTGTCTCGACAGAGAAACGAAAATCCAGCTTAACTTTAAAATGAAATAACATTATAAATAACAGAATTCCTCTCACGTCTCTTCTGGTGCGACTGTTGTCTATAAAGAAACCTTTCCCTCTAACCCTGTAGGATGAAACGCCAGTAGTTGCTTGAAATATCTCAGTTGTCATGGGCCAATAATCCATAGGAAGAAGAAAAATAAACCACTAAAAAAGGCCTTGAAATGATCCTTTACCAGAAGCTTTTTTTTATTTATCTTGAGCTGGATTTTTCCTTTAAGTCACTGAAACAAATGTATATTTATTCCTAAAAAAAAAAAAAGAAATAAGCATTGTATTTGAGCCAAACGTCACTGTTGTAACACCAGTGATTTTGAGCTTTCCTGTCACATACTTTCTGTCATCCTGCTGAGTCCTAGTCCTTCACACTGACCTTGTACATAAACGCTATCGCTGAAACAAAATGCATGACTAAACTGACAGTCAGAACCTCTAAATGAAGGCCTTCTATAGCTCCGCAGGTTTGATTTGTGTAACATAACGCTATCACAAAGTCTAAAGGGATGCATGTATGGGTTTCTCCAGTGCAACAGTTAACTCAGTTTTCCTGTTAAGTGACTCTGTTACCTCCATCTCTGTATAATGCTACTTCATGAATGATAAGAGAATGTATTTTCTGTGGCAGCGTACTAGTTTTCTTGCCAAACGTCTTGGAGTTTTTGGTCCCATCACAGTCGGACCAGACTCCTCTCTCTCTCTCTCTCTCTCTCTCTCTCTCTCTCTCTCTCTCTCTCTCTCTCTGCTCTTCACCGTCTTCTCCTCAGAGGACCTGGACTGTTTCTTGTTCTACTCTCTCTCTTACTTCCTACTGTAGCATCTCACCGCATACGAGTGTAAACAGTTTATTCTCGCAACGAAAGAAACCTGCAGTCGATCCGGCCCCTCGCCTCCATCAGCACAACCTTTTTTTTTTGGCTTTCTTGAGAAAATGGAAGCAGGTTCTGTCTTGCAGGGATTGCAGATTGGCATGTGCACTGATCGTTTGCATTGTGTGGACTTTTGGAGCTTCTGCGTTACGCAGTCGACTGCATGACATGATAGACGCATCGAGCTGATTCTTATCCCACGTTATGTACAGGGCAGGAGTTTGATCTAGCTATGACATCAGATATGATTGTTCCATGTTGCTGTTGCCTATCATGTCAGGTTTTGGACTGGGTAAAGTGTAATTCTGTGGTTTTTTTTTGGATTTGTTTTTTATTTTCTGTTTTTGTGCAATGTTTAGTCCACTAGTTGCTTCGCACTTTATTTGTGACTTCCTTGCTTTTCGAGCAGGGTCTGTTCTGCCCGAGCTGAATGCTGACTGTTTCACTCCAGATGTAAACTCCGGAGATATTTTCATGTCAAAGAAAAGATGAATTCTCTATTTTCCTTTGTAAACTATATTTTGGCTTGTCTTGTTTTTTATCAGTGAAGATTTTAGGAGATGCAAAACTAGAAAGGGCTTACTCCAGTGCAGCTTGTGCTCTCGTGTTGGAAAGGAACGGCACTCCGAATGTACTTCTTTGTCGATCATTTACCCCCCCACGTGAAAATCGCATCGAGTTTGAGCAAGTTATTACAGTGACAATAGATTGGCCTCAGTAGTCTTGACTTCTACTGCACATACTGCCACTACCACAGTCTCACTTCATGAAATTAGCTGGAACTCTGAAATGCAGGTTACATGTTTTAAATATGAAGAACTAAAACAGGTCAAACATTTCTTCTCCAGTTCAACGTGCTTCTGTATGTGCATGTAATAAATGTTTCCGTTTACCTGCAGGCGCAATAGTAGAAGCATTTTGGTAGATGGTGCGATTTGTCCTGGAGAAGAGTTTTTTACGCTGGTCTGACGCGCTCCAAGTTAGAAATTAATTCATAGTTTAACAACATGACAAAGGTATTCGATGCCTTTTTCCGTTGTCTCAGATTTGCTAACAAAGTTAACTAACAGCAACCCTAGCGAAGATTTGAGAGTATGGCAGCTAATACACCTCTAATCAAAGTTAGCAAATTGCAAAGGGGAATTTATGAGGGTGTTAAAGTCAACGTTGTTCAGCAGAGTTTGCCTGATCGTGTTTTGGTGGGAAAACATTGAATTGGCATGTTGCGACCTTGCGCTAACTTCACAAACATTGAAACGTGGACAGCAAACCCCATTTCCCAAACAGACAAGATTAACCAATCGTCATCAAAATATATTTTTTACGTCTTGTAAGCTATTTAGTTTTGACTCGTCTGCTTGCGTCAGTCTGAGACACCACTCAGTTGCATTACTTGTTAGCACAACCTGCGTCTCTGTTGGGTTAAAGGGCGCCGAAGCTAAATCGTGTCGCAAACTGAAGAGGCAGGCGAGTGGAGCTCAGACAGGAGTCCTGTGTTTTAAAGGTGTCTCTTGAAGGGAACGTTTGACACGCTTTATGTCAAAATGTCCGATCAGTGTTGATGGTAAATGTAGTCGGTTGAAGCAGTGAATTGTTCAGTCGGAGCTGTATTTACAGAGACAGCTGAGCCTCCCTTAGTTACTGTTGCTAGGTTGGACAAGCTTGACAACAGGAAACATGGCGATGACGGTTCTGGTCAGCTGTGTGCTGCAATGTTTATTAGTTTTTGGGAGGCAGGCAGTGTAGCTCAGCAAGGACAGCCGCACATGATGAAAGTGAATGTTCACAACGTTAAGTTTTATTAACAAATTGAGGCAAAGTCTTCGCAACAAACAAGAGAATCCTTTATCTTCTATGGCTAACTCTAATTCATGTCATCTTACAAATAGGTCAGCAACCAACCTGACTGTCCTTTTCCAAATCTTCTTATTGTTACTACAGAAAAGCTGCTCAGTGGCGCTTAAAGCTAAAAAAGAAAACTTGACTTCCGGGTATGAAAATACCCAGATCTTCTACGTTGTAAGGCCCCAGCGCACTAGAGACCTCTGTTGACCGGGCTGGCAAACAAAACAAACCTAGCACATATAAGTTTAAGGCTGCTAGTATTTTCAGTTAACTTCCAGGAACTACTGAGAAGCTCCGTGATCGGCCATTGCTTCTAAAAAAAACAGTTCCACTGGAGTAAACGGTGATGACGCAACTCTCTGCTCGAGGGCTCTGTTGGGTACCAAGCTTGCTCAACTGTTATTGGAGCACAGAGTAAAAATGGGCGGGACTTAGGGAGGGTCAAATGCTGCAAAATCTCTTCTTTGGTTGTCAGTTATGTAATTTTTGTCAATGAAGGACTACAAGTTATTTCATCTTGGATTTAGCTTCTGGTCCACTCATAAATAAAAGTTGTCCTCCTGCTTGGAAATGAGCGAGATTTCAGACAGCAAAAATGTCATCCTAAAGTGCAGAGGACTTTCAGTTCTTGGTCAATATATCGCGCACTGCAGAATTTATGGCTTCACTTGATTACATTTATCATCAACACTGATTGGACATCCACATAAAATGTGGTGAATTTTCCCTTTAAGTCCCGGGATGAAAGGAAAGAGTTGCTGCTCGGTCTTTACTGCTCGTTCCCAGAGTGTTTTAGGTCTGAATAAAATCTCCCTTTAATAATACGGGGTTTTCTAAACGACTCTACAGCTCTCTCTGGAAAACCAGTTTAAGTTCCACCTTAAGCTTATAGTGAGAATAGCATTATATCACTGTTGTCCTGTAAGTCGTAGTAAAAGATCTGTAGCTATTTATTTGTTGCCATGTGATTCTCCTTATGTGACCATATTTGTTTATAAGATGAAAGAAAAATGTCAATTAAATTGAATGTGGAAGACAGATTTTTCTCTGCACATAGTCTTGATTTGCAGAATATGCTGATTTAGAAAAAAAAACTAAAAACTGTCCGATGTCATTTTACAACATCACAGCGTGTTGCTGTGGACATGCATGGTGTTTCAATCCTGTTGTATATTGTCTTTGCTATCGTTTCTATTTTGTAATCTGTATTTCCAAATGCAAAATTTAAAAGATTATTTTGGATATGTGCATGCTTGTGAAATGTTCAGAATGTTGATTTCCACTAAAAGCTGTTGAGTTTGAAATAAGTCACGTCTGGTACTTAAAATCCAATGTTTGACCTTTTTTAGTGTAGCTACAGCCTTATTATTTATTTCACCATTCATACATTTCATTTATAGAGCAGTTATCTTTATATTTAAAGATGCTTTGCATGACAAAAAATATTATTCCCAGGCTCTTTTTTGACTAAACTAGAAGGTAAATTCTCTCCACTTCTCTGTGATGTAAAAATACCTCTTAAACTTAATGCTTCATCAATTCTGATGAGCTAGTATTCTATTATTATTCATTAATAATGGTCACTTCACACTTAGCAGAGCTTAAATGAATCTAGTTACTGCACATAATTTACCAAAATCCACATTTATTCATTAATGACAGTAAAATCTTTGCAATAATTCTTCTTTCAAAACTATAAATTGTGATGTAAATATACAGTAGACAGTATAGCGAAAAACATATATATATATATAGGAATTTCTGTTTTGGTAACGACAATACAATTCAAACAATAGGTGTATTTACTGCTGTGGAGTTTTCTGTCAGGAGTTTAAACCTTAGGCGGTCTGTTTTTATGTTAAAAAATAAGGAGATTTTTTAAAACCTTTTTTGTTAAATGTTCATGAAATAATGCTGATTATTTTCTGTCTGGTCCCAGTTGTGCGTTGGAAAGTGTTCCCAGAATTCCCTGAGCTCATTTGTAGTCATCAGCCCACCAGCTGGACCTGCTGGGCTCTGTAGGTGTCAAAGTCCTCAGGAAGCGTGTCTGCAGTGGGAAACAGCAGGAAGTGAAAAACTGTTTATCCAATGGAAAAAGGAAAATTCCACCTAAAGTCATATTATATTTACAACTATACATGTTAATGCTTAATTAATTTCTACTTGTTTTATTTAGCAAGCTACCTACTGTAGAAGAGACTACTAATAGGGGTGAAATGTGCAAAACCAAAGGCATGTAGCTGTAAAGCAGAGTGACGCAATGAGCCCGTTCAGAAACTGGACTGACCGTTGCAGCGATAACGCAGGTTGGCCCAGATGATGTTCTCCTGGGAGAAGCAGAAGACTCCTAGTCGGCCTCCTCTCATTGTGGTGTCTATGATGACGCCTGTGTCCGCCACCATCTGAGGACCCTCGTAGAAACGAACTCTGCACGCCAACAAAGAGCAGGTAAAACATCACACGGGAGCAAATGGATTCATGATCTGTAGGTTTGTGCATAAAGAATCTAGAAGCGGTTCTAGTCAAGAACAGCTGTGTTTGCAATTATATTTCAATGTCGTTATCTGGAGATAACAAGTTGATTATTTTGTTTTCTTGAGAAAATGAGCTTTGTTATCTCAAGATCACAAGATAATCAACCTGTTGTCACAAGAAAACAAAAGGAACATTTCCTGTTATGTCTGTTTGTTGGTTGGTTGTTTTGTCAGCCTAATTACACAAAAACTATCTATCTAACTATCCATGATACTTGGATTGAAGATGGGTCTCAGCCCAGAATACAACCCATTTACTTTTGGTGTGGATCCAGATAAAGTGACAGATCCATGAGTTTTTTCTTTAACATTAAGAGATACGCCATTCTTTTTACATTTTCGTTTATTTCTCAGGGAATGGTACAGACATATTTAGGTGGCTGGTATCTATGAGTTAGTACCGTTCGATGCAGATCCAAATAAAAATCTTGATCCAGCGGATTTAAATATGTTTGATGTTGGATCAGGCTTCATTGAAATAAAGGAGACTGTTGGGCCTCGGCAGAGGTATGCACTCTACTGAGTGTTGTTTTTTTTTTTTTCTTTTGATGAATTATTTTGTAATCTTGAGAAATCAGCCTTCTGTTTTCCAGAGATAACAAGATAAACTAGCCCGTTATCACAGGAAAACAAGTCCAGTCTGTATGCTAAGCTAGGCTAAACATGACCAGGACAGAACTGAACTCAGAGATTTCTATTAATTATTTATTTATCCTCATTTACAATGTTGTCGAGATACAAAACAGTTAGGCAACGAGGCAATGTTTTATGTAGCTATTAAAAAAAACAAAAAAATAAGTAAAAAATTTAAAATGCACAGAGATTAATTTGACCTCTAACTCTGTCGGTACCTGATGTAGCCGTCAGCAGGTCGGTGTTGGAGGAACCAGCGGTAAGAAGTCTTGTCCTTCCAGCCAACATTGCGAGCGTCTTTCCACAGCAGTTTGACCTGCTCACTGGTGTCGCCGGTGTGCCACAGGGCGTTCCTCAGGTTCTCACCTGGACCCGTGTCGGACTTGACAGCCTTTTTCAAAACCACAAATGACAAGAAGTCTGGACCAACCTTTGATTGCAGTGTGTTGGTTAGCATGTCGTAGCAACTCTTTAATACCGGAATGCTTCAGGAAAAACTGAATATTGTAAACTTTAAACACATCTGCCCTGAGGTAGTTTACACGAAAGACACTACCTAAACTGCTAGAAAGTGTCAAATGTAATTTCTGTAACTGCAGAGTTCAGTAACAACCATGATCGCAGTTGAAGGCATCCCTGAGTAAACCAGTACTTCCTTATCCACTGGAGCTTACAATCCAAAATGTAATTATATCTAAGCATTAATATTTTTTCTTTAGCAGTCGTATGGGCTACCTTCAGTTGGATGCCTGGTTCTGCCACGGCCCTGAACGGGTTTGCCTGCCAGTAGATCTGTTCAACCTGCTTCCACATCACCACGTAGAAACTGGAGCTGTCCTGGTACCCGAAGATAAACCCTGCGTAGTCGTCGTCCGTTACCGTGTTCACATGAAACGTCCCTTCAAAGTCTACACCGCTGAAGGCAGTGTAACCTGGTGGAGAGACAGGTGTCACAGAAGTGCTGTTATAAAGTACAATATACTGTATTATTGATGGAAACTGAATGTTGTCTTTTGGTCTGATGTAATGGAAGTCAAAGGAAGCTGTGAATCCGGTGGCCAAGTGCTCTTTGGATTGCAATTTTGTTGTTTTTTTGTATCTAGCTCGTGTCTCACTGAGGATTTTGGGTGTGGATGGACTCTTGTGGTATATATATATATTGATCTCCTAATCTAACTCAGGCAAATCAACCAATGCCACTGTCTCAAAATGTCACTCACTATTCCTTTAAAAAGTAGGTGTAATAATCTTACCGACAGCCAACCCAGGATCACTGTTCATAGTCTGGACAATCTCTCTTCCCTGTACAAACAAAAAAGTGGATTTAAGATTGAATTTAATCTGAGATGATGTTTAGTATTTTGGGACACAAACTAAGAAACATGTTGTTGAACCTGGTTCAGCACCACCCAGTTGGGGTCGATCTGTGCGTCTCCCTCCGGGTCTAAAACGACGGTCTGGTACTCCCTGAAGTCGGTGAGGGTGACCTCGGCGTTTTCTGGACAAACATCGATGGTGTCGATGATGGTGTCGTTGTCAAAATCCTTCTCGCATATATCACCCACACCGTCACCTGAGGGGGTAAAAAGATGTAGACTGTGGTAAGAAGAACATTTTTCTTTATTGCTAGATGTAAGAAAACTGAGGGTGATCACACACCATTAGTGTCCTCCTGCAGAGGGTTGGGGATCAGTCGGCAATTATCGGGACCAGGTGGCAGCAGGTCCGGGACGCCGTCGTTATCATCGTCATCATCACACTCATCTCCTTTGCCGTCCTTGTCGGTGTCCAGCTGGGAACTGTTGATAACGGCTGGACAGTTGTCCCGAGAGTCTTGGTGACCGTCGCCGTCACTGGAAAAAAGAGAGTTTCACTGGCACGTGCACATTTTGTTTTCCAGTAGCCTTATTATACAGATAATTAAAAATGAATGCAGTTGATGAGGTCACACAATACCTGTCCTTGTTGGTGTCACAGGGGTCTCCAATCAAGTCGTTGTCCACATCCGTCTGAGAAAGATGAAATTCATTATTGTTGTAAAACTGATCAACATCTGTGTGACACATTCTGAGTCAACAACAGAGGTTCTCCTGATTCCCAATAGACTACAGAGGTGAGTATAAAAACAACATGTTATTACAAAGAGGGGAACAAAGGGGGTTGCAGACCTGTTCAGGGTTTTTAACATAAGGACAGCTGTCGCAGGCGTCTCCCACTTTGTCTCCATCACGATCTTTCTGGTCAGTGTTGGGAACCCTTTGGCAGTTATCCAGGTGATTGGGGATTCCTGAGATTAAAGTGGGCATCAGCAAATGTGTCAATATTTTTTACACAACAGTACAGTTTTTTTAATATTGGTACGATTAATCAAAATTTGCAGCTTTAAACCGACTTTTGATATTTTTTAAAATAGATTAGCTGTTACTACTAAAATATTAAGAAAATCTGTGTTAAACCATGTAAAAACACAGCGAGTACTTACCATCCCCATCAATGTCTTCATCACACTCATCACCGAATTTATCCACATCTGTGTCTTTTTGGTCGTTGTTTTTGATGGCGCGACAGTTGTCGCACGCATCGCCAAAGTCGTCCTCATCAGTGTTCTTCTGGTCCACGTTAGGCACCAACACACAGTTATCCTGCACCAAAATTGTTTTAGTCCTTTAGTTTAGTACAGTGACATGAGAAACATAGATGCCCACTGGCTTTTAATTACTTTTTATATCTCTGTATATCCAATCAATATTTTTTACGCATGAACCTGCATGTTGAGGATCCCATCCCCATCTGCATCTTCATCACAGGCGTCACCAATTCCATCACCGTCGGCATCTTCTTGACCAGAGTTGGGCACAGTGAGACAATTGTCCTGAAAGGAGAAACACTCACTATTAAAGTAGATGACAAGATAAAAAAATAAAATCAGATCATATAGTGACTATAAGAGTGTTTGGTTTACAAACTATCTCTTACATGGAGAACATGCTTTAAATCAAAAACTGTTCAAACTAAAAATTTAAGTTTTGAGTTTTGGTGTCCCATGATGGTCACATTGTTGTTTCTATTGCAAGTCTGGAAAAGTTTTAAGACAATCTTACTTTAAATACTAAACAAAGGTACAATTTCTGACCAAGCATCACAGCATACAGTACACATTTTACCACATCTCGGTAAGACCTGTGAATATTTTATTCTTTGCAGATGACTAAGTCATTTATGTGATTGTTTATGCAGAGGATTTGTGTCAGTAATATTCAAACATGTCTTCATGGTATTCAAGAGACTCACCTTGTCACAGTTTCTCTCAGGACAGACCAGTTTCTCATCAGGGAAACCGTCGATGTCGCTGTCAGGCCCACAGAGGTAGCCGTTGCCAGCCCATCCGACTCCACACTGTGAGGATGCATAATGTTTTATGTACTGTACAGCCTGTTTTCATCGGCCCTGTTTGTGTAGCATACAGAACCAGATGACCTAAATTGCTCAAACAGACATTTCATAATTCATCCTCAGAGATATATATTTCAAAGAGCTGGGTCAAATATGCTTACATGACTTTGTAATTTGTTTAGCAGCTGTGTACAAACCTCTATTTTTAAGCTGTGCCTGAATGTCTCATTTTAGAGGCACTTAAAACAAATGTGGCAGTAAGTAGCATTATTAAGTTTAATTTTGTAGATTTTACAGAAGCAAAAGCTGTATAAGTGGATCATGAAGATTTTCACAAAAAAATCTCCTGGGCTGCAAAAGTGTGATACTCTGAGAAATGTGAGCTCAGAACAGGAAGCAGAAAGTAAATTTATTCACCTGACACTCGATCTTGCCCTCCCGATGGACGATGCACTCAGCGCTGGCGTGGCAGGGGTTGGGTTGGCCATTCCCACAGGCTCTCTCTGGCTTACAGCCACGTCGCTGATCCCCAATGTAGCCAGTCTTGCATGGACCACACCTGAACGAGCCCTGATGACACACAGAGGAAACAGACCCATCATAAGAGTCAAGAGACAACTCTTAAACTAACTGAAATGTGCTGAAGTCTTTTTTATGGGCTATGGGACACTATATTAGCAGCGATTTCCTGTAAACATGACAGTAATGTATCTTAAATGGTGTTTATACTCACAGGGGTGTTCATGCAGGCAGAGTTCTCCACACAGCCTCCATTGCTGGTGCTACATTCATTGATATCTTTGCAGACCTTGATGGGACAAGGAGACAGGAAGAAAATCCAAAAACTTCAACTGGCTTTAGCGTAAAGAGTGAAAAAAGAGGCGGAAAACAAAGCAGAGCGAAGACTGACGTATGTTAAGGGTTAAGGTGGTGCTGAAACACACCAGTGCACACTGTTTGACATATTGTGTATGTACAGAAGAGAGTGAGGAGGTGTTGCTGAAGGATGAAGAGAGGGTAAGGTGGTGAGAAGCAAAGACAGACATGGCGAGGTGTACAGGGGAAAGTTTCTTCTCCCCAAGTTTCATCAAAAACTGTCAGCCATCTCCTAAAGGGGAGAAGTTAACTCTAACCCTTTCAATTAGATAGGTTACTTGGCAAATGCTTTAGGTGACTTTTAGTATTTATACAATCGTAATCTTTAGAGACAATCAGTTAATCTTCAGTGACAACAAGACCTCGATTTCTTTAAATAATATTGATGTAATAATGTTATTGTGTGTGATACAGCACTATAATAGACACTTTCTACCTCTGTACAACTGAAACTCAAGGTTCACTCATTATGAGAAAAATAATAAGTGAACCTTGAGTTGAGAGCCAACATTGAATCTCCTCGCATTGTTTTCTTCTTCTGTTGTAATATTAATTGCAGAAGTATTTACTGAGAGTAGTGAAGAGGAGTTGATCAGTCTCTGATTGTTCTCTTATTCTGACCTGTTTGTTGGCGGTGGCGTAGGCGAGTCCAACGCCCTGGACCTGAGGGCCAGTGTATCCAGCAGGACAGGAACCACAGCGGAAACCTGGGGAGGTGTTTATGCAGCGCACACCCATGTGACACGGCTTCACGATACACTGCCAGCAACAATGACACAGAAACAAACATCAAGACCAATACAAATCTTGTCACACATGTTTACTGAGATGATTACTTTCAACTGTGTTTTGAGACGTGAGAGATAATCAATGACAATTTAATTAGTTTTAACGTCACGCTACATTGTGCAAGTGGAGAATTGGTTCACGTGTAACTTCAAGAAAGAGATGATTTCCTATCAATTGGTAGCTTTGTGTAAGAGACAATGTGTGGGGTCCCTCAAGGGTCGATTGTCGGACATCCGTTATATAATTTATACATGCTGCCGCTAAGGTTATCCAAACCTACACTTAACTTAAAAACACTTCTCTGCGTACCTCGTCCACATCAGTGCAGTGAGTACCGTTGCCCTCCATGCCGTCAGGGCAGGGTCCACACTTGATTCCATGAGGGGTCTCCATACACTTCACTCCTGGGTGGCAGGGGTTGGGCACACAGGAGGGACGAGGGTGCATTCCTCCCATCCCTGAGGAGAGAGGAGGTCAACTTTCCTCTGTTCTCAGCTCATTGAAGCATCTTTTGACACAGTTTGTTCTACTGCTTTATTTATATCATCTCATCTAAGTTGTCCTGATGGTTTCTGTAGTATATTTGCTTTATATAATGATATGAACCTCCCAATCAACATAAATATCATTACATTATTTCTCAATATTATTCTTGTATACAGATCCAGCTTTTAGCAATTAAAAAAAAAGTTGTCATCTTGAGCACAGTTATCTGAACAAAAACAAAGCCTCAAATTCAACTGAAAACTGTTGTGGAAATTTTAACTGTGTTTTGCTCAGCTGGTCAACTCACCACAGGCTTCACACTCCATCACAGTGTTCTTCAGGAATACAATCTCTTTTACCTGGAAAATACAGTCAGTCCAATGATGACGTTTATTAGGATTTACACCAAATGTAGACATTAGCATCACGTGTTAGCTTCATGTTTGCTGTCTAAATGTTTAAAGCAACATTATGTAGAAATCGGCATTTTGTGCGATTTTGCGCCCCCAACAGTTTATGAGTGCAACACCACTATTGAAAAGTCAAATCCCAGCTCTGTACAGTTTGTACTAACTACAAACATCATGACAATGTTATGTGTTGAAAACTTGAATGTTGAAGTAAACATGTATGTAACGCCGTGATCCAACCCTCTGACTGAAGTTACATAGTGCAGAAACAAGTGATAGGGGGGCAGAGTGGCTGAGACAGAGAGACCATTCACCCTATTATAGACACTGTACCATAACATGACTTTGAAGTTGCTATTTTAAGGTAAATATGTTACAAAATGTTGATTTAATGTGTGTTTACCTGTTGTTTCAGAAGCTCTTTAATCTCAGCCAGTGCAAGGTTTGTCATTTTAATCTGACTGATAATTTCTCCATCTGAAACGAGAAAAAATATATAACAATCATTTTAAAAGACAACAACACAACAACGTCTATTTTAAGCAACAGATTTACCTTCTGAGGGAACCAGTCCACACATACACAGTGTTTTACTGTGGACTTGGGGGTAGATTTTACTTTGTGAATCCATGATGTGATGAAGGTCATACTTTTATTTTTCTTCACCACTGATTTAGAAACATTGTTGTTCGGCACTTCACTAACAAATCTTAATTTGAAGTATTCAGATCTCTTTCTGAGGTAAAATTAGAAATAATATTGTATGAATTCTGTATTACAAGTTTAAGTCATACATCCACAACATTACTCAACCAAAAGTATTAGCATTAAAATATAATGAAAGTACCAAAGTAAAAGTATTAGTAGTGATTATTTTCTTTAATATGTGCATTACTTTAATGTTGCAGCTGATAAAGGTGGGACTTCGATATATCAAAGTAAATAGTATCTACAGCTATAACATAAATGTAGTGTAGTAAAAATTACAATATTTTTCAGATGGAAAAAATATCAATTAGAAGATAATTAAAGTACGTCAGTAAAGTACCTCAAACTCGTACTTTAGTACAGTACTTGAGTTAATGTACTTTGTTACTTTCCACCAATGCCTTTAACTGCAACCTCATGTGGCTATCGGTTTCAATAAGTAAAACTAACAAGAGTGAACACACATTTTAAAATAATTCAATAAAAAATGTGAGATTTTGTTCTGAATAACAAATAAAGATATAAAACTTGGAGAGGATATGACCTGCTCCGAATGAAAACCATCATCAAGAGCAGACCAGAAACACAACAGAGGCACCAATAAAGACCAAGATAATATAATAACAAAAGTGTGTAGTCTTGACGAGCTCATCAGTCTTCCTGTTGGCTGAACATCCAGGACCAGAAGCTCAGTGGGGAGCAAATATGGTCATACAGAGAGGGGGCACAACACACAACATGATCCACTGCCTGTCAAATACCAGAGTCTAATACCTGAGGCTCCTCAGTCACCGCAGGCCTCATTTGTATCCTCTACTACCCACGCATTCACTGGAGTCAGAGATGTTTTGATTGCAGCCGCAGAATTGATTTTCCAGATATGGAAAGATACAAGGAGGATACATTTTTCAAGCTTACAGGAAAGAAACTCTGCGGGTGTCTTTGAGTTTGTACAGTGTAGTACAGTGAAGTGTTTGTCTGGGGTTTTGATGGAGATTGTAATCTCTCAACTATTGTGTCTGACAATGCAGAAATGTTGAAAAGATATTTTTCTCTCTTTAAAATATGACTGTCTAACTTTAGAAAGGACTTCATTTCTTCTTTCAAGGAAAAAAATGTCACATAAACATTTAAGTAGTTTTATTACAAAAGTAAAACTGACACAAGAAAATCTTGAAAAGCAAAGCAAAATTGAATCTATTTAGTGAATACACGAATGAGTAAACTGTGTTTGTTCATCAGGAGGAGCTAGCGAACGAGGAATCAGTGATTTATCGGACACAGCTTTTAAAATGAACGACAGTGAATTGTTATTTGACTTTTGGTGACTCACTTTAATTTGGTTTATTTGCTCAAGCTGTTTGAACTATGGTGACACCAGATAACTGCAGTGTGATTAACAAGGAAACAATAAGGTAAAATAAAATGCAAGTTATTGTTGGCATATAAAGGTGATTTGCAGGTCACTGAATCTCTCTCTGAAGAATAACTCACTTCGTTTGTGGAAATCAAATGTAAAATGCAACAAAACTAATTTTGAATCTGCAATACCTGATTTTTTGGCCCTTGTGGAAAGCAGAAACCAGTTGTGAACATAATATTGACATATTATTATGTCCACCAGCTAGTCTCTTCACTGTGTCTGTCTGCTGTTTGGTGCTGAGCAGGTGTAGCACAGTTAGTCTTTCGAGCTTTTTTTGCCGAAAACAGCTGAAAATGACATTGTGGAGCAGTGAGATTAAAACCAAAACTTGCAGCCGGACAGCTAAATGATGAGTTGAAACTCGCTATAAATCTCCAACTTGGGTGATTACTCCTTTATGAGCAACGTCTTTTATCGTGAGTCGCTTTAACTTCTTTTGTGATGATAATAAGATCACAGATTCTCTGGATTTCAGATTCACAAAGCTTATCTCAACACAGGATCTGATCCTTTGGGATTTTCAGGTGTGGTCGGATCCTGACGTTACATGCTGTTTGTCCTAATTGACCCCCATCGTCCCCCCCAAACGCTGTCCCTTCCCCCAGAGGAGCCGTACGAGGGCAGAAATCTCCCTGAGCATGAAGCGCAGGAAATGTGGTCTTCTCATTAGCAGCAACTCTGTTTACTGAATGGATTCCACAGAAGAAAGAGAAGATAGTGGAAATAAATCTCTCTCCCTGCTAATAGAAAGGTAAAGACAACAGAAAGCTCACTGATTGTTTTTCCTCATTGTGTGCAAGCGCAGGCACAGAAAACACAACCTCAGAACACCAAGCAGATACTCATTTACATTATGATATAATGATAAAGAGGAGAAATTAAAAACACTTTCTGAACAAAGCTATACACTAATTCAATGATGTTTCAAACCTTTGAAACGTTCATTCTCTCGTCCATC
This sequence comes from Pagrus pagrus, assembly GCF_965226575.1. Classification (NCBI taxonomy): domain Eukaryota; kingdom Metazoa; phylum Chordata; class Actinopteri; order Spariformes; family Sparidae; genus Pagrus; species Pagrus pagrus. Next base: position 21,738,671 of record NC_140190.1, read on the forward strand.
TCAGACATTTTGCTTTTGGTGTTTCTCCATTTTAACACATTCAATACCAGCCTATATATTAATACAGTAAAATACAGTGTTGTAAAAAGTATTCAAAAGTCACACTTGAGTAAAACTAAAGATATGGTGTGAAAATATTACTCTGGTAAGAGTGAGAGTCACCCACATGAATAAAAAATTGACAGTATTTGAGTAAAGTCTTAAAGTATCAGATATGAATATACTTAAGTATCAAAAGTAATTTCCTGACTGTAAATTTACCTCAGTATAAAAAGTATGTGTAAAAATAAATGATGCATATAATTACATGTATGTATAAACTGTATACTGTAGGTCGTTTTGTTTTTTTAGTCTGACAGTAGATAAAATAAATTTGTTTAAAATGCAATCTGCAAAGTAACTAGTAACTGAAGTTATCAAATAAAAGTAGTGGAGCAAAAGTAAAAAGAAAAATCAGAAAAAGGAAATACTTACGTAAAGTACAAGCGCCTCAAAACTGGACTAATGTAGAGTACTTGAGTAAATGTTCATAGTTACTTTCCATCACTGTTGACCGATTATTGATTCCAATATTCAGCATTTTTCTGATTATTGGAATCGTTTTGTTTTTTTAATCTGATTTGCGATTCAATAAATTAATTTAAAATGGGCTACTTTGGTAACTAGAGGCTAGAAGTTATCAAATACATGTAGTGGAGTAAAAGTACAATATTTGCCTCCAAAATGTAGTGGAGTGGAAGTATAAAGAAGCAGAAAATGGAAATACTCAAGTAAAGTGCAAGTAAAAATTGCTCTTAAGGAGAATACTTGGGTAAATGTTCTTAGTTACTTTCCATCACTGTCGACCGATTATCAGATCTGATATTCAGCTAGATATCTATTTATTTATTGATTTATTGATTTATGAAAACAATGAACATTGGATCCAAAAATCGGTCAGCAGTGACGGATTCTCTATTTAATTGCAATTTTGAGTATTTTACTTGAGTATTTCCATTTTCTGCTACTTTATACTTCCACCCCACTACATTTTGGAAGCAAATATCATACTTTTACTGCGCTACATTTATTTACCTCCAAAATGTAGTACAGTGAAAGTATAAAGTAGCAGAAAATGAAAACACTCAGGTAAAGTAAAAGTACTTCACTTTTGTTTTAGTATTTTATCACAGTTTTTCAGGCAAACATGTTATTTCCCAAGAAAGATTAATGAAGTTCCATCTTATTGTTTCCCACCTGCACAGCCCAAAACAAAAATAATGTCTTTAAATAAACAATAAACACATTCTTCTCACCTCTCTGTCCTGCTGCAGCGTGTCCTCCCATGTAGAGCGCACAGCTCAGCACCAGAAACCACAGCATGGTTGAGTCTGTGCTGCAGATGCTGCTGTCCTCTCTTCTGCCTTCAGCTCGGACTCAGCGCTCCTCCTGCAGACCTACTTTCAGTTCTCTTTTCTACCCTCGCTCTGGCTTTTATTCCCCGCTCCACCTCCCCCAACCTGGCTTTCATCCCCGTCCTTTCCCCTCAAACTCCCCTGCAAACGGGAACGGGATTGATTGCACATTAACACCCCCACATATGATACATGCAACAACATCTGTTTTTATCATACTGCTTCATTGTGGACTTTTATTTCACTCCAAAAACACAATATGGTTTGTTTGAGCGAGTTGATTGGTGTTCATATTATAATCCTTCATTTATGACAAAGTGGGCGGTCAATGTTCAATTTTATATGTTTAGTTTTGAATGTATTGATCGGTTGGTTGTGTGTTTGGCTCCTGATTTGGCAGCCTGACGTGAGAGAGAATATGGCTGGAAACCGAACTGAGACTGAACGCAGCCTCCATGACCGACAGGGGACACAGTATGGAGGCGATTTACAGAGGATCTGACCAGGGTTACTTTGGGCGCAGGAGAGGCGTGAAACAGGAGAGAAGCTGCAGAGGGTCGTACATAAGCAGCAGCCGATTATTTACTAATGTTACTCTGTGAATTGAGGATTTATTTCAACCAATCTGGAGGCGATTGTTGAAAGACAAACCAGTGACTGTGTTGGTGAGCTATATTTTGTTTATGTTGAGCTTGAACGAAGTGTGCTTTAAGCTTGTCTTACTTGAGTAAGAGTATTTAATTCCTTGATATTTTGTTGTTTTGTGAGTTCATAATGTTAACAGCTGGCATATATCTCCCAGCTAAAACTACAGGGCTATCAGACTACAGAGTGGTATTAGTAGACACGACGGGCCAGGGCTAGCTGGTTGACTTGTAGAAATTCTGCAACACAGTACGTAGATGTCTTTGTCATACCATCAACACTGTTGTTTCTTCAAACTACAGTTCTGGCCGTATCTTACAAATTGCTCCTTTCATGACTAAGTAAACAAATAGTCTGTTTTTTTTTACTTTAGTGTCACACCATTTTGAGAAGAAATTCAAGTAAAGAATGATCTTTTAGATCATTTTTAGAGTAAGTACTTACTTTGTCACCAATTTATATTTTTTTATTTATTAAACACAGTAACTATTGTCTTTACAAACCAATCCGCAGCCACATTACCTGATTGTTGATGAAACTGGCTCTGCAACAGCTTTACATAGATGCAATGCTTCCCGTTAACTGGCCTCAGACATCTGAGTAAGGTAACACAGAAGAAACACAACTCACTTCTTAGATAATATCAGAAAATAGTTCAGATCCAGTCCAGATTTTACAACAAACCCAAGTTTACTGCTTCATGATTACAAATGCATTAGATTCTAGTGTGTGTGTGTGTGTGTGTGTGTGTGTGTGTGTGTGTGTGTGTGTGTGTGTGTTAATGGCATCAGCAGATGTCAGTTACATTCCTGGCAGTGAAGTTTTTGGTCCAGTCACCTTGATAAGCTCTCACCACCTCCTCTCTCTGCTCGCTGCTTTGCCCAAAAAGAGGGAAGTCTCACTCTGGGCCTCCTCTGGAAAAACAAACACATCAGCAGCTTGTTTCTGTCGCCATGCTGGAGACCTGGACGCTTCACTCTGAAGTGGAAGAAATTAAACATCTCTGAGATCTTCCTTCTCGTCTTTAAACAGCAGGAAATTAATGTTTTCAGGAATGTTAAGTCATTAAATTAATTGTTTTATCAATGAAAACGATCTTATTCCACACTGTCTGTCAGTATCACTTACTGTATGCAGTATTTCTTCATCACCTCATTCCAGCTCATCGTTGAAGCTTGATGTTTATATTTGAATCCAAGACTCCTTGTTTCATCTGCATACATTAATCAAAATTAATTATTTTCTCTGTCTTTTGCATCATTACAGACCCACTTTCTCGAAATTCAGCCTGACACACTTGGTATCTCTGGAAACTGGGATGTCCACTAGAACTTAAAATAAGTTCTTTCAGTTCGAACGATGTTTGGCTGCACAGAGTGAGTTTGTACTGACTGACCCATCTGCCAGGCTGCTGCTTGTTGAAGGGGAACCCCACCATTTTTACCCACGTACCACTGCATATAGGAAAATATAGGGGAAAAAACTATAAAAAGCATCTATTTTAGCTTTGAAACTACAACTTTGAGGCTAGCAGCTTGAGGCTACATTAGCCTGCCTAGTATAACTGTGTGACCATGTGGTGATGTAATTGGAAAAAACAAGTGAAAAAAAAAAGGTTTTCAAACTGGGAACGCCATCTCAAGTTGGACCAACAACACAGAGAATCTGAGAAAATGATGCTGCATTCACGTGATCCTCAAATAGTCCCACTTCTCGAGTTTGGAAGTCGTTCTTCGGACTTCATGCGGTCAAGTCAGAATGTAGGAGTGACGTGGACGCCAAAAAGAAGTTGTTTTGTGTTTTATATATAAAGCCAGGATGCTTTTCTGGCTATTCTGACCCACAATGCTCCACATGAAAGTGTAAGTACTATGTTCTTTGTACTCCTTCTTTGTGCTAAGGCTGCGATGGATATAGGAGCAAGAGAGTCAAAGCTCAATGCGCACTGTCATGACGAAGGAGTGCAGTATGTCCTAATTGTAGGCATACTGCAAGCAACAGTGTGTACTTTGTAAGGGCAGCTGCAGTACATACTAAAAGTAAAGAGAAAAAGTACACGATTCAGAACACGCCCATGCACGTTACCACCAACCCAATATTTACTTTCATCCGCCATGTTTCAGCGTCATATGACGTCAACCCAGTAACTCGTGTACCAAAACTTGTTCTGACTTTCTGAGCTGTTGCTTTGTCTTGAGGGGGCAGCTGGTGCAGTGGTAATCTTTTTTGTTGTGATTTATTATCTTGAGCTTGAATTATAGTCCTTTCTCATCTGCGTCTTCAGCAGAAATGACCCAGTTTTCTTACAACTATCAATAAAGTTTATGTCATACAGAAAACTGAAGAGAATAAATGAAACCTTTGGACTGTGTCCTTCACTCTGCTGAACTGATGTTTCAGAGATGGTTTCTGCATGTGAGCTCCAACAGTGCAACAAGCGTAACCAACACATCCTTTACCTCCCTGATCTCCTGTGCTGGTGGAGGAATGCCAGAGGAATGTTAAGGTCAAAGGTCGGGTGTAACAACCTCCTGCTAAGTTCATTAGTGATGCTTTATTGCTTGTGCTACAAGAGTTTGTCTTGTTTGTACAAGAGCTCGGCAGGGGGCGTCCAAGTTTCTCAGGGCGTGCCCTCATGTTGACCTCAGACCTGTCCTTTCACCTCCTAACAGCCTCAGAGTTACATAACAGAGGGTTTATGAAGACATATGTAGTCCTGACTGCCAGCTGAGTCCTGGACCAGGACCAGGTCTGCAACAGGTCTTTAGTGGTGGAGTTTTAACACTTCTTATCCTTTACAGTTAAGAATAAGTGCAATGCATCAACACTCCTTAGTGTTAGACAACTGGTCTCAGCTGCAGAATGACTTAAAAGGGCTTCAGATTAATAGATCAAATCCCAACGATGGCTGCAGACAGCTGTGTTACAGCTCAGATACAGAGGCTTCACACGCAGTATGAAGGTTCGTCTGATTCTGAATTGTGAAGTGCTGCACTCAGGTAAAGTTTTGAGGCACTTGTACTGTTGTCCATTCAATGTTACTTAATGCTTTAATCCATTTTTCTGACATGATAAACTTCTAAATCATGATGCGTTTTTCACCAAGTCATTTCAGTCTAAATTTTAAGGGGCTTCATGTCACAATTTGTAGCAATTTACATATATTAATCACTTTTTATTGGCCATATGTGACATGAAAAATTAGACCTTCTTTGTCTCTCTCAGTTGTCTGTACAAGCCTGCAGATGATTTGTTAAAGTTGTTCAAGGAGCTGGACTGTGGATTTCTTTGTGAAGGACTTGGTTTTTCTGCGACAGTCTGAATGATGTGACTTTATGCAGGTTCTCAAGTGCCTCGTCTCAGTGCCTCTCTGCTCCTGTAGCTAACGTTAGTTTAGAAATGGAGTTTGCTAATGTAAACTAATAAGCAGCTTCCACCTTTCCAAAGAAGTCCTACAGAGCCGCTTTAAAGGTGCTTCTTTTGAGAATTGATCCCATTCAGTTTTGGTGCAGATTCAGATAAAGGGACGGTTCCAGCAATTTCTTTCTCTCCTTCTTTAACACTGGGGATAGGGCATTTTTGGACATTTTTGTTAATTTCTCAGGGAATAATCCATGGATCTTGATGAAAAAGTTCATCCCTACCACAAATTTTTGAAGCCATTATCTTTTTATCTAATATTATCTTGAGATCATAAGTACATTATTTTTCCATTTCAACAAGATAATTGACTTGTGACCCTGAGATAAAAACATTTTTAAAAGTATAATTCCAAGCATGGGCCATTCTCAACGTCCACAGACATACTATTCACACCAGCCGAGCATTTACACCGAAGTTACTGAAAGGCAAAGTGTCCGAGCATCCATTTTGTTTTATATCCAGTTATTTCACTTTGATTAAACATCCAAAAGCTGCTGATGTGCTGTTGTAATGTTTCATGTAATGAGCTCAATAAATGTCAACAAGAAAATGAAAATAAAAAGCATCCAGACAAAATGTTTCTCTTGATTTTATTTAAAGACATGAAGTTGTCTCATCTCAATGTAAAAAGCAGCAATGTTCTTTCACATTATGCTTTATTCACATTTGGATTTCTGATTGAGATTCAGGTGAATTTATATTTTCTATTTCTTTATGAACTGAACTCAGTTTAAAGGAAACCACTGACACCCGGTAACACAACTACTGATGTGGAACAGAGGCCCATGCAGCTCCTACACGTGGATCACCACACAGATGTTGAGCACAGATGTTCACAAACACATAAATAAATAGGTTTCAAATGTCCAGGTTGGGTTGAAGTGTGAAACATCTGCTGTGGTATTTACAGAGTCCTGTGCTGTGTAAAATGCAGAAAAGCACCATTTTGCTCTAATAGAGAGGGTCTCATTTGGTAAAACATCAAACTGTCCCTTTCCCTGGAAAGGAATGGGAAGTCCCGTCATGTGGAGGCCATGATGGGGGCGAGTCGGATGCAGTTTCACCGGAGCAGCGCGGCGTCCTACTCGGCTTTCTTAACCTTCCTCTTGCGAGAGCCTTCGCTCAGCTCCTCCTTGCTTTTCAGAGGTGAAGATGGGACAGCGGCGGGAGCGTGATGGTGGTCTTCCTCAGATCCACCCAGAGGGGAGCCGAACAGCAGGTGGCAAACCCAGGACTCGATGAGAGCGAAGGGGGAGCCGTGAGAGTGTCGGGCAGTCATCACCACCTGAAGGAAAGAGGAGTCAGTCAGAGGATATCAGACTGATTTTGTGATACTAAAGGGGCATTTCATGAACCTCAGTACCATGAGAGCCTATGTTATAAACCGGTCACATGGACTGATGGAAAACAGAGAGGCATTATGGGAACTGTAGGATTCCAATCCAATTCCCATCTACAGAATAAATCTTGGCATTGTTTGTTTCAGCAAATCACGGACATGAGGAATCTCTATGTAACCAGAGCTTAACTACAGCGTTGTCACAAGACAGTTTAATCTTGTGACAACGCTGTGGTTAAGCTCTGGTTAGGTTTAGGCACAAAAACTACAAGGTTAGGGTCAAGAAAAGATAATTTTTGGGTAAAAGGTCCAGTTTTGTCGGGAGAAAAACATCAGCAAAACATCCTGACGTCTCCCTAAAAATACAAGATTTGTCGGTTCAAACAGGAAGCAGTCGGTGGTCTTGAACAGAGCGCTGTTGCTTGGTAGCTGTCTCATAAAAGTCATCTGAACTACGTCACTTTAAAACAATGTTATGATATGAAACACAAGCACACAACATAGGTCTGCAGACACAGACAATGCCAACATTTTATTCTATATCTTGGCATCTGCTGCATTGATTTTGACTATTCTGTTTTTAAATGTATCTCTTGCAAGTCCTCCACCTGTATGGAGGTGAAATAATAAATTGCCGCCCTTTAAGGACGTCTTTCTGAGTTATCATGTGAACAAACCAGTCACGTGCACTGTTTCTCACCATAAGGCCTCACAAACATCTTGAATGCATTCTTAACAGATAAAAAACTAAATCTCTGCCTTTATAAAGCAAATTTTATTCACGTTTGCTGTTGGTATTTTTCATTGATGTAGCTGGCCCACTATAAAGAAAGAGCGCAAATAAGTCCTACAGACTTTGTATCATGTGAATGTGCCTCCTTATCGCTTCGATCTGCTGGCAAACATAGAAATGCCCAAAAGCAGCTGTGTGTTTGGATGCTACCAACAGGGTAAAGAACCCAGAGTGGACTTTTTATAAGCTGCTGAACCAAAAAACTGAGCCTCTGAGGAGACAAAAGTGGATCCAGGCTCTCTGTCGCTATGCAAAAAAATGATATTGACATTCCCAATCCCCCCTTCAAAGCTCTGATTGGTCGCCTGTTCCTCTAAACTGGCAGAGACAGCTGGAGATTAGCAAAGCAAAACCTTTTTGAATCACTTAACAAATCAGAGATGTGGGCAGATTATAGTCGAGTGCGAGACACAAACAAAACAAGGCTCCACAGAGTCAATAATGGTCGTATTCACCAACTTCTATGACTTATATCTTTTACTGAGAAAAAAACACTTCACACAGCAGCCCTGATCTCACCTTGCTGGTGGCCATGAAGATGGTGAAGATGAGGATGAGGGTGCTCTTGGACACTGGCAGCCAGTGGGCCTCCTGCATGGTGAAGAGGATGGCTCCGTACAGACTGGCTTTGGTTGGGCTGCACAGACAAAAGACAAAACTGTGAGTCGAACATCTGAGCTGGTGAATATAAAAACTAAAAACAACAGTTGTTATATTTGCATTTTCATTTAATCTGATTGTTTGGTCGAATGTTTTGAACGAAAGCCTGAGCGTTCCTCTGTAGGCTGAATACATTCTCTGCTTATCAGAAGATACAACCTTTTATTTTGGGGGATAAAAGATTTTCATCCGACAGTGACATTGTGCAAGTCTGGTGCATTTTTTGATATGACCACCAGGGGGCGGCAAAGTCACACTATGTCAGATCCTTCACTACGTGACTTCAACAAACCTGCTGTTTCTCAGAAAGCTTGGATGTGTTTTCTGTCAAATCTTAGTCACAGCAGCTTCCTTAAAGTCCTAGTTTTCTCTCTGGGGTTTGGTGGGAAACAACTACACACTTGAGGAGGCGCTTGTATTTTCCCATCCACAGCAGGAAGCACAGACTTACAATGACATGCTGAGGATCTCGTTGGTTTCGGGCCTCCACACGCCACGCAGCAGCTGCTCAAAATTGGAAATGAGAGCCACTCCAGACCCTGCGAAGATAAAAATAGACAATGGAAAAAATGAGGACAAAAAAAGTCTGTGTCTCGTGTGACTGCTCTTATTTGGCTTCAGCTTTTCTCTCATTTTCATCATGGGTGCCTGCAGGGTTTCACTACTGAAGCAGAGGCAGTAGGGGACAAGACTAGGGAACCCTTTATATATGTTTCTATGGACATTTCTACACAAAATATATATGTTTAACTTTGTCGTTTCCTGAAGGTGTTTCTGCGGCAACGTTACACACATCCTTTGCTCAGGTAGAAGTACAGATACTTGTCGACTTGTGTCAACACATTTACAGCAGTGAAAGGAGTCAAATCACAGCGAAATCACAGGACGCTGACCTTTGACGTATCCAACGATGACCATGATGACGAAGCCGTGGTGGTAGGCGTGGTGGGCGTGGTGAACGCCGGCGGCGATCTTACGAGTGCGGACGACCTCCTTCAGGGCGACCAACACCAGCTTGATGGGCAGGAAAGCCACACATTTATAGAAGAGGTTCAGTGGGCAGTAAAAGATGAGGTACCTGAGTTTGGATTGGACACAGAAAAACATGGTGGAGAGTTAGATGGGACAGTCTCTCAGTCTCTCAATCTAAACAACAAAACACACAAGTAGTGTGGCATCATGGGAGTTGTTGTCTTCATTGTTAAGAAAAATCTATCCGGGTGATTAAGCTAGAAGTATCCACAGCCGAGGTAATGTTTTAAAGTTTGATTCATGTTTTTTTCAGTCACATTCGCCAACCTTACTTCCTAAATCTCTGACTTTGTCCTGGAAGTTTTCTATCCGTTTGGATTATGAATTCGACAGGTGGGCGATTCTTACATATTGCACCTTTAAAGGGTGTTAAATAATTATTAGAAATGCTCCACAGTCCTTGCTGTAGACATTTGTCCTATTTATTTTTGGTATAAAAGTTTGAGCTAGAGACACTGAGGTCTGTAGAGGTCTGTAGATTGTTTCTTTAAAGATATTTGTCTGATACTTAAAACCTTAAAGACAAAACTGTCTTCAGATACAGCGGCTGATATGTGGGAATTAGCTGAACTGATCATTTAAAGAGTTGTTTCTTTCCCCTTTAAGAGCCGGAAAATACATTCATTTTTTGAAGGGACCTCCAAACAGTGGCAGGCAAAAGATAATTTGATCACATACAGTCGTCAAAGTTTGATTTTAAAAAAAGCATTAATCAAAAAGTTTGATTTGATGCTCCATCCATTTGACCTTAAGACAGAAACTGAAGGGGAAACATCCTTCTGAGGATTTTCTCACCAGACAGCTGAGGCCAGCAGGATGTGGCTGTTGTGTTGGAAGTAGTCGATGGGGCTGCTTCCAAGCATGATGTCTGCCAGGATGTAACTACCAAAGCAGTAGAGCATGGCACAGAGCCAGGAGGCCACGGGACTCCTGCGAGAAACCTCCACCGAGCCTGCAACACAGAGGAGGAGCCGTCAGGGACAACATGAAAATCTGAAAATCTTAGTTTCAATGCTCATGTTTTCACAGCCTTAACAAGCTGCAGTGTGTCACTGATTATTATAAACAGTTACTCATTGAGTACAAAACAACACTCCTTTGTCATATTTTACCATCCGCCTGACACACTGCAGCTTCTGTGCAAGAATATTTTTAACTGGGTGACTCTTGTCTTCCAATATAAATCATTATTAGGCACAGAAGGTATCAAACAATTATATAATTCAGCGATGTCTCTGCAGTCATGGTCCTGTCTGGTAATGAAATAAAATCCAGAGACCTCTTTGTCCGAGACCGAGACAAGTGCAAGTAAAACTGAGACGAGACCTTCACAAAGTGGTCTTGAGACCACAACCAATCTCAAGTACAACAACACTACAAAACAATGAATGAAAATGATTAATTAAAGGTAAATAATTCCAACAAAGTAAAAGAAATGTGCAGAAAGGGTAAAAAGTTTCAAAGATGCCGTCACAAATGTTCCTTTTCAAAACTTTCTCTGAGTTCCTGCAGAGAAAGGGGTCATTATCAGTGGATCCCTTGTGTGTCTTGGGGCTGTATCTTTGTCCACGCCCAGTCGACTATTCAGCTCACGCCCTGATAATCTGCCTTTTTATCAAGACCTAATATTGACTCAGGACTTCAACAGGCATTTATAAGCTGACAGTTTTCCATCTGAAGGAAGTATTCGCACAGAACAGACCGCTCTTTATAACTTATTAAACTGTTTTTCTGCTTTATATGATGATTTAATATTCTTTTTCTGAATGTGACATGTAAAGGAAACATTTAGTATTTCTATGTGGACTTATTACGTTCTAAACATTTGTATCAGGTCACCACAGATCATGTCATGACATTTATACCAGTCAAAGGTGTATATACAGGGTGTTTACTGTCTGATTAAGTCAGGCCTTGTATCTACAGCCATTATGTGTTTGGCGGGTTGGTTTCAGTCTCAATGAATCTATCAAGCCTTACACGTATATAGTCCATGTTTGTCCTACTAACAAGAGGACAGGAAACTTTATATAAAAATGACTGCATCTCTCCAAGCCGGTCTGTTTGTTGTCCCACAAGCTTTCTTGTTCTCATTTCCCTATTTTATCCTGTGTGTCCCCTTTTCACCTCTCTGTGCTGGAACAGCAGCCGTCCTGGGACGTCTCTCAATGCCCCATAAAACCTGACAAAGTGACTTTCACACACAAAAAACAAAAAGAAAACAAAATCGAGGTCCCTCAAAATGACCAAGTAAAGTTGAATAATAGTTTTAGGTTGTTACAACTTATTAGCTCATACAACTCGGTTTCCTAATCTTTTAAAATGTACAGCGTGTCCCTCTCCACTCATTCCAGATGTTTTGGATCTGGATCTTTGTCCTTCATAGACTCAGCATCTTCTCTCGTCTTTCTCTCCCTTCATGTGCTTGTTTCCTTTCTCCTATCTGTGTGAATGTTGTAGTTGAGTGCATCCATCACATTTTATTTTGAAGGGTCCAATTAAAGTACAGTAAGTGTATTATTTCACTCTTAAATGTAGTGAAATGAAGGTAAAAAAGTACTTAGAATAAAAATGAAACATGTATTTGAAGCACAGGCACCTCAAAAATGTACTTTTGAGCAGTACTTGATTAAACGAACTCAGTAAACGGAGATGTGAACAGAGCGCGGCTGCTCCACTGCACAAATCTCCAACAACAGGTGGGTGAGGGTGTCGTGGTGCGACAGGCGCTCAGTTTGAGAGCAATCTGATCCTGAGAAATGCCGCCCTATAAATACATCCTGCTCAACTGCTTCTCCTGCCCGCCAACTGACAGGCCTGACTTAACCTCTGACCCCAACACTTGTCCACCCCCCCACCTGCTCATGTTGACCCCCGAAACTCATTCATGTACTGAACCGTTCCAACATGTACTGTGAGCCGGGACACTCCTCTCAGACACATGTGGGAACAGTGCGACATTTGACTGTAAAATATTGTGAGAGATGAAGATAACGGTGAACAGTTACAGTCATGATGTCAGCTGTCACAGTGAGCCTGAGCTCTGATGAAGCAATGGACGCACATAAGTGATAATTGTTTACATGAAATACAAGTAACTGTATATATATATATTGGCTAACTTTATGCATGTGATCAATCAAAATGGGAAATGATCACAGCCATGAATGTTAAAAGGGCTTTATGTGACAATTTACATGTATTGATCACTGTTTTATTGGTCAGATGTGAGCGAATTTTAACTTGACGTGAAAAATTATGACCTTCCTCTTCTCTCTCGGTTGTCTGTACAAGTCTGTGGATGATTTGTTTAAGAGGCGCTTCGGAGGTCTGGACAGATCATTTCCTTCTGACTTCATACCCCCAGATGTTATTTTATCACATGAGGCAATCATAATCTGACGTCCTGCAAACAGTCAATGTGCCGCCTAAAATTAGTGTCACTTTCCTTTAAGGCCGAACTGTAAACTAGATTAGATGAATAGTTTATTTTAGAGAGAAAATTAACTCATTTTCACCTCAATTTAATTTCACTGGTCAGGACACCAAATAGACTGAACAGACTCTACCAAAAAGTAAAAAGGCAGTTCCTCCCCATCATTACTACAGACTACAGACACGTCATCCGAGCTGTAAAGTCAAGTCAAGTCACAAGTCTTTAACTTCCCACTCGAAGTCGAGTCTCAAGACGCAGGACACCAAAACAGTAACTTGAGTCGAGTCAAAGTCTCGAGTAGCTCTGATATTTTCCTGGATTTACTGCATGGAGTATCACTGTCGAGGGAAATGTCGAAGATGATAAAATAAAAATGTAAAACTTCTTTTTTTTTACTTTAATCACTTTAATCGCCAATACATGCCCCGGTACAGTTAAACTACCTCACTTTGCACATACTGTAGCATGACAGTAGTTCTAGTTTTCCAATTATATGTCTGCATTTGTGGTTTCTGTGTGTCATATCAGCTACTGGATGTCTACACTTCCCTCAGGAGCAATAAAGTATCTGTCTGTCTAAAAAGATTCATGTCCCAACATCCCCATGTCTGGCAACAAAACACATGTTGATCTTTGAAGCTCTGAAGCTCTTATCTTCGTGCCAGAGTGAACTTTTTCTTTAGGCTGAGGGGAATAGGATATTTTCAAAGCTACACACTCCCAGGAACATTAAGGTCGCGTTGGGCTGTTAGCTCTACAGCTTATTTCATGTTTAGTGTAAATACCTGTGCAGCAGAGGGGCTTCAGAGACCCACTGACACTGTCTATTTCAGGATCTTCTATTTATTGCCTAAGTCGCTGGTATGCACAGGCCTTCTCTCGGGTTTCATCCTGCTCGAGGTCTGTTGCTCAAAGGAGCTCAATCTTGGGAAATATCAGACTTTTTTATCCAAAGCTGAGTGGGTTTAATCTACCCTGAATGAGGTCAGGCTGCTGCAGGAACAGACATTCCCCCACAGCAAGCAAGCAGAGCTGCAAGAGCTCCTGCTGCTGCTTATGTAACAGGTCATGCTTTATAAGGATAGGGTGCTAAACAGATATCAGCAACAGAAAAGTCCCTATAGGGATATTACAGCAATGTGTGGTTAAAAAACAGAAACACAGCTTTAGAGTTGGCTACATGCACCTTTAATTTATCGTCTTTCTCATCTCAGAAATTGCTTCTAAGTTTTTAAGGGTTTAATATTGAATTCAATGTGTTAGAAATATGTTATTCTAGACATATTTTTCTTAGTGTTGATGTGAGTCAATGCATGTTTAGACACAGGCTATGGTGAGCGTGGTAGTGCCTAAACAACAAGCAGAACTGCATTATAGATAATCATGTTTAACAGATTGTAAACAATGCTTTTAATGTGAAAAACAAAGCTGACAGAAAGTGTAAGACACACTCACCTGGCTCATACTTGAGGTAGAGGATGGACACGATGTAATAAGCGAGATCAAACACAGGAAACATTCCCAGTTTGGAGAAAGTTTGGGGAAAATCGCCCAAATTAAGAACTGAGAGCACCTCCATGTTGCCTTTCTGTTGACGACTGAATCCTGTTGTTGTTCTGTGTTTTCTTCTTCAGTCCAACTGCTGCAGTCTGGATCAGAAAAAGCCCCCCCAACCCGGTCCACCGACTCTCCACCAAGCCCCCCGGTCTCGACAGTGAGAGCCTGTGACACTCAAGCCTTCCTATTAATACCGCTCATCTCCAGCAGCCTCTCAGCATCATCTTCATCATCATCATCCTCAGCAGCAGCAGCAGCATCTGCGCTCCGTGCCAGCTGCTCCGCTTTTCAGACGGCAGGTTTTACACGTCAGCTGCTGCTTCAAATGTGAAAACAAAAGGCTGGTTGTCCTCCTGCATTCATCGTTATTTAAGAGAGAGGTTCCTGGAAAACGCAGCAGCGGAGCCCGAGACAAGTGTCCAGGATTAATACGCACAAAGATTCATTCACTCTCTCAGAAACAACAGCCCGCAGCCCGGATGGGATCCTGCACCAAGGCTGACTCACAGCCAAGTGATCCGCTCTAATCCTCACGCAGCTCGGCCACATTTGGTGATATCACCGGCTGTTTACATTGTCCCACATGATGCACACATGTTGTGGTTAAAGGCGCAGTAATACTAAACTTACATAGACGCACAGCAATGCGATTTGATTCATTTTAAATGTGATTTAATGTATTTATTTTGCTATTTCTTGCTTTCTTTCTTTTTTTTATTGGAGAATAATAATAAGAGCAATGACCTCATGCGCCACCAGGGGGCCCTACAGCCACACAGTTGAAAATGAAGAAATGGGAAGGGGGGCGTCCTCGTTTGACATGGTGAACATGTCTTTGTCTTCTAGCTACACATACATTCACAACCCATACACCCATATTTTGAGATTTTACCCTCAGATAGATGCTATGGGTAAGAGTATATACAGCAAGATGCGTCTACCAATTCAATTAAAAGCAAGAAAATCCCCCAAACTAGTGGTATGAGGTGTCCACTTGACATAAATAAATAAAGTTGTTTACCCTATTGATGTTTTATTTATTTATTTTTGTCAATTCTGCCAACAGCACTCAGCTCTCTGGGGACCATATATCTTATGTATTACATATGTGCTTTGAAATTGTACAGACTTTTCAAGTTATATATTTTTACTTATTTCTAATTACATTTACAAAAGTACAATGCAAAATTACATATTTTAAAATGTAATAGAAGGTGAAAGAAATGTGAGTAATTATTTCACAAGAGCACAAAATAATACAGAGAAAAATGGAAATTAAAGTAAAGCATTTTTCACACAATACCCTAAAAGCTCCAAGTAGCCAAAATGTTTATGAGATGATGCAATGATGTCATATTGATACAAAAAAATATAGTTTTGTGTCAATATGAGGGTTATTAGCAGACTATGTAACCGAATTGACAAGCAGCTAAAAACCATCAACAAATAAATACATTTTTAATTTGTATATATTGTATAGACAAAAAATAAAAATATATTAAAATAATAAGAATGATAATAATAATAATAATAAAATGTAAAAAAATAAATAAATACAAATGAAAATTAATTAATTAATTAAATTAAGTAAAAATAAATAAACCTGCCGCTGCTGTCACGTTTCTTGTCTACAGGTGGCGCACGTTGCTCAGGTATGGCAAGAAATGCACCTCTGTAATTCCCTAATTTTGGTCTTACAGGCAACATTTCTTGGTTGATGGACAGCTCCCATCTCATTCACCCCACCCGCGCATCTAACTATATGACCGTAATCATTTACCATCTATTGCTGCTATAACGTAAATCAAATGTATTGATCTGGTCAGTGGAGAAAGACGGAGACACAGAGCTTGACAGGAACAACCTGATAGTCTAACTACAGGGAATAAAACCTATGTATGAGCCGTCAGGGCACTGGAACGCTATTGGTCACAATCCTGATTGCGTGACGAACACGGAAGTGAGGCGTCTCTGTGATGTGATGTGAACAAAATGATCGGAGATCTGTTGATATTCGGGTAATTTGCTCGTTTCTGTCATATTTCTCTTACCTACACAGATTTTTTCAGTCGAAATAATCTCTCGGTGCGTGTTATTGTGTACTGTGTTGTTAGTTAGATAGCCGTGTATCAAGCTAAATAACAAGCTAGCTCTGTGCTAATGCCAGCTCACCAGCTAGCGTTAGCTCAGCAGGTACATAACACTGTTACCTGTCAACAAACAGTTTGTGTCTCTGTTCTCTCTAGGACCTTACTGGTGAATGCAGGGGCTGTGCTGAATTTCAAGCTGTGAGTATTAATGTCACTGTCACAGTCATGAACCACCACTGATTATTTAAACCTGATATCAGAGCTTCAAAACGAAATAAACAATTGCCTGTATGTGATTAGCAGCAAAAGGAAGGAATCCCACGGGTTTGGAGATGAGTCCAGTGCACCAACCACAGGTGTGTCTTCGAAAAAGAAAGAGTTGGTAGCCAAAAATCAACCAAAAGATGTGTGACACAGATATTTGTAGTTATCAAAGAAGTATCACATAAATGACGAGTCTGTCTTTCAGGTGACAACATCAGAGAGTTTCTGCTCAGCCTGCGGTACTTTCGGATCTTCATCGCTCTGTGGAACATCTTCATAATGTTCTGTATGGTCGTGTAAGTAAAAGTCTTGATGCTGGTAATAGTAATGTAGCTGTTGACATGTAATGGTTAGATGTGATGGTGAGCAGGCTGTAACATATATAGAAAACACTTGAATAGTTGATGCTGATGGAAGTTAGTCAGTTCTGAACAAATCCCATGGAAAGACTACAACCAACGATGAATTCATCCTACTTGAGTATTGTTCATGTTGCTGAAGACTAAAATATCTTATACCTTTCTGCCAGAGAGTTCAGTCTTTGTACATGAATAATTAAAAACACACTGATGAGTCACACTGTTGCACTGGCTGATATTACATTGAAAACTATTATATGTTGTGCCATTGTCTCATACACGGCCTCACTGTCGTCAGTCCTCGTTAGATGTTTATAAAGCCGTGTCTGAAGAATAGTCCCACAGTCACTTTTCTCCCCTCAACCTGCCTCTTGTGCTGCTTCAGTTTTTGATTTCCCAAAATACTCTTTTAAAACATGCTTCTTTTCTAACTGGCTGAATGTCTTCGATCTCACAGATTGTTTGGATCATGATCAATATTTGTGGGGCGACTGGACCTCCACCACCAGGACGTCAATTGCCCAAGATGGATGCTACAAACTTCTCCTTAATAAGACTTTGCTGGGTTTTTTTGTCTTTTTAACTGTAATTATCCCCCAATCTCCTTCTGGCTGTAGAGGAATTTATGAATCGCTGTATTTATTTTGTCTTACTGAAGTTGTTACATTTTACCCTTTTTTGCTAAGCTGAAACTGTACCAACACCACTGTCTTTGCTGGGTATTTGTTGTCTTGTTCCCTTCAAAATGACGGACAGCCCTCACTAACAGGAGAGAAATGTCTCCTGTGTGTCACCATTTCAGGGTCCTGTTTGGCCCTAAAACCTCACATATCATCTTGCTTAAACATCCTTTTATTCATTATTTTCTTACACAGCAATCAGGATTCAGCTAAATTCAACAAACAAATCAAAATAATGGCTGTCACTTAATGAGCTCTACATCTCCTCCGTTAAAAGAATATTTTAATGCAACCTCTCAAAAAAATGCCATTTCCCTTTACTCTGGGCCACATGTGCTGTATGTAAATGTGTATGCACTAAAATGTAAATGTGTCCATAATCTTAACAATAAAAATACAGTTTTCTTATCCACTGTCTGTTAACTGACTCGCCTGACTTGTAAATAACTTTTGCCCTTTCAGTATTGCAGCTTTTCCATTTTACTGTTCTTTTTATCAGGCCTTGTTTGTTATTCTGTAAATTTTTTTATAACCTTAAAATCATAATTAGTTGTAACCACTATTAAAATTCCTTTTACATTTTTGATTCACACCTTTTCCACAGTACCTCTTATTTAATTGAGTTTTAAGACGAAGTCACACTTGTGTCATTTTGGTTTTAATTTTGAGAACTTAATTTAAAGAGGCAGCGAGTAGTTATTGGCTTTACATTGCAAAAAGGTCCTGGGTCTCAATGAGGGAGCCAAAGTGAAGATTTTGGCTTAAAAAAAAGTAAATAATACATTTTCAAATCAATTTGGGATCTTGGGGGTTCCTCAGACTGGAGCCATTTGATGTTTTTTTCTGGTTGTTTGTTTTACATTTTAAAACATGTCCCCATCTACTTCAGTTGTTTAGGAGAACACTGTAATTCTGTCTTGCAGTGAAGCTCCAGATATGTTTTGTGGACTTTCCATCCACATGGGGGTGAGTAGATAATGACTGAATTTAAATTTTGACGTAAACTTATCCTTTAAGAGTCAATTCTGTCTCAGCTTTGTATTGTTGTGAAGGATCCAGACACTGTTCAGTCTATTTTTTTCTCGCTATATTACAAACAAGATTTTGAGAGCTCTACATGTATTATACAGTGTTTAATTTCCCTCAAAATATAACATTTTTGTTTAATTTGGCCTATTGCTTATAAGGGGAGAGGTAAGATTATCTTTATTGTTATGTAAATAGAAACCAAATATAATATCTTTGAGGGAAAGGAAACAGTTTTGCTTGTAACCATGGGGCTTCTTCAGACAGGAGCTATTTTAAGTTCTTTTTTCTGGTTGTTTGTTTCACATTTTAAAACAAGTCCCCATCTACTTCAGTCGTCTAGAAGAATGCTGCAACTCTGTCTTGCAGCGAAGCTCCAGAAATGTTTTGTCGACTACAAAACCTTTACCTAGCTTTCCATCTGCATGGGGGTGAGTAGATAATGACTGAATTTTCTTTATGGGGTGAACTTATCCTTTAAGGGTCAATTCTATCTCCGAGTTGAAGGATCCAGACGCTGTATAGACTTTAACTCCAACAGTGCCATCAAGTGATCATGTAAGAAAGGTGCAATACATGTGAAATTGACTCACTGACATACACAGAAATATATTTAGAAACATGGGGGGCAGGGTAATCCGAGGTAAAGATGTGATATATACATAGATAGATAGAGAGAGAGAGGTCACAAACAGGATTTTGACATTTAATTTATTGAGGGTGAAATAGTGGCAATGCAGTGTTCAATTTCCTTAAAATATGATATTTTTTTGTATTATTTTGCGTATTACTCTTTGCAAATTGCAAATGAGAAATTCTGCCATGGCATGAATGATATTTACAATGGGGGAGGTCCGGTATGCTGCTCTTTATTGTTATAGAAATAGAAACCAAATACAATATCTACTGACGGAATAAGCCTATATTCATATTATACACATAAATACACATTTCAGGTGTTAATCTGTTGAGATGAGACATGACAGTCCTCTGCTGCAGACCACACTATTGTCCATCTTTCACAGAACAATAATATCGCGGACGTGAACAATCGGTTACGTAAAAATGTCCCATCATGCTTTGCGCGAACGCTTCACAAAAAGCCCGATGAGAAGAGCGAGGAGGAGGAGGCTACCAGCCGAGAGGGGTAGCCGATTCCCGGAGAGGATTTTCTGTTCCCGTCGTCCCGAATGATCAAATCGTGACGGCGCCGAATGAAAGCGAAGATAAAAGCATCATAAAACATGATGCTCGCTCCCAGAGAAGATCTTCCGTCGGGCCTGTGAGTGTCGGCAGGTTTCCGACCGCCGCCTCTTCGGGGGATTCTGCTGTCTGAGTCCGTCCTGACCCGCGACACCGCCAGGCGATGACAGCGGCCACAGCCACTCCGCAGGTGATGAGAGACCGGCTGCTACAGGCCATCGACGGCCAGAGCAATGTGAGTATACCCGCTGGTTTCCAGAGGACGAAGTGGGCGCAGAAAGGCAGACAACAAGGCCAAGAAGACTCCGGCTCGCCACAGAGGGTTGACAAAGTGGGGGCAGTCGGTGTATGGAGAGTTATTATTTGCTTGCTAATTAGCTGGCTAACATCACTAGTTAGCCAAAGTTACTACAGCAGGCATTCCAGAGCCGGGCTAACTGCTGCTGCTGGCTAATGCTCATGTACCGTAGTTAGCTTAACTGTGTACACTAGGATACACGGTGCCTGAACACAGAAGTGACAGAGACTTTGGTTAACTGAGGTTTAAGTGAACTCAAAGCTTCACATAGATTAAATCTTTACACTTACCTCGAACAGCTGATGAGATTACTGTGGTATGTTGCGGCACTTTTCAGAGACTGAAAGGATCCCTGATGCAGCCAAAACAAATGATTTAATACTAGATTACTTGTAGGACTTCGTCCATTTCATCAGTAACAATGGCATGTCAGTCATTGAAAAGTAGAAACATCATGGCAACCTCATGAGCTTGATTCAAAGAAGTATATAGGGCTGCAACGATTATATTCATTATAATCTGCTGGTTGTTTTCATGATTAGTAATCTATAACATGTTAAAATGTTGTGAAAAATGCTGATCACAATTTCCCAGAGCCCAAAGTGACATCTACTATTGCTTCTTTTGTCCAACCAACACCCAAAGACCCTCCTTGTACTCCTATAAAAAACAGTGAAGAGCAGCAAATACTTACGTTTAAGAAGCAGGCACCCACAAATGTTTGACATTTTACCTTGAAAAATCACTGAATCGAGTGTTAAAACGTTCAAGTTGGCAACTAATTTTCTTTCTCTCCATTAATCTGCCATTCGTTGCAGCTCTATAAGTAGGACCTTTGTGGTATACATTACTGCTATGTTCAAAGGAGTAACATAATGAGCTCATGTGTTGGCTTCGTGATATCTTTCTTTAAAGCTTTGATCATACAAACTGCACACAAATCTAGCTACATCATGGCATGTTACAGAAATAAAATAAAAATAAATCTTTATTGCCATGAAGCAGTCTTTATTGTTGACTTCCAGATCTTGCTTGCTACCACAATGTACACCGTATGGTAAAGTCATTAATGGTGGATACATTTCCCAGTATGTAACATCATTTTGCCTGACCTAAAGTGGTGTGGAGCAGGCCCAGATTAAAGTGAACGGACCGCTATTGTCAGCACTTATCTACTATCTTGCTTGCAGATCTGACTTGGTCTTCTTGTGGGATAGAATGACACATTTGCATGTAATCTCAGTTTGTCATATTGAGCCTGAAACCAGTATGAGTACATTGTGTCTTGACATGCAGGTGCACATTTGAAAGTCTATTCAAATGATGCCTTGACTCGCTTTCTCTCTGTGGAGCTCATGCATGATGGGTCTATAAGGTTCTGAATAGGGTTGTGCGATGTCTACAAAACTGGAATATGATGATGTCCACAGTTAAACATCGCAATGGACAATGACATGTTTCTGTATATGAGGTAGTGTGGCCCTTCAGAATTGCTTACCAGCTCATCACTGTAGTCCCCTGTTGCTCTGATGGCAACCTCCAACTGTCTCCCATCACCAGCATATGGAGCAGCCAGATAAACGCTCACATCCCAGCAGGAGGGTCCAGCATGCGTCCCTGTGATTTTAAAAGTGTCCTCGTCTCCACTTAGTCATGGTCTGCCTCTGAAGCGTGAAGCAAAGTTTGCATGCTAGCTATACTGGGGAAGTTAAGCCAAGAAAATGCAAATAACAACAGTACGATTTAAGAGAAGTACATTAACAGCAGCCCACAGAAAAGAAATACCAATACCATCAATGAAACTGAGCATCTATGGTTCGCCTAACTGAGCAGATTTAATAAGAAAATGATAAACAGGAAACGGAGATGTAACTTTAATACATTGACCAGCAGCAACAGCTTCTTGTTTACCCTCCCTCATGTCACAAACACCAACAACCCTTACCTTAAGGCAACTCTGAAGGGACCCACTATTTTTTGCACTCTCTGGCAAGGGGCCTATGTTAGGACATTACAGGGCTCAGTGGCTGATGACTTTCAGACATCTGCGATGGATGATGGCATCATCTTTCAGCCCAACCCTAGTTCAGAATCACAAACATCTGCATACATACAATTGCACACAGATGCTGTTGTTGCAATGCTGACAATATATGATATCTGAGGATTGTGATTTTATAAACCTATGTGTCTCTTCAGCAGATATGCAACATGGTGGCAGTTATGGAGGTGATCTCCTATTTGGAGAAATATCCCATCACCAAAGAGGCCCTGGAGGTAGGTTACATTCACACCTACTGTGTGTGCATTCAAAATAAAATGCTGTTGAAGCCTGTCAAATCACAGCTGCTGTTAAACACTGATATTATCTTCTTAAAGGAAACCCGTCTCGGCAAGCTCATCAACGACGTGCGGAAGAAAACCAAGAATGAGGACCTTGCCAGACGGGCAAAGAAGCTCCTGCGCAACTGGCAGAAGCTAATTGAGCCAGGGAAGGGTGAGGTGTCGTCCAAGGGACACACCGGTGCATCGTGGTCTTCCAACGGTGGCGCACATCCCTGCATCTCCACTCCAACTGCCACCACTCCATCAGGTAAAACAGGTCCGGAGTTGAAGAACAGAAATGACTTCAACAACTACTCTTCCCCAAGGGTGGAAAAACTGAGCAACAGGAAACGTAAGGGTGACCAGAAGGAAGGGCAGCTATTACCAGCCAAGATATCCAAAACGACTCTCAATGATAAAATACAAAACTCCAAACAGCTGCCAACCAATGGAATTGGTGGTAGCTCTGAAATTTTTACAGACACTTGTGCACATCAGCCTTTAGACAAGGACATTTCTGAGCCTTTGGACAGTGACAGGCTAAATAAAATCCCTGTCAATGCTGTAAAACCTCATCCAAGTGCCCCAGGATACAGCAAGCCTCCTAGCACTTCTTCTTTGCTAAAAGCATCAGTTCTGCAGCAGCAAGCCAGACAAGAGCAAGCTGCCTCTGGAGGGCAGTATCGACCCAGAAGCCCACGCGGTTCCTTGCACAGTCCTCAGACTCCAAAGCAGGAAGCTGGTGTTAAACAAACGGCATCACAAGTACAGAGTCCTTCTGGCCTCAGTGTGAGGCCTGGGTCTGTGGACACCTCTGGACTGGGGTCTTCGCCTCAGCCTTTTAGTGTTTCTGTTCAGGGTTTGCCCACCGATGGTTCATGGTCTGCAGATTTGGACTCTAAAAGCAGGCTTCCCAATACATCTCTTCATAACTCTGTAATTGGGTGCAGTAATGGGGTCAGTTCGGAAGATGGTGGTGCTGTGAGCAATACAGGGAAAAGGAGAGGACAGAAATACAAAACGAAGGACTATGTGGTGAAGTTAGATGGACAGGCTGTAGAAGACGGCACTAAACCAGTCAGGTTAAAAGACAGGAGACTGACATTTGACCCTGTAACAGGACAGATCAAATCCTCCTTTCATAAGGAGTCTTCCCAGGAGGGGGAGGTCAGACTGGACCTTAAGCCTGAATCTCAGTGGTCAGAACAGCCGAAGCAAAATCCACCAGTTGCTCCCAGTCCCTTCCAGCAGACAGACTGGAAAGAGTTGTCAAGGAGCGAAATCATCCAGTCGTACCTTAGCCAGCAAAGCAACGTGCTGACATCGTCAGGCGCCCACACCCCTGGTGCACACTTTTTCATGACAGAGTTCTTGAAAAAAGAGGAACCCCAAAGTAAAGATGCCAAGAAAACACACACATTGGCACCAGAACTCCCAGCCAGGGTTTTACCTGGGATTAGCAGAGACGTCATCAGTGAAGACCTGGACAGATTACACAGACAACACTGGTCCGGGGTTAACGGTTGCTACGACACAAAAGGTAATTGGTTTGACTGGACGGAGTGCATCTCCTTAGACCCACACGGAGATGAGAGCAGGTTGAACATCCTGCCGTACGTCTGTCTGGATTAAAACTGAATTCGGGTTTTTGAATAGGAAATCGTAAGCTGCCTTCATCGTACAGCATGTGTGAAGGCACTTCTAAGTGTAAGCTGCTGTTTTTGCACCGTACGTTGGTGAAAGTGGAGTCAATATGCTGCCTGCTTGGGTGTGTGTAAAGCACAGAGGATGTAATCAGTGTTTTTATGGGTTTTTGAACATTGTGCGAGGACAGCACGAAGGAAAAAGGCTATGCATTATCTGTCCTTTTTAGTTGTTGGTGTTCAGTAACTGTACAGATTATGTTTCTAATACCTGCCATTGTTTGTATGGGAGAGGGCGTCACGTTAAACTGCACAGCTACATTTGATTTGACTTTGTTCTCCACATGCATCGTTCAATGTGACTTCACTGAATTTTTTGTATCCACTCACGTTGAGACCACACCACAGTATTGTTTAATTTAAAGTTAAGTTCAATTATATTAAATAAAGGAACCTGTGACTCACTTAACTTTTATCAACTTTCAATGGAGATTAGTAGGATACATAATCGGAGCAGACATCCAACAGATCCATCTCCCAGTGGGGTTTTTGTCAATATTTGCTCATGCATCTTGAACAAGCCTGTGTAGATGACATGCTATCCTTTTTCCCATTGGTATTAACAGCTATCAACTGTTCGTGCTGTGAAAATAATTTAATCATTGCACCTTTTTAGAATCGCTGTTCCATCATCGCACAACTGTCTCGAGCAGCGACTTTAAGCAGACAGAAAAACTGACAAATCAGTTTTAAAACATTTGAATATTTTCTTGGTTGTGAGGTTTGATCGCTGTTAAATAAAGTGACATGAAACTGCCAGATGTGACTGTGCAGGTTGAGGGGGGGGGAGAGAACGGCTGCAACAATGCACGCTGATAAAGAAACGTGGCTGTCATGTATGATATTTAATTACATTTTCGTGTTCATTTTAAGATTTTTATACATGTACAGACTACACTAAATCATGTTTTGTTAATTTCTTTATTCAGAATTGGTTCAGTGATGCAGCGGCTTTCTAATTTTTTCCTGTTGATGCATCAATCGACCTTACACAGGAAAACTCTCAAATGCCACATTCTGATAATGTGAACTTATTTTATTTTATACTTGCCTTTTCCCTTTACTGTGTATTTAGGTTGTATAATATGAATTGGAATGGCAGAGCAGATTATGCTACTAGCTTGCATCTTTGTACTGTCAGGAAGAACTGAGATACAAATTGACATGCTGGATTAAGTACTTAATATCATTCCTTTAGATATTGTTTGCCTTATGGAAACCTGTGTTTTCCCTAAAGACAGAGCCTTAGTGAATGTACAGAAATTAGCCTTTTGTGTTCAGTCGAATGCAGAAGAGAACATATTTGCTACTTAGTCCTTTAAGTGGACATGTTGATATGTGTTAATAAAAAACTGAACAAATTGTGATTGTCCTTTCTTCTCGTGTTTATTACTGACTCATTCTCGCATTAATCTAACAGACAAATGAATCCCCACAGGGCAGGTATCTGCACTGGCCCTGCACGCACAACACTCAGCTGAAGTCTGAGTAATTTCCAGGATAGTCCAAAGTTTTTGGAAACAACAGTCCCCCCATGCTAATGGTAAAACTGAACAATTCCAGATAATACAGCTGCTTCTCTATGCAGCTGGAGCTGATTCGATTAGGCAGTTCAACAGAAAATAATTGGCAACTATTTTAATAATCGCTTGTTATATTTCAAGCAAATGAATTACTAAATCAATTATGAGCATCTTTGTTTTGGGCTATTTGTCAGATAAAACAAGCTTAGCTTGTCGACTGACGGGAATTTGTTTTGGACATCATCATTGTCTGGCCTTTAATTCTAACTTAGTGATATCACACTGCGTCACAGAGTCACATTTGCATAATTTATGGTTTGGCAGGTAATACTTAATCACAGCTGCTCTGTTGTTAGTGTGCTGGCACAGGCATGTGTGAGCCGACCAGTCAGAGCAGACTGGGTAATCGGGATGGGGGCCCTTAAAGAGACAGGAGCTAAAACAGAGGGGGAATACAGTGATGCAGCACAGGACATCATGAGAGAACAGATGTGTTTTTTTAAGTACTGAAGCATGTAAACCTATTCTAGTAGTAACCCAAAAAATATCATTAGTAACGCCTTGTATTACTGCATTACCACTAAAATAATAGATTACTGTAACGCGTTGCCCCAACAGTGTTCACAATGTGTTTTTAATTTGTTTAATTTTGACGTGGATATATTAGGGGGTTCTCTTCTTCAGAGAATCGGACACATCACAAAGAACACACCTTTTTATGCAGTTCATGCCATTGTGAGCGAAGTGGCTCATTTCAAAGTTTGAAGTACTTCTTTGATGTATTTCAAGAACTTTTACATTATAAAATTCAAAATGCAAAATCTCCCATTTTTCAGGGTAGGAAGTAACTGATTCCATCTCAAATTACTGTAATTAAGTCTTTTTTTAAATTACTTGTAATTTTATGAGCATTTTTTTTCCAAGTCTCTAAAGTTACTCGTACTTAGCATTACACCATGTAATCTGCTCAGTTACTTTTAAAATCCTGATTGAGTCCTGAGTACAATTTGAATGAAAACCTAAATCATCATCTGAATTGTTTTAGCCAATAAGGCTGTTTGATCACAGGCCAGTGAAAACCCAGACGTACTGTCAAAGCATGGCAGCATGGTGGCTGATTGATTTCTTAGTCATTTAGATTGAAGATTGATTGATTGATTGATTGATTGATTGATTGATTGATTGTGTGTTTTTGATAACACATGAAGTGTATGGGCTGTCGTCCTCCAAAGGTGTCGGCGTGTAGTATGTTGATAAAGAAATTCTGCGGAAGCAGGCTGGGTGGATAGAGCAATCTTTATTGAAACAGATCTCAAGCCAGCGTCCGAACCAGAGTGTGCACTCCCTGGTATTCTCAAATCTCGGCAAAGTGATGCCCAAAAATGCTTTGCCCTCTGCTCTATCAGAACTCCTCTCGGACCCTCAGTCTTAGGAGATCAACCAAATTCACCCCCGTTCTTTGGTGTGCGGGTCCTTTTGAGAATCTGTCCATTTCCTCTAATTGTTTACTTTTGGGGACCTAAGGGTCCCTCTATCCTGTTGGGAAAGAATGGGTCTGCATAACACCTCTGTAAATTATTTCTCAAGAGAATATGTTTGTGTGACCATATCGATGTTATCTAAAGTTGACCTGCTAGTCTCTCTATACTTAGATGGAAATGTATATATTAAATCAATCCTAACCTCTGAACTGGTCAGTTCTCAGTGTGGGCCTCTTCCTTCAGCTACTCTCTGACGCACACTACAGGCTAAGGACTTGTTGTTCAATACATAAGACCTTTATGTCGTCACCTTCCCACATATACTTTAAGGGAAGCATCTGGTCCTGTCCTGTCACTCAGAGCTCAGGAGGTATAAGAAACACACAGACACTACACACATTACACATCAGCTGTTAAAAAGTAACTAATACTCTGAGTAGCGTTTGAGAAGAATACTTTAACTTCAGTATTATTTTAATACATGTAGTTTTACTTGTAACTGAGTAATAGTTCAGTAATGTAACTACAGTCTTCTCACCACTGTGCATTGTAAATGTAACTCAGTGGTTTTATTTTATAAACGCACTTCCGTGAATGGCTTTTATTCTGAAGCCGTGCACCGGAAGTGAAGTGTTCCTCCATCGCTGGCAGGGTGACGGTTGAGCAGCGCTGCCCTCCCCCGGCGCAGCCAGACAGACACACCGCCGGTGACTCGTCATTCCGCGCTGTAAGATGGCTACGGCGGACCGGCCCCCGGTCAGAGAAGGGATCCGGATATTTTGTCTGTGTGTGTGCTGGTACACGGTCAGCTCGGGGGGCAACATCGTCAACAAAATCATCCTCAATGGATTCCCGTACCCGGTCACAGTCTCTCTGTTCCACATTATTTCCATCGTCGTCTTCCTCCCGCCGTTGTTGCGGGCATGGGGAGTCCCCAAAACAGAACTGCCGAACAGGTACTACCGGTGGTACATCCTGCCTTTAGCTTTCGGAAAATACTTTGCATCTGTGTCGGCTCATTTCAGCATATGGAAAGTACCAGTTTCATACGCGCACACCGGTGAGTACATCGCATTTTTGTGATAATTTGGGTGCTAATGAGAGGCCACCTGGTGCGTGTCAGTAACTTGATGATGTGTCTGTACCGTCAGCTGATGTTAGCTCCTTGGCTAACGCTGCACAACTCGGCGACACGGACATTTAACTAGCATGAGGGCCCCGGGTTAGTGTGGCGTCCTGCGGGTCGTGAACAAACAGGCTTTCATGAGATTTATTAACTTACCACTGGTTTTCTACCTACAAATTGTTAACCTTCAGACTGACGTTAGGAATAACTAACTGGCTGCCGTTAGCATGCTAGCTAACTTAATTAACAGTGATATAGTACGTCAGGGGGGAGGGTCCATTACTGAGCCTGCTCTGTGTTGCAGTGAGCTGCTCTAACTTTCATGTCAGACTACTGGACAGAAAACTGCTCCTCATGTCATTGATTTTCTCTCAAGAAACCCAATCAAAAATATTATTAGGTTACCTGCCGTGGAATCAAATAACGGTTACTGTGCCCGTCTTATGAGAGCCGCAGTTACACTCAACTTTATTAGCTAGATGCACCTAGCTTAAAGTGTACAGTGCAGGGCTAAAGCTAATTTAGACTGATAAATAAATCCTGACTCCATGAAGGTCATGATGTTTAAGTTTTGTTGAAACTTTATGGTCTTCTGGGGCCAGGGTCAATAATCGGTCTTGTTGTCTTGGCATCACCGCGGGACAAATCTTTTTTTAGTGAAAAACAATCTAAGAAACTTAGTTAAGTAATCATAAATCATGAGGATACATAAATGGTACTAACCTCATCTTCCTGTTGTTCTTTAGTTTTGAATATGTTGCATTTACACACATCTGATTTCAATTGTTTTTGTGGGGATGCAATCTGCAAGCCATGCCTTCACTCATGGTTTAGGCAATTCAAAATAAATCAGAAAAACAATATAGAAAACTAAAGCTAGACACACGAGTGACTTTTCAAGTTACTCGTGTGCATACTGTGGATGACGATTCGCTATAAAATGCTCTCTCGTCCCATCCCTTGTATTGTGTTATACTGAGAGGTGTTTCTTATATTAGGTGAACCCTTATTGATAGACCATTCGTTCTCAACCTGGGGGTTATGGGTTAATTTCCAGAGTCTGCCAGATGGTTGTGGAGAAAAAACTAAAATAACATATTTTAAACTGGGGAATAGTTACATTAAATTGCCTGTACCAGTGATATAATTTGAGGCCCACATACACATTCAATAAGATCTATGTAAGCCAAAGTGTTTGTGCGCATGAGCTCTGGTTGGACACACGAACAAAAACCCTCTTTATCCCGACTCAACTCAAAAGGGTCGAGTATTATTGATATCGATTAGAAACATCTCTTAGTACAATGCGATACAATGTAATTGCACCACAGGTAACTGCAGCCTTCAAAAGGGTCATAAAGTTGAATCACCTCCTCTAGTGTAAAAATGTAATTTCACCTTAATATTTAGGACATCCATTTTAGCTTGGTGTACCTTTTAAACAGGCAACCAAGTGTACAGTAAAACCTATCGTTCAAACTTCTAATAGTTAAAAGTAGGTAGACTTTTTTTAATGAAACTATTCTTCACCTGTTTGACCCCCTCCACTTTTTTAAATCGAATATCAATGTAAAGGCCAGTATACGCTCACTTATTTTGCAGTGATGCCTCAAGTGGGGTAATCAAACAATTGTGACAAAGATATGAAACTGGAAAATTTACTTTTTAACAATAAACTTTATTGTCCAAAAAGACATCAATGCACTGAAACGGTGAACTTCTCTGGGGACTTACTTCATATGAGCTTCCGTCCTCGTGGATGGCAGTTTTCAACTGTGCTGAATCTAATTTTGAGAATTTGAAGGTTGAAAATATGTGTTGATAATTGTTGTGCTTTTAAATGATAAGGGTGCCACTCCTGTAAGTAAAACCATTTCATTGTTAGTGACACACCTAGATAAATGTAGTAGTATGTCAATTGGTGACGCATTGCAATAGAGGCATGTGAACCTCTGAGTGACAGAGCTTGTTTGACAGAGGTGTCGGCTTGACTGACGAGAACAAATACATATTTCCACAACATTTTATAGTCCAAACTTAATCTGTCTCATACTTGTCCTGCTGCTATCAAATGGCATTGTGTGTTTGTCAAGGGATTGCAATGATCGAAGTTTCCAGGCTGACATTGTCCTTTCAATATTCTTTTTTTTCACAGTCAAAGCCACAATGCCAATATGGGTTGTGCTGTTATCAAGAATTATCATGAGGGAGAAGCAAACCACAAAGGTGAGTAGACTCGACAGCAAACAAGGCACAAGGCCCGCTCTGTTTCTCAGTGTTTGAGACTCAGCAGTGGTGATGTGGCACCTTACTGCGCCTGTACTGCATCTCATATTACAGCCATCTGCAGGGGCTTTTGTCCCTGGACTGATGATCTGTGAGAGGATGGAGGTCAGGGAGGGAAACTAACTTTTTATGTCCCCCAGCTGACCACATTCACCTGTTATATCCCCAAATACACTCACTACTTTTTCACCATAAAGGAGCTAACTGGGTTTATGCAGGTGGTGGAAAGGCTTCAGACAGGTGGTTGGACTTTTCCACACCAGGAGGCAGAGTTATATGAGAACTAGAGGAAGTATCGGCTCACATTTTCTGGCTCAGAGGTGGTTTGGAGGAAAATTATGTGCACAAACTCTTTGTTTGATATACAGTAAATCTCAGAGCACAGGGGAGCTGTGGGAGGGATTTATAGATCTGTAGATCAACCAGAGTCGGTGTAATGAAGAATATCCTGGAGTGTTATGTCCGCTTTATATCAGATAGAAGTTCACGCATACAACAAAACATTGAGTCACTCTGTTTGTTTTTAATGGACAAGTGCAAATGACATCTTCACGTGTCTTGTTTAGTCGCACCATCACTCCAAAATGCCCCAAATCCTGTTTATTATTATATTATTGTATATGTTTATAACTTAAAAAGCAATAATCAATTACCAGAATATTCAGCTATTCATTTTCTGTCAGTTAACTGATTAGTTAACTAATAATTTCAGAATTGTTACCTGCCCGTAAAACCTCAGCTCATCTTGGCCTTTGGTTGCTATGGAAAAAATGTGCACCACAGCCAAAGTCAAATGCAATTAAATAATTTCTAAATTGGCTCATCCTTCCATAGGTATTACACAAAAAAACACTGTATTATCAGAACATTAAAGGGTAACTTCGGTGTTTACTGTATTTTCTTCATGCACATCTACTGTGATTAGCTGTCAAACTGTTAAATCATATGAGATCTCACTTCCGCTTGACTGAGGCAAAGTTAACAACTTTGAACATCTCTTGGTTACAGTTTAATTTTCCATCCTGGTGGTGGAACGTTTGGCAGTCGAGGTTTGTTAGATGTGAATAAGGAGACCTCTGAGTCTAACACCAGCTCATCATGTTTATCTTACAGTGTCCAGGTCAGTATTCAGACAGGCTGCTGCGTTCACAGACAGAGGACGTAGCTGTTGATGACGTGTAACTGTGTGAGTGGAGATCCTGTCTGAGGAGCAGCAGGCCTCACTGTACTCCAAGAAACCTGAGATAGGAGCTCAAAATAATTTAACTGAGTTTAGTGTTTAAACTCATCTCAGCTTTGTTCAAATATGATGAAATAGACTGTACAAAGTTAGTCTGGCCAGTATTCGGTACACCCATACAGTTTTTAACAAGATAACATCTATCTTTACAAAATTCATAATGATCTGTTTTTGTCGACATTGTCAGAAATATCTGCTGTCAATTAAATATTCATATTAAGTGTTCAATATTCATCGTAGTTAAAGGTGTACTGGACTTTATTATATTGAAAGGTGTTTCTCCTCATTTGTCCTTCCCATGTGTGTACTGTAGATATGTGGACTGAGTGGACTGAATATTGGAAACACCTCAGAGTATAATGCAGTCCAGTACAACTATGACCTTCTGCTTAAACATCATTAAATGAGCATATTGATTACAATGTGAAAAGAAACCAGAGCCCAATTAATACTTGATTTTGGGGGCCAATATTGGGAAGTAAAAAATGACATAGCCATATTTCAGCAGATATACACACATTTAATTAAATGATGACTCAGATGTGGTTTAACAGTAAACTGTATTGTTTAAAATGACATCAGTTTACTGGAACGGTAAACTTCACTAGGAGTTAAATAATTATAAATCACGCCAAGCATCTTTTTTTGCTTATAATCAACAAAAAAGTTTCACATCGATTCATATCGGACAACATTTAGGCCGTTCCGATATATCTGCATATAGATACTGGCCAACCAATATAAAAAACCTAAACATTATCGGCATCATAAAAGTAGACTGGCCGGACAGTTCGCATTACAGGTGTGCCTAATAAAGTGTAGATATTACATGTACATATGACTCAATAGTTCCCTCTTTAAATGCATTGTGTTGTCTCCAACTTGTCCTTTGAGTGCAGCCCTCGGGATGAATTTTTAAAATAAGTCAGGACACCTGAAATGGGACAGAAATGTAGGCCTGTGCTAAAATAGACGAGTCCTCTTTGAACTGAACCGGTGACTCCACTCTCCTCTACTAGCTGTAAAAGATGGATGATCAGCGTGTTCAGTGTCTTAGCAGAAGGTAACTGTGTGAAACAAGTTGTTGCCTGGAGCTGCTCTGCTTCCTGAAGTGCATCCTGTCAATAAAGTTTAATCATCAACCAATAAGTTAAGAAAGCTGCGTTAAAGGAACAATCTGCAGTTTTGATGTAGAGCCGACAGAGTCCATATTGTCAAACTGCACTGGTACCTCTGTTTTTTTTACATTTCTTTTTTAGACTTGTAACTACTGTTCTTTTACGATTGGTACTGCTCAAATTTCTGTATTTTTCCATGTGTATGAAACAACTTACTTGGGCGATAAAACTGTGGTTTACTGTGATAAACAGATGGAATCATCCAACAAGTTCTCACTGCAGTGTTGTCTCAGTTTCACTCTGTGTGGTTGGTTGAGGGAGGAGTGAGTGGGCGCACAAGTGGGTTTCATAAGAACTGCAGGTCGCTATCATTTCTAATGATTTAGTATTTTCAACATGCAAATGAATCTGGCTGTAGAGGTTATGTTAGTTTCAGCTCATGAGGTGTTCTCCCCAAGTGTTTGGACCAAGATAGAAGGGTTACAGTATGTCCAGCTGCAGCCTCTGACGTTGTGCTTGCAGGTGTTGTTTCTGTTTACATGTGTTTGGATAGACAGCTCCTGCAGTACTTTGGGCCAAGTTTACTGCTGAAGTTTTGGCAGTTTTGGAAGATTTTTGGCTTGGAGGAATTCTTGAAATGACACTAGTTTTGTCACAGTTCTTGAATTTCTAATTTCGATTCTATACCTTGAAAATAATCGATATTCGATACCACGTTCCGTACCACGGGGAGAAATGGTGATAACATTGAGAGCATAAAATTCTTGGTTTTTATAAAAAAATATATATATATAAATAACAAGTCTTGTGTTCTGTGTGTTAAGCACAACGACGTTGAAGGTAATTAACTTATGACCCTAGTCAGAAGAGTGGGAGGAGGTGGGAGTATGTTGACACTGCTGTGAGTGTGTCAGCTCGTGATGGAGAGGTGAGAGAGCGAGAAAGCATCGCTGGTATCAGTATCGATGCTGTGGAAAATGACTATTAAAACGGTTTCAAATATATTTTCGATATTATCAATATTTCGATATTTTGACAAGACATCTTACATTTTCTGTGCAGAAAGTGAATGCCTGCCTGAAATAACCTCCCATGTCACACACTCCACATGTCTTTTAGCCGGTCAAAGGCGAAGTGATGATTTGTTGACGTTATAGCAATGCATTCTGTACCCAATTGTTGTTTAGATATCACTAAACAAATAAAGATGGCAACTGGCCACTAATGTTCTCATTGTCACTCATTTCAGGAGGGATTAAACAACTAACAATTACTTTCATTATCTATTAAAATGAAGAGTATTTTCTTTATTACCTCTGCCAAGGAAATCAAGAAAAAATCTGATTAGTTTAAATTATGGTTAAGCAGTTATGGGAGGTTTAAGATTTAGAGTGATACAGGGCCATCGAGGTTGACATTGGATCAGGCTTGATTGACTTGTGTATCACTGTCATTTTGTCGTACTTACTTCTTTACTGCTGGTGAATTTGCGGTGGAGCACTTAGTGGTTTAAGGTTTATCTTTGATTGTAATGTCTTTTCTGTTACAATGTAATATGATATGCCTCCACTGTCCCCCTAGGAAAACATTTCTTGAGCTCAGACTTGCTTCATTTTACAGTTTTCATAGCATATGCTTGCATGACTTTACACAGCATTGAAGATGGCAACATATTGCACACAAGAGCAGTATTGTTTGACATGGTTAGGTTTAAGGCTCAAGCTGTGTCTTTACTGTTTAAGTTTTTAATGGAGGAGAGCACAAATGACTAAAATCCAGTACTAAAACAATAATAACACTAAAACACCCAACAAAACCAATAAAAATGCAGCAATATACAGGCCCAGTCTCGCAGGCAGAGCAGCACCACTGGAAGTCGTGGTTGTATTTGTCTGACAGTTGCCGCAGACACAAAGAGAATTTTAAAAAATGATGAGAAGCGAACACAAGCCTGAGGTGGCATCTCCATATTCCTCTGACCAAAAGTCCAAAATCCAAAGACTGGAACTGAATTGGAAACTGAAAGTGTTGTTTGTGTTATCTCCTGCTGACTCTGCCTCCTGTCTCTTTCGTAGGTGTATGTATCGCTCATCCCCATCATCAGCGGCGTGCTGCTGGCCACAGCGACTGAGCTGTCCTTTGATGTTTCAGGACTAATCAGCGCTCTGGCTGCCACGCTCTGCTTCTCTCTGCAGAACATCTTCTCCAAAAAGGTAACTCCGTCTCCTACACAGAGGATGGTGATAGAAGGGACTGTTTAACAAAATCTACTTAGACTTCGGTGTTAATTTGCTCTGTTTATGCCTAATTTTAGATACCTTAAAACATTTTAAAAGTTTTGATACTGTATATGATATTACATGCTAATTTTACTAATGCAGATGAGAGGCTGAACGGAGAATCTGACCTATAAATGCTGCATTTAGGTGGTCACTGCTATACCGTCTCCTGCCACAAGATGGTGGCTGCATTTTACTGACCCATAAATCTTCTATATGACTCTGTTAAAGGTCAATGATCCAGTGAACATATTCTCTGTCTAATATCAAAGTGAAGTAGCAAGAACTGGAACAAATCATTAAATATTTCCATCTCTGACTGCCACTTATTTCATGCCAATAATACCCACAATTTCACAGATTATCTGGGTCTCCCTCTCAAGGGATGGAAATGGTAGAGAGGATTTCAAATAACTCTGCTTGCAAGAATCTAACATTTTTTTTAGGTCTGTACTGGCCAAAATAACTGCTTTTTTATGGGCAGAATCAGGTTCTTTGATATAATTTTTTAAAACGAAAAAAAAGAAAATGAAGACTCTTCATCACTTTCTCCTTGACCAGTGCAGCTCTTATTTACTTTAGATTTTTTTTTTATTGACCTATTTTTTTCATTCAAAGGTGTTGCGAGACACAAGGATCCACCACTTGAGG
This sequence comes from Pagrus pagrus, assembly GCF_965226575.1. NCBI lineage: Eukaryota > Metazoa > Chordata > Actinopteri > Spariformes > Sparidae > Pagrus > Pagrus pagrus. Next base: position 21,774,602 of record NC_140190.1, read on the forward strand.
CTGCTCAACATCCTGGGCTTTAACGCTGTCATCTTCATGCTACCCACATGGGTTCTGGTGGATCTCTCTGTGTTTCTTGTGAATGGAGACCTGGTGAGTAGTAACATCTGTTTAATAGAGTTTACCAAACACCACATCCTGGCCTGCTTTATGAGCCTGAACGTAACCCAACCGTACTGCTTTCCTCACAGTCGGACCTCTCAGGATCGTCCGGCACCTTTGTCCTCCTGCTCATCAGCGGCTTCTGCAACTTCGCCCAGAACGTCATTGCTTTTAGCATCCTCAACCTTGTCAGCCCGCTCAGCTACGCCGTTGCCAACGCCACCAAGAGGATCATGGTCATCAGCATCTCACTGTTCATGCTGCGCAACCCGGTCACCCTCACAAACGTCCTGGGTATGATGACGGCCATATTTGGAGTCTTCCTCTACAACAAGGTGAGTCACCCCGACCAAGAGATGGAAAGTGGAAGAGGGAGAAGGAAATAAAGGGGCGAAGAGAGGGAGGGAGTCATATGGACAGAAGTAAAGGAGAAAAGAAAATTCAAGCTGTTGTCGGTCTAATTTATGGAAGTTTAAAAACAATAAGTCATCCTTCAGTTCACAGTTAATCTTTTAGAAAAAGTGCTGTCTTTGCCTATTTTGTGGTAAGAAATTTAAAAACTGTTTTGCATTATAATCCATTATCTTCCATAGTAACTGTTCACCACTGTGTGCTTTAAATATTCTCTCTATATATAGTCTCTGTATGCTCTGTCAGCCCTGTGCTCCATTCACAGTTGTTCTTTCCTTATATGTAAACTGCTTGGCCCCCTGCCTTAAAGCGGCTCTCCATACAACTTGTGGCTGTTGACTTCAATGTAAATAGTAAAGTTAAACTTTATTTATCCTGTTGAGGAAACGTTTGACTCGCCCAAACTATTTAGGATCCGTGGGCAACCACAGTGCAGCGCCAGCGGACCAATTACCAAGACACCCAGTCATTTAAAATCCATTTCTCCTCTGCCAACAGGCCAAGTACGACGCTAACAAGGAGAAGAAGCTCCTGCCCAGCGCCAAGCAGGACCTGCTGTCCTTCGACAACCCGGCGCTGGAGAAGATCCAGGCCAACGGGTCAGTGCCTTTCTCCCACGGCTCAGAGCAGCAGCACAACTGGAACAACGTGCTGACCGACCACTTTCAGTACAGTCGGCAGACCTACACGACAAACTACAACAGCAACCACCAGTATGTGGTGTAGAGGAGGAGTCTCTGGGTCGCTGTCATAGACTTTACTGTGTGTAGCCGCCCTCCCAGCAGCGGGTCTTCACAGCCCCGCACAAGAGACTGAAGGCAAGTGCTATTTGATCTGGATAAGGAAGAATGAGATGAGTCGTTCATGATGGGCCAGTGATGTGACCTCTCCCACGCTCCTCCCTGTCTAAACTTCACTTTCTGACAGCTTCGCTCTATGTCATTGTTTATTTATAACTTTGGTACCAACTGTATGAGCTGGTCTGAGAGAAAACAAAACTTACATCACCTGTTTTCATTTTGGTGATGGAGTCAGACATCCAGACGCAGAAATGACACGCGTTAAAGGTAGCTGATAAATTTGCACCTTGCTGTCTGGAAAAGTCTTGAGTTTTGTTTTCACAACCAGCCATCATTTTTTTAGTTGTTTTGTTCACTTTCAGAGGAAACTTGAACCAAATCAACAGTCGTCATGTTACATGTTGTAACAAAGCTCAGTAGAAGGACTCGACGTTTTGGTTTCATTTTTAGAATTCTCATTTTTCTTCATGAAGCACCTGTAATGATGTGAGGAGAAACAATCTGCTTGTATGAAATGTGTTCCCTTATTCAAAAGCTTGACATGGGTGGAGGATCTGAGGTGACGGTTACCGAAAGAGAGTAGGGACATTTGTGATTTCGTAGATTTTCATCAGTCTGTCATTAATTTTTCCTCATGCTAGTGGAATTCGTTTGTTTTGTTTGAACCACCAGCAGAAATTCATGGTCCTCAGCGGATAACTCCCTCTGACTTTGACTCTGACTTTTCATTCTGCCGTATCATGAGGTTTACTTTTAGTTTGTTTTACGTGAAATGTTACATTAACTTTCAGATGGATGGTCATTAAATTTGGTGCAGACATTTTAATCCCCATCATGATATTGTCCTCTGACTTTGCATCTAAGCGCCATCATATGTTTCCAATACTGTAGTTTGTGGTGTATTTGGTTGTATTTAGAAAAATCCTGCAAAACAAATGAGATTCCCATCAGCTGCACTTCTTGTTTAGTGTTAATTAATGTCAGCATGTTTATCAGCATCATCATTGTGAGCATGTTGGCATGGTAACAGTAGCATCTAGTTAGTGCAGGAGTACAGGCGTATAGCTGTAGACTCTTTAGTCTGGTTTCAGTAAACAGGAGGTGCTTTTGTAGACATCACTTCACTTTCTGTCCAAATTACAAGTGCCTGATGAAGAAAAATGCAGGATCAAAAACATCCGTTCATTACGTCTGCAAGAAAATGGTGCTTGTAAGCTTGTTGCACACATAGATCAGTCAAATTTCAGTCACATTTGTTTTGTCAACGAGCTTCTTGAACACACACAAAGCCTCCCTGTCTTTGAACCAAGATAAACTTACATGAAAACAAAGAGTGAGACCAGTTCTGTGTCCCAGAACAGTCAATGACCTCCTACAGATCTGCCCATTTCCCCAAGTTAGATAGATAGAGCGATAGAGCGTTAGATAGATGTTATCATAGAGCATTAATGTAAAAGTGTAGCGTAACATTAGATTCACTAAAACAAATGATTCTTTCACTCTGCACTCCGTCAGCTGCATACTGTAAGGATGCTTATGATGTTTCATCTTTCTTCAGAAATCTAACCATGTAACGTGTTACAGATGTTTAACTTCATTGTTTTGATGTCCTAGTTTGGAGTTGAAGAATCAATTTGAAACGATGCATAGTTTGTTTTTATTGATTATTGGTATTTATGGTCTGCAGAGCTTCTCAGACACAGTGAGGTTCTCTCCCCTTTCAAGCGATTTTTCTTTTCAGGCTGAACCGAAACTGCTCTGTCACGTGTTTGTTCTTTAAAAAGAGGCCCGGTTCAGGTTTGCACATAATGAAAAAAATGTGAAATTTAGATGTTGACGGTCTGTTACAGTGGTGTCAGAACGTCACCAGACAAAATGAGACGTGCATGAAATCAGAGGTTTGATTTGTGCAATTAAAGATTCAGCTATACTTTATGGCGGCGAGAGGTTTCATTATTATTGATTACAGTATATGATAATCATTAAAGTGCTTGAAGAACTATAATTTCAGAGACCTGTTTTGCATCTCACTCCAGCAATATGAAGTTTTTTATGTTCTTTCCTTATGAAACGTCTCAGCATCTGAATCCACGTTGTATTTCTGCTCATTTGTTTTGTTGGGACAAACATGCACGCTAATTGAATTTTTGTGAAAATGCCAGTTGTAGCCTGTGAGCTTACTTTTGTCAGCTGTTGTCCCCGGTTAACTTGGGGATGTTCTAGTAATATGGCAGTTATTTTAGCGTACTATGTTTGCCTTCTTTAACAAATTGAAAACACTGTCACGGAGACTGTGGGGATGGTATGCACTGGGCTTCCCAGAGACAAACCAGCATCAATAATTGTATGTTTCCTCCTTCTTTTTTGATTTATAGAGCAAACTGGCTGTAGTTTATAGTTTGTAGGATGTTGGGAACACAAAGCTGCTCTGTTTTTTGCCAGCAGGGAGATAAAAGGCCAACACTGTAGGTAACAAAATACGAAGTCCTGTTTTTTAAAAGAGTTTTTACACTCATTGTCCAGAAAACACCTTTTTGTCGTAAGCCCTGTGATAATTGCTTCCTTCTTCTGATGTCCCTTTTTGTTACAACTGCTGCTGTTTTAGTTGTTTGTGTTGACTGTTGGACACTTTTAGGCTCGACTCTGTGAAGTTAAGTTGAGACTTGGAGTGTAAGAGTCGTTCCATACCAGCTCACCGAGGCCCTCCCAGTTCATGTCATGCATTAACTTGAAAAAAATAATGTAAAAACTTCTATTTTATTTATGGGAAGTCCTCTAGCTGTACTCTAAATACTTATGAATCGTTGAAGTTTTGCCCTCGGAGATCCATTTCATCATTTTTGTGATTCTTTGTGTATTCTCGGCCTCACTAACAGCTTCTTTTTCTCTGGATTGGGTTGAAATTTGTCCTGAACATCCAAAGACCCTTAGGAAAATTGGAAATATGTACACAGAATGTTTACAGTAATCATATCAATAACAGTAAATCACTTTCTAACCGAACAAATAGTCTTTAATTTTATTTTCAAAACTCGTTTTCATTTTCTTGCAACCAAATTTTGATTTTGTGTAATATTCAAAGTACACAATAGGAGAGGATTTTGCGATGTCTCGTGAATTAAATAGAAGTTTTTACATGGAGCCTTTTGAGAAAATCCATGACATGAACTGGGAAAAGTCCGCGAGCAGAAAATATGATTTAGTGCGTTACAACACCACAAACAGCTGCTTCAAAAATGAGTTCCTCAAAAACCTCTGAGACGGTGTCAGCATTAATGAACACCCATCTCTGCAACTCCATGACTGAGGAAGCTGCAAGTGATCTGATAAAGTACCTCTAGTGATGTCATTCAGTGGCTAAGTTGCATTGTGGGTAATGTAGGCACCAAATTTTGAAAAGGAATAAGACTGTGTGGGAAATTAAAAAGGTGATATCTTCGGTTCTGCTGTATCAATTTTGATTAAAAAAATGTAACTTTCTAAAATGAGTCAACAGTGTCAGCCAGTGGACTGCTTTTCTAAATCTGGTGCCTACATTACCCACAATGCAACTTGGTCTCTGATTGATATCACTTGAGACATTTAATCAGATCACATGCAGCTTCCCCCGGAGCCACAAAAGGCTTTATACTACTTTCTGCACATATGCAGTTGTACTCCACAAGGCCTGTGAACACACTTTGATGTATAAAATTGGTGGAGTTACCCTTTAACCTCCTAACAAGCAGACGGATGCACTAAGTCACTCAGTCTGAGTGGTTGGAAAACAAAATGAAGCATTTAACAACTGATGCACCAAACAGTGTTAATGAATACATGTTTCATATTTTACCTACATTTTCTTGGTTTCTGCCACTTTTATGAAGGTGAATCATTAAACACTAAGCACCCTCAATCAGTTGAGGGGGTGCACACACACGTCTTTAATTTTTTTTACAGTAACTGCTTTGTTCTCACATTTTTATCTACGACAGGTGGATCTTTGTTGACTCAGAAAGCTCATTTTAACACTGTTGCCTCATAAAAAAAAAGACTTAAATCATCATAAATGCTTTTAGAAACAAGCTATTTTCAAATCCTAATTAGCTGATACACATATTTCAATATAAAAAGCCCTTAAATCAACTCATCTGCATATCGGATTGGTGCAACAAATCAAGTGAAATGTGACATATCGTGCATGCCCCGAAGATTTAAAAAAAAGATTTTTAGAGTTTACTAAGAAGTCTGAACGTATCCGCTCATCCTGAGAAATGACGTGACGTGTTAAACGGCAGCGTGACATCGAAAGACAACATCCAAAAAAAAACTATTCAACAAAGAAATAATATTTTCAATGGACTGGAGTTTGATATTCAGAGTTTGTACTCATTTCCCCAAAAATCTGCAAAATGTTCTTTATGTTTTCTTCATGTCGCTCCTCATGTTGCCAAAAGCAGAGTGTATAACCTTTTTAATGCCGATGCACCGCAGGATGGAGGCCTTGTTTGCAGGTGGACAGCATGTAAAAATTCATAAACTCCAACTTGTCACGTGTTGCAGTTTATGAGTTTCTTGATGATTTTGCTTCCAGGGTCCTGCTGGCTGTTTGTTTCTGTGCAGCGAGCGAGCGTGGAGGACTGCTGGCTCTCTCCTGTAAAGCTTTTAACTGGGATGTAAATGTAAATGAAGGGAGGAACGGGGAGGTTACTTTGTAAAACTTGTATAATTATTATTTTTGTGCGTCTTTAATGGATCTTGAGACAGAATTTTTACTTAACCGATGTTTATAGATTTTTATTTATGGTGTCAAGGTACAAAAATGTTGTACAGAGGTGCAGCTATGCACAGTCTCGTCTGCTTATGTTTAGTAAATGCTATTTTTAAATGTTGGGGGAAAAATAAATGCATTATGGAATACTGAACATGTTGAATGTCTATTTGTATTCGTGTATAAGTGATACAGCAGCAGGGTTATGTATTAACTTTAGCTCTGTATTAACATTTGAATGCAGAAAAGATGGAAATTAGAATATTTTCAGTCACACTTTGATGACACTACTGTTATATGCTGTGTGTAATTTAAGGAGAACAGGTGTTAAACATACCTGTAATCTTCAACAAACTGTTGCCCAGTTGGTTCCAGTTTAAATTGTTTTTTCCTCTAGTTAAAACATCTGAACATTCCTGTAACAATCAGCGTGAATGATGTGTAAGAAGAGCACGTGTAAAGTTAGATTTTTCCGTCTGAACCAAATCCTCTGTTCATTAAGTTACAAAGATTAATTGAGCATGTTGAAATCTCAAGACCAGATATTTTTCTCAGGAGCAGAAGGTGAAAAATCCAAAAATGAATGCTGAAAAACAGATTACAGTGTGTGTGAGTGTTATAATCGTAGTTATTATAAGCTTGTCTGGAGTTTTTCTGCCCTCTAGTGGCCAATAATCATCGACTGCAGCAACAGTTTCAGCTTCCACGAGATCGGAGCCCTCAAAATGAATGTAAGCACTTTTTCAAGAGTTGTGACTAACTTTACTAACTGATGTTTTCAATGCAGGGCATCTTTACTCAGACTTTTCATGGAAAGATAGAAATCTGCAGAAGGTCTGGAAGTCATATGAAGAACATCCTAGAAAGAAAGTCCTGCAGAGACTAAAAATAGATGTTTAAAAATGGCTATAGTGCCCCCTTAAGTTAAACCATCTGGTAACCAGTAAAAAGTAAAATATGTCCCTGTTGAAGTATAAAGTAGCATAAGATACTACAATAACAACAGTACTTGAGTTCAGTAGTTACTTTCCTTCACTGGAGATCACAGCAACACAAGTTTCAATCAATGCTAAAACAGTCAAACAACAGAGACGACAGGTTCAAGCTTTAAGATCTTTAATGAATACATAAATCAGTAGCATTTAATCAGTGCTTCATCGAGCTCATGTCAGCGTTTCAAATGTCTCTCCTGACGCAGAAACGACTCCTGACAGAAACGTCCTGTCTGACTCTCTGTAACTGGGGGAGGACGGGGGTCCAAATCCACCTGAACACATCTCAGAAAAATAGCTGTGATGGATCCCACCAAGCTTTTTATGATGTTTTTATGAGCCATAAATGAATCCTGTAGTTTATTGATTGTCACGAACTGGAGGACTGACTGGTGTGGTGGAAGGAGGATTTGTGGTGATGAGGAAGAGAGAGGATGAGGCTGGACGACAGTGAAAGGCACAAACTAAAGACTCGGTCATGCCTCACTGTTGCACTTCTGTAAAAACATCCAAGTCAGAGAGTTCATCTCATCTGTTCTGTGTCACTTCAGATGCGACCAGAGCAGCCCTCCTTTTTTAGATAAATAATCCTACAGGAGCTGCGAGCTGCCAGCCTCTTCACAGTGTTTCCATGTCACTGGCGTTGAGGTCTCTGGCCCTGCATCGAGCTGCCTGCAGCCTGAGTAGACAGCCAACATCCACAGACATCAACATGTCTTCAGTCAAGTCTGACAGAGGCTCTCTGCGTCGTACGGAGTGAATTTGACGGCAGCCGGCAGCTGACTGATGACGTTGACGTTGCACATCAACTGGGCGAACACGTTGCTGTCCGTCATTAGTTGAGGATAAAACAGATTTTCCTGTGGTGAAGGAGGTGAACCGCTGCGAGTGCTGCTGCCATGCCTCGATAAACCGAGTAACCGACGAAACAGAGACCTCCTGAGGAGGATGTAGATCCAGGGGTCGAGGATCGGGTTGACAGACGCTATCCTGATGGCAGCCAGGTCAGCTTGGTCGTCTTTCAGCATGAAGTGGTTGGCAAACATTCGCACCTAAAAGACAAAAACAAGTTAGTACAGCTCAGATCTTCATACTGTAAATAAGAGTTTAAAACACCATCAAATAAATCCTCATTTTCATTATTGTTAAGGTTTACCAGCTCAAAACTCAAGGTCATCATTCCTAAATTTATTACAATTTGTAAAAAGTACCCAAAGGTCAGATTGAGTAAAAGTCTTCCAGTTTTTTTGAGTATCAAAAGTAATTTATGAAAAGTAAAAGTATTGTCAGATCCAAAATTCATGCTTTTTATCATGAATTGAATCAGTGTTTTTTTTTTTTTTTTTTTTTTTATCTAATTGCTGATGAAATGAATTAATTTCAAACGTGCTACTCTCTTGTCAGGGGTTTATTGTGTCAATGAAATGTGTGCAGTTGGAAAAAAAATAGATTTCCCTTCTCAAAATGTTTAGTTCAAACAGCTTCCTGAGGTCTAAAAGGGCAAAACTATCAAGTATTTAACACACAGTAAAAATAATAATTAGAGAAACAATTTTCTAATCATCTTGTGACCCGTCAGATTCATCTTGTGGTGGATTTTAACCCCCCGAGGCTGAAAACCAACAGAATACATAACATGTCTGAGCAGATTATTAATCTGTGTGTCATAACAAAAGAGAGAACATGAGACCAAAATAGCTTGAAACTCTAAACTGACTTTGGTCAAAAATCTGCTGCAGGACAGCGTTACTAACAGACTTCAGCAGTTATAAAGTTTAACTTGAGTCTCATGGCCTCATATCTTTCTCTTATTATCAGATTCTCCTGATGTGTTGGAGGAAAACTGGTGATGATCACATATATATGAAGGATTACCGTGATAATCCACATAAAAGTACTTCTTGAGTATTATTGAGACATCAGTTACTTACTATACTCACAATGTTGAGGTACTTTTACTTGTACTTTTCTGGTTATTGTATCTGACAGTTTTATTTCAGTAAATACAGATTTTACTTATAAAACATGTTATAATCTTGCAAATAATGATGCGTCAGATTAAACTACACCGGGATACAAAAGTGAAATTAACCAATTAAGCATCTAGTTATAATGATATTGTGTTTTGTTAGATTATTTGTTTATTTTATTTATTGTTAAGCATGTTTAGTTTTGTCTAATTAATGTTTTGTTTTGGTAGTAGGGTAACACTGTGAGCCCCCTGGGTTATATAGTTAGAAGGATAGTTGTGGGACCATGATGCACCTGTGTGGGTCTATGTTTTTTTGAGGTTTTTTTCCAGAGCATGAGAGGCATGCAGGATCTCTTTCTGCTTTGCTTGCTTTTTGGATGAATAAACGGTGAAAACCAAAGGGACATTGAACTTCTGTTGCCTGCATACAACACAAGCCTCGGTGCAGCAGCGGCTCTTTGAGCAGCACTGTGAAGTTTGATTTAGATTTTTTTTACATCTACAATAATGCATCAGTGGGGGTAATAATGATACAGTCATACTTTAGATTTTAAATACATTTTACTGTTATTTTACTGAGGTTTTCTTGTAGTAAAGTATTTGCACACTGAGGTACTGCAGATTTATTTAAGTAAGTTAAAGGTGCACGATGTAGAAATTTAAATCAGAAGAGAAAGATCTTTTTTTTTCTGCCTACACAAACTAATAAACAAACTCTCTTTGGTTTCATGACTGAATAAACTAAATGAAGGACAACACAGGTTCATACTGTTTTACTTTGGCGGACCCTGCCACCTTTCTAGCTTCAAACAGTGATCTTGGGACCTTATTTTCCTCTGAGAACAGCTGGTTTATTCAGTTTTGGAAAAAATACATTTTTCTAAGTTTGTATCATTACCTCATTAATATTATACATCTTCAAATTCAGAGTTTGAATTTCTTCTCTATAACTACACAGTGCCTCTGCACAGACAGAGAGAAGATAACACCAGCTGAAGGCATGCCTGTTTCTCCTCATGTCTTGCTGATCCACACTGCACATGTATTTATAGGCAAATGCAAACAGTTTATTTCCTTTTCCAACAATCCCACACTGACTCACCACTAGCGGGGCCGAACAGGCCAGGACCACCACGGATGTCATCACCAGCACCGCGATCATCTGCGTCTCCGCGGCCGAGGACAGAGCCCTCCACCTCTCCCGGACGCTGGCTCTGGTGACGGGCATCTGCACCGTCCTCCGCCGCATCAGCAGCAGCGCTCCGCACACCGCCAGGTTCAGCACGATGGTGCCCAGGATGAGCAGCAGGCTGACCGCGCCGTACTGGATGGAGTAGACTGCGGGCACAGTCTCGTTCGCCGTCCAGTCGATGAAGCACCAGGTGCCGGACGGCTGCAGCTCGCTCCTCGCCATGCCCATCATCGGGAGGCAGCAGAAGAAGATGTGACTGATGTAGATGATGAAGAGGAACCTCTGCGCAAAGCGTCGGTCCACCCCCCACCGCTGGTAGGCGTACGGGCAGCAGATAGCCAGGTACCGCTCCGCTGCCATGGCGCATATGATGCTCAGACCTGTGACTCCGAAGAACAGCAACAAGAAGGAGTCAAACTCGCAGACGTGTGGGTTCTTCAGCACTTGTTGGTTCAGGTAGTTGGCGATGGTGAGCGGACTGGCCAGACAGGTGCCCAGCAGGTCCGTCACCGCCAGACCGCGCACCAGCGTGTAGAAGGCTGAAGATTTGCGCTCCTGTCTCGACACTGAAAGGACGATTATTGCAATTAAATTCCCAATGGCGCCTCCAGCAAACATAACAATCGGCAACGCGATTTCTTTCTCGCTGGACGCTCGTAACGGCTGAAGCAGAGTCTCGTTTGAGGCGGCAGGTCCGTGCGTAAAGTTCGGGCTCTCCATCGCCACACAAACCCACAGGCTGGTGTTGATTAGTGATAGTTCCTTTGGTCTGTTGTGGATTTGGGAATGCATGTCCCTTTTAACCCCCTGCAGCAGAAGATAAGAAGTCAGCTGGGGTATTTTCTCTGGTAGTCTCATCCCCTCCGCTTTCCAGTAATCCAGATGTGGTTAAGCACAGAGGCGGGCTGTCTCCCATGTAGTGACCCACCCCGCAGCCTGACAGCCTGGAAGGGCGGGATGCTGTTAGACAGACAGGGGGGGAAAAATAGGTTTGTTTGTTTCTCTTAATTTCCGCTTCACGTCTCATTCGCTGGTGTTGGCGTCATGGCTGCGCTGCGTAATCTCTGAGGCAGCTGACAGGAGGCCAACGGACTGTCTGAGTGAACATGGAGAGCAGGATGACAGCAGATTATATCAGATGCACCAACGCGTCTTAAGATTTGTAGCAGCTGTTTGAACAACTTGCAAAAAAGGTTTGATGGAGTAAACACACAAAAAACATTTTTACAGTTATTAACCGTGTTTTTGTTGCGTTTGAACGTTTCCATCTTTTTTTTATTTTTTTTATTTATTTTTTTACCTTTATTTAAAGAGGGCAGTGCACATTAATGAACGTAACCGTAAAAGTGCCAGTGTTAGCCAGAGGCTAATTTCCAACTGTAGTCCTCTGGCAAGTTGTTAAAAGCCATTTAAATATACAATGACACAAGGGACATGAAAACACTACTGAGAACAAAAACAACAGACAGACAGTAATACACACAAAGAAACAAACAAATCTCTATTTAAAGGGTCAGTTCACCCAAGTTACAAACAGATGAATCTGCCCCACAAGGAGAGGTTTTTTTGACTGTCCAGCCAAATACGTTAAGTAAGAACAGTGCTTCGGTCCTTATTATTAATGATGCATTCTTTAAAGGTGCCATTTGTAAGAAAAATATATTTTTGAGACTCATTCACAAATCGTAACATAATGACGCTCTGGGATCTGCCAGAGTTACCAGCAACTTGGGTGAACTGAGCCTTTAATGCTCCTCCTCTGGTGTCTTTTCAGGGTGTGGTTGTTGATCGTGTTTCTGAAATGTTTTTCTATCATGTTTTGAGTTTCACTTTGAGTTTCATTTAATGAGTGTGGAGTGTATGAGGGGGATTTCATTTGTTGCTCAAACACACATCAATCAATCACTCTAATAATTATTGTTACTGTGTTGGTTTATCCTCACTGATTGTAAATCAACGGCGCTGATAAGTTTTATTTTCTTGTGTTTCCTCTGCCCTTCAAGTGAAGTCACGTCATCTGAGAGGGAGAGGCTTGCTCATGACAGATAAATGATGCTCATTGTTCATATGAAGTTTGATTTGTTTCAGGTTTGTGGCAACATAATGCTGGCACACACAACCGTTAACCAACCACTGATGAGTGGAGCTCATAGGACTAAAATACTGACGTTGATCTTCAACAGTGGAGAAACTATGAGACAGAGAAACGTTTAGGTCATCACTTCCACACTGACTGGCACTCATTGGGAGTGGTTTTGGGTGTGTGGTTGAGGTGCAGACAGACTTTTGGCTATGAGGTAACGCAGTGGTTCCCAAACTTGGCAATTGTCACAATTGGGGGGCGGCAAGAGTACCAGAGAAAACCAAGTTCCAAATTCTGACCTCAAAGATGCTGAAAGTGAACAATAAAACTCAGCTGACCGCAAAAAAAGAAAAAACAAGGGGTTCACACAATTAACAATGACAAGAAAATGTGGTGTGCCATATCTCAAAGAATGGGCTTCCTCAAGGCTCAATGCTGCTTCCAGACAACTCAGAACTCTGACTTCCTACTAAAACACGTACAAACGAACGCCGCTCAAAGTTGAAATTCCTATTTGTAAAGTCGGGGCAAATCAATCTACACCAGCCTCACGAGGGAGCGGTTGCCTGAGGACATGCAACAATGGCAGCACCCATGGGAGGGGAGCAAGATTATACTTGTATAAGGTTTACATGTTTCCCAGCATAACAGTGCCATCGTTTTCCTCCTCTTATTTGCCAATAGTGCATGGAGGCTGCAACGCTGAGGGTTCAACTGTGTGCACACTTTTTTCTTCTTTTTTTTTTTGCAGTCAGCTGAGTTTTTTGTTCACTTCTGGCATCTTTGAGGTCAGAAGTTGGAACTTGGAAATTCAAACCTTCAGTCTTGACGTTGCCAGCCTCGTCCATGGTGACAGCTCAGAGAGGCCATCAAGTGATGTTTAAAAGCTTTGAACCGACTGTAAAGGTTCATTTATGCTTTAAGCTAGATACGGACGGAGGCTTCTGTCCGTACCTTGCGTTAATCTCGTTCGTGTTTTTGCACTTTTTATGAAAGCATACGGACACGGACCAGTAGCCTACCTCAGGTGATCGTGGGGGACAGCGTAGCAGCATAGCCAATAGCTCAAGTGAGACACGACCACTTTTTGAGGAGAGGTTATGCTAGTTGGTGAGTAGTTTTAAACATCTGTATGATGTTACTTCGCCTGGGCACAGAGACAAACAGTTACTACAGAACAACTTCGAGGAGACTGGATGGGGATTAAATGTGGCGAAGAAAAAGTGGAGGCCCGTACAAGACAGATTTGACGTGCGCCCTCTAGTGGTTGTATTGCTTGACATCCTTGTCAAAGTGAAGGGCGCATGGAAGCATGTAGGTAGTGATGGTTACATTGTTTGAAACGGACGTATCTATTGTGTAAAGGGAGCATAAATGAGTCTTAACCTGCAGCACAGCTGACCTCTGGCCTGCTCTCTCGCAAAATAGGTCACTTGAATATTTCTGCCTCCTTTCTTGATAACTGTGGAATTAAAATCCGGATGATTTCAACTTAAATGTTTGCTGTGATGTGGTCGTTTGTCCCCTGCTGAGAATGGCATTTGATGAGTGAAAAAGTTGCAGAATATTTAATTAGACACATAAATGACTGGTTGGATAAAAGTGTTCCAGTATTGCTGTGGTTGGTGTTTTCCCACTGCTCTGTGATCACAGTGCAGTCCGTCCCAAACAGGGATGACTGTAAATGGTTGTGAGGAACAACAGACGGCTGACGGACAGCGTGGAACACACGGGACGTCAGTGCACTTAGTCTGCTCCGACTCTCCAGCCGTCGCACATCCATTACAGTGTGACTTATGTTTACAGTGAGGAGCGGCGGCGAGGGGTCTCTGTCTGCTGCCGACCTTAAAAGACAAAGCACAACACCTCTCTGAGAGGTAAACCGCTGCTGCTCATTCCTGCTGCAGACTTCAGGGAGCTAAAAACAACAAAGCACTTAAGTGATGCCAAGGCTTGGAAACTCCCAACGCCGACAGGAATGTGCTTCAGTTCACTGTGAATCATGGGACGTACAAGAGGTCCCCGCATGGTTTACAGCTTTCTTGAATGTCGTAAAAGTAATATGCACTTATAATGTGTTATCTCTGTCTGTGGTGTCTGCAGTAGGCTGGAGCTATAAAAGTGTATAAAGTTTTTTGAGTATGACTAACAGAACACATCATTATATATCCCTAAAAGGTCTTTATCAAGGATTATTTGGTCTATAAACTAATTTTAACACGTGAATCAGCTCTTAAGGTCTCAAACTAATAGATTATCAATCTTAGTGCATTTTCTTCCTGTTAGATACTGAAGCTTGAGTGGTTATGTCAGTCCTGTTCTCATTTTGGTGATGTTGCGCTCAATACTGTACATTTATATTCATTTTATTCGTACCTCCTTTATACTACACATATTGCTTGTTTTCCCATTTAAAGGGGCAGTATGTAAGAAATGGTCACCTCACTCATACTCCAAACAAACAGGGGGCAGCATATCACCAGGGTAACCGCTAACTACTCATGTAGTTAGCGATCCGGACAGCTGTATTATGGCCCGTGTCCAAGCAGGATGTCGGTGCATGATGTGATCCACAGGAGACAAAAAATACGGTGAATATTATCGCCTGGGCCAGGAAAAAGAAAAAGAACGACGGTGACGTCAACTTACTGAAAAGTTGAGAGATTGTCAACTCAGAATGCTCGGAGCGCTTGCACGCTGGGCGCTGTGCCTTTTCTCTGAACAGCTGCCGCAGATGCTCATTCCTCGTTGGGAACATTTTAAAAAAGATACTGCCACTCAGAAAAAAACACTATGTGGACACGGGTCCTTACAAGACAGGATAGGTCAGGGCTAACAGGTTAGCATGCCAACTTGAGTACATATCTCTGCAACACGTCTTTGACATCACGTCACAACTGTTATTTCTTCTTCTATTTCTGAAGTTTTTATGTATTGCACCTTTAAGGGCTATACAAAGTGCCCTACAATGACACTACAGTATTGGTTCACATCCAAGTTTCAGTCTGTGGTTTGGTTTAGGCACAAAGGTACTTTGGTTAAATTTGGGAAATTGGTCTGCGTTTAATTGTTAATTGTGTTTTGTGACTGAAGTCAGTACCTTTAACAAAAACCACCATCTTTCCTCAACTTTAACCAAGCGCTGTGAGAATTAAAGCAATCTTTAATAATGCTGTACTCACGGTAAGCAGATATTGTATGGCAAGATCAGATATTTTGGTGGAGAACACATGAAATATGTTGCCACTGAGCATTTTGCTGACATGTCAAGTATGAACATGTTTACGACTTATCAGATACGTTTCCAGATACAACATTTCCTCATTATGTCACTAGAGAACATAATCCAGCCTGTGTACTGTGTACAAGTATTTGCTCTTTCTTCACTTCATATATTACAAAAAGACAGTTGATTTTCTCTGCACAGAAACATCTGCTTCCTTTTAGTGCAGCTGGAATATTAATGACATATGAACAATGAAGTGTGGAGGAGGAGAGTGGTCATTTTATAATCATTACATCAGACACAATAAAACTCTTCTTACAACACCCTGTGACAGAATCATGTTCAAAGAAGCTATTTTACCCAAATGATTGACAGGGCTGGAAACACCACCTACTCTCTGTAGTGTGTTCATTATGTGGAAGCGTTTCTTCATACGACGTAGATATGTTGGGTTTTAGGGTGTTTCTTAATGTTTTTTGCGGATCCATATGTACAAGGATTGAACCGTCCAAAGACATTTCTGTTTTTAGTCGAACTATTGTCATGTAAACAGGTCCAGTAATCCTGTCAGTCTTTGTTGAGTTGTCTGTTCTGTTCACCTGTTTTTCATATTTTGAATAATGATCTTACCTCGTTGCGCGTGTAGCCTGCAACTTTGACTGTGAACCTTAACATTGTTACAATCGCAAATGGTCATCCAAAGTAAAATGAAGTTAAATGGAATCCACATGTCGAGTTAATTTGGCTTCCAAGGGAATCTGTAGTCTCTTGAGGTGCTTGTTACAGATCATCAACCAAAGTAAACACACAATGCTGTGTTCTTGCAGCATTTTAATTATGCAGCTATTTTTGAAAATTGTTGTACAGGGAATCTCCTCCTTCACATTTTTAAGAGATGTTGCCTCTCTGCCTTTACTGACTCTCTGTTTTCCAGTCCGACATATAAAGACAACTTCTTTCTAACTTCAGTGCAGCTCATATGTCTTTAAGCTTCATTGGATGTAATGAAAAACATTACTTTCACCTTCACTTGCAGGTTATGACCGGAGCATGACTGCATTCTTACACAAAGCTGATAAGCGCTGCGTCTATATGCCTAAAGAGTACATGTAAGGCTGGTCTCTCATTTCAAGATGTTGCTCTGTGCTGCAAACATACTGCATCTCCTAGAAATAATTCACACTGTAAGTCACATTCCTGCACTTACAGCAAGAGAACTGACGCAGTTCATGGTAAAGATATCGAGCACCGTCATCCACTGTCTGGTCTCTACTTCCAGGGATCATTACCCGGACTTTATCGCTATTGAGCTGGGGGGATTCATTTATGGAGAGCAGAAATGTCGAAATCTGTAAGACATTGGTTGTCGTCAATCTCTTATTAGCGTGCTTACTACTGGGATTTGTTTTCCAACGAATTTCTGTTGAAGCAGTTTGAGTTACTGTCGACTTCAGGAAGCACCCACCCCTCTGCGGTTTCATCCATCCGCCCCAAGCGCAGGTGTTGGCATGAGTCAGAGCAAATATCTTCAGCGCAATAATTCTGAATAAATCTCATGTGCAACTGAAGTGACACCAGAGTAATCATAACATACTCGCTACTGAACGCGAGACAGACATTAAACTTCTGTGTTAAGATGAGCAGATGCTGCATGGATTCAAAGCCTCGACTCATTTCAGAATCAGGATGAATTTCTGCCTAATTTTTTTGTCATTTGACATGCCCTTTGTGCATCGGACCTTCTTCGTCATGTAAAAAAGTCACAGTTTGGTTAGGAGTTGTTACAAATTGGTGTAAAAAGGTGAGGACCCAAATGCAAAACACCAGGGATAATGTCAGGATATAGAACAAAAGGTGCTTTATTTAACAAAAGCTGAATAATCCAAAACACATAAGAGCAAAAACCAAAAACAACCAAGAACTGCAAATCCCAAAAATACAAAGTAGTAACACAAACGCTAAAACAAAGGAACAACCAAAAGGAGCAAAGTTCAACTCAGGAAAAAACAAATCATTTTTAAGTATCAATTTCAGAGGAACATGACTGGTCAGGATTTCAATTGTTGAGACTTTACTCAGAACCACAAATGTGAAACTCATGCTGCTGCCTCACTTATCTTACTGCAAATCTATCTGGACAACAGATACAGGAACTGTTTTGATTTCATCCTGAGAGAATAATCAGCTCTGTGTGGAATGCCCTACGTGCTGTATCATTGTTTTGATATTTAATTCACTCCATGATAACATCTGAGTAAACATCGTGTTGTAACACAAAATCCTGTTTGCTCTGTTTAACTTTGCTACTGTGCTGTGAATGTAAACCGTTCATAAAGTTAAACAAACATCTCCATTGTGTGTGCAAACTGTACCCAGGAGAGCAAGAGTTCAGTGGTAGTACCTGGCTTATCTTGGTTCTTAAACTGTGACCTTACAGGAGTGTAAATACTTTGTTATGGTAGGCCGAAAATTTGATCAAGGCCAGAGAAAAACGAGCTGAAGATCAATACACTACCACGAATAGATACATTACCTCATTTCCATGCATCCTGCAAACAGCTGTGTTTAAAAAAGAAAGATAATATAGGATTAAAAATGTGTCACTTTTAAAACAAATACAAACACTAGTCTGATCGAAGTCTTTACGACAGGAGGTGATGGTGCTCATCTTTTGTCCGCAGGGGCCGCCGGAATCAACAAACAATGAAATTTGGACACGAGTTAAAGCAACATTGAAGTAGTAGTAAGTAGTGATAGTAGTAGTAAAGTAAACATGCATGTCCAGGCCTTTTAAAAATGTATTTATTTCTATTTTTTTACCATGCAGCAGTCAAAAACTTGCACTGCACACTGCACACAATAGCATGCCGAGCTAACGTAACCTGAACCAGAGACACTAACATCTGGCTGTAACATGCTACATGCTAGGTTGATAAATTTGCCAATACAGCCAAAAATCAAGCAAGTGCAACTATACAAGACACATTACTACTATTTAATAGCAACAAGTCCAGCTCTGCATCTGTCTGCAGCCTTTTATCTAACAAAGCTGTCATCAACAATAAAAAAAAAAAGAGCCAGTCGAAGACTCTTCTCTCTCGCCCGGTCGCTGTTTCTCTGTCACGTTTTAGCTCCCTCTGTTAGCATCCTCTTCGGTCTCTTCACCTCCGGCTTGTCTGGCTCCAGTTCTGCTGTGATAGCGACCACACATACTTTGCGAGCAGAGTCTGCTAGGCTGGCAGAGCTAACTTGTAGCTACAGTATGCAGCAGTGACAGGTTGGTGTCAGGAAACTCCGTAAATCCCAGAAGGTTGAGGCAGAGCAGCCGGAGGACATCAGAGTTTCACCAAAATCAGTTATCGTTGGTGCTGTTCTGCTGTAAAGTGTTACACACTGTGATGCTACGGCGCGCAAGAAACAAGCCACTGTAACATTGAAATGATTTCGATGCTGTTATTCTGAGGTAAAATATTAACATAATGTTGCTTTAATAAAAGTCATAAATGACCTTTGGTTTCACACGGTACCAAACACCGTTCTCTTGAGGCAAAATCCCACGTTTGTTTGACCCGCTCATCAACGCCAACCGTAAAATAGTTCAAAAAGTCTGAACATATTTGGAGAATCGTTGTTCTGTTTAGCTGTGTTTCAACATCAGAGGACCACATATGGCTGCTAGACTTGAGGTTTTTTTTTTTGGCTTGTGGTCTGTTCCAGTTAGCAGCGACTGGGCAAATGTGAGCTCATTATTAGCATCATTCTTCACGACTCCAGTCCCGCAGGCTGAAATTACCACAGACGATACTGATACTGTCTTTCCTTCTTGGGAATTTGTGGGTTTAATCAAAAGGTTTCTAGTGAACTTACATGATAACTTGACTGGAAGCAACCAACCATAGTTTGGGGCGTGGGGCCTTCTCGGCTCAGCAGGAAGGTCACAGGTCCTGACTTCTTCACTGTCACTCTTGGGAAATGTGGCTGTGACTGTTATCCCACACTTTCCCTTGTAAATAAGGGAATTTGAACCCCCCTCTGTGCTGTCATGACAGTTAACTGACCCTTTCCCGCTCTCAGTGTTTACCACAGATTTACTGATAAATTGGATTAAATCTGATATTTCCTGTCCGCAGGTTGCTAAAGTTTCCACCATTCTTCTATCTGACCTACATTTTCTGGTTTTGCGTATTAGAAGACTGAACAAGAATCTCTCTCATTTAGAGGAGATTTTGGAGAAAGCCGGGCCTAATCTGATATAAAACTCTTCCTGTTTCTGGGGGTTTTCAACAAATTAGCTTTGCTTCCTGAGAAAATGTTTCTACATGCAGAGAAGCCTCTTTGCTAAACTAAATATCGTGTCACAACTGATCTGGCTCATAAATATTTATTTGAGAAAGTGCATTGCTCGCATTTTGATCCCTCTCAAGTAGAGGCCACCTTCTCCGTATCCTCTTACGCTGTTCTCAGCCGTCTGCTTTACATTTTGGACTATGTGACAAAGGAAAAAGTGTTGCTGGAAGAAGTAATCAGATCATTTACTGAAAAGAATAGTTTGAGATTTTTTACTGTAAAAAAATCTTTTTACTGTTTTTTAAGTATTGCTCGCCCCACCAAGAAAACATCTTAAAAAACATGACCTTGTTTGTGAACATTCATGCTGCGATGGTGGTCGCTCAATGATAATGATGTGTGTGGCACCAGTTACTCACACAAGCGTCTATTCGCTCCAAACAGCTAGATTACTGTACTGTATGTTGGCTGTAAAATAGCGAACAACGGCACTGACCGAATGTGTGAGTGTGTGTGTGTGTGTATTTGAATTAAAATCAACCTCTTACTCAACTCAGCATTTATCAGAGACTCTGGTACTCTCTCATTTCCCCTCCAGCTCCTGCTGCAGTCAGGTTGATGACATGATGTGTATTGGACTTTGTGGTGGCCTGTTTGTGATCAGTTTTCTGTGCTTGTTGTTTCAGAGGTGCTCGGTGAGGCTGGACGTGGCTTTGCTGCTGGTCGGAGCTGTGCCGGTCCACACACCTGCAGCGCATTGAGTGTAATCAGCACCTGCTCCTGTACCCAGACCTTCTCTCTGCACGGTGCCAGATTACTGTCGCCAGCTCCAGTGGTGCTGGATCACTCCCTGTATCTCTAGAGTTAACTCGCCAGCGTTTTAATCCTGCCTTCCTTCCTTTGTTTTAAATACTTTGTGCCTAGATATACACAAAATAAAGTAAGCTTTTTAAAGTTAATGTGTGCAGTTTGTTTTTAAAACAGGCTCAATAAAAAGACTGTTGCTTTAAAGGAGCACTCCACAGATTTTATACATGCTGTTCAGCTTACTCATCACGGGGAGGACTACTCAGCCTGCGGAAACAGTTTTGTCGTGTCTACTGGGGCCTCGAGAGGACATTCGTCATGCTCGACAAAATAAACACGATGATGTCATCGTGATGTCGTCAGCATTATCTCAGACACAGCTTGAGACTGAAAGCCTGCATTACAAACTGGGGGGTCAAATGAAAGACGTTATTGCATTACGGGAAGTGTAGGATCAGGCGTCAGTACATCCTGCTGCTTTGATAGTGGCTGTTCGATTTAGACAAGCGAGCAGTTAGGAATGTGAGTGTTGCTGTGCTGGTTCCTCACTTTGAGGGAATGTTTGTACCAAATGTGTTTTTTGTTTATTTGTTGTTGTTAGTGCCATATTGTTTCAGTTCTTGATAACATTTTTTTTTTTTTTTTTAAAGTCCAAAATTTGGTTTAGAGTTTGTCCATCTCACCTGGTTGATGTGGAAATTTCCATAATAATAATATGAACGGTGTAAAACAAATAAAATGTTGAACATCCACCCAAAATGTTCTGGTGTAAACACAATGATAAACTAATTGACAGAAATGCATGCTAACATGCTAACACGCTAAACTCAGATGGTGACCATGGCAAATTACACCTGCTATGCAACATGTTAGCATTGTCATCATGAGCATGTTAGCATGCTGATGTTAACTTTTCTCTCAAAGCACCGCTGTGCTTCACTACAGCCTCACAGCGAGGACAGCATGGCAGTCGTTCTGTTTCCAAAAAAAAAAAAAAAAGGAAACTGCTAAGAATTAAATGCTGAATACTATTTTAACAGTCAGTCTATTTACAGTTGTGTATTCACGAGCCATTACACAACATCTACAAGTGCAATTTTTTGTGGAGCGAGATGTCATTTAGCTGTTTGACGGGTTCATGAACTGTGAACCATCAAAATCCTTCCAAGTGCTGAAGACTGAATGGATGTTTTATTTAAACAGCGCTTTGTTGGCATTTTCTGTTTTCTGGTTTCCCTCAACAACCTCTCCTGCAGAGGTTTTCAGCAGGCTGGATATTCTTTCTGGCAGCCAGGCACATTCAGCTGTTATTTTAATAAAAATACCACCCAAACATCATGTTGAGGACAACACATGACCTCTCACTCATCCCCTGAGAGGGACACCGCCACGTACTGGCTATACTTACAGTTAGAGCCTCTTCAGTCCTCTGCAAGAGTTCCCATGTCTCCGGCTCCCAGCGGATGTTAATATATCACCAGTGAGTCTGCAGCCTGACCTTTGACTCTGGGAAGAATCAGTGGTGAGTCAAGCCAGAGCAGAGACACACTTCCAGCAGGTGAGGCTGATTTAAGGATTTCTCTTCTGCTTTTTAGGGAACAAAAACACAGATTCATCCTACACCTGTCTTAAATCTGGAACGTGTTTTTCGTTGCACTTTGACAGTTTTGAACATCTGACTTTCTTTGATTTTCTCTGCAGCAACTGAAGACTGAAGTGTCTCTGTTCTCCTGCAGCAAACAACTTTGACAGCCACATTGCTGTCACTGCATCCTGACCACTCCAGCCTTGAATTTCCAAATAGGCCGCGTGGTGATGGAGATGGAGCAGAAAGCTGGGAGTTTTCTTGCTCAGGGCCAAACTGCTGTCAGGACCTGGCTCCCTCCCAATACGAGAGGTACGAGAAAAAATAGTCAATTTTGTCTGATTAGAAATATTTGTCTTTAGCTTGGTGACAATAAATGACACTTCATGGCTACTGGATGTTTGATTTTGAAACGATGTGTTCACTGTGTTTCTACACACTGTTGGTACAGTGCAGTACAGTACAGTGTGTCCTCTGGTCTGATCTGTGACAGCGAGTTTGTTAATATCTGATGGGAAATAGAAGCGTTTTCAGGTTACACTGTTTGTTCTGTTCTTGTTCCTTGTTCGTCCTTCTCGCAACACCACTGGAGGATGTCCAGCTGGTCCAGCTGTTTCAGAAACACTGTTGATGTAATTTGCTGAGTTACAGTATACATTACTGCCGGACTGGAAACACTTTGATGTCAACTGGATTAATGTCTGTTTGTCTGAATGGTAGTTCATGTTGCAACTTATTTTTAGATGTTTCCATTTTCAAACATCTGATTTGTCAAAAAAGCTGTTTCCTTTTGTCTATTCAGGCTTTAAAAATGTTCATTTAAAATACCAGTAGTCGGTTTTACACATTTCTCCAACGTGTTAACCATTACCAATGATGACTTTATAGGAATGTGATCCCCAGATGACAGTAGTAAACCTGCAGTAGTCATTCTTTGATAATAAAATACTGGAGGAAGGATTGTAAAAGTCTATAAAGTATCCTGAAATCAGATGATGTGTTCTCACCTTACATAAGCTGGTTTTTGAGTTCAGAGTAAGGTCATAGTGAAACTGGCAATATGTTTTTGACTTTAATGCCTCATTATGAAGTAAATGTTGATTGCACAATGTAATGGCTAATGTCACCATTGGGGTTTAGATTGGTTCCCTGTGTAGCTTTCACCAACAATTCAGTCTCCCACCAGGCACAATATCTCTGGAGAAAATGACGGCTGGCCGGTGATCCAGAGATCAACTTCATTGCGACAGCGGCACCAAAAATAACACCATTTGGAAACACTAGAGGGTGGAAAAGTTGTCTGTTTCCCCTTTATGTAAATATGTCATGATTATTTGTCGTGTGCGACACCCTTCTAGACATCACATCGCAAATGCTTTAGAAGAATAGATACAAATGTGAGTTTGATGCTGCTTTTAAATCTAAGATGTTAAGTTGGTGAGTATACGTTGTACATTTTGTGACCTCAGAGGCACAATCTGACCCTCAGTGACCCACTGGGGCAATCCTGTGAAATTGTTTGCTGCTAATTTGCAAATACAGAACATGTGTTTTTCCGCTTTTGTCATGTCCTGTCGAATGTAGAAAAAGTCAAAAGTCTAAATGACTTTATAAACATGGAACAGACCAAGATTGCTAACTAGAGTGCCTTTGTTGCCTACTCATAATGTGATGGAAGCAATTACATTTCCTGCAAAACATTTTTGACAAAAATGAGTAGGATATAAATATAATTTCTAGCTGGACTGGTGATAAAGAGCTGTTATGTTTCACTAATTCACAAGTGTCTAAACATGCAGAGCTCTAAAAGTGAGGCCAACTCAGTCCTGGAGGACGACTATTGTAGCGGGAACTTCCACGGAAATAGTTTGCCAGATGTTAAAATGTCTCTGCGGATAGATTTTGGCAACACAATAGTGTTACAACAGTGCAAAATGCTGGTTTTGATGCTGTCATGAAACTAAAGTGGTCTGGATGTGGCCTGAGCCGTGACTACTGAGTATCATGTAATAATGTTGTCACGACAACTGAGTACTCATCAGCCAGAACGTCAGGTGGACGGGCGTTGCAGCCGGTGTGATCCCATCACAGGACGGTCTCTCGTTGCACTTTCTTGGGCAAAATCCGTCCTCTTCAAGACTCCACGTAACAAGAGAGAGATTAGATTGTACCTCATCTTTTACAGGATTTTTTTTTTATCCCACACACTTGAAATGTGGTCATGCCCAAATGAAAATATAACTTTTATTGGCTGTTTTCCCAGTTTACTGTCATTAAACTCGCAGCCTTTGTTGAGATATGTTTCGTGAATTTGTGTGGTTACTTGGCACCAGCTCAGGTCATTGACAGACTATTGGTTTGCACTCAACTCTCAAGCACAGTAAAACAGTATAACACCGTATTTTTGCTGAACATTAAACTAAACTGTGACTAAAGGCCAGTAAACTGTTACTCAGTGCAAATGAAGCTGTTTTAGAGGCGACCTTTGTTACAACAGCACATACTGACATTTTCATAGTAACTAAATTACTGTTTTTATTCCAGGAAACCAGATGAAACATTGACCATGTATCAGTCAATCACTCGCTCAGCAACTTGCTTACGCACGCACACAGACAGAATATACTTCAGAACATATAAACACCACATGCTTGAGCAGATTACCCATTTACAAATACACCTAAACAAATACACACAAAACACATGTACAACATTACCGGCGACATGAGTGCAGAAGCATTACAGGAAAAGACACAGAAGTGCAAACATATTAGAAACACAAATACACACATACTTTGATTAAATTCTGACATACAAACATAATTAAGACTCATCTTAGTAACACAAATATACACAGACACACACTTCCTCATTCTCACACTGTGTTTGACCCCATTTTTCTCTTCTCTTCATCTTTCCCAGGAATACTCAGTGAGATGGTCTCACGGTTTCAGGGAGATGGCGTTCGCTACAAAGCCAAGCTGATCGGGATGGACGTGGTTCCCGACGCCCAGGGAGACAAGATGTGCTGGGACTCTATGATGAAACTAAAGGTGACCTCTGCTCCACAGCCAAAATCAACTTATCTTTGTCCTCTCTTAATTAAAGCTGGTTGACTTTCTGTCAGTCATTTTCAGTCAGTCCCGTGGAGGGAAATTTAAAATAAACATCAGATATATCATATGACGTGAGATAAAATATGTCATCAGTGGTTGTTATGACTTGGTGTGATTCAGGGATCATTTTTAAAGACCTTTATTGAAGGAGAACACTCTGGAGATTGATGTTATCCTCACAGCAGTGGCAATGAAAAATAGCATTTACTCATAGAGACTAAATCTGACTAATCGGTCCACAACGTTAAGTAAAGAAAACTCTATAAAGGAACTAATTCCCCTTGGACGTTTCCATGCTTTAGTAGTATTACATTTGAAATGGCTTTTTAGAAACTGATCAACAGAAAAAGAGCTTTAAAGTTAGCTTTATTCAAAGGTATGAACGGCTTGAAATAAAAAAATGCTAATGGTGCTAGCAGCTCTGTAAGGCTGCACGTACTGTACTTACTAACATCACAATGCTAACATGCTCACAGTGACAATGCTAGCATGCTGATGTTTAGTGTTAACAATGTTCACTATCTCAGATTAGTGTATTAACATGCTAACATTTGCTAATTAGCAAATAAAAAACCATTAAGGGGTAACCTCACCAATTTTACACATTTAAGTGTGTTGACAGTAGTATAAAACATTGTGTGGCTTCAGAGGGAGCTGCATGTAATCTAATCAATTGCCTCCAGTAATGTCACTCAGTTGCATTGTTGGTAATGTAGGCAGCAGGTTTTGGAAAGGAATACAAAAATATCTATTTGAGGTTCAGCTGTATCAATTTTGACCATTTGTTTTTATGTGACATGGTGGATCACCAGAGTCAGTAGGTTCATCCTCTGGAGATCATACTGACTTGGAGGGGAAGAAATAAGTATTTTGTATTTTTATATTGTAATTAATTTCTTTTTCTGTTGGTCGATGTAAAAGAAAAGCCACATTACATCTAGTTTGATTCAATGTTGTGAGACAATAAATCATGAAAGACTATATGAACTATGTATGAACTGTAAACAGGTTATTTGGATTGATAAAAGTTTGTGGGAAAATTCCTGCAGTGGAAAAGAAATGGACTTCTGACATCCTGCTCACTCTTATGTCAGTGACTTCAGGCCCTCTAATCTCCCAGGACTTTCATGAGCAAGTGTATACATATATAGGCCTAGTAGTGTGGAAAAGCTTTAAAAAACAACAAAGAAAAACAACATGACACAGAGGTTGAACATGGATGTTGGTCAGCGTTGTAGGAAAATAGTTAGCCATAGTCGAATCAACTTACCCTTATTAATAGCACTTACCTTCTTACATCCAGCCCACCAAAATATTGTTCCCTGCATATGTATAATTTAGATTTGACTGATTTTACTGGATTAACAGTTACTATGAACATTCTGTTCGCCTAGCAACACGTTAGCCTCAGATAGCTACAGATTGGTTCACTATAGGCTACTCGCAGAAAAACTAAGTTCTACTAAGTTAAACAGCAAACAATCACAAAACAGCAGTTTTAAAAAGAGCACATAATTATCCAACAAGGTCATTTGTGGAGTAAATAAAACTCGCCTGACAACATTATGGTCACAGCTCTGACAAAATGGTGGACATGTCAGTTAACTGCTGTGGAACTCTGCCAGCAGTGGTTGCCCTCTATGTTTTATGAACATGACGTGATTTCTGATAATGAGCTATGCCGGGTATGTGAGAGTAAAAAACATCGTGTGACCCACAGCCGGGAGTTTTAAAAGCAGGAAACAGCTGATCACAGCAGTCAGTTCATCACTTCATCCGCAGACGTCAAGATGAGCAACTGGAAAGCCGCTGAGATCCGGGAGATGCCAACCATCACAGCCGAGAGAATCGTCAATAACCAGATCACTCGTCACTGTTCACGCCCAACTTCGTGCTTCATGTCACGTCACATGTTTACACCTACCCCAGTGGTGGCTTTTTTGCAAAGGAGGAATATTACACCTCCGTCTCACACAGACAAGGCAGCAGATTGCAGCCTTTACCTGGCTGCAAATGTGGCGCATTTTCTAACTAAAAGGGGCTTCTGATAGCATCCAGGCTTCCACAGTGATGAAATAGCTACTACATAGCGGATGTGCTAGCTGTGTAGTATTTGACATGGGATATAACCCATCAAACTAATGAATGATACGCTAACTCTTGACATTTGTGTTACTTACTATTACTGAACAGAAAAACACACAATTCAATTAATTCCTTATGCTTTTGCTCTTGTGTTTTAGGCTTTGGAAAGGCCAACAAAAAAGTCACTAATCTTTTAGGCTACACCTGGCCAGGAACTAACTTACAGATAAAAACTAGCCTCTTTGCTAATTCTGGCTTATTTAAATTAGACCTAATGTTCATTTACTGTCCCTGACAAATAAACAGAATTATTATTTTTTTAGAGCCATACGCCACTTTTTCGTGACAGTTAAAGTGAAAACAGACAACTTTCCAACTTTCTCGTTAGCAACATGGCTACCCTCAGCTGCCCGGCTAAAGCAAAAAAAAAACAACAACTGTAAGAATCCCACTTTGACTAAGAAACCCTGATCTCCGTGCTATGAAAAGGCAGAGTAATATTGATAAGTAGGCAGTTTTTTTTTACTTCCTGATCTAGTAGAAACAATGGTGGTTCTAGTTCTTCTGGGGGACACTGACCAGGAAGAACAATGCCTCTTTTTTTTCTTTTCTTTTTGTTTGCAAACTCTTATACTGATTATCTTACTAGAGCTGGACTCCACTTTGGCATTACAGTTAAATTCTGGTTGCTAAGCTATCGTACAAGACAATGTTGAGGGGAGGGCTTTAACAAACATGATGCAACAAAAAAATCTCCAAACATAGAGGCTTTAATATAAATCATAATCAATATAAACATGAGTTTCACTCTTGGACATGTCTGCTCTGTCTCTTGCACATTGTAAACTCCTCCTGACTGACTGTGCTCCTATTTTATTTATTTCTGTGTCAGGGCATTGAGGTAGCTGGAAGGAGACAGGGAAAACACAAGCAGAGAGTTTGGCTCAAAGTTTTCTCCAG
This sequence comes from Pagrus pagrus, assembly GCF_965226575.1. Taxonomy (NCBI): domain Eukaryota; kingdom Metazoa; phylum Chordata; class Actinopteri; order Spariformes; family Sparidae; genus Pagrus; species Pagrus pagrus. The sequence continues at coordinate 21,802,970 of NC_140190.1, forward strand.
CGGCCTGAAAATCCAGGATGAACGGACAGGGGTGAGTTTCACCGACTCCCAGCTCTCTCTCTCCTCAGTCTGCTGTTCACCTGTAGCAGTAGCGCCCTCCTCAGGTTGATTGTTAATCTTGAAATAGTGCCTGCTCTTTGTGTGTAACCAGAACAAACATTTTGGTTCTCTAGTGGACAAAAAGCTTGGACTACAACTCAAACAGCAGTTTGTACTATTCCTTCCTGAGGTAAAGGAGAATATTTGTAGTGAGCCAGTTTAGTCCAGCAAAGATATGTTTGACACAAATCCACCTCAGTTAGAAGTAAAAATCTCCCTCCAATGATAGTCTGTTAAACATTGGTGGTTTTAAAAAAATGTGTTGAAATGAGGAAGTAGTGTTTCCCATGTGAAATTAATACTCCTCCATATGTGGAAGTCGGTGTTTGGAAATGATTTAATTTTGGTTCCACATCTGCACTCATCGGGGCCTATTTCTGTGTCAAGTGCAGGTTGTAGCAACACCAAGTAGCACAAACGTACAACTATTTATCATCCTGCCATTTTCAAAAAAATAAATGTATTTTCTGCTCCTCCAAGCACACTACAGTATCCAGTCCTTATCTTTTGTTATCAGGTTAATGGTGATGAAGCAATATCCAGATAAGCTCCACCACAACAGCCAGACTAAGAGTTTGAGATGTTAGTCTGTTTTTATTGCAGATTGGTTGTATCGTGGTTACATATGTTGTAACATCACTAAAAACTCAAATCTGCTTTATTATCTGTTCTTCAGGCTGTACTTTATGACCATGACAGGAGCAGAATCAGCTCTTTAAAGAAAGATGAATCTGACCCCAGAGCTCTGTCCTATATCTACCAACACCAAGACACCTACATCCTCTTCTACATCAAGACAGCCACTCTGGTAACAACACACAGGACACATGCAGATTGTTTTTTTGATTGTCCAAACCATGGATGGTGTCATTCATGAATATTAGTCATGGTTATGTTTTAAACAATGAAAATAAGACGACCAGTAAATACCTGGTGTCAGGTTGCATTCAGTTAGCTTAAGCTAAGTTAAGCAAAGCTAAAACAAGCTAAGTTAAGCAAGGTTAAGCTTTGTTTAGTAAAGCTAAGTTAAATTAAGCTAAGATAAGCAAAGATAAGTTCAGTTAAGATAATTTAAGATAAACCAAGTTAAGCTAAGATAAGTTCAGTTAAGCAATATTAAATCCAGCTAAGTTAAGTCAAGCTAAGTTAAACTAAGTTAATTAATTCATTAAATAATTGAGTGTTACTTGCTGAATGGAGCTGTTGGAAGACAAAACATCCAGTCACTCTATTGTAACACTGGACTTGTCTGCACATTGCATCATGTTTGGTCCACCGTGTGATGTTTTAATGTGTCCATCAGGCAGATCCAGTCCTGGCTGACATCGAGATAGTTTGTCGGGGTCTGGAGCAAGAGACACCGCAGGAACATCCAGAGGCACCAACACAAGTCAGAGAAAATCTTTATTTTGTTTGTCTATCTATATCTATGTTGTCTATGTTTCGTCGATGTGTGGTTTTTTTTTTTACCCGTGTTGTTCGTCTGTTTTCAGACCAGTCCTCCACTGCTTCCAAATGACATTTCAGCCCCTCCAGCTGAGGTAAATGAAGGAGCAAAAAAAAAAAAAAAAAAGTTTAACAACACTTAAAACCCCTGATCTTTTTCTAAAGTTTATCGTTGAACATTTCTTTATCTTTTTTTCCCCCAAAATGGTGAAGGTCACATGTAGAAACAAACATCTTCAATGTGCTGTTGTTTTCAGGGACCAGCTTTAGAGAATATCTTCAGTCCACAGCCAGTCTCTTCGTCAGGACCTTCACACCAGGTAAATTAACAAAACCGTAACACGTGAATGTTTTAATCCACACTGTCTCACAGCACCATGAGGGATGGTTTGTCATTCATATCCAGTCAATAGTTGGTTGATAAATGTTTGATTGAGACAATACTGTTTTATTATACACAGACTATAGTGATTTCTCTCTCTGTCTGAAGGCTTCTTCCACTAATGAGTTGCTGGAAGTCTTCTCCCCCCAGATGGAAGTACCAATGCTGCCCACCCAGAGCCCGTGTACCAGTCAGCCAGGTTAGTGAACCAGTGACTGTATAAAACATGGAGGAAGCTTCCCACTTTGAAAAGTGGAGCCAATGTGGAAGTGCCTTAAACCTGAATTCATTCTAATGGCGAGCAGTGGGCACTGGTTTCAAAAAGAAGTCCAATTGTATGTAAGCTTGTGGGAAAATGACCATACTTCTCACTTGCTTTATTACCTCAGTAAACAGTTTCCTAATGGGTTTATGGTCTCAATCTCTAGTTTAAAGTCGTTAAGTTTTAGGTTTTTCTGACCATTTCATGCAATTTCCAATTTATTTTCTGTTAATTTGCATTCAATTGTGATCAACTGGACTTCCTTTACAGCACTAATCTGAAACCAACGCTATCTACACATAATATACATAGAGAATATGATATAATAGAGAAGAGGGACTACTTTATTTTGATTAAAGGTATACCATGCAGGATTTTCCCTAAAATAAACTATGTATCGACTCATATAAAAAGTAATCCCTTTAAATCATGACTTATGATGCACTAGAAGTGTTGCTGTATCTGCAGACATTCTGCCATCTGCTTGTATTTTCTTATTTTGCTTTGTTTGAGTGTTTCTGGAAGTCAGCGGTTCTTGAGGAAAAATAGTTGTTTGTTGAGTCTCATTCCCAACTCAAAGTGATGGTATCTGTTGACCCGGGGATGATATGTTTACAAACAGCAAATGACAAATCCTGCATAGTATACCTTGAATTTTAGAGACGACCGTTTGTGGTGTTATGTTTGTATCACTATTGGCATCGCTGTCTTACTGAATCACAGCTTTAACACATCTGCATTGTGTGACCACACTTCACACTGTGGTATCCAAACTGTGGTTGAATTGTTGAGGTGGAGCCTGCCCAATAAAACTCTATTCACATCTTTATTGAGCATCAGATAATATTTCAGTCTGCACCAGATTTCAACAAACGACTTTATCTTACTATAAACAAGTCAAGAGATCAGGCAGCGATCTGGAGCCTCACTGATCCTCTTAAACCAATAACCTGACCTGGAGGTACCCGAGAGATGCACACAGTATTTTCCCATGTTCCCATGTTTGATATATGTATTCCCATGGCACAGCTGAAGAACAGCCAAGTTTCTGTCACGCTTTAATGTGAGAGGAATGTGCCGTGCTTACTGTGTATAAACGATGAAACGAGTTATCTCAGATTTATTTCGCCTCTCTCGGCACATGCTCAGTTCCCACACTGAAAGGTTCAGTTCGGTTGTCTCAACCTTCACCTCTCACTCTGCTAAAATCCCCACGTAGGGAACGACAGCCATAAACAGTTAACTTGATTATTACTAGAATACGAACATGTTTGTTGAAGCTGATGCTTGACACGTATTTTCTTTCCTTGCCCACTCACTACACACCAATAAAACACATTACAGGAAAAAAATGAAAAATGAAAATGACTTTAAAGGAGAAAACAGTGATAACCAAAGTAAAAAAAGAAAGTGGAAAGAGAAGATTAAAATAAAATAAGTTTATTTTTATGTTTTATTTTGGGTTCAGTGTGATAAGTATAAACATGTAGCGGTGCAACCAGGGCTCTACTTTAATTGACCTCCTTCTTCTTCTCAGAGTCTCCACAGCTCTCCTACCCTCCAACGCTCTCCAGCTCTCAGATCCTCTCCATGTTCCCCACACAGCAAATGGGGGGCTCTCCATACTCCTCTCCTACCTACCCCCCCACCAACATGCCCTGGGGCCAGCAGGGGCTTGTGGGTAATCAGTGGGCAGGTCCAGCTGGGGCGCCCTGGCCCACGGTGCCCGACGGTGTGCAAGCATGGGCACCAGTAGGCTTCACAGTGCCCCCTACAGGCGGCCAGGTTCAAGCTCACGACTCTCAACCAGGAACCGTTAGCGGAGGAAACACACCCGCCTCACCCACTGCTGTCAACGAGTGTGTCGACCCTTTAGACTCCCTCTGGACTGGTCTTGTTGCCTCTGGAGCAACAGTACCAGTGCAGTCAGCGACTCCCACCTTAAACCAGAATCTGATCTGATGAGATTAAAAATTGTTGGTGTGGTTTGGATTATGTAATTTGTGTAATTCTTACTGCCATGAGTCCAGAGAGGATTTAGCTGCTTTGATGAATATGTCTCTAATAATTTTTTGATATCGTACGAAAGGAGAAGTTCACCTAAAAATGTAAATTCACTCATTACCTACTCACCCCTATGGTGATAGAAAGTTGGGAGTCAGCAAAACATTTCTGGAGCTTCACAGCAGATGGTAGATGGGGACGTGTATTAAAACGTAAAATAACTATCAAAAAACAAAAAAACACACACATAAAATGGCTCCATACAGCTCATCTGGCGTAAATACAGCTAAAAGGGTGCAAATAACATCTTTTCTTATTAATTTGGGATCTCTAGGCTTGCGGAGACTTGGATTGTGGAGCCTTCATGGGTTTTTTAGTGCACTTATCCAAATGTTGTTCAGGAGAATGCTGCAACACTGTTTTGCTGTGAAGCTCCAGAAATGTTTTGGGAAGTCCGAAACCTCCCCTGACTTTCCATTAGCATGAGGGTGAGAAGATAATGACTGAATTTTCATTTTCTTTGTGAACTTTTCCTTTAAGGCCTCTGAATTTTTCTGATTTTGAATTACGTGGAAGGTTGGATTAACATCACAGCTGCTGCAAGTGCTGGCATTGTTCTAGCTAATTTCCTGTCTGTTTTGCAATTAGCACTCCCCTCCTTCATCTTTATGTCGCCACACTTTCATGACTTTCTTTTCTTTTTTTGAGGCAGCTCTCTTTGTCTCTTGTCAATTGGAGCTTACACTTTTCCGCCATTGCCGGTAAACAGGAGGATCTTACTCTCTGCCTTTTCCCCCGAGCAGACAGGCTTCTCCTTAGGGAGTTCTCTATCCTGATTGGATAACGCGGGCAGGGTTTCTCTTTCACTGCATCAGCAAAGCGAGGAGAGACATGAGTTACTGACCAAACACTCTATAACAGTGACTACTGTTGGAATATAAAGCTATTTATCACTTATTTTAATAAGAAAATAACACTTACAGCAGCTTTAAGGAGCCTAAGTGGAGAGTAAAACATGTGAATCTATGATGCAGGTCTTTGTTTTCAGTGTTAAAGGAGGAGTTAAATGTATTTTTAAAAGCACTCGAACGACAGCCACAGTGAGCCTAGCTAAACACCTCGCAGTAAGTGATAATTGTGTAACCACCACCACAAACAATAACAAAAAAGATACATGAAAGAAAGAAGAAACAGCTGCTTATTGAAAACCACAAAACTTAATTTTGAAATGTGTTCTCTATTTGCGTAAATCTTGACTTCCTTTATTCGTAATCAAATATGTGTGTTGCTGTTCAAAAGGACTGGAAGATTAGCCGATATTTACTGTCATTATAAACTGGAAAATACTGTGGTGTGATCCAAAACAATACAGACTCTCTGTTCTTTTCATGAAAAAATCCCAGTTGAAATCATAAAATAATATCAATAAAGATGTCAGCAATTGATTCTAATAATATTTGATTTATTGTGTTCTGTTTTTTGAGTTTCACCTAATACCTGAAATGACTTTTTCTCTCTTTATTTGGTTTATGCTTCCTAGATATCAAATTAACTCCAGTTTTCTCTTTTCAAAAAAGTTTCCTCCAGGTTTACACGTTTGTTGCACATGCACAATAAAAAAAAAGAAGACTAATATTGTGTCTTTCTGTTTTACTTCTTTCTGCTTTTCTGAACTTGTTGCTTTTTTCAACAGAAGAGAGAAAATGTATAGACATGAGTTGCCAGAAAGACATGAGAAAAAGATAACACTGCTTCTCTGGAAATGTCGTCACATTGCCCCAGATGCATGTCATTGTACATTATCAAATACAAAATGAAAAACCTGACCTTTCAAGAAGAAATGAAACAAACTGGCTGGCAGCATGTGTCTCTACTGCTGATCATACGTAGGGTCGCTGTCAGTCACCTCATTGCCCACGCTGAATTACTGAGCATTTCCTTATTTGCAGTAAGTTTACTGTCATGTAGCTTCCTCTACAGTAGCATCAGCCTGGATACTGACTCACTGCTGGACATGGAGCACTTTATCCACCATTAAAGCATCAGTAAAGGCAAATATGGTAAGAAACAGTTTGGTTTATTTACATATATGAATCCACCGCTCCTTTCACATTTTTCTTCATGTGTTTAGTTCTGTTTGATTTCCTCTTGACCATCAAGGCGTCTATGAATAACCTGCCTGTTGTTGAAAGGCCATCGAGAGATTTTATTATTTCACTGTGGCTAAACCCTCAGTTTCCTTCTGTTGTGTAACAACATACTCTCCTTTTTTTAACATTTAACCTCGATTTGATGTTACGAAATAGCAGATCCTCTGTGTTTAGATTCAGTTAAATGTTGATGTGTTGAGCTGCAGTCGTTCCCTCCAGCTGCTACACATTTCTTAGAGTAAAGGGGGAAGTTTGGAAACAGAAAATAAATGTTCCTGCTGCTGATGATGAAAGAGAGCTTTATTGCACACAGCTAGCTCTGGTTAATGATTCACAGGATAATCACTAACGCGGTACTTTTACATTTCTACCTTCCTTATCCTACCTTACACATAATAATTGTATTTTCACAGGTTTTTTAAAGGGAAACGAGGTAATGATAGTTGAAATTTAGTCGCAAATGTTAAGGATCCTCCAGGTTTTCCCCGAGCTAGTGAGCACAAAGACTGTAAATCATCTTGACCGCAAAACTCAGCTGAAACGAGGCTTTAATTATTGTTGTTTCATGAGCTTAATTACAATAAAATGCAATGACAGAATTTAATAAATTGATTAGCTACATCAAATGTCTGTTTTTGTAGCAGAGACTGGCTGTAACAGATGAGTTGTAACTCAACTTTACAACTTAATTTGCATAGCACCTTTCATGCAGGTTTGTTCAAAATGCCTCACACATGACTGACAAACTGATGAGACAGTACAAGTATTACAAAGAAGGCATTCGATAATTATGAATATTATTATTTTTTCCACACACCAGAGAAATTGTGAAGAAAAGACCATGTTTAAGTGATATTTTAGTACGCATTCTTCATTGTCTTCTGACCTAACCTGACGAGACCGAACATCTGCGATGATGTGTCAGTGCCAAAGTAGGCAACACACACATATATAGATACACACTAACACACACACACACACACTGTGTCTTTTCTCTGCTGCAGCTGCTTGCTGACTGAAAGTGGAGCCCCTCTCTGCGTGTGAGTGTGTTTTGTGGTGTAGAGAAAAGTTTTGTCTGTTTCCTTTGTTCTCTGTAATGAGACAGACGACTGCGAGCAGAGCTTGCAGCTCAGTGGTGCAGACGTCTCCATGGTAACAGTCGCAGGATGCTGGCTGAGGTATAGAGGTGTGTGGTCGTGAGCGCTTCCTGCTCTCCTCGCAACCTCTGTCACAAGGTGCTCAAAACACATCTTGATGGGATTGTTTCATTTCTGCCATGTTTTCTTGTCGAGAACAAGACGAGTTCATCCATAACAGAATTTGCTTTTATTTTCCACCAGGTTTGTTCGCTAACCATTGCTCTGTTTTCTGACCCCGCCTATTCAAGTCAACCAATGATATATTTTATTTCTCTTTTATTTTAAACTCTTTTTAAACTCTTCTGAGCACTCCCAGAGACACACAGAGACGACCCAAACTCATTGTCGACAATTCTAAAAAAGGAGAAGAAAAAATCAATTAAGAGTATACTTTATTTCATTTTATTTTATTTTCCTCTCCTGACATTCCTATTCTTGCACCGCTACTTCTAGTTACTGCTGTGCCAAATTCAATTCCTTCTCCAGATGATCAATAAAGTCACATCTTATCTTATTTTAAACCTTCTCTGTGTTAAGACCCCCACATCCTGGGAAAAAAATAATGAAACAATAAGTATAAATTACTGTTAACTCAACTATGTATTTTTGATAATTACATGATGCTGGTACAGTATGTGTGCTGAAATCTGAGAGAGTCTGTCATTGGTGGCTGACCACCGATTTCGTTGGTTGTACTTAATCAAAAGTTAGAAGAAAAAAGCATCTGTTAATGTAAGCTCTCCAGTTAAATATCTAAATCTGAATGAGTAAAGACACAGTCAGATTAAATGTAAATGTAATAAATACATGATGTCATATTATGTGGGCCTTCTTTCAGGTGTCTAAAATACATCTTACTGTCGATACCGTTGAGCTGTACAATGCTCTGCTTCTTCTTGGGGTGGCTGTAGCTCAGGAGGTAGCGCGGGTCGTCTAGTAAACGGAAGGTTGCTGGTTCAAATCCTCAGCTTCAAAATGACGAACAAGATATTGAACCCCAAATTGCTCCTGATGCATGACAGACTCTACCATCAGTGTGTGAATGTGACAAGTGTTGAGCGGTCTGTAGACTGGAAAAGCGCTATAGAGGGTGAGCTGATGGTCATCTGCTGCAGGTAATACACTGACTAGGGATAAGTACCTCATACAACAAAACACCTGAACTATCACTTTAATGCCTTTAAGATAGTAAGCAAGTGCTTCACAGGTGCACATAAAACACAGAACCATAAAAATAACACACAATGAGAAAAAGCCACAAAGCCTTGGTGGCACTTGCATGTTTCAGTGACCCTAAATGACCAAAATGCTAAAGATGCAACAAAGATAACATCCGCATGGCATAGAAAGAGAAACCTCTAGAGGCATAACCACCCTCTAAAAATCTGTCATGAAATCATATCAAAGTCAGGAACCCCCTCAGCTTCAAGTAAAATGACCCACTTTTGCTCAGTATGATGGTTGAGTATCAGCACCGGCATTGACCTTATTAGGCACATGTTTTTGTCTGTGTCACTATAAGATATGTTTCAGTTGCTTTTGCTGCTGTGGGCTGCAGGTTTTAGTGCCACAGCAATCTCTGACCTCATGTTACTTCACATAAAAATTATTCCAACTGTGGTGAGGTGTCTAGATTTTAAATTTGGCAAAAGAAGAAGAAGGCTGTTTGTGCCGACACATTGTTTTTTCACATGTATTATCTAAGTTATTATGAATTTCTCCTTGAAATAGACATCAGAGTAAAGGCTTTTAAGACAGAAGAGTGTCTTTGTTTTACCTACTCCATCATAAAACTTGTTTAACAGAAATAAGATTTAAATGTATCAATAATGGTAATCTCTTTATAATGATCACAATCTCTGAGAAGTTTGATTGCTGCCTTCACTATCTCACTGTTCAGGCTGCACAAGTGGAGGAGACTTCCAAACTACCAGGAAACTGTGTTGTTGCACGGTGCATTCTCACTTTATAAAGATAGCGTAGGGGTTTTGACGCCTGGTGTGTGTGCGTGGGGACCATGCCTTGCTGTGCTGCTAACTTCCTGCTTTAGCACCAGAGCTGCTGCAGTTGAGTTTGTGCTCCTGTGTTGTTGTCAGGAGGAAAGCGTTGATGTCAAGGCTCTGAGGGCCAGGTTCAACAACAAGACCAGCACCTCGGACACCAGCAGCCGAGACAGCGGCTCCCCGAAATCTCCACGACCTGGCTTTGGGAGGGCGATCCTGCCTGTGACAGACAACGATCTGACCCATCAGAGACTGTCTCCTATAATTCCTCCTTCTGCGATGGCTGGCCCCGGCATAATGAGGTTCCCGAGGGGCGAGCCAATGGCAGCCCCCATCCCCTCCAGACCTGCAGGCTTCCCTCGACCACCTCCAAATCCTGGAGTCAGACCGTCTATCCAGCCAGCAGACGCCACCAAGGTGAAGCAGACAGGGGAGATGCTACAGAACATAATGCTGAGGCACCAGAGGCCTCCAGGCACCAAACCATCCCCTGCTCCAGCTCCAGCTCAGGCCCCTGCAGTAGCTCACGCCTCCACCCCTCCACCACTTCGACAACAGTCTCGACAGAGGAGCGCAGGGGAAGTGACCCCACTCAGGAAGCATCTGCCCCCTGAAGGACCCCTGCCTTTGAAGCCCAAACGGCCTCCCAATGTCAACCTGGAGCCCTTTAAGAAGTTCAGCAGAGGACCTGCACTCCCTGGCCCAAGAAAGCGGGACGGTGAGTCTCTTTGGATTACTCACTCAGACACATGTAATAATGTCGGACTCAACTAATAAATGAAGACAAATCTAGACATTCCTGGGTCCTTACCAAACTTTTGCTTATAACTCTTTGGCTTAATGTTATTAAAAGGCTCATTTTTCAGCAAACAGTCAAGGTTCATTCTGTTTAAAAATAATTTACCTGCAATATAATGACAGTGGCTGCCGCTTGTCTATATGAAAGGACAAACTTGTACATTCTCTGCCCTGCTAACATTTAGCTTTTTTCACAGAGGACATTTTTACATGTCACTGGGGAATAATAAATCTGTTCATATCATATAGATGTTACTATAGTAAAAAGCCAGAACGATCTAAAATGTTTACAGTTGTTTGCCTGTAATTTTCAACAGTTGAAAATTGCAGCTTTTGATGGAAAGTTAAGAGCATTAAATGAATACATTTTCACATCTAAATGTTGATGGCAGAGCATCAAATACTAGAAAAGAGTCATTACACATTAGAATCTGACTTTTTAAAAACAAATCTTTAAAATAAACGTTTTTTTTTTCATTAACCACAGTGTGTCTCTGTGGTCATTATTAGCAGTAAAGTTCGGAAAAATGAAACAGAAAATTAAGAAAAACAGAAAAACTTCGGGATATTTGTCTATATATTTTCGGCCTTTTGTTGAGTGTAGACTGTGACAGTTTGTTGCTGGTTATCCGTCTCTTTTTGTTTTCACATGATATGCTCCTTCTCTCACTAGTTCTCCCAGCAGGTTCTCCAGGCTCAGCCGGCAGAAAGATGTCTTTAACTGCAGTAAGCAGTCCTCCAAACCCGCCTCAACGACCCAACAAACCCAACAGCCTGCAGCGCCAAGTCGCCTCTTTGTGAGTGTTTAACATCACACAGATTTTCTGATTGATAATGAATGAAAAATGTTGTTTGAAAAACTGTATAGTTGCTGAATAATGAACAGCCGTTATGTTTGTTTATTGCAGGGACTTTGATGATAACCAGGAAACCTACGACGACATTGCCAGCTTCGAGAAGAACGGTAACAACTACAGCTTGTTCATTTACTTGCATTATTATTATTATCAAACATTTATGTGCCACTTTTTAAAATGGGAAACATACTTTCACATCTTTAAATTGTGTGACTTCACAGAGTCCTGGAGTGACAACAGTTCACAGTGTATGGACGGGGTAAGGATGGAAAACTCAATCTGAAATGTAACTTACTGTAAAGAGAAAATAACACCCATTTTAAGAATATAAACCCACGGGGCTCCTCTTGTGGGAGATTATTGGTGAAACTTTAAGAAGACTGATTATTCATTCAAACTGTTCTTTAGTCGGCTATAATCTGATTTTCTTGTAATGGGTGGCATTTCCCTGTAATCTGAAAATTCCTGTATGAAAATGTTTTTTGCTTTAAAAGTGCAAATAAAACCTTTTTTCTTGTAGGATGATGAAGACGTGTATGAGTCTATTGATGAGTGAGTACAAATTTACCTTTATCATTTAATCATTGTGTCTCTGTATGTAAAGGGCTCTACTGGCTAAAAGTAGAAAGCGACTGCAGCTGCATGAACCTGAAGCGAATGTGTTTCTATTTTTTCTGTTATTGCTGCTGTTATTTTTGCGCCTACTGCAGCTACTAGAGCAAGTATCACTACAGCTACTGCTATTACCGAGAGTTTAGGTTTAACGCATTTAACACAATGTGCTTAAATTCACTTAACTGAAACCAATGCAACTTTTAGTCACAACATTATGTGCAATGATTGATATTGCTTTATGGTTACAAGTTGTACATATTTCCTGTTAAAGCAGGATATAGTGACAAAACACTGGGCGGACTGTTAAAATGTGGGCAGGTTGGAACAAACGGAAAAAAAGAAAAGGTGGTGATGTTTGCAGCATATTGGAGTTGGTAAAACAGTTAACTGTGAAGTGCTCGGGCTACCAATGTATCGTTGAGTTTTATTTAACCATGAATACAGTATAAACTACTTTACAGAGAGTGAAATAATGGGAATACTATGAGAAAAGCTAAGGTTGGCTGATGATTAAGCCTACTGACTTTGGTAATCCTCTGACTTTTCCTCTCGCACATCAGGAGATTCACATTTGCAGTTTTAAGAATGGAAATTCTTATCCACAAAAAAAGCCAATTGTGTATGAATGTGTGTAATTCACATGTGAAAGTGTAAACTCATCATGTGGAAATGTTCATTCATATGTGAAATAATTCATTCACTTCTGAAAATGTCCCGTTTAAGTATGACATAATTTTATTTTCTTATAAAAGTATGAACACGTGGAAAAGTCATGTATAACTAGAACGTCACTCAGTACAGTACATACATTTTTCATCAAAATCCATGCATTATTCCCATCATTCCCTGGAAAACACCCCATCTTGCAATGGTTAAGAAAGTGAGTAAAAAATCCTGGATCCATCCCTTTATCTGGATCTGCACGAAAAGTTAGTGGGGTCTATTCTGGGCTGAGATCCATCCTCCATCCAACTTTTTTGAAAATCCATTCAGTTGTTTTTGTGTAAACCAACCAACCAACAGACACAGGCGAAACCATAACCTCCTTGGCAGAGGTAATAATTCCATTCTCTTGTGAGATGATTTACACTTCATAAATTTCATATGTGACATTTTCTTAAGTGTCGTCTTAACTTACCACTAACCCTTGAAATGATCTGCCGTGGGGACCTTTGGGGATCATCCTGTCCTTGGCACAGGCAAGAGTATCAGTGGCCCTGTCTTTAATGATCCTCTGAACTGTCCAGTACTTTGGTTAAAAGCCAATAGTGACATTCTCACTGTGCAGTGCCATTTAGCTCATATTTGTATCTTGAGATAGCTAACTAATAGGTCAAATGTGGTAAACAATTATAACCTCTAAACATCAGAATGTTATTGTATGTTAGAACATTTAGCTTAAAGCACATGGCAGATGATAAATTCTTAAGAGGCTGATTTGAAGAACTGAAAAGTCATTTCTTATTTTGATATTGCATTATAGAGACCAGGTGGAAATGAACAGGAAGAATGCTGAGAAGAAAAACAAAAAAGAAGCAAAGAGGCGACAGGAGCAGGAGAAGAAAGATCAGATGGAGCGTCGGAAGAAAGAAAATGAGTTGAAGAAGAACTTTCAGGTAGGGAACGATGACTTGTTCTCTGAGAAAATGCCCCACCTTACAAAACAGGAAGGTTATTTGCAGATTGATTGTTTAGTAATGTAAGAGTTTGAAATTTAAGTGGGTCAAGCTGAAGAATAACTTTTTTGAATTCCAAGTTGAAAAGCAAAAAGTAAAGATATTTTACTGATTAGAAAAAAATAATCTTGCCATACCAAGGTTAGTTAGGCAACAGCAGTTTGGTGAACTTCCAACTTCACAAATGTTACAATCATGAATCAGTACAAACAAATACATGTTGAAACATCTATTTTTAGTTCTAGTTTAACGTTTCAAAGAGTTCCTTCTTTGAAATTCAAAATAGCAACTACATCCTTCTGTCCTTCTGTAGTTGCAAGGGGAGATGGAGGTTCTTCATACAGCCAAAGTTCGGCATGACTGGCATGGAGGAGGAAAACTGGACCTCAGTGTACGACAGGGAGAGAGTGTGGAGATCCTCCGAGTGAAGAATAACCCAGGAGGCAAATGGTTGGCTCGCTCTCTCAACGGAAACTGTGAGTTTCACTATAAATTTCTCAAGGCATGTACGGAAAAACAGTTCCAGTCTGGACCTCTCTTTTATGCCATTAAGTTAGACCAGACAGAGTTCAGCATGGATCAGAAGTTCCAGCAAATTCACCCCTTTACCAAACACCGCAGACAAGCAGTTGATACGAAGGCTAGACAACTCAAAGTTATTGATCTAAAATATTCTGTTTTTCAAATGTGTAAATTGATAAATATATTAAAAGGAAACAGGCTGGTAGTCCTGTGTAGCCCACTTTTCGTAAATATCCAGCAGCAATGTTTGAGTGGTAGGCTTAGGGTAATCATCATACTTGATGTGTATTCTTAATTTGCATTCTCAAAAACTTGAGTGGAAATATCTGAAATTGAAAAATAAAGCTGAAAAACTGCATGTTTTTACACTTGGCATAGTTGGCATATTTATATGTGGGAATTCTTCCCAAATATTCCTTGACATTGCAATTATTGTGCTCTGGCAAGCAACATGTGTATGTGAGGTCCTATTTGAGTTCATATCTTTGCACTGAAGACATTTTTCTGGTCCTTGCTTCCTCTAACTTTATTATGCGATATACAAAAATATTATCAATCACTCTATGCAAATGATACTCAGCTCTATCTTTGAAATCAAAAAATCCTGGTGGCCTTATCTCTTTCAACTTGCTGTCTTATCTCATACTTCCGCAGTACTATTAGTAAAATATGCACACAATTGTCACAAGATGTCCCAATATTAGGAAGAACTAGACAGGCTGAGGGCAATAAAGATGCCTTAAAGTGAAGCAGAGTAATATTTTCTCCACTGAGAAAGTCAAGGCTTTGTCAAGTATTGAGACACTTTTGTAGTTTGTTGGGAGTCACTTTAGTACATGATTATGTTGGTTTCTCCAGTAAGTTAACTGGTCGGCTAATGTTGCATGAAAGCATTGAACCCCATTTTTATTATACCTTTCACACTGATTAATATGTGACAGTGGTAAAACATAAAACTGTCAACTGGAACTAAGAAACAAGTGTTTCATGTGACAATGATGTAAATATACTGTATATATGAATACTTATTGTACACTATTTTTGCCTAGCATACTTACTTGGCTAATGGGGACAAAACTTTAACAACAAAAAAGTACTTTCAACTGTTTATGTTAATCCCAGTTTGTTGTTTCAGATGGAATCAGTAATCTTCCCTTGTATTATATCAATCATTGGCAGAGAACAACATTTATTAAAATCACATGATAAATACTCAACTTTATGTTCATGTCATAAGCTCAAACAGTGATACATGGTTCTATTAGATCAAAATCCAATATTTTCCAAAAACAGACACTGAATTGACATAATAGAGTCAAAGTCCGTTATCTTGATGTTGTGTCCTTTGCAGATGGATACATCAGTAACACATGTGTGGATATTGACTATGAGGCAGTGAAGCGCAAAGTGCTCCAGTCCAGAAAAATAGACACATCACAGCTGCCACCGCCACCTCCAGACCCCCCACTGATGTTAAATGTGGAGTCTAATAACAGAGACAGGTACAGTGGATTGTGTTAGTCCTGCTGTATTTAAGTTTATTTTTGTGATACTGTGAGGAAAAATGTCTTTACACTCTTCAACCAACTTTTCCCAAGGGTTTTATATACATTTATGCATAATCATCGATAAGCTACTCACCTATTTGTTTTGTTGCATGGCTTTTTCATTTTCACCCACATCTGTTCCACATAACATATTGTGTTTCCTCTAATCTGCAGCATGCTTGAAGATGATGGTAAGTGACAACACACCACTCATAAACATTACTGGCAGATTAACAAAGGGGAAAACTCACATTGTTCAATAGAAACAAAACACACATAGCTGTCTATGTAACATAAAGACCAGATTGATTGTTTTAAATAATTGTTTCTTTTGTTTCTTCTCTTTCTGCTATCACATAGTTTAATAGAATAGGGATTCACAGTACAGACTCATGAGCATACACCACTAACCATTGGGGAAAAACTTAGTTAAAGTTGTAGTTTATTATTGTTCAATTCTAGACATATGTCATCATATATTTGGATATTATAGAAATTATAGGTTATGAAATAAGATGCCTGGCTATCTCACACTGTGGATCTTGTTAGCTGTACTTTATTTTAATCTTTTTTTCTCAGACATAAAACTAAAACTATTTTTTGTTTTTCCCAAATGTCTGAGAAAAAAACAAAAATAGTTTTAGTTTTACTGTACTTTGTTTTGTCCTCAGACGACTACGATGATGTTCAACCACTACCGGAGGATTTCCCCCCACCACCGCCTGAAATCAGGTACCCGTTCATCTGGTTGACTGAAGGTCAACAGGAAATGAGAGCTAGATATATTGAAAACTCAGTACAGATTGACAATCAGCATAATGTAAAGCTATACTGATGTAGATCGGATGAGTGATGAGACCAGGTGAAGGAATGTTTAAACCTCTATTGGTGATATTTTTTTATATTTTTTTACAGCATAGATCCCAAAGTGGTGAAGGAGCTAAAAAAGAAATTTAAGGTAAGGCATTTTCAGATTACACCAGATTATTTGGTTTTAATGACAGATAAAGCAGAGTGTCATCAGCATAGTAGTGAAAGTAAATGTTTATATACTATGTATGTTATTATGTACCGAAATTATTTTTCCAAAGGGACAAATAAAAATAAAAATAACAATGATGATGAGAAGCAGAATTTCCACTTGATGCAAATAACAAACATGTCACGGTGATAGAAAATGTGTACAGAAAATGCTAAAAATCGATCACTCAAACTATCATTTCCCAGTACGAGGGGCCTCTCAGGGTGCTGCACACCATGATGGTGGATCCTAATTGTGTCATAAAGAAACCAGATAAGAAAGATCTGCAGGTGACTCAGGGAGAAGTCCTGGACATCATCGAGCTCACCAACAGCAAGAAAGCTCTGTGTCGCAACCAGTTTGGAAAATGTATGTAAACAACTCCCATCCCTCTTTGTTATTTTACTCAGCAGCACATGATACATGCAGTTTGTGCAGATAGGTGGTGTATTTTACTTATTCAATGTGACAGTTTTACATAAAGATGTATTTTGTCTCACCTCTCACAGATGGTTATGTGTCCAGATCTCTTCTTCTCCCAATGTAAGTGGATTTTTATCAGTTTAATATGAATATGTGCAACTATTAGAATTTCTGTAATTAAGTCTTTTTATACTATAAACAAATAAGGATGGACTTCTTTTCTGTAAATACGTTTTATTGGTATGGCAACAGCTCATCTTAAACTTTGATTCTTTAATAGAGATCTTTGTTGTTTTGTTTGATTGTATAGATTAGTCATTCATATTTAGTATACTGTATATTACGATGCATAAAGATGATCTGCCATATACAAATTGTACTGGATGCACCTCGTTTCATAAATTCAAACATTCTACTCACATCTTTCGAGCGACTGCTTAAATATATAGCATTTTGTCTTCATCCACAATTCCATTAAAAGGTTGAAAAACTAAATTTGGACTTCACAAAAATATCAATAGAAATCATTCTTCCTTTACAGGGAAGGAGACATTTACGACGATGTTGACTATGCAGGCGGTGAGTTATCTTTGCATCTTCATGTTCTGCAATAAATGCAAATGCAAACACAAACTGAGGTATTCTCATTTCCAATGTGATCTGAATTATTTACTTTTACTTTTTTCTTTCAGACATCTATGACAACGACTCTCCACACAATGATCATTAAAACATCAAACTAAACACACACACACACACACACACACACACACACACACGCAGACAAAAGAAACAAACTATAAATTAAAAACTGTATAAAAGTATATAATATATCGATACAGATTTTTGCTTTATTTGACTCCGTGCTGCACAGCAAGGTATCCTATCACAATTGAGATGAAACAGTAAAGTACTGTATGGCTCACAAACAAACAAACTATCTCACTTAAAACTAAAACGATACATGATAGAAAGACACACACACACAAATACTGTAAATGCCCTGTGCTGAAAATAACAAACTGTCAACATTGCATTGTTCGTCAAACTGCTTGTATAGAAAATGAATACACTATTACTGTAGTTTTGTGTTTTGCTCGACTTCTGAGATAATGTAAAATAATGAATAAAGTTTTTTTCTGGTAATTGTGTTCCAGTTTGAGCTCTTCTCTTTCTTTTTCAATACATAAGGAAAATGCTTCACCTCTGGAAGTGTTATTTTTAATTAAGTGGAGAAAGAATATGGACCTATTTGTAGATCACGGAGCCCTATGGAGGTGGGAAACATAGGGTCTTGGTACCCAAAAAAAGGTAGGGGAGACCGGGGATGGTTGTAACAAAGGGATAGTTGTAACAGCATCACTTTCACCAATAAGGGATAACGTAAGAGTCATGTGATCAATTTCATGTATAACCACTCCCTCCCTGATCGTGCATGTGAATTTGCATGGCTGTGAGAAGAAGTGTGCAGATTTTACAACCAAAACATACATTTTCAGGTAAGAAAGTAATTTTTGGGACCAAGTCTATATTTTGATTGGTACTGATACTGTTGAAGTTTGAATTAGGTAACTTGTATTAGCTCTTTAGTTAGTAAGAGTAGGTTCTTATGTAAAATGTGAGTCATTTCATCTGCTAATTACAAACCACAATGCTGATACAGCTAGCTAAACAATGGCTGACAGGGCTGGGGATGGTTGTAACAGCTTATAAGAAAATGTAACAACCATCCCCGTAATCACAATTCACATATTTTCTCTATCCTACTCCTTTTTTTTCAGTATGCCAAGTATGTCAAAAAGTCTTCGATGCACAGCAAGAGGAGGTGTTGACTGGTTACTTGATTGAGGCAGCAGACTTGTACTACTGACTCACTCCACATGAGGTAGGCCTACTGAGCATTTGACAGGTGCAGATTAGTGTGCCCTAAGTAGGAATTAGTTGCATCATTTCTTTATATATGTGTATTTATGTACCATGGGGTACAACTAACTGACTAACAAGTTTTACTTTCTTTTAGGTCAGGAAGTTTGCATATCAACTTGCGGTGGAGTCCAACATCAAACACCCCCTCAAAAAACTACATACATCTGTCATCACTGTGACTCTGATCACTCTGATTAGATGGATAACACACACAGATACACACTCAAATTCATGTTTTATCATTTAAGACAGACAGTGTGCATGTTTGTTGTTTTACTAATTGTCAAATATCTTCCTATAATTTTACGTGGAGCTACTTCTGACCTCCTGCTGAAGGTTTCCATTTTTATGTGTATAACATTCATGATCATTTCAGGTATTATCAGAATATGTTCTTTAAGAAAGCTCTTCTAACGTTAGGATCCACACCACTGACACTGTTCTTCATTTAGCCATCAGTGATGAGTTATTTTTGTTCTTAGTGAAGCACAGGAAGATGCTTTAGTGTTGGCACATGCACAATGAACCTAGCTTACTGTAGACACTCCTAGCCCTGTTGTGTTTAGAAGTCATTAAGAATATCATAAATAAAGTAAATAAATCTAGAGCAAGGAGTGGTTATTAAGAAGACAACGAAAGGGAAGTGAAGACTGGATTTGTAATATTCTCTTGAGTTGCACCAGATCAGTACGACAGGATGTTGACGAAGTTAACACCACTTATAAGGCGTCAAATAATTACAGGGACTGCATCTCCTCAGGAAAGCGACTGATGGTCCCTTTAGAGTTTAGGCAACAGGCGAGAACATATTAGTCTAGCCTAATCAGGTCTTGATATTTAATTTGGCCATATTACAATTTTGATTTAATGAATTGTGCAGCCCTCATCAGGTGTCAACATGTTTCTTCATGTTACATAGTATGTTCACCTGTTTCATATCACCACGCATTCTGCAGCATACGCCATCTTCAAGTTGTTACAGAGTTCAGACATCTTTGGCTTATCCGCTTCCATACCAGAGCAGGACGTGGTTGTGGTTTGGCTCAGACTTATCATCTCCATTGTGACCTTTAAATACACCCTAACCTTACCAGAGCACAACAGCCAGGTTGAATAAATTATGTTTGAAAAAAAATACAAGACTATTCGCCAACCTAATAAGGTACGGGTATAGAAAAGAAAACTCCAAGTCTGATTTGTCATGAAAAGAAATGGCACTGAAAGTGAGAAACATGGGAATAAAAACAATTTAAATATAATTATCAAAGTATAATGTCTTTTATATGTAGCAGGGCAGTTTCATACAACCACAACACCTCGACCTGCCTGCAAAAGCATTACTTCTGTCATTGTTGTACTGCACTGAAATACACGCATCAGCCAGTGTTGTTGAGGTAGAAATGATCCTGTGTTGCTCAAACAGAAGAGGGCAGCAGTGTGGTGTGCAAGAACAAGCAGAAGAAGGAGAAGAAGAAGTCGGATTGAATCGACGATCGTCTACTTGTGTCTGTATTTGTTACTTCCTGTATCAAAGTCCAGCTGAGTGACAGGTCGAGTAATAACAGCTGTAAGTGATGTTTATACTGGAGCTTCACAGGTCGGTGTTTGTTAATCGTTCGTCGTTGTGAGAGTGTTTGACAGCAGACAGACATGCAGCAGTCTGTGGAGGCTCTGGTGAAGGTGCTGGAGTCCTACAGAGGAAGAGATAAAGTTGTGAGTACTCGTGTAGTTAACAGTAAATCCTCCAGTGTTAACCGTTAATGATGCCAGAGAAGACAGTGGGCCTGTTAGAGAGTGTTACTGGAGTGTAAATATAAGATACATGTGCAGCAAAACTGTGATTTTCTCAGGTTTCTCGTTTTATTTACGCATCATTTTACAGTAATGGTAAAAATGATCAGCAGATTACTCAATAATGACAATAAAATGAAAGATTCTCACTTCACAGTCCATCAGTTTTGAAGTTTTGGTTGTGACTTTGTTGTGAATAAATTAATTTTGGTCCAGATGCTCTGCAGCAGTTTAGTCAAAGTTGTCAAGGAGCGTTTTTTCAAAACCTGGCCGCTCAAGCTGTTCTGTTTAATTTCAATAAGCAAAACCTGCTGGGAATAATTACAGAGAATCAACAGCTGACACCCATCCATACAGTGCAGAAGTATGTCAGCCTAAAAATAAGAAAGAAATGTTTAACCAGAGATCAGAATTAGATCAGAATTATGACATCCCTGAGAGTAAAATCTCCTCTTTGATAAACAGTCCTGTCCCTAAGAGTCTCACCTCTGTTGCCTCCTCTGTGTGTGGTCAGATCAGGACGGTGTGTTATGGCTCTCAGCTGGTCGGAGGAGTTCTTTCCAGGAAGGCAGAAACGGACGTTTCATCGCAGCAGCTTGGGAAAAGTCTGCTGCTGTTTTCTGCTCAGCTCAGCCAGTGCCGGACGGTGCTGAGGTTGTTTGATGATCTGTCCATGCTGGCTTACTCCCACAGCTATGGGACGGGAACCGGGGTGAGCAGCACAACAACACTCCCTCCTCAAGTCGTATTGTTCTTTATTATTCAGACGGGGACAGATGGATTAGCTTGGAACATGATACAAGAGGTCTTTGTCCATACTCTTTGCAAAATGGGTTTATCTTCTGTATTTGGATGGAGAATATGGGAAGTGCAATATGGACCAAAAAATTTACTGTAATATTGAGTATGTTCTGTGCAGCACTAATGTATGCTGCATGTTTTTCAAAGGAGGAGGACGCATGCGTGCGTTGGATATCAGTGCTTAACAACATGGCCGACCAGCTTTACTACCCCTGTGAGCACATCGCGTGGGCTGCGGACGCCGAGCTCATCAAAGTGAAGTCTGATAAGTGGTGGCTGTTCAGCACGGTGCTGTGGGGAACGTCACTGCTGCTGGGAATACTCAGGTCTGAGATCATCTGTCCAACATCAAATCAAATAAATTAATAAACATAATGGAGTGCCGAAATGACAGATATCACTTATATGATTCAAATGTGTACAGAATTCATAGGCAAGTACTAAATTACATTCAATAAAGGGATGAGACTGGATGTTTCTATGTTTTTCTCAAAGCAACAAGAAGTTGATTCTTCTGGCAGGTATTTCCTCTGTAGACAAAGCCTGATATTTCATATTCCTCTGTGCCACAGAGCGTCATTGTTGTTAAAGAAATACACAAAAAACACAATGAGACAAAGTGTTTTTTCTGTTTTGTTCTGTTTTTTCATTATTATTATTATTATTATTATTATTAAGCTTTATTTTATCTCAAAATACCATTTAGGATGTATCCTCGTCTACAATTGTGTCTGGATGTAGAACACAACAGTTAACAACAAAAACACAAGTTATTACAGCTAAAACTTAAAATACAGAATAAACAAATACAAGTATAAAGTAGAATAAAAGAAATAAATACAAGTGTAAGAGTTTTCATCAGGCTTAATTACATTAAGAATAAGAATAAATAAGCCTTACCCTTTAAGTCAATTAAATATATTATATTTATATTTTACTAACCTCAAATTAGTCAAAATACATCAACATTGGATTTATATTACGCTGTATCTTTTTTTTTTTTTAATCAAATCTGCTCTTAGAAATGCTGATCATGTTAAAAAGTTAGCAGATTAACTTGTGATTCATTGTAAGATTGAGCACAAATCTAGTCACTTGCTTGACTTGCTGAATATGGAGCCACGAAACACAGTCAGTCTGAAATATCATGGGAATCTTTTGCTCTTTAGATCACTCCGAGTTCTGCTGCTCCTGAAGAAGAAGCTGAAGAGAAATGGGAGGGACGGAGGTGGAAACAGGTGACGTATCTACAGTTTTATCTGCTGTTAATGTAAAGAGAAAGTCTCGCACTGTAATAGAAAAGTACACCTGCGT
The DNA here is from genome assembly GCF_965226575.1 of Pagrus pagrus. Classification (NCBI taxonomy): domain Eukaryota; kingdom Metazoa; phylum Chordata; class Actinopteri; order Spariformes; family Sparidae; genus Pagrus; species Pagrus pagrus. The sequence goes on from NC_140190.1 coordinate 21,825,746, forward strand.
GTTTTCCTCCTGCAGTCGCTCTCGGCTCCGCAGACAGATGCAAGGGGAGGCCCTCTCCATCCTCAGTAGCATGGCTGACCTCAGCAACGCCATTCATTGGATGCCGCCAGGCTTCTTGTGGGCGGGACAATTCCCCAACTGGCTTGTGGGGCTGATGGGCACCATCTCGTCTCTGATTGGTTTGATCAAGATGAGCGCAGGCGACAGCGACCAGACGGACAGCACATAGTGTTCACCTCACAGTGAGGAACAGATCAGATGCTCTGATGACTGTATGGATGATGTTTATTGGTGGAAATCGCTGATGCGATCAGACCTCAGTCAGGCTCTGTGTAGGGATTAATTTCAGTTACATTAGATTCCTAAAAAAAATTGTGAAAATTAAATCAATCAGACAGTGGGAGGGGAACTGATGAGATGATAAGATTCCTTTGCTCAGCTCTAATTTCTCAGTTAACTGCTGCAGAATCACAATCACAAACATTGAATTTACTTTTAATGTGTTGTTACGTGTAGATTTAAGTATTTACATGTCATGTTAGTACAGTGTGGAGGATTTTAGAAAGCAGGATTCCGATCCGACATGACTATTGAGTCTGAATATCGTCATGTTCAGTTGGAGGCAGCTCCTGGGTTAACACATCATACCTCTGACTCAAGTATATCTTTACACTGTGTATACTTCTTTGTCAGTATGCAAAGTGGTCTGTGACTTCATCTTGTACCTGACAGGACAAGTGCTGATTGTAGAAACAACCACCAGGTTTTACAGGTTTATGTGCAGTGAAGAAGCAACGAGACACTGAGGTCAATGTACATTTAGTTAATAATGGCTGTGTTCAGAAATCAAACCTGTATGGTGTTTTTAAGAGAGATACAATGACATGTATGAATGTGAAAAGACTGGCAAATTGTTGCCTTAGATTCACACTCCGTATGCCTAATTTTCAATCTGTTGTGTTTTTCATGACAGTGATTAACAGTGTTTTTTTTAATTAGGTCCAAGCCTTTTCAATGATTTTTAGGAGTGGACTACATGGATCAGTCAAGAAACAAATTGATTTCCGTCAGATATTTTGAAGACCACCTCACTGGTTTCACTCAGGTGTTAAAGCTGCACCAACTGGTGAAATTATCTGCGTAAATCTGATATTGCATGAACGAATCACTAGTAAACAGCTCATAGACAACACTGATAACGTTTTATACAGAAACAGTCTGTGTTACTGGGCAAAAGCTGCTTGATATGTAAATTGAATTATATGTAAAGTTATTGTAGATTATGTAAACTAATGAACTTTTTAAATAAATTGAATCCTGTCCTCTCTTGGATCATTTATTGACGTTTGATTAAGCAGGTCTGGAAGGTTCAGTTTGACGTGTGCAACCGGTGCCTTCAAGTGCTGACGGACAGATCGGAATTGAGAGAAAAGCAATTTGAGCTCATATAATAAACCTCAATTCATATACCTCGTTTCATTCTGTAAGAGTAGGGTTTAGTACCTGTTGTCCTCCTTGACTTTAATTATAAATCAAGCAGTAGAATAGCTAGATTAGATCAAATATCGGTTGTTTAAAGTAAAAAAAAAAAAGTTACTAGTAAACATTTTCAATTAAATAGAGGTTAGTTTGTAACTTGGTATGTGGAAAGGTGTAATGAATAGATTTTGTGGTTAAGTCACAAGTGTAGTTCTGCAGAAGAGGAAGAAGAAACCGAGAGACTGAAAGCGATGGTGAATCTACGAGAGCACTTGAACGCAGCACAAGTCCAGAGTCAGCGAATAATTAAAAGCTGTCCAGTCGACAGCAGCAACAATGGCAGGACTACTCTGTCTTATACCGTGACCCTTTTATTTACACTTAAATCATGTGGACTTATTACATCTAACTGTGCTGCGGTTGTTAGTATGACGAATAAAACAACGCCAAAGTTTTGGAAAAGGCTCAAATCCCAAACCACGTCAACTTCTCTGTCGTGGCACCATCAGGAGTCTGTGTGTGGGCACAAAGAGGCTGACAAAGAGCTAAAACACCAGGTGAGAGCTGCTCTTTATGCTGCTTAAAACACAGTGTTTACACAGAAATGACACACCGTGTTAACGGGCTCTTCCCTGGATGCTGCGGTTTTGGAATTGGCTAACTCGTTAGCATTGAGCTACTTTAGTTAGCCAAACTAGGCTTATTTGACTCAGTGTAAAACTGTAACGTTACTCAGGATTTGGGGTTTTTTTCTTCCAGATTACAGACACCGTTAGTTTTCTAATCTCCTGGCCCTCATTGTTTAGCCCCGCTATGCTCTGCCTTTAAGGGAAAGCTAAGAGCAACTTCCAAATTCCATTAACGCTAGTCCACAATTTTACTCTCATTTTCTGAGCATGTAGGAGTCACACATACAACCTTTTCTGAGTAACTTGTGACTCTTTAAATCAATATTGTTGTAACATCTATCAAATTATTACAAGCGGTGTAGTTATCTGTATAATGTACATTTTATATTTAATAAGAGACAGGTTTGTTCTCTGAAATATACATTACTGCGACATAGCAAGTAAGTTAGTAGCCTGGCCGACGTGTAGGCAAAAAACACCTTTTTCTAATCAAATGCTGTGATCCCTTGTGGATCATTTATATGCCGAATTTACCAGCAGACATGCCTGATTTGTGAAATTGTTTTTAAATGTTGTTTAAAGAGACTCTTACGTTTACCAATTAAGAATGCTTTGAAAAATTGCAGACTTTTGAATGTAGTCTGGTGTGCGCTATGTGATACACGGGGGAAGGGAATTCCCAAGGTTCCCTGTTCCCCAGGCAATTGATTTTTATGACTCATTCGTGTATATGTAATGGTATTTGACTGACATTACTGTGGGGTCTTTTTGACTGTTACACATTGTACATGCTGTTCATGTACTTTGAGCTTTTGCTGCCTTTTCTATCTAGATTGTGATGGGGCAATAAGGACAAGGGGCTGTTTGATTACTTCTCAGATAGTGCTCGTTCACTAAAGCTAAAGGGAGTCTGCTGACACTTAAGACATTATGTGAGAGAGTTTTTTGTTTTAATGGCAGTTCGATTAGTGCATCAATTACTTGAGACTGCTGCACTGTAATCTCACTTTTTCCTGTGACAGGCTTTTGTTCAGAATGGACTCCGATGTCTGCCCTGCTGATCAGTCAGCCTCACCATCCTCAGACTTCTTTTGTCCTGCCAGCCTGGCTGTTGATGGAGCCTCTGAGGTTGAGGTCACCAGACAGACTGTGGCAGCTCCGCCAGGTTCAGAGGTGGAGGATCTGGACTGCTACAACCCGATCGAGCCTCCTCCATTAGACTGGAGGTCTGACTCCTCTAGTGAGGTGGGCACGGCAGATGACCTGGATGATCCCGGCTTCCCTCCCTCTGTTGAAAATCTGGACAAGGCCAGTCCAGGTGAGCCAGTATTATTACCTTTGATCATGAGTGACACCGTGGCTTCACTCGACGTGTCCCAGCAGGAGCTTGTGGGAAATATTGTAGAGCCAGTCCAAGATATTGAAGAAGAATTGAGAGAAGAGGATGGAGCAGTTGAGGAAGAGGAAGGGGACTTGGAGGGTGTTGGGGAATACCAGGAAGAGGGAACATTATGTGAGGAGAGTAGAGTAAGTGAAGAGGAGGTTGAGGTTGCTAACAGGAGATCAGGTGATGAAGACCACAGCCGTATCCACAGCCTCCTCAACCAGCTCCAGCTGATGGGGGAAGAGCCTCACCCTAGCCAACAGACACCACCTCACCCTGTCCAGCATCAGTACCCCAGCCGGTCTGAGCTGGATGCGTGCGCTCCCTCCCTTATAACAGATGACAGCACTGAAACGACAGGACTGCTGTTCTCTGAGAGCCACCAGAGAGACCTGCTGGGGCTGCTGCAGTTCACAGAGATCAGCGCCACACACCATCCCACCTCTCTGCCCCACAGAGGAGAGGTGGATGCTGTGGTGTCAGTTTCATACAGCCAGGAGGACGCACAGAGGTTCTGGGGGCATCATGGGAATGGTCAACAGCGGCGGCACAGGGAGGAATCCCTCTCCTCCCTGCCTGATGAGGAGTATCCTGAGCCAGTGTGGATGAAGCTGGGTGAGGAGCCTCCAGAAGAAGAAGAGGCAGCTGCAGAGAGCGAGCAGGTAAACTCCAAACTAGTCAATTTATTAAGTTTATTCTCTACAGAAGACCCTTTTACTCACTTAACCTACATACGGTTCAAACTATTAAGTGTTAAAAAGATTTGTATCAGCTTAATCCTGAGGTTGGTGTTTGTAATGTGGTAACAAATAGCAAATGTTTGTTCTTTTTGACTCGCAAACTCAATGAAAGGATCACACAAATCTTTTAAATTCTCTTGATCCACTCATCAATCATTGACGTTTTTATTTTCTTTATGTACCAGATGCAATTTAGTCTCGACAGTTCATTAAGTTCTCTTTTTGCTGTCATTGCAGAGTGCTGATCATCCTTCTTATAAAGACGGTGAGTCACTTCACACACTTCTTTCATCATAAAGAAATGTTTTGTCTGTGCCAGAAGTCACAAAGAAATGATGCCAAGTCACTGTGTTGATGTAAATGTGTTTCACTCTTCAGTGCCTGGTCCGTGTGACCCTGAAGACCTGTTGGATGGAGTAATATTTGGTGCCAAGTACCTGGGCTCCACTCAGCTCAAATCAGAGAAGAACCCATCTACGAGCGCCCGCATGGCCCAGGCTCAGGAGGCTGTGGACCGCATTAAGGTGAACTCATATAACAGATGCAAGATTTGTTTTTTGGGCATTTTTTGTACTGAAAATACCAGCTTTGAAATACAAATGTTCCTGTCATGTATAAATTAGCTTGTTGGGTTGCTGTCATTAGGATAGGTGAACACATCTGATATCAGTGTATCTTTGTGTCTCTCAGGCTCCGGAGGGAGAGACTCAGCCAATGACCGAGGTGGATCTGTTCATCTCGACCCAGCGAATCAAAGTGCTCAACGCTGACACACAGGTGTGTTTTGTTAACTGCTCAGAAGAATGTGGGTGAATGTCTTTACTCCATTTTTCATTTCTTTTCCCTTCATTCAGAGTTTTGTTTTTATCATTGCCTGTAGCACTTGATGTTTAATGTTTTACTCTCTTATTAGTAGTTACTTTACAACCACTTTACTAAAGTGTTAATACAACACATTTAAATCTGTAGTTTTCTGGCTTTTGAGCTAAGAAATGCTGATGGTGCATACTAGCGAAACGTGATAACAGTTTGTACAGTTAGCTTTAGCTATGGATGACTTTGGGATCAGGAATATAAATAAAATAAGATAAATGTCAAATAAAATAATTAACCTCAACTTGCTTCATCCAGAAATGAATGGCAATATTTCCAATGAGTTTGTAGTGAAGAAACGGTTTGAGTGGAGGAGTAAATGAAAACTTGCATAATTAAAATACAAATAAAACATTTGGGAACGCTTTATGTGGACAGCAGCTAACACATAAGGTCTGATAACATATTACAAATTACATGTGAGCAAAACATTGATATACATGATATGAATTCCAACAAGTTTTTCACAGACTTTCCAAGTTTTTGTTCCCACTTGGTGCAGCTGTTCACGTGAATCTTCCTAGTCTGTAACTAATTTTTTCAATTATTCTGAATGCCTGAATACTTAAATTTAGGTTTTGTGTTCTGTTGTATAAACTTACATTAGTTAACATTTATTAAGCAGCATTGCACTTTCTAAATTGCGCCTTCAAGCTGAGCACTTGTAGCAAGAATCCTTAATATAGAACTGTGTAGTGATTTGATATGAGAGCTCTGCAGTAATGATGCAGTTATAGACAGTCGAGTCTATTTTCCTTCTTTGTGGTTGAATTGTCAAACTGGGTCATCGGTCATCTACTGTCAGCTCCCACTGTGCATGGCTCATTGCTCCTCACTGCACCAGATTTATGGATGTAAAATTATCACTTTTTGGGGGTTTCAGTGAAAGAATTACAAATAATGATCTCGACAATTTGAGGCAAATTATTTTTTGCATCTCATACTAGTTTGAAATTGACTTTTTCATTTCCAACTTGTATTCGAAGGGAAGTTTGCCTGCATTATTTCATCGTTACTGTATCAAGTTTTGAGCAGAAATCTTTTCTCTCATTTCTAATACGAGAAATCCCAAAACCTTTTGATCAACAGAGCTCATTTATGCATGCTTTTTGGCAGCTTTTGCCTTTTTCTTCATATTAAAGTGTCCTAGAATGCTTCAGTGAGAGTTTATGAAGCAGGCAATAACAACTGATGAAGGGAGAATAGAAATAAAGGTGTGGCAGATTATAGTAGATTAACTTGCTGAGACTTGAAACTAACTCAAAAACCAGACCTTCCTGTCTTCTCTCTGTTTCTATTATTATTACCTCCCTAATGTCTCGTCTCCACTCAGGAAGCCATGATGGATCACGCCCTGCAGATGATCTCTTACATTGCAGACATCGGTGACATTGTGGTCCTGATGGCACGGAGGAAACGTAAAGGGCAGGATGATGACTCAGTCTCTAGCTCTCCCTCTTCATCCTCCTCCGGGCCTCAGAAGAAGTGCTTGATGATCTGCCACGTCTTCTCCTCTGAAGATGTGAGTTGGTCCATCGAAGGGTCTTGAAACCAGTGTGACATTTGATTTAATGTGTTTGACTCATTAGCGCTCATATTGTGAAGACCAGCAGCTGTGGGGCAGTTCCTAAAAAAAAGTGTTTCCTGCTCAGCTTTTATGATCCTGGTAGTGGCCACAACTTCATTGTGTCAATTCACTTCTAGTCTTAAGCCCTTGGCTGCAAAACCCACAAATGGGCTCACAATTCAAGACATTATTTAAGCGTCTTTTGATCCCCTCAACACCGCATCTCAGATCAAATGTGCTCTTTTTCGGCCGGACAACAGTTTCAGCTTCAGCTTGGCCTGGTTTCCTTCCCCCAGACGGCCAGCGAGTTCTGCTGAATGTAAAAATGGTCTGGCTGTCGTCCCAGTTTCTCCCTGTTGGCAAGACTGAATAGGAGGAGGAAGAGTTTCTTTTTAGAAACTAATTAGCTGTGGAATACTGAAGGCCATGAGGCCACTGCATTTACTGCTAGGTTTTCCCAACTTAAGTCTGCTTATATGAAAAGCTTTAGAGTCGGTAGAAGCATCTAAGCGAGTGAATTTAACAAATAGTTGATGAAAATGAGAAAAAAATAGATCACCTTTTATAGGAAAGTAGGGAACCTTTTCAGACATGATGCTCTATTTTTTGTTGTTTTAGTTTGAGGATGTGACATATTTCAAATGAACTGTTCATTTGCTTCAATTTGTTTATATGAAAATGGAGGGTAAATAAGTGCAGGACGAATATTTATTCCCTAAACGTTCCCTAAACAATAATATGTAAAACCTCCCTGGAGACATGATAACAGTGTTGAAACCTGAGTCAGTTTTTTTTCCTCCACCCTGTCTCTCCATCCAGGCTCAGACCATAGCCCAGGCTATCGGTCAGGCGTTTGGAGTAGCCTACCAGCAGTTTCTTCAGGCCAACGGCATCAAGGCTGGTGATCTGAAGCCTGGAGAGTACAGCGAATACCTGGAGAGTCAAGAGCTCTACAACGGAGACCTGGCCCACTTCTCGGACTCTCAGAACATCAGAGATGTAAGCAGTGTCCATTAACAGATGTCATTAAGATGCAATTTGATGTTATTAAGGATTTTAGGGTGCACTTGTGAGGTGTAGTGGTTAAATGCATAATTTAAATCATTAATCATTGATGTTTAACTTTAAAGGAGAATTCCGGTATTTTTAAACATGGGCTTTATGTTTAAATATTCTGGTGTGTAAATGACAAATAGATCAGTAAATCATGTGAGACAGGCTGATTGTCCAAGTCCCAGAGGGCAACTTTGACTGTAAAATAAGGCCACTGAAAGTGCTCGATTTGTTTTCATTGAGAAGCTGAGATTGTTATTCAAAGTATCTGACAAAATTATGGAAAATATCCCTACTAATGTTGTCACAATACTGCAATTTAAAACTTCGATCCAATACTGTAAAAAATATTGATGTTCTATACCACAGAGAAAAACGGACACAACATCAGAGCATACAACTTTAGATTTTTACGAAATGATAAATATAACAATGCTTGTGGTAATTTACTGAATCGATCTTCAATATTTCTGACAACATCAAAGTTATACAGTTGTGTTTTTCCATTCCTGGTCGTCGTGGATTTGGAGAGAGCTACATCGTTTTTTTCTGGTTAAACAGAAAGGATTTTACTCTCACAAAGAGGTCTATATCTGTAGGCCAGGGTTTTTAATCCTGTTCCTGGGGGCTTCCTGCCCTGCATATTTTAGATGTTCCCTGCTCCAACACACCTGATTCAAATGAATGGGTCGTTATCAGGCTTCAACAGACTATGATGACGAGCTGATCATTTGAATCAGGTATGCTGGAGCAGGAAACATCTAAAATTGCATTTTTGTTTAACCAGAAAAAAACAATGTAGCTCTCTCCAAATCCACCAGACTCTATTTACAAAAACAGGGACTTTATCATCTTGATACATACTTCATTCAAACTCCGACAAAAAATAAATAAAATTCACCTTGATTTGTCGTTCCATTGTTCTGACATCAACAAACTCTTGTTTCTGGCTCTACACACTGTTATCTCCCACTGCTTCTCTAATGTTTGACCATCCTGCTCTTTTCCTGATATTTTCACAGCTAACAACAGACTGATTGTGTGCAATAATATTTGTATTTGTTTGGATTTATTGTTTATTTAATTGGGAAGTTACAGCTGTATTCATTGCACACATTCTTAGCTGTACCAGAGTTAACTATAAGCTAATTTCCATCTGTTGTCCAGGAGACAGGGAAAGAAATCCCTGTTAAGAAGACTTTACATGTCTTTGGCTGTCACCTACCCCTGGCCACATTCGACAGCTGCCTATAAAATAATGCAATAACAAAGTTAAAAAATATTCCAACTTTGTAGGGAAGTAATTGGCTAACGGGCTGAAAACACTTCATTCCTGTGTGTGTCTGTGGTTCAGGTGGTAATCACCAAGGCTGCTGGAGAGATCTTGGGTCTGGCGGTGGTGGAGTCAGGGTGGGGTTCCATCCTTCCAACGGTGGTGGTGGCCAACCTCCTTCACGGAGGTCCTGCTGAGCGCAGCGGCGAGCTTAGCATCGGTGACCGCATCATGTCCGTCAACAGCACCAGCATGGTGGGTCTGCCCATCACAACCTGCCAGAACATCATCCGGGTAAGACGGGGACTTACAATCATAGGGATTTTAATAACAAAAACTACTTTATCAACAATAACAAAGAGTTATTATTATTATTATTATTATTATTATTATTATTATTGTTGTTGTTGTTGTTATGGTAGAATTTTAGATGTGGCTTCTGAAAAAATGCCTTTAACACTGTATGCTCAAGTGATCTTGCCTTTTTCAAAGCAAATGTACTGTCTTGAGTTTGCACCAGATGGCACTGTGTTGCCATGCTGTGTGAGTGTACCAACACCAGTATTGATTTGAGAGTGGATTCAGACATTACAGTTACAACATCAGTATCCATCACTTGTTTATAGCCAGTATTTGGTGCTGTTATTAATTTTTTTATTATTTTTTAATCCTGTTTCATCCTGTTATGGTGCAGCAGAACCTTTGAAACATTTACCTGTGGTGGACACAGTATCCTAAACACCTGTATAAGCCATGTTCTGAATTTTATTATTGTGATATGTATATGTATATGTTTTGAGGCTGTGTCAGTCAACTTTATGGTAATCTGTGATTTGAGAAGACAAATGAGAAGTGTTTGTAGACCTTTAGGGTCGTAATGCAGCTCACATCACTGGGATGAAGATTGAACTAACAGCAAACAAATATAATTGTTTTTATTCATGCTGGTTGTAAAACGATTCGCCCCCTGGGGATGCTAAAGTTTACCTTGACCTTGATCTTGATCTTGATCTTGATCTTGACCTTGAAAATAATATTTCCAGTAACTAAAGTGGTTTATCTGCTGTTAGACAGGAACATTAAGAAAAATCAGTAAGGAGATCAAGGGTCAAAGCCACTGAACACTGACAACACATTCAGAAAAGCTGCTGTGACATTAATGTTTTAATTTAATGTTTTTTTTATTTTCAGGACTTAAAAAGCCAAAAGTATGTAAAGCTCAGCATTGTCCACTGCCCTCCAGTCACCATGGCGATCATCAGGAGGCCTGATCCCAAGTTTCAGCTGGGCTTCAGTGTCGAGGATGGCATTGTAAGTCAATATTCATATTTTCTTGTTGTCACAATTATAATATTTCTATTTCATTTTATCATCTTTATATACAGTATATTATGTTTTATTTCTATATTTTTACTTGTGTTATTTATTTCTTTGACTCTCCTTTTTCCTCACTTCTCATTTTGAGCATTGTTGAAGTGAGCTAAAGAACTTCATTGCCAACGACTTCGCTGTACTAAATAACTACATCTCACTCTTTCAGATCTGCAGTCTGATGCGGGGCGGTATAGCAGAGAGAGGAGGCATTCGTGTCGGGCACCGCATCATCGAAATCAACGGGCAGAGTGTTGTCGCAACACCACACGACAAGATCATACAGATCCTGACGAATGCTGTCGGAGAGGTGAGGAGGGATGAAAGGAGTCCTTACATGCGCAATAAGATTTTACATTATCATAAATGTATTACAGTCCGATTATAACATATTCTGTTTAAATTTTGATTTTGTCTCTCTGTACAGATTCACTTGAAGACCATGCCAGCCTCAACTTATCGACTCTTAACGGGACAAGAGCAGCCAGTGTTTCTTTGAGCACTTCCTGCAGCATCAAGGACAAAAATACTGCACAGTGTTCAAGCTACATGAACTTTTTTGCCAAACTCAGAAAATATTATGCAATTGATCACACAGCATATCACAAGCTGTTTGTCACACCACTGAATGCAACAAACTAGTCTAGCTATATATTATTTTTGAGATGTAAAGTACATTGGAATTTTATTTTGAAAGATATTTTAAAGCGACAGGGATAGATGGTAGCTCTCAATTTATATTTATCTGATATTTAACATTTCAGGCAGTAGCGAAGATGAAATAATTCAAAAGCGGAACATTTTTTGACTTCACTAACTTTTACATGGAGGTGATGGTGTTGAGTGTACTGTTCTGTACAGTTTTTGGTCTTCCGGCCTCATGTGTTGCCAGTGTGCCTGAGCTGAACGTGCTTGCAGGGGAAACCTTATTGAATCAGGACAAAGAGTCTCTGTATTTCATTGTGATGTACTTCCAGTCCCTCACGTACACATGCATATCAACAAGTGTCTGCCACTCACTTCAGAGAGAGCTATTTAGTCAAGTGCTCTGGTTCATTCACACAGTGCTTCCCTCACTGTGCCTGACGGGAAGCAGATATCATGCACAATTAAAGGTAACTGCCTTTTTTGATAGACAGATAGACAGATACATATATTTTTAAGAATTTGCTGTGTGGGATGTTCATTAAAATGATCTGTAAGATATCTTCTTGATGTTATTTATTGACAGCCAGTGGTTGGTGAACAAGTTTCAAGATGCAAAGTTGCTTTTGTGTTATAGGCTATATATAAAATGAGATCATTTTTAAAACAAACTACATGCCTTTTTACGTATGAGCTGCAGCCACTGTGTATCTAAATTTTAAAAGGTCTTTATGCTGTCTTGCAATAAATGTATTTTAAAAAGCTGATAATAAATCGATAAAAGCACAGTTCTATAAGAAAATGTAATAATTGAAAATGTAATTAATATTTTCACACTTTAACTATAAAATGTAATCAAATACTGCTTATGCTAATAAAGTAATGCCTTTTATTTATGTGAATATTATTATAAGACAGTTATTATCTAAGGCAGTGTGAGCATGTAGATAACACGGCTCTGTCAACGCCTGGCCAATCAGCAGCCTTCATTTACCAAAACATAAACGAACGCCAATCAGATACTTTACCGGCTGCCCTGCCCCCGCCCCTGGAATGTACCTTGACCAATCAGCGTCGCTCATGGGCGGGATTTTGTACCGCTCACACTTGCTGTTACAAACGGGGAAATGGAGAGTCAATGACAAGCTGCCGGCTGTTGGTGTGTCCGATACGGTGAAAGGAGGTTTTATCACCTGTATTACAGAAAGGTAATCATTAACAACAGCTTTACGAGTCTCGGGAGCATATAACGTTATGTATATTATTTTCGAAAATGTCATTTAAACCGCTTAAAGCATCACTGTAACATGCTAGGAAGAGAGAATGTAACGTTAGCTTAAAGTTTCCTTCATAGCTGTTAGCTTAATATTTTCTTCATGTCAGCTAGCAGTTATAAACAAGTGTTGGATTAACGGATAACAATAGTATTTAAATTGTGCTTTTACTTTACTTTTTATTTTAATAAGTTGCTTCACAAATGAAATGCCGAAATGTCTTCATATAACAGCTTATTTCAGTGCGTAACGTTGATTATGACTGGTAAATATTTTTGTGTAGGATGTGTAATTACATTAGGAACAATGTATTAAAATCCAGTTATCACCTGTGTCAGAGAAAATACCGTGGCTACCAAACCTGTATCATATACCTGTGCTTGCATTTGCAAAGCCTTGAAATGTAAACAGATGTATGCTTTAAAAACAAAACAAAAAAAACTTTGATTTTGAGGTTACACAGGTTTGCAAGGGAAATTAGCCCAGCCATTGCAAGGAAGAAGGGACCACACTGTGAATGCGTTCACAGAGCAAAAGTAAATGTTTAAAAGACTTAGAGTGAAACAGGTAAGCTGTTGGGATCAGGAGGATTTCAGGATGAAGCAAGGGATTGTCTGTCTTTAGTAGATCACAGCAGGCGCACAAGACAACCTTCACTCACAATAAACATAAAAATAGCCCGCTAAATGTATCACATACAGGATTTTAACCTTCTTCAGCGTGTTTCTGTATAACATAAAAGGATGAAATATACAAGTTACATAAAATATGTTTTCAATTGAGGGTTAAGCTCTACTGTCCTCAGCTACACTTCTGTCTTTTGCAGGGAAAAGGTCAGGAAGAGTTCCTCATTATGTATAGTCAACATTAGAGGACAAATCACCAGATTTAAAAAAAACAACAGCTAAAAAACAGCACGCATAGATTCAGATATAACACTTTAACACACTTAAAATATTAAAAGAAAATATATCAACTAAAAGAATCGAAGATAACAACCTCAAAAGAGAAATTGTGTCCGAAAGCAATTGTAGAATCAGTGGAACAAATTTCAGAACGGTTGTCTGTATTTATGATTTGTTTCTGAGCATTTTGCCTTTTTCTAAGATGCACTTTATTTTTGTGAGGGACACAGTAAGTCAGGAAACAGTCAGAAAGTCACAGTATCACAATATACAGCATTACACATTTATGTTATCAGTTTCCATGAGCCTTAAAGTAATGAAGACAGTAGAGTTTTTTTGTTAAATAATAGCTTTATTATAATATCACAATATATTTAGTCTTGACTGACATGAAACTTGATATAAACCTGGAATATATTACATTTTCAATAACACTAATACAGTAGAATTCAAACCATAGATAAGGAAATGTACATGGTATGCCTTAAAACCAGTATACCGCTGCAGCCACACAGCGGCCACATTGCAGGTTTTCCCAACAACTTGACAACTTGTCCTTTTCTCCCCTCATTTTGTCTTTTCCAGCTTTGCATCATGGCCAGGTAGCTGTTCGTAGGGATGGCGTTTTTCAGGCAGCTACTCCTCCTGCTCTGGAAGAACATCACATACCGCAGGAGGAATAAGGTGGCCACATTTTCACTTCACAGAAAGCAGTAGAATAGTTTGTTGATTCTGTAAGAAGAAATATGAGTAACAGCTTGAACATTAAAAGGGCAAATGATTTGATGCACCTGTAACTGCTCCCACGTTCTCCTCTTATACAGATCCAGCTGATCATCGAGCTCCTCTGGCCGCTCTTCCTCTTCGTCATCCTCATTTCCGTTCGTCATTCACACCCTCCTTACAAACAGAGCCAATGTGAGTGGTATTATGTAACGTGTGTGTTTTCAGACACACTCTCTTACAAGGTCTTAAAGATGGCTTTGTGCCAACCGGCTAAAGAGGATCGACTCACTGAGAGTGATTCTTGTGCCACACGCACATTCGTTTTCCTGACCTGTTGTGACCTACTTTGAGACGTCCTGCATTAGCATACGGTGACATTACGTGGCATGGTAACGTAATAAAACACAACACAATGTTGGCCAGCAGTACCATGTCAAGTTACATCATGGTAACTTTATCTTGTTAACTTTACAAAGATGGTAATACATTTGTAAAGAAAACCCCATACAAAATCTAAGTATATAGTGCTGCTACTGTATGAGGTGTTTGCGTTTGCTGTAAATGTTTATGAATGTTTACATTTTATAGAAAGTGGCATGTTTGTTGTTGATTGGATGTATTCAAAAGAAAACAAAATCTAAGCTTTGTGAGCATGAAAACTTTGAAAACTGTACGTTTCTCTCCATGTGTTTTATTTAACTTGAGAACATGCCTTACTTACTTTAGATCAGTCTTGCATGTGAGGCCGTTCACATTAGACCGATGCTAATAAATATATTAATATGAATACATAGAATGTTATATCATCTGTATAAAAACGTTTTTGATTAAATAACAGCAGCTTGGGTTATGTTAGGATTACTGTTCAGTCCGCTGTCTCTAGATTCTATTTCAGGTCACTGCCACAGTATTTCCATTGTTTCCCATGTCGGGCTAATCTCCTGGTACTAAACTGTTTGTGTTTTGTTTTTCCTTTCCTTTGCTTGTAGGTCACTTTCCAAACAAAGCCTTGCCATCAGCAGGCACCTTACCTTGGATTCAGGGTATAATCTGCAACATCAACAACCCCTGCTTCCACAACCCGACATCGGGGGAGACAGCAGGCCAAGTCGGCAACTTTGACAACTCCATGTAGGTAGACTCCTGTATACCTGTACTCTAACTACGAGAGAAAGTCATACGTAACCTTTGAGCAAGATGGCCGGATTTTTCCATGTAGGAAATCACCAGACGGTACCTTTGTTTTTGCATGTTCTAGTTTATTAGCAACAGTAACATGGCTTTGCATAAGCATACCTTAAAGGAATAGTTTGATATGTTGGGGAATACGCACACTGGTGTTCACTTTTTTGCAGAGAATTAGTTCAGAAGATGGATACAACGCTCATGTCTGTGTACTAAACATGAAGCTACAACTAACAGCTTAGCTTAGCACAAAAACTGGAAATGGGTACAAAGGTGACAACATCTGCCTCGCAGCACCTTACATTTGACAAATTATTAAAACAAATCTCTGTTAAATCTGCACCAAAACAAAAGTGTATAAATACTTAGTTGTGGTTTTATATATATACCAATGCCTGACATATATGTGGTTATATGTCAGGCATTGGTGGAAGGGTGCAGTGTCTCACAGGAGTCTTGTTTTTACCATTAGTATGCCAGACAACCAGAGGAGACTTCTCCCTACTTTCCAGGCAGCAGCTCATTTCTTTTCATGTCACTGTGACGTGAAAATCAACTTGAAACTGTCGACATTTAGTTGCCTTTTTCTATTAATTCGGTAATTTCTTTCTTTTGTTAATGTAAATGTTGAGTGGCTGCATTTCAGTAGCGCTAAACAATTTGCTATTCTGTCATGAGTGATTACACGCACTCTGCAAGATGCTGGCCTGACTTTCAGGAACATTTTGGGATAGTGTCTTGCCCAGAGACACAGGAGGAGTTGGGGATCAAACCACCAACCCTGTGACTAGTTGATGAACCACTCTTATGTCAAAGTTTCATATTTAATATTATACAGAGACCATTAATAACTCTTTGGTACCTCCAGTTGCTTCTGTGTCAGTACTACATCAGATCTGAGAGTAAGAACAACCTGTTTCCTGCAAAAACAACAGAATTTACATTTAACACTTTTGAACACAGTTGGTAGTGTTTGCAGATGATGAGTAGTTTCTGGTTAACTAAAAAAATCAGTTACATGATGGTTAAATGTAACCTAACTGTGTGTATTTGTCCCACTGAAGACTCCTCTTGTTGTTTTTCTCTTTCAGACTGTCTCGTCTCTTCGTCGATGCCCAGACTGTTCTGTCCTACAGTGGAAACCGGAGCTTCTCTGGCTTTCAGGATCTAATAGAGAGCGTCCGAAGGCTGGGAGAGAGACCAGGAGCCTGGCCAAGTACCACAGCTTGTTTTAATATCCTCTAGACTAGCACAGTGCTGGAGAGATACCCTGACAGTCTGACACAGTGATACTTCAACACTTTGGTGTTGATGAATAATCGTTTGTCTTCCCAATTACAAACCCTGGGTGGGAATGACCAGCCAGAAGGTTAAATAGATTTCATTATACTACCAGGAACAAAACACACAAAAACCCTAGACATGTGTATGTATTGTCAAGGTTCGCTTTAAGGTTGCTTTCCAAGAATCAGAATAAATAATGTATATGAAGAAACACAATAGAGCCTCAGCTTCTGTCAGTAAAGTTGTTGCAGTTTAAAACTTCCTGTGATAAAATACAGGAAGACAAACATGGACTAACAGGAGGAAGCCTTTAAATCTGCAAATATTGATTTTGAAATAACTTTATTAAGCAAAGCACAAACATGCATTTGAAGAAATGTCATGGACAGCAGGATTAAGTCCCTGCAAGCCATGAAATACAACAAAAGCATTAAATGAATTCAGATTTTCTTTTATTTGAGCCAGCACTGTTCTCAGACTTATCAGAGAGGTTACAGTGCAACCAGTAGCTGATCTGTCGGCTTTCAACAGGTGTCGAGTGACCGGCTGAATGTGGCCATTTACTGCTGCTGTGAAAGCAGCACAGAGTGGCTGTTTGCTTCTCCTCGCTGGGCAGATTAAATTACACGACCACTCAAGACAAACAATAAGATGAATGAAAGCAGCTCTTCAATGAGGGTTTTCCTGCAACAAAATCTGAAGAGACATCTGCTGAATTCTAAAATCCCGACCCACTGATACTGCAAATACCTTATTACAATGTGGGGTTTCTGTAACTACAAACTGTTCTTGTCTACATTTAGGGACATTATCACATTAGTTATGAGATGTCACAGTCATACAGCTTTTCAGGACACAGAAATAACAGGGCTGAGCAAAAGACCAAGTTTGTCTTCATACTCAGGTTATTAATAATCCTGGTGTCCATTGAAAATCCCTGAAGATACACTACAGACATCTACATATTTACATACCTAGAGAGAATTTAAGTGAAAAAATATAATTAGTTTTTTTTATTATACCTAATATAAAATAAACAAACAAATTCAGAGGTAACAAACATGTTGGTGGTCAAGCAGATGCAACATATTTCCTGTAGTTGGCCAAAGACAGAGCCATTTTGTGATAGAGTGAGTTTTGTCATGAATGAGGTCTAATATGGTGCTGAAGACACATAATTACTTGGTCACAGATAGCGGGAAGGTCATTACAAGAAACTGACTCGTTAGGGTTAGGGACCCACCCAGACATAGACAATGGTTTGATATAGTGCAGGAAATATTTGTTGTGGAAAAATGACTTGAGTTGAAAAATGGATTAGGATTTAGGAATAAAAACAGTGTCAGTTTGTTTGTAAAGATGATTTTATATGTTTAAGGACATTACTGGCACTGTAAGAAAAACAAGTTGCGCAAATAAGATAAGATAAACTTTATTGTCCCTGTGGGGAAATTATGCTTGGGCATTAGTGCTGCATAAACCTACAACTTCAACTTAAAATAATATGTGACTGACAAAACAGTACAGTGGTTTCAAAACACAACAATAAGTTACAAACACTTAAATAAACAGATAGAAAAAGAAAAAAAAGGATAGGAAAAGGTTTTTGTCATCATAAAAAACGTAAAAAAGAAAAACAACCGCAAAAAACATAAATAATGATACATAATACATACCGTCATGCACAGTGCTTCCTGGCCTGTAATCTATGGTTTACTAAATGATGGTTGACTACCTGCTTAATGATAACCTGTCCCCTCGAGTAGTGTTGTGGAGAAGTTCTGTTACAAGTTACAACCAGCTTTGTTTGTCTTGTGCACATGTATGTACATGTATATTTTCATTTGTAACACAGTGTGTTTTATTTTTAGCACTGGGCAGTAATTAATGTTTGCGTTTCCTCTGTAGATCTCCCAGTAGGAGAATACCTGAAGGCCAATGAGACGTTCTCCACCTTCCTCCTGACCAATGGCAGCCTGTCGCCTACGACTGTGGACCATCTGCTGGATGCTCGTCTAAATTTTCAGGTGAGGTATCAGCTGTAAATCCTTGGACAACAAACTTTTTATTTATAGATCAAGGACCCGCTAAAGGACTCAGCATTTGGCTTTTGTTAAATTTAGTTCATCTGTTCTGGCTCAACTCAAGTGATTTTCCAAAAAGATGCAAAATCAATTCAACTTTCAACACAGAAATAAAAACAGGTGTAATTTATTATAAAGAACGAAAGGCAGCAAATAAGGTTTTTTCACAAATAAAATCTGGAATGTGAACTGTTGGACTTATTGGCTGTGTTAAATAAATGTTAAATAAAAAAATAAACACTGTTAAAAGTAGCTGTGGATCAACATCTTTATCCCCTCCAGGTTGTTCTAGCTGGAGCTCAGCTGCAGCTGAAGGACTTGGTGTGTAATGCGAGCACGTTGAGACAATATCTGACGGTGAAAGGAGAAGCCGCCATGAATGATCTTCAGACTGAGCTGTGTAACCTGCCAGCTGACATTCTGCAAGAAGCGGAGCGCCTTTTCCTTACCCAGCTCGACTTCACCAAGTTCTTCACCGTAAGAATCAGTGAACAGGCAAACCAGCAAAATTCACTGGATTCAATTACAGTTTTCTTCCTGCGTGCTGTGAGACATTGTTGCTCGTATATCTGATGAACTATATGAAGTGCCAACAGTAAACCTCTATGTCTGTGCTTCCTGTCAGAGAGACCGTCTGATGGCTAACGCTGGAGACCTCAGGGTCATCAGTCAGGCCGTCACCTCTGTTTCCCAGGAGCTCACTGTCCTCATTGATGATGTAAGAACTCACCTGATTTTCCATTTGTTCTAATGGCAGCCTGTAGATTGGACCGCCTCTGTTTTTAATATTATGATTTTTTCTGTACTTATGTACTGCTGTTAATATTTTATGGCTGACAATTGCTAAAAAAAAGTCTCAGGAATCACAAAAATGTCTTTTTTTCGCTCTCACCTCTTTGTCCTCCTTCAGTTCTCGTCTCTCTCCAGCTTTACGGATATGAGTGCAGCTCTTCATCTTCTGTCTCCGGAGAATCGCTCAGCGCTGCCCAGGGAGAGCTTTCGTGCTTTTTCAAGGATCATGTGTGGTCACCCTGAGGTTGGCGGTGAGCGCATCCCCTCACTCAACTGGTATGAAGACAATGACATTAAGTCCTTCTTAGGAAAAAATGGCACTGAAGACACAGACCTGGATCGAGACAACAACACCAGTAAGAGGCTCTGGACATCCTTGTTCGTGCGCAATTTGTTTGCTTTTGCTGATATGAACGTGTACTGATATTTTAGTAATAATATAAGAGTAAATGAATAGCTTCCTGTGTTGTAGCTTAAGTTAATCATTTGGGAACTTTTAAGATTAATAACGAGCCCAGAAATCAGTGAGTGTTCTGTGTGTGCTGTTTGTAACATTTAACCATGGGTTTTTGATTAACATTTATTAAACATTTCCTCTGTGCAGCTCCATTCTGTAAAAGTTTGATCCAAGGTCTGGAGTCCAACCCTCTGTCTCGCATTGTGTGGCGAGGAATCAAACCGCTGTTCATTGGAAAACTGCTGTACACACCTGACACTCCTGCAGTACGACAAGTCATGAAAGAGGTACAGAGGGTCAAACCTCAGAGAGTCTATCCTGTTGTTTAAAGTGAAGACGTAATGAGAGAAGGAAGTTAACTTCTTGTACACTAGGGATGTTATCAAGATTAATCCCCATCATTTTAAAGTGACAGTTCACCCCGAAATCAAAATACCTATTTTTTCTCTTACCTGTAGTGCTATTATACATCTAGACTGTTTTGTTTTAGTTTAGAGTGTAACTAAAGGGCAAATGCTGGTTGTCTGTCGTGCACTGAAACAGGAAGCTGATAATCTTTCCAGAATTTAAAATGTCCTTGTTTTGGGCTGTCCTGGTGGTTCAGCTGGAAAAAATCAGCCATCACATAACTGCAATGTCTTCAGACTGGAACCAGTTGTTTTAAATAATAATGATTTTGAGATTATAAGTGTATTCTGCAGTTACACTTGTTATAAGTTAGCAGTAGGCATCACGAAGCAAATACATCCATCAAAACTAACTACAAGTTGTGTCTTCTAAAGGTGAACAGGACGTTCGAGGACCTGCAGATCCTCCAGGAGCTGAATGAAGCGTGGATGGAGGTCGGACCTCGGATCAAGAATTACATGGAAAGCAGTGTGGAGATTCAGCTGCTGCAGGTCTGTTTGTCTCTCTACTGAAGGGCTCAGTGTGTTGTTACACATGTAATCTCATGTTTGTGTTTGTGTTTGATAGGATTTGTTGAGGCGGCCAGAGGTAGCAGTTCTGGTCAACCTGCGACTGGAGAACACGTCCTGGACAGCCTCGCGGATCGCACGATTCCTGTCCACACCCTCGCCAGATGCCCCGAGGAAGCCTGGAGCTCCACCTAGCTGGCTGGACGTCTACAACGACCTCAGCCACACCATCACCACCCTCGCACAAGTCACTGAGGTTCTCTTCCTTCTTGTTTTCCTGTCAGATATTACAGCCTCTCATTGAAAAAAGAACTAAAGAGAGAAGAGAACAGAACGAATCACGTTTGGTTGAATTTTGAGTAGGAAAATAATGAATCTTTTAGCCAGAATCACTTTAATTTTGTACCTAACAGTGTAACATATAAGTAAATTAAAGTATAAGTCATTTATATCTTTTCCTTTTGCTGGTTTCCCTTCAGTGTTTCTCCTTGAACAAACTAGAAGGGTTGGACACCGAGGGTCAGATGATCGACAGGGCTTTGGAGCTACTGGAGGACAGACAGTTTTGGGCAGGTGTGGTTTTCCTGCTGCCCAACTCCTCATCCCCTGATCTGCCACCCAACGTCACCTATAAAATCCGAATGGACATCGATGATGTGACACGGACCAACAAGATCAAGGACAGGTATGGAGGAAGCACCAAAACAGTTTGCTTTTATCCTGTTACATTCATATTTAGAACTTTTTCTGTTGGATTACAAGGAAACAACTTTATATGTCTTCTCCTAAACATGCTACCTCACTCTTAAGCCATATTTTCTTTCTACTACTTTACTATTTCTGAAAAATAAAGACCATTTTCAACAAACCAGACTGAGATACTGCCAATGTTTTCTATTTGAAGAATTCCAAACACAAAGAACAATAAAAGTTATAGCTTATAATTTATCAATACTAAGGAAATTGTTGTTAAATTGTAAATTAAAGTAACAGGAATAAAAACAACAGAATGATAAATATAAGGTGTTAAAGGAGTTAATGGTAAGATCAGTGGCTTATAGAATAACAATAAAGATAAATGTAGTTAAATAAGTACGATAACTACTGCGATAATAACTACGATAAAACTAAAAGAGAAGAAGTAGTTTTATTACATCTTATTATGGGTGAAAGGATTACCTACTACTCTCAGGTGTATTCAGTTCCATAGGAAACAATGATATAAAGCCAAAAACAAGCTTTTAATTTTCACTTAGCACCTAGGAGATTCTTTTATTTCCTGCTGTTGACTTTCTCCAGTGCGTGAATCTCAAAAAATAAAATCTTGGGTTTTTTTCTTCAGGTTTTGGGATCCTGGTCCAGCAGCCGATCCGTTTAATGACATGCGCTACATTTGGGGCGGCTTCGTGTACGTGCAGGACCTGGTGGAGAGAGCTGTGAGCCGCATCCTGACCGGAGTTCAGCAGACAACCGGCATCTACATCCAGCAGATGCCCTACCCCTGCTATGTGGATGATGTGTGAGTCATATGTTGTTGTAAATTACTTATTTTATAAACTGCATTCGAATATGAATTTTAACTCTGTTTACCTTTGTAACAGTTTCCTTCGAGTGCTGAACAGATCTCTGCCCCTCTTCATGACGCTGGCCTGGATCTACTCTGTGGCCATGATCATCAAAGGCGTGGTGTACGAGAAGGAGGCGCGGCTGAAGGAAACCATGAGGATTATGGGTCTTGGGACAGGAACGCTGTGGCTCAGCTGGTTCATCAGCAGCCTGGTTCCTTTCCTGGTCTCTGCTGGACTCCTTATCGCTCTGCTCAAGGCAAGATGACCTCTAACTCTGCTTAAAATCTATTTAAGAAAAAATACACAAATCAAGCTGTGAATTAGAATAATTAATAGTCTGTAGTCAGATTTCTAAAGTCCTGAGAGGACAGATGTGGAATATTTAAAGTTATAAAATAGTTTTATAGTTTTATAGCGTCTTGTGACTTTAACTTAATCTGTAACTTTTGTCTCGTGCAGTCACTCTTTAACTTTTCCTCCGTCTAATTTCCAGTGGGGCGACATCCTTCCATACAGCGACCCGTCTGTTGTGTTTTTCTTCCTGACTGCGTTTGCCACGGCCACCATCATGCAGTGTTTCCTCATCAGCACCTTCTTCTCTAAAGCCAACCTGGCTGCTGCATGTGGAGGACTTATCTACTTTGGCCTCTACCTGCCTTATGTACTATGTGTGGCCTGGAGAGACCGCCTCAACACCACCTACCGAGTCCTCGCCGTGAGTAAAACAAACTCACAATCCCCAATTCCCTATAATCAATTCCACAAGACATTAGTAGCGAGAATAGTTTAGTTAAATGTATGTGATTCTGTTTCAGTAATGAAAATGGTTTGCTTCTCTGTCCACAGAGTTTCCTGTCCCCTGTGGCCTTCGGCTTCGGCTGTGAGTATTTCTCTCAGTATGAAGAGCAAGGTGTGGGCATCCAGTGGTACAACCTCCACTCCAGCCCTGTGGAAGGAGACTCCTACAGCTTCACTACCTCTATAGTCATGCTTTATGTCGACGCCTTCATCTACGCCACCTCGGCCTGGTACATCGAAGCAGTGTTTCCTGGTATGATGATCGGAACTTAAACTTCGCTATAAATATTGAAAGTATAGTTTGTAATTATTTTTTGTTACAATTAGAGGGTTAGGTTTAATAGCTGCTTTGAATGCAAGATGATCACAGTGTCTTGTCACTGACGAACGAGCAAATCACAGACTTCTGTTTTGAGATCACCTTGAAAATTGTGTCGGACTTGAGTTTTAGTTTTTAGAGACAGGATTAGAAATACTAGTGTGAAGAAAAGCACGTGTTAAAAAAAGCAAATTAGACTCCCAGACTCTTTTTCCCATGTATAGTTTGTTGTGTTTCTGGTGTGCTGCCTTTGCTTTTTATATAATGTTCTGAGAAGTTTTCCCTTGTAAAGGAGTATTTTGTTCTGTCGAAGGCCTTGGAAGTTTTAAGAAATAGACATGGGTCATTGGGAGTGTTCAAATTATATATATTGTGCATGAATAGAAATTGAAGTTCTTTTGATTTAATTTTTAATTAGTTAACGTCTGTAAATAAGTTATGTTCCACTGTCTGCATGAGTGTCTCCCGCAGTTTTCGAACACAGCACAATTGACGTGAAGTGTTCACACCAGGGATGCACGATATATCGGCCCGATAATGCTGACAATGAGTTAACACATTCGTGCTTCTCTCTCTTTCTATTGTCTGTTCTTCTGTAAAGTCTGCTAGTTCTCATTATAAAAATCTCACTGTTGTAACAGTAATTATGCTTGATGCATTTCTAAAACTATGGCGTGTTGTGTTCTTGAATTTGAGGGAATTCAGTTTGGACGGTTCTTGAAAAGTCCTTTATATGATGTTTAAGAAGGTGTGGGAACTCTGCATTGTGCTCACCATTTTAGTGACAGCCGATATGAGCGTTTGCTGAAAACAGCTTTACAGAGGAATGCAGTGTGGCAAAACAAACACTGGTTAAACTGGTTCCTTCATCAAAAACACAAGAACTTTCTGTGCTTGATTTGGACTTATAAAGTTTCATCATGACTGAATTTTTGCATATGTGTGTTTGCTTTCACAAAAGGTGAATATGGGATCCCGAGGCCCTGGTACTTCATCTTCCAGATCAACTACTGGGGTGGAGTCCCTTTGGAGGCAGGCATGCCGATCCCCCCTGCACCAACAGAAGAGGATGAAGGTAGACCCTCGACCTTCTCTCTCTTTTTTTTCTCTCATGGCAATTTTTTGTCTTAACCATCCTAAAAAAATGTATTTACAAGCAACCATGTACTTGTGAATAGAAGTCACATCACTGATAAATTGCTTGTTTATTGGACAGAGTTTTAGTAGTCTGCCACTCTGCCCAGTCACAGTGTTTGGCAGCAGACTGCAGTCTTCCTCTCCAGTCCTAATACCAGTTTAAAGACCATATAGGTAGTTTTATAAGTTAAAGCCAATTAAGTACTAATCAAGTTAATGAGCTGAGACAATAAACCCATTAACTACAAGGTCTAAGACCACAAGGAGACTGGAGCTGAGTTGTTTGTTCTCTTGACTTTGGAGCTGCGTCTGACTCGTGCTACCCATAATCCCTTTCATTCTGGACTAGTGTCCTGTAGTGAAGTTGGTGAAATTATGTTCTCAGCATGTAAAAATAAATTGTGACTGTCAGCCTGATCATTTCTGCTCACATATTACACTCTTATAATCAATTATGAATCACTCTGAGAGCAGAATTGGCTCCAGTTGATAGGCCATTTCAAGAAGCTTAAACAACATATTGTCCCTTCTAAATGTATAAAATGTCAATTGTCAGCAGATCACATTGAACCAGAACCCACTAATCTGACGCTGGGTGTGAGCATCAGAAACTTGGTGAAAATCTACAAGAAGGGAGCCAAACTGGCCGTCAATCACCTCAACCTGAAGTTCTACGAGGGCCAGATCACCTCTTTCCTCGGCCACAATGGAGCCGGCAAAACCACCACCATGTAAGGAGCAGAGAATGCAGTCAAAGAGCCAGCAATTTTAAAATGTTTGAGTGAAGTGAAGTCATTTAAAGGTATAAGATCAGGATCTAATTTAAAGTGGACAGTTTGCTTAAATGAAATATTTATCATAATGTGTCTGATGTTTCTCAGATCTGTCCTTACTGGCCTGTTCCCACCCACCTCGGGCACTGTGTACGTCAAAGGGATGGACATCCGCCATGACATGGACATCATCCGGAGAACGCTTGGAGTTTGTCCACAACACAACGTCTTGTTTGACATGTAAGGCTCGTCTCTCCGACATAAAACACTGGTATCAAGCTGTCATTGTACATTGTTTTACAGAAATCCCACTTGTAGGTTTCATACCACGAGCTTCTTCCTCAAGAGTCTTCTCTTTGTGTTTTTTATTATTAGTGGTTTACAACGTAGCATGACTCAGAAATAAATGATGGATGTGCAAGGTCTGCCTGTCTCCAGAAATTACCCAGATGTTGTTTGAGGAGTAGATTGGTTTCAAACAGATTTTCATATTTTCCCTCTGTGTCTATCTCTGTCTCTCAGACTAACAGTGGAGGAGCATGTATGGTTTTATGGGTGTCTGAAGGGTTTGTCTGAAGCAGAGGTGAAAGCTGAGCTGGACACTCTCCTGGACGACGTCGGCCTGCTGCACAAAAGACATGAACAAACTAAAAACCTCTCTGGTAACTCAGACTTTTGTATAAAACCATGACCTGACCCTCACTTTCATCAGTTTGTGGATCCACTATATATTTTTTGTGGAGGAATGTGTAAACTTTGTCCTTTTAAAATGAAGATTTTTTGTATCCTCCCTTTGTCTCTCTTTCAGGTGGCATGCAGAGGAAGCTATCTGTGGCGATAGCATTTGTTGGAGGCTCGAAGGTGGTTGTTCTGGATGAACCTACAGCCGGGGTTGATCCTTACTCCCGCAGGGGGATCTGGGATCTGCTGCTCAAATACCGTAAAGGTACAGGTCAAGTGGTGCTATGGAGCAGTGGATCTCAGTTATTTCCTAATGGGGGGATGAAAGGAAACAACATTTGAAAGGTAAAAACGTATTGTCAGATAAGTCAATATGCGTCTGTGCCGTCTTTCTCCATCAGACCGGACAATCATCCTGTCTACCCACTACATGGACGAGGCTGAGCTGCTTGGCGACCGAATCGCCATCATCTCCCAGGGAAAGCTGTGTTGCTGTGGCTCACCGCTCTTTCTAAAATCCCGCCTCGGATCTGGCTACTACCTCACTGTGGTGAAGAGAGAGGGACTGGACACCAGCACTCCCAGCAGTACTAGTATCTGCACCAGTACCAGCACCAGCATCAACAAGATGGCTCCTCTCAAGGTCAGAGTTGTTCTTTTTTTTCTTGCACTTTAATTATCCAGGAAAAGTTACGTTTACACGCTTGTTTTCTTTCAAAATGCTTTACTCCAAATGGGTGCTATTGGGTGCTGACATTTTGGCATCATTTGTTAATGTCTTGTCATCATATTTATTTATTATATATAGTGTCCTTTGTGAAGGGTCTAATTTTTGTATTTCAGGACAGCGAATCATCCATGAGTGAAGACACCGGGCTGGGAAGTGAAGAGAGCAGCTCATGTGAGTGTTTAACTGCTGTGTGACTTGCACAGTAAACTGAAATCCTTCAGTGTTAGTTAAGTGCAGTTATGTGCATTTGACGGTACAACCAATAGTTAAGTATTTAAGATCAAATAAGAAAGAACTGTAGGACACCCAGGGTAAAGCTCTTACTGTATCCATGATCTCTCTCCTTATCCTCATATTCATTGCAGATCTGGCGGCATTGCTCTCCCTGACACAGCACCACATCCCAGGTGCAAGGCTGGTGGAGGAGTCAGGGCGTGAGGCGGTGCTCAACCTGCCGCAGGCTGCTGCAAAGGACAGCAGCCTGGGCGTCTTCCTGTCCGACCTGGATCAGAGGCTGCCCGAGCTGGGCATCAGCAGCTACGGCCTGTCAGACAGCACACTGGAGGAGGTGAGACATTCACATTGTCTTTGATCAATAGATGAATGAGTCAGGGAGCCAGAGCATACTTTCACTCACTGTTTCATTAAAAAGACAAATGTAAAAAAAGAAAAAATGTAAAATTACTGTAAGAAAATAATATGAAACTCAGTCATAGGTACTTACACATGATTGATACAAAGGCTCTTCTGCCCTCACAATGCATACAGATCCACAGCAACAGTTTGAAGCCAGCTGCACACACTCAAAAACCTCGACCAATAAAGGTTTAAGACAATATACTGTAAAGTTTTAACTCTGAAATACATACATACATACACATATGTTATACAAATCAGAAAAACACGTCAGTCAGATAAAAGGGATTGTAAAAATGAATAAGTAGAGTAACAAAGAAATTAGATTTTAATAATAAAGATTCAATGTTACATTGATTTGATTGATTACATTGCCTCTCATGGCAGGAAGAAAGTGTCATCAGTGAATGATCAACAATAAAGTAACTGTAGGAAGTTCATTATTTGCAGTCCAGTGCTCTTGGGTCAAGATTATAAGATTATGGCTCAACTGATGTCAGTGGAAAAAAAATCATTTACATGCAGATGTATATTGAATTTGTATGAAAAGATTTGGGGACTTTCATTGTTAAAGTATATGTTTATACTTTATGTACATGCATAGATTTATATATTTTCTTTTTTTTTTTGCTAATGTACTTGTTACAAGTGAAAAGGTCGGGGAGGGTAACATTGATTGCTAATGTTGATGTAGTTCATACTTCCTGTGTGCATTTAATGGGAAACTAGAATTACAGCATTGTGGCTGTTTGCCTCTGTGCACCAGTCAAGTTGCTGTTCCTGAGCTGAAGCATTTAATAATGACCAGAACAGTTTTTGCAGAATATTATGATGACAGAGTGCATTTAACCTCTGGCCTTTTGAATAACAAATGTCATCATTTCATTATTTTGTCCTTTTAGACATTCGTATGTCAAATTTTATCTGAATAATCGTATGTATGTGACTATACTGTAAAAAAAAAAAAAAACATAGTCTACAAGAGTAAAAGTAAAAAGAGTAAATAAAACTCACAACAGTAATTACCAGGTTCTTAGAACTTGTGTTAGCAAACAAACTAGGCTCAGACTAGTTATAGCGGCTGGTTTGGTTAGCTGTGAAACTGAAACCAACTGCTGGTTTCAAAATAAATCTTGTGTCCAACTGAAACATCACAGTACACCACAGATCAGCCTGTGTGGCCCTGAAACACTTTCCCATTAACCTTACCTGCTGCTATGTGTGTTTAGAGTGTGTGTGCGTGACAGAATCACCCATAGTGGGGCATTAGTCGTCTCATCAGTGTGATCTACAAGGAGCTCAGCCACGTCCTCTCAGGAGGACTAGATATTTGTGGCGCAGCCAGAATCTTAATGGGTTTAATGTTAGCATCAGATTAGCCCTGATAGTGGACTTACTGAGCCTGGTATGTTTACTCAGTGTGAATAAGCCGCCCACTCTCTGCCTTCCTGACCTTTGTGTTAAAATACTGGGTGCTTTTTTACTGCCACCTGCTGCCTAAAGCTTCACTATCAGGGCCTAAAGAACTGAAAATAGGAAATTCTTGTGTTTTCAAAACTGGCAAAAAGATTGTTGAAAGTTGAAATGAATGTCTTTTTTTCAGATCTTTTTGCGAGTGGCAGAGGAAACCGGCGTGGATGCTGAACCAGAGTGGCAGGCCGAATCTCCGCACAGGCAGCAGCCATCAGCTGGGCAGAGGACAGAGAGACAAGAGAGACAAGAAGAACCAGAAACAGGTATGCACACTCACACTCACGCTCACAAACACATAGTTTTATGTCCATACCACACTGTGTTGCATGTACTGTCTGTCTGCTGTTTTGTCTCCAACTGTTGCTGTTTGTTTCCATAATGCTGCCAGGAAGGAAAAGGCTTCGTAAGAAAGGTATATCAACATCAGTGACTGAAAAGCAACCATTGGTTTGAAAAAGGAAACTTTTAATTTCACTTTCTACCTGTTAGAGTTGACAAGTATAGGGGATTTAACTAATTAAAAGTTTCTGAAAGCAAACACATACATCAACATTTTCATACTGAACTAGCTTGTTTTCAATGTCTCTTTAGTTTCCCTGTAGAATTAAATGTCAGTTATAACCATAATAAGACACAAGCTCTCCACTAAAGCCAATTAATTCAGTTTTAGTGGCCGTTTAAACCAGATTCAGTAGTAGTAGGGAGACCGTGAGTTACGACTGCCTTTAGATAAAACATTATGAAATGGAAACACAACACTTGAGTCAGTTGTCATGCCATGTTTCTACTCTTATCTGAAAAGAGTCTCCATCAGTTTCGAAAGGAGTCTACAGCAGCTCTCACCCTGTTTCTTCCTGCTTGCAGAACCTAAGGAGACAGACCTGCTGAGTGGAGATGGCCGAGGTGGGATCCCTGTGACCGACTGGTGGCTGACCTGGCAGCAGCTGAGGGCTCTCTTCATCAAACGCTGGCTTTATGCGAGGCGTAGCCGTAGGGGCTTCTTCGCTCAGGTGAAGACAAACGGCAGATAGATTCAAAATGCAACCCTGTCGATTGTTGTTTTGTTGCCTAAAACAATTGTCGATTATTTATTTCATGGTGTTTCTGTGGTGAATTGGCTGTCAGTCATTGTCATCTCTAGTTGATTTTGATGTTTTGATTTGTGCTTCAGATTGTCTTGCCTGCTGTGTTCGTGCTAGTCGCTCTGCTCTTCAGCCTCATCGTGCCTCCATTTGGGAAGTATCCTGCCCTGCAGCTGCAGCCGTGGATGTATGGCGATCAGTTCACCTTCTTTAGGTAGGCTTGTGTAGAGAAGATTTTTATCAGTTTCTTCTGCTGTGACATAGTTTGGTCTACTCCTGAAGGTGTAATACTGTGAAAAAACAGGTTGTTCTCTTCGCTGAATGCTTTGTTATTGTTATTTTGACTTGCTTCCTCAACTGTGGTTTGGTATTTACAGCAATGATGCGCCTGGGAACCCCGCCATGGAGAACCTGCTAGAAGCTCTGCTGGACCGGCCAGGTTTTGGTACCAAGTGCATGGAGAAAGAGGAAGAAGACAACAGCACGTAAGTTAAATACAATAAATACAATAATTTGTCTCAGCAGCGTCAGAAGGAACATGATCTGAAAGAAACAGTAGTAAAGGTAGTGGGACACATGCTTCTGAGGCATCAGGATCTTAAACATCCTGCAAAAAATTGCTGAAAAATGTTCAATGTTTATAAATATTCATACTCAATTACTACAAATAGGAGATGAAACAGGAAGTTTGGTGATTAAAATACATTCAGAAACATCACAAACAGGCAACATTTTAGTGCTTAAACCACACAAGCCTTTACCTGGAGCAGAGGTTCCAGGTTCACTCCCTGTTCTTCCTGCAGGAGTCCTCAGTGTAAAGCTGAGCGAGGTGGCCTGTACATGCGACCACAGGTCGTCTACTCCACCTGGCAAATGTTCAGCAGAGGCAACTGGAGCAGCGACAGACCCTCACCTGACTGTCAGTGCAGCACTGAGGACGTCCGCCGGATGCTGCCCGACTGCCCGCAGGGTGCTGGTGGAATGCCGCCTCCACAGGTCAGGACGGACTTAAATCCAGAAAGCAGTTGAATGATTCACTTAAATTTAAACTGTATATGTGATGCTAATTTGAAAATAATATAAAGCCAAAACACAGCTGATATCTTCTGTAGCATTTTCTTGAAATGTTTGTTTGTTTATGGTATCATGTGGTGAAATAAATTGCAGCATGTGTCCACATCTTCACTGGATTTCAGATCAAGAGGCTGACTGGAGACGTCCTCCAAAATCTGACAGGCTATAACATCTCAGATTACCTGGTGAAAACCTACTCTCAGATCCTCAAGAAAAGGTACTTCATTAAACAAAATAAAAAATAACTTGTATTTCTATTCAATTGAATTGTATTACTTTTGTTCAGTATGATAACTGACAATGAATGCATGAGTCTAAAATACATAACCATTGATTTCTCTTTTTGTGGTATGTAGAAAGTGACACAATTGTAAAAAATGTATTTAGTATTATTTCTTAATGCAAAAAGGCATTCATACATTATTTTAGTCTTTATTTGTAGCCTCCATACTCTATGACTCAAACTTGTTAATTTTGTTTTGACTTTTATATCGAAGCTGCCAGTAGGTGATATCCTTGGAGACATAACAAAGAGTATCTGTGTAATCGGAACATCATGTGAGACTCAAATTGTCTCTGATGATATCAGATATAAGACTGGAAATGTAATTTTCAAGATAATAAAATGGGTCATTTTGGAGTGAATGCCATATTGGAATGACATGTTTTCAATATCAGTTACTGCAGCTGTACTTCGAACAATGAGGGTCTTTATTTCTCTGTTATAATCTCTGTGTTTCCTTTCAGGAATATTTCTCATACATCTTTTCACTCTGTTTCTTTCACAGCCTAAAAACCAAGAAGTGGGTGAATGAATTCAGGTAAGCTGCTGGAATAAAACATCATTTTTGAAGCAAAATATCTGCTGCACTTACAGATATCAGTTTTTGACTTGTTTAACCCTTAAAGACCTTGCTTAGGAAAGGTCAGGTGTAGACAAAAAAATATATGGAAGTCTTAACATCCAGGTATATCTTTTGTAAAGAGATTTTTAAAAAACAAATTTTAAGTCTGGTAAATTCATCCATTCTCCGACAAAGCAAATGAGCCCGACTAAAACTTGAGGTTCTCCTGAGTCAAATGACATATGGCAGGACAGTCAGGCGCCCAAAAACTGTTCTTTATTATTGAGGTTTGAACTTTACTTTTCTAAAGGCAAGAAACAACCTGTTATATTGTGGATTTCCAAAACATAAATAAAGTGTCATCTCTGTGTTGCAGGTACGGAGGCTTCTCCCTCGGGGGCAGCGCCACCCAGACTCTATCTCAGGTCCACCATGTCCAAGACTCAGTCATGGCGATCAGGACTCGTTATCGGGTTCCACAGGTAAACATGAGGTTTAAGACACGGTCAGCTGATGCTGCTGTTTCCTGAATGTTCTTAATGTTTCTTGATGCTCTTTGATCACAGAACAGTTCACTGGATCATCTGCTGAACAGACTGCCGGGATTTCTAGGAGGACTGAACAGTGAAAACAATGTCAAGGTAAATGTGTGTTTGTTTAAATATGTGTTTGTCTTCTCTCTTCATCTTTTCTTTAAAGGTAAAATCGAACATAAAACCTCTTTAAGACACAATTAACAAGTTACGTGTTTTGTGTGTGTGAGTGACTCCATGTAGCTGTTTGCTATATCTTTGTTTTTTTCTGTCAACAACAGCTGCAGTTGAGTTTTATGATGAAAAATATGTCTCTTTGCTGTACTCAGGTGTGGTACAATAACAAAGGATGGCATGCCATGGTGTCATTTGTCAACGTGATGAACAATGGCCTGCTGAGAGCGAGTCTCCCACCAGGTTCAGAGAGAAGAAAATACGGCATCACTGCCTACAACCACCCACTCAACCTCACCAAGGAACAACTCACTGAAATGGCCATGTTAGTTCACTGCTGTGCAGTTTGTAGGTTGATGTTGGTAGATTTGGTATCTTGTGTTTGTTAAATTACCTTGAGACATTTGTCTCGAGGTAGATTCAGCTTAATCAGGACACTTTAAGTCCAATATAGTACAATTTGAAGGAAACAGCTGCAATAAAGATGCCTTTTTTTTAACAAATTTAAGTGGAAACCAATGGCTTTTAAAATTGAACTGAAATGTTTATAAAGCAAATCAAAACGATAAAAAAAATATCAGCATCTGTCGACTTACAAGTTTTACAGATACCACCTTGAAAAAGTTGAACAGAATTTATAAATTGATTATCAGAAGTAAAGAAGGAGGACAAAGCACTAGTTGGCAAAAACATAGTACCCCAATGTATATTTTGTCTATTTTAATATGTGTTTTTTCCTGCTTTCTCTTTCAGGATGACCACATCTGTGGACGTTCTGGTTTCCATCTGTGTGATCTTTGCCATGTCCTTTGTGCCGGCCAGCTTCGTCCTTTTTCTGATTGAGGAGCGAGTCAGCAAAGCCAAACACCTTCAGTTTGTCAGCGGCGTCAAACCCATCCTCTACTGGCTGGCCAACTTCACCTGGGACATGGTCAGTACTTGGGAGCAAAGAGGAGCCACGTTTAAGCGATTTAAGGCCTTGTATGTATGGATTATGTAAGACTTCCTCTTTTTGTCATTTTGTCAGTTGAACTACACTGTCCCGGCCACCATGGTGGTGCTGATCTTCATCTGTTTCCAGCAGCAGTCCTACGTCTCAGAGACCAACCTGCCTGCTCTCGTCCTGCTGCTGCTGCTCTATGGGTAATGATCAGAGATATTGATCTGTGTGTCTTCATATTTTAATCTAATTGTCTCATTCATTCACCAAAGATAATATTGTAGAAGCCCCCAAGCCAAAAATAAAAGTTTAAATCACTTCCATGTTACTTCAGTTGGCTGTTGTGACACACAATTGTGTCATTTTTATATACAAACAGTGTCCCAGCTGGATCGTGGTCTTTACTAAAAGTAATGTATCAGTCTTAAATAATTGAATAACATAATTAATTATCCTTTTTAGGTGGTCCATCACCCCTCTGATGTACCCAGCATCCTTTGTGTTCACCGTTCCCAGCACAGCTTATGTCGTTCTGACCTCCATCAACCTCTTCATCGGCATCAACGGCAGCATTGCCACATTTGTCCTGGAGCTGTTTGTTGACGAGGTATTTAGTCATCCTTATTATTGGCTACATGATAACGATAAGATAAACGAGGCCCGGGTATGCATAAACATGAAACTATACAGCAAATATATAATTATACATAACAGCAACGCCACCTTCATCAGTCGATTCAGTCACATTGAGCTCTTAACTTGAAAGGTTTGGTAATTTTACAGATTCATTATTTGAGGGAGACAGGTGAGCTTGAGTGAAGTTACTCTGTGCCCCAAAAAAATCATTGTATTTATTGCTCCTTTAACTAGTCCACATTTTCTTTGTGATTTTTTTCTTTCCAGCATCTGAACGAGGTGAACAGGATCCTCAAGAAGGTGTTTCTCATCTTCCCTCACTTCTGCCTGGGACGAGGACTTATCGACATGGCCAAAAACCAGGCCATGGCGGACGCCTTCCAGAGACTGGGTACATACAGTACACCTCTGAATAGATTGTGCAGTACAGTTTGAATATATAATGTACAGTATATTGTATATTGTTTCGTTGAACAAGGGAGATTTTTGTTAGCATCCCACTGAACATTACTGCATGAATACTTAAACACTTGAACTATATGTTAGACTGTAGCAAACACACAGGACTTATGGTATATAATGATATTTAAAAAATGTCTTCCTCCTCCAGGCACGAAGCAGACTCTGGACCCTCTTCAGTGGGACTTTGTAGGAAAGAACCTGTTTGCAATGGCGGCTGAAGGAGTTTTCTTCTTCATCTTCACCATACTGCTGCAGTACAAGTTCTTCATTCGCTTCAGGTATGTTTAAAACAAGTTCTCAATGGGCAGAAGACCCTTCCTGTTTTTGATGCCAGTACTTCTCAGCCATATATACGGTGATAACAGGTAACTAGTGAGATGCAAATATTTGGCTTTTTTTGGAACATAGTGGCAGAATCTGAACCAAAATGATTTCAAAAGGAGCAGATAAGATAAATTAATGTTCATGATTTCTGTGTAGAAACTTGAGACTGATAGTTTTCTTAGTAAAACTAAATGATTCAGGGTGATCTTTTATCTCTCTGTTCAGGCCATGGTGGGTTGAGCCTGAGATGCCTCCTCTTGGCCCAGAGGACGAGGACGTCGCCAGGGAGAGAGAGAGGGTCATAAACGGCAAAGCCCAATCAGACATCCTCACCATGATCGACCTGAGCAAGGTACAATCAGGATGCAGGCTCAAAAAGTAAAACTGTAACTGCTTTTGTTGTTTGCCTCATTGATGGCAGCAAATCTCTGCCTTCAGATAACAAAGATTCTTGTTTTTAAGAGTCACATTTGTGTCTTTTTATTAGAATTACTGAAAATCCATGAGTAAACTGTCACAGAATCTCGTTGCACTCCCACAAACAGTCACTGTGTTCAGTCACACTGAGAGCGCACTTCTTGATAAACCTCTTCTACTGATCCTACACTGGCAGACATCTTGCTCTGACCGCATCATTGTGAATTCCTAGTTGATCATAAAACAAAGAACTTCTTGTTTTGCAGGTTTATAAGGTGGGCAGGAAGCCTGCAGTGGATCGTCTCTGCCTTGGGATTCCTCGTGGCGAGGTGAGACACTTCAAAAGATGCACTCATTACATCATAGTAAGATAAAAACACATACAGTGTCTGACTTTTGTTTGTCAGCCATGTATAGCTGCTCTAGATCAACATTGTAAATCACTGCCAATTCCATTTATAAGTCACATCTTTGGATACTCTCAATCTAATATTTCAATTGCTGTTGTAAATATAGCTCTGCTACAGCTGCTTCTACTGCTACAACCACGACTAAAGAGAAACATCTATTATATTTTAGCTATGTTTGACTCAAGGAAATGGTCGTAGCTGCTGACAACAGCTGCTGGATGTGTAGATATATTTGTAACTTTTTGTTGCTGTTGTGTCTTTTCTGTGTCCTGCAGTGTTTTGGCCTGTTGGGGGTGAACGGAGCAGGGAAGACCTCCACCTTTCGCATGTTGACCGGAGACACGGCAATCACCTACGGAGAAGCTTTCCTTCATCACCACAGGTACGAAGCTCCTCCGTGAACAAGTTACTCAACTTTTTAAAAAAGCATTTTCTTCTTTGTGAGCAAAACATAATGAGATTTTCAGTAACAACTATTCAGATATTTGGTACTCAAATATCATCCCTGAACTTTGAAAAAAGCTACAACAGCAGTAGTTGTTGTTGCAGTGTGAAACTGTGTTCCTCTTGTCCTCAGTGTGCTGACGGAGATGGAGCGAGTCCACCAGCTGATGGGTTACTGTCCACAGTTTGACGCCATCAGCGACCTGCTGACGGGTCGGGAACATCTGGAGCTGTACGCCCGCCTGCGGGGAGTACCAGAGGAGTCTGTCGCCAAGGTAACGTAAAGGAGCAGTTCAACTCAGAAGTGAAATTAAGACATTGAGTTATGTGATATCTAAACACAGCTCCACTGTGCAGGATCATATTGAGAACTGT
Source organism: Pagrus pagrus (assembly GCF_965226575.1). NCBI lineage: Eukaryota > Metazoa > Chordata > Actinopteri > Spariformes > Sparidae > Pagrus > Pagrus pagrus. The sequence continues at coordinate 21,862,215 of NC_140190.1, forward strand.
ACCTTCTCTGCTGTCCTGTAGGTGGCGCAGTGGGGGGTGAAGAAGCTGGGACTGACCCAGTACGCTGAGCGGGAGGCTGGCGGCTACAGTGGAGGCAACAAGAGAAAGCTTTCCACTGCCATCTCCCTCATCGGCGCTCCGCCTGTTATATTCCTGGTGAGAATCGAACAGATTCACAAACAGCTGGAGGAGATGAACCTTAGAGAATATCACCTGTTAAACGTGATGCTTAGTCTTTTCCTTGATGCTTTGATTTCTTTTCTTCTTGTTAGGATGAGCCCACCACCGGCATGGACCCAAAAGCCAAAAGGTTTCTGTGGAACTGCATCCTTAGCGTCACCAAAGAGGGAAGAGCTGTAGTTCTCACCTCTCACAGGTAGGAGGAGATGTGCACCACATTATTCTTACATATACAGTGCATGGCTGTATGGCTGGATGACCCACCACATCCAGTTTTGAGTCTAGTTACATGTTAATGTGTTTTATCTTGTGCCTTCATGGTCAGTATGGAGGAATGTGAGGCTCTCTGCACCAGAATGGCCATCATGGTCAACGGCAGATTCCAGTGTCTCGGATCTGTACAACACCTGAAGAACAGGTAAACACAACACACCATACTATCTTCTCCTGTTTAACATATTCTGTTCAACCTCAATAATACAAGTCAAAATCCACTAACAGTTTCTCAGTCAATGAATGTTGGAGATTTGTGCCCACGCTGCCTAACCTTACCCTGCCTCAGTTGTATTAGTTGCTACATTTACGCTGGCCCTGTTTGCTTCCTGATTTGATAAATCTGTTGTCCAACATGGAGGTGAAGAGATCTGTGAACAACTGTCTGTGTGCTGATAGTTTTACTGTCACACTAAAGCAGCTGACTCAGTCACTTGATGAGGTTTACAGTCATGAGACGACTGAGGTCAGCAGCCAGGGTCTGAAAAGTTGTGAATTAAAGAGATCACCAAAGAGAGTATTCAAGGACGTGGTGTACCGTCTATCTCAACAGAGCTTAGCTCAATTTAAACATCATCATAATTAATGGCATTGAAACAAAATCATTACAGAAGAGAAGATCCTCAGCTCAAAACCAAGCAGTCCTTTGTGCACTGACCAAATTCTAATAAACTGTATTTATTTCAACAGCACATATAAAATCTCGACTTTTGTTTCCCTCCGTCCTTTATTTTCCAGGTTTGGTGATGGCTACACCATCATCCTCCGTCTGACAGACAGTAAATCAGACCCGGACTCGTGCTCCATCAGCGCCTATATGAAGAAGTCATTTCCCAGCATCGAGCTGAAGGAGCGGCACCAGAACGTGCTGCAGTACCAGCTGCCCTCACACGCCTGCTGCCTGGCTCGTGTCTTTGATATGCTGGCCAACAACTACGAGGAGCTCGGCATCGTCGACTTCTCCGTTTCACAGACCACCCTGGACCAGGTGAGGCGGACGATACAAGTGGGATGAAAGCTTTCAGACATTCTGTCTCTTTAAAACGATCGGGGATCTTCTTTAAATACAATTAAGTAGAGCTCTGCATCCATCCCAGATATCCTGAAGTGAGGCAATGTGTCAGTTGCTCAGATGATGCTATTTTCCATCACACTGCAAAAACTCTATAAACAAGTTCCTTATAAACCTTGCTGTCACTACAGTTTTGTCTGCCACTGGGCATGCGGTCACCCAGGAAAAGGAAGGTTAATCTGCGCTCCATTTCTGTTATAGACTAAATGATTGAATAAACTCAGGTTTTATTCTGTGTTGTTGTTATTTGTGACTCTAAGGAAAATGGAAACAATCCAGTTGTCTTTGCCACAGCAGCATCAAGCAAACTGCAAACAGCAATGCTAGGGGGGAAATGTTGTCTGTTGCCACTTTAAAGAATGAATTAATGTGACACTGAATTTGGTTCGTTTCTGTAGGTGTTTGTCAACTTTGCCAAGGAGCAGACTGACGACGACGTCCTCACAGAGGTGGTCGTCGGCAACAGACCAGCACAGACCAACCAGACTGCGCTGCCGGTCAGGATTAACCCTCCCACCATCCAACCTCCACCGCCAGTCACACCCCCTGAGCCCATCAAGACTCCACAGCAGCAGGGGAAATCATCTGACAGCAAACCGAAAGAGGGTCAATCCAAGAAGGCGAAAGCTAGCAAGGCCAAATCTAAAGAAGGCAAATCCAAAGGAGAAAAAAGCAGCAGCACGGCGATGACCAGAATACCTCGGCCAGAGGAGACGAATCAGGCGAGCAGTAACGGTGAAGTTCAGGGAGAATCCAGTAAATCCAGTGGGTCCAAACACAGAGCAGAGAGCTCCAGTAAAGATCCTTCTGCTCTCTTTATAGTCGACAGCAACACACAAGACAGTGCACTGTGACCGGGGCTGTTGCAACACAAGCTCAAAGCACCAACTAAAGTTAAAATCTTTTTAGTACTCACTGATGTTCATTTGAATGTTGCTCACTGTTAGCAGCATCCTCAATATGCAACATGGATCAGTGCACAGTGAAAAAGATGGACTTGTTATTGTTGGTGAAACTGAGGCATTAGAGGTGAATCTATCTGTAGAAAGAAACAACCATTACCGCTTCCTAAAATGGCTTTGGTGCCTTGTTCACCTGGTTAACAGATCGGTAGCTTTATACCCTTTATTTGGGTTCATACATCTTACACTGTGTCTTCTCTTTCTGTATCAATCTAATCACTCCAAAGGTCATGGTTTATTTTTCCTGAAACAATATTATGCAAAGCTGGATGTTAAAACAAGAGGTGGTGTTCCTCAGGGCTCAATCATCAGACCCCTCACAATCTCATCTTTATCTTGAAGAAAGCACTTTAAAAAAGAAAATGCTGCAAACACTGATAACCCTAACAGTTGTGGATCATTAATATAAGATGATTATTGATGTATTTTATAAAACAGCTGATGAGGGGTTGTTTCTGATCATTGTCTCTTACGAGGAGAGAATTCATATTGCAAGTTCATTGTTCAATACCTCTTAAATGTTTAATGATTAACTTTAAAAGTGTTATTGTTTTGTAAATCAAGACTTTTTTTGTCTTTTATCTGTCAGAATGTCTTTTTTTATTTATTACATGTGATTTGTCATTGTGTAAGTGTCACTGTCCAAACAGAGAGGGTATTACATATGATGAGGACAAACAACTTCTACTTCTATCTGGTATTTACTGGCAATTTTGTTTTGTTTTTCATTTGAGAGAAAATGGACATCCAGGCTTCCCACACTGCTCTTGAAAGTTCTGGAAACTTCATTCACAAGATATTAAAATATTTTTCAAATATATCGAAAAAGGCCAGACACACCGGTGTGACTCGACAGTTTTAGCTGTGTCGTGTCGTTACAGATTCTTCTACATCACGCCAAAAAATATTGAACAGCTCAAACTATCGAAACCAGATGCAGCTACATTGTTTTTGGTAAACAGATGTTTTGTTTTTTTATTTACTTCATTTTTTTATTTTAAGTTTGTTTTTCTTTTTTTTCCTATAAAAAAAATGACACAGCTGACTGAATGTCCAAAGCAGATTTTTACTTCACTGTAAGGTAGTGTTACATATTCAAAAGTTTGTTACCATAGTAACTGTAAGCATGAGACAAACATGAAGTATCCAAAGGGTTTCATCCCAAAATACCAACTGTTGTATTAAAATATAATGTTTAAGAAGGTTAAACTGAAATCATACAAAGCCTGAAATGATGCTGGATGATTAAAATGGTGGATGTTTTAGAATGAAAGTCTGTTCTACTGAATGTACTTTTATTATGTTTGAAAAGTTCAACTTGAACGTGAATTTATCTATTAGATGTACATTATATACTGAAATATGCTAGTATAGAAAAAAAGGCTAAATGTCTGTTGTGAATGTTTTGTCCTGAAGGAAAATAAAACTTTGTTTCCTGTATCTTTTTTGTGCCGTGTGTTGTTGAGTGCAGTTTATTGGTTTTGATCCATCACCGCAGCGTTTTGGCAGTCAGGAGGTTTTTCTTCGTCATGCTGAGGACGAGCGTTTGTTTTGGTGCAGAGAAAAGTGGAGGGAGGCTCTTGTGTCTGTTGACTCCACGTCCCCACACTGATGTTTCTGTTAGTGCTTCACTGTTAGAAGAAAAAGAGAAACTAAAGTTAATGGACAAGTAATTTATCAGATAAATAAACTTTACTCGTGATTAAAACTATATGCACACACATTAATACATAGTAAACCTACTTCAAGAACTTTTTAAGTGACAACATTTTTGATACTTTTTATGGCCATTAAAGGTAATTACACTAATGGGTTAGTCTAAGCAAATGGATAATAATGTTACCCTGATAATCTATTTCCCCTTTCGTAATAGAGCTACAATATAATAAATACTAACATTAAAATTGTACTAATAAAACACCAAACATACAAGTTGGCTGGCTTTACGTCCTCTGTGCAGTGATTGATCTGCTGCCCGACACTCCTCCCTCCCAGACGTTGTTCACTAACAGCCATGAGGAGACGATCAGACTGGACACGTCTCCACGGTCCTTCAGCACCACCTCTCCTCTTCCTCCCCAGTTTCTGTGTGACCGTCTGCAGCAGGGCATCCAGGCTGGACAAGGAGATGTCAGGAAGACGAAACTCAGGAGATCTCTGCGCAGAGAACAAGAGAGGAGAGTCAGACAGCTGTAGTGTGAAAACAAAACTCCTATTTAAAATTGCTTTAAAATTTAAAATCAGGTTTTTTCAAAACTTGTTCAGTGTCATCCTGTTTCACTCTGTGTTTTTGTCAGCTGTAAAGTGTCTGACGGGTGAAAGAAGTGCTCAGACCCATTCATTAAGTAAAAGTACTAACACCAGTGTATAAATACTCAAGTAAAAGTATGTAAGTATTAACAACAAAATGTAGTGAAAGTATCAAAACTAAAAGCACTTGTAGAAAAACATCTCTCGGGCTAATATGTATGAAATATTAACACTGATACTGACAGGTATCTGTTTACACATTTATTGGGTAGACAGAGAGGTCTGCAGTGTGTTTGGACTGTTTGAGGGGAACATGTGGTTTTCCGTGTAGTTTCTGATCAGTGACTCAATCATTGCTCGGGAAGACGCTTTTAAAACTCCCCATTGCTCAAAACCTGGGTGATTTCGACTCTACTTGGCTAACAACTTCCTCTTGTGTTAAACTTTGACTCAATCGTTTACCCTCAACCACAGAGCTGCCCATCGTGATGAAGTTCCTCCTGGTTGCCAGTAAAGGTACAATATAAACCCTCACGTGCTCATTGTCCGTGACATTGTCAGCTTTGTTGTTTACTCACACTTTTAGAGAACAGTGGGTTGTCTATCCAGGGCCTGCTGTTTGGTTCTTGTCCTGTTACTGGCCCCTCGCCTCCAAAGCTCTTTATAGCAAAGTTTGAAGAGATGGTCCTGGTTTGCTTGGGTGAACTGATGGGAGGTAGAGGTGTGTGGCACCTCTTGGTCTTCTGACAGTCACAACACTCAGGAGCTGGTTTGGGTTGAGTGATAGGTGGCAGCACAAAGTGAGGACTTAGTGGTCGTTCGATGTCCAAATGTAATCGTGTGTGAGAATCTTGTGTTTGTTCCACTGATTCGCTGACAGACGGGTCATTGTTGGTGCTGGTTTCTTGTTTTCTTGCTCCTTCCTCCTCTACAGGCTCCTTTGCTGCAGCCAGGACAGGCATCAGGTTGACACAAAGCCTCATCACGTTCTCTGACGTCTCACATGTAGCAGTGAGGCATTTGCTTCTCGATGTGGTGACTTTAATCTTCTCCTTTGACTTCACACTTCTCATCCTGGATATTGAGGGAACTGATTCCACGATCATCGGACAAAAGGCTGGTTCATGTTTTTCTGGTTTGACCATCCTTGTCTTCTTCTCTTTCCACATCCTGAAATTTGTACAAAGTCACCTCTGACAGTCTTCTCTGGTATCCTCCAAACATCTCTCAAAAAAAGCTTATTTATAAAAAATAAATGTCCAAACACAGTGTTTTGTATTCTGCAAAAAAACTGTCTCACAGACTCTGTTTCTCACCAGCAGCAGTGAGAAAAGGCTCAGAACAATCAGGAGGCTCTGTGGCAGCCTGTTAAACTGGCTGTTATGGTAACATGCACACAAACAATTAATGAGTGGAAAAAGGTCATTGTTGCTTCAGATTCTCATAGTGTTTGAGCTAAACCACTCAAAGATGCAGGATTATACAGATAATGGAGGGAGCAGTGGGTTTATTTTGCAAAATATGAGAGGACTGTACTTAATGAGTTTGCCAAAGATTGTCTATTGACAGGATGAATCACTTAGAAGTTTAAAAAAAAAAGTTGCCTCCAGCAATCCAGTCTTACGCTTTTGTATCTGTATGTTGCAGCTACATGTGTATGAACTGCTAACTTAAAAAAAAGCTTGTTTACATTGGCTTACATTTGTTTATTATTAGTAGGAGGATACGTGGGTCCAAGACCAAGTTTAGGTTTTACTGTCTATAACTGTTTTGGTTCACTCTCACCAGACTACGGTGGCCCTGAGGCTCAAAACAAACAACATTTCAGAAAACACTCCAGAAAACACAACATCTCACAAAACACAATGACATTTCAGAAAATACAACTTTCCAAAAACACAACAAAGGGCCATGCATTCATACATTTTATTTCCTCCGTTTTCCCGTGATAACGAGTTAATTTCATTTGTTTTCTCGAGATCTCGAGTTATTATCTCGAAATAACAACTGCCATTTTCCCGAGGTAACAGGATAATTTTCTCGAGATCTCGAGATAACGAAACTTTATTTTCCCGAGATAACGATATAATTAATTCAAGATCTTGAGAAAACAAAAAACAAAACAAAAATAGTGTAGTATATTAAATCATTGCAGGAAACATCATTCAGTGTAGCAATGTCAGAGGAGCAGGAGCATATCGATCACCGTGTCACATATATTTTCAATCAAGGCCTGACACAGGCTGAAATAGCATTATGCCTTGCTATTACAGATAATATACACATTAGTGTGCGTAATCTAAAAAGACGTTAAGCAAGGCTTCAGCTATAAAGCGCAATCTAAGTGAGCCTGATGTCGTCGTTGACTACATAGCTGACCAGCTACGAGGTCCCGGGCATCTCCATAATCTCAGGCCTATCATATCACAGTCATTATCTCGAGATCTCAAATTAATTATATTGTTATTTCGGGAAAACAAAGTTTCGTTATCTCGAGATCTCGAGGAAATTATCCCATTATCTCGGGAAAACGGCAGTTGTAATTTCGAGATAATAACTCGAGATCTCGAGTAAACAAATTAAATTAACTCGTTATCACGGGAAAACAGAGGAAATAAAATGTATGAATGCATGGCCCTTTAGGGCTTCCGTACAAAACTGACATTTCTTCTCATTATGTTGATATTTTTTGTTATTTTTTAAAATTGTTTTCAAGTTAAATTCTTTCATATTGCACCTTTAAAAAAACACGACATTGCAGAAAATGCAGCTATTTTATAAATAGTAATATATATATTGTGGTTTAAACTACAATAGTTACACATTGAATCTAACTATGTTAAGACATAGATGAAATGTCAGAAACTGGATCAAAAAACACAACTAAAAATGCTATGAAATACTCTGACTACATGGAGACAGAGTGAGAGCTCTCACTTTTTCTCCCCTCTTTGTCTGTAGTGGGAGGACAACAGCTATTTGTGTTCTGGAGCTTCAGCCCACTGTCGAGCTAGCAGCCAAGGAGCTAGCTACACTCAAGATTATCTAGCAAACATACTCACTGTTTAACTCTAGGTTCTCCTCCCAGGTGCATTTATTTATTTACACTTTACACACAAATCCAGAGCTTGGGTTCTCTCTGTTTGTTTTCGCTGGAATAAGATGGTCGTTTTGACAAACAACAATGAGGAACAGGATTATATGTGAGTATGTAGCTAATAGTAGCAAGCTAGTTAGCATTAGCCTGAAGTACAACTCCCTTTAAATAGCTAATTTCGCTTTTTACACCAGGAGTTATAAACGGTTGTAAATCAGCTGAAATCTTGCCAGCTTTCTTGCTGATCAGTAAAACTGGAAACATTGATAGTTGCTAGTTGGGTTGACGTTAATAGTCATGTTTTAAAGGGCCGCTGTTATCTTTTCCCTGTTAGCCTTTTAGCAGTTGGCAGCTAAGCTAGCTTGTCGTGCAGGCTTTAAATCAAATATAAACCACGTCAGGGTGTCTCTACAAACAAATAAGCTTATTAGCCTTGCTCTTGGCTTCTCACACATTAAATCTCAGTCACAGTATTTTCTTGTTAACGTGTACAGCTCGAGCTTCAAAAGTGAGACAAAGTATGATTAAGAAAGAAACATTTTAATATTTAAAATTGGTGCAGAAAGTATATGAGGCCACTGCCTTGCAATATAAGTTTCAAGCGTGCTAATGTCTGCATGTCTTTGTGAAATAATATGCTATCTCGCTGTGCACAAACCAAGCTAACTAACCCAGTTACTGTAGAGGTTACATCATATTATGTTTCTGTAGTGTTGCTTAACAGCCAGCAGGGCTCAGGCTAAAAATGGCATAAGCTGAGCAAGTTGGCAGCTCACAGGCAGAAGACCCAGCAGAGGCGGTCCTGCTCACACAGCCCACTGACCTACATCTGAAGCTTACTGCCTCTGATCCATACGAGCATACTGCAGGGATAAAACAGAAACTGTAAAGGAGGGCTATACATCCATAACAGCTGATTTAGGGTGTTTTAGTGACTTTAGTTATTTGGTGTGTTCTTGCAAACATGCAGAATAAGATGAGGGTGTATATACTGCATGCTCATATAGATGCACCGTTTTACACCATCATTCTGCAGTAAGCTATTCCAGATAGCATCCGCCTCCTGCTTGAAGCGTTGCACCCTGAGTGCTCAAGAAAATGTCAAAATCAAAGAGCGCACACAGCAAAAACTCATCCATCAAAATGGATGAAAATTGGGTCACACAAAACTCTTACATATCCCGTCTGCTGAGAAAAGCGTGCTCTCGTGTGCTGTGCCTCTCACTATCGCCAATCTGCCTGTAACCCACAGCTGAATGAATATTTCTGTGTACATTCATGTACTCTTATTTAGCTATGAAATGAACAAAAGAGAATCGCCAGGCATATTCAAGCTAAAATGTCAAACATTTGTTGTTTCCAGCTTCTTAAATATAAAGATTTGCTGCTTTTCTTTGTCATTCATGATGGTAATTAAAGAGTTTTTGAGTTTTGGGCCGGTGGTTGAACAAAATAAGCAATATATATTGATATTTTATGGACTAAACAACTAACCAACATTGTGAAATCTAATCTAATATGAAGATAATCGGCAGTTGCAGCCCAAAGACATCTTGGGAATGTAAAATAATCACAGACTGAATAATATATGCAGCAGCTTGAGAAAGTGAGCACACCTTAAAATTTAACTATATCACTCGAACATAAATAATTAAAATTGATCAGACTTAAGGAGCTGATACTCCCTCTTCAGGATCTTTGTGGCTAAACTGGCCAACTCTGCATCTTTTCTTGTGTTTCTGCAGCCTGATAGAGGAGCGTAAATGCACCTCCCTGCCCAGCTCTCCCGCCAAGCGAGTGTCTCCAGCCAAGAAGAAGCAGTTCTACATCAACCAAGCCATCCGCAACTCTGACCTCACTCCACGAGCCAAAGGCAAGAAGAGCCTCCGCCGGCAGGAGAACAGTAAGCTCTCATTTCACATGATCACTTTATGAGATGTTGTCATCCACTGCAGGCTGAACAATGCTGGACAAGCATTCAACAAAGGAAAAGAGCATTTACATTGAATCACTGCTGCAGCAAAAATGCTAAAACCCCCAAAGTATGTTTTTCTCTCAGTAATTAACACTTTAAAGTCTTGAATCTGTCATTGAAGCTTTGCTTATATCAACACTATCCCTCCATCGCTTCTCTCCTTCTCTGAAATTCAGCACGCTTCCTTGCTAATCTTCTCGAGAGAGATGAGTGCTCCAAAGATGATCTCGAGGTTTGCAGTAACCCGGCCATCCCATCCATCTTCACTGAGGCCTGCACCAACGGAAACTACATAGAGGTAAGTTGTCTTCAGCAGATCAGACGCTGTACTCCCTTCAAAAGCCAGAATAGACCTAACTCCTCTCTTGATGTTTCAGCCATGGAACGACTTCATGAACTGCTCTGGAGAGGAGCAGGAGAGGCTGCTGTCTCTGCTGGAGCAGGAGGTGGCCAAGAAGAAAACCACCAGCCGGCCCCCAAAAGACGAGAGGAATGGTGAGCTTCCTGGTTCGTGTGCCGGTTTGTGTCCTGGTTGTGTTAAGTGTGTCTGTTTGGCTGACCGTCACCCATCTACTTCACAGTAAACGTTGCCTTCACTGCTCAGGAATGCTTCCAGAGAATTGATCGCAGGCTGCGAGCGACTCTGCGACGGAAACAAATCCCCATGGTGAGTGTCGTGTCTAAACGATGTGTCAGCGATCATATCGGTCTGTGTACGTACAGCGGCTTCAAGCTTAACATGAAGTTTGATCGCAAAACCACAACTTCTTCTGTCCATCTATGGTGATATAATAACCACATTTTGATTAGACTATATAGATTTTTATCTTGTCATTGGGTATTTTTGACTGTTCAGAAAATGGTGTCAAACATTATGTTGACCAAGACACCGGAAAACACTTAGTTCCTGATTATTTCTCAGTTCCTGTAATCTGACTGAAGTTATTAAAGCCGTAAGACTATGCAGAGCCATGTCATGATAACTTCAGTTTTAATTGGATGATATATTGTCCCAGAAATAAATGTGATAAACGATATTATTGTCAATTTAAGATCTTTTTATGCCATTAAAGTACATCATTTCAAAGAGCAAGTCATTGGAAATATCCTTAAAAATATTGAGGTGCTGCGTCTCTAAATGGTAGACAAACCCTGCTTTTTATCCTGGCGTCACGTTGACCACAATATTGGTGACATTCTTATGTGAACAATGTAAACAAAGCGACAATATCAATCTCATCTTTCTCCCTGTATTTTGTCACCTGCAGGGAACTCTGGAAGCACTTGAGGAAAACCTTCTAGGCTTCTTCAACGCTCAGCCACACTCAGTTTACACGACCAACCTCGCCAGCAGGTAGAAATCCTTGTTTATATTCTTCTTTCAGGTGGGGAATTACTGAAAGAAGTGTGAGATAGTGAATAACTCAAGACCATATCGTAGCTTTATGAACGCTGCTGATACTCTGTATGCTTACAGGCTTCTAGTACATTAAATACTTCTTTCTACAAATATACAGTTTTTGAGTAATTAAATAAAATATTGGGAAAAAATTGGACAATTTTAAGATTGTAGGTTCTGACATCTTACATCATGGCAGGTGTTTTAGTCCACTTGCTCACTATCAGCTCTCGTCCTTTAGCGGTGTTGGCCCGTGTTCAGAACGGCTTCAGCCTTGCGAGACAAAACGCAGCCCTGTCATTTAAGTGAATGAGCCCAGTCAGATGATACAGTGAGGGTTGCAGGGGTGTGTTTTGGCGTCAAACTGGGCTCCCTGGATCGTTTATCATGTCTGAAACAAAACAACACCATCGACGCGGCCCATTTGTTCTTTTAACACACTTGCAGCCTGACAGATATCCATGTTGAAAGCCCGGCTCCTGACTGATGGATCCTGTCTATGATCCACACAAAGAAGCAGAGTCATTGCTGGAAACGCATCACAACACACAACAAAGGGATGTGAGCACTCCTGGCAAATAATTGGCCTTAAAATCACACTTAGACTGACTGTATTGATCGACGCTGGGACACTGGTTCACTCTGTTTGGATCAGGGTGATTGTTTTGAGTGGTGAGAGGACGGTGAGTCATTGATCTGTTGTTTGTGTTTGTGAATCAGCTTTGAGAGACTGCTGCTTCACGCCGTCTGCCAGTACATGGACCTCGTCTCTGCAAGTGAGTGCAAGTGCAAATACAAATTATTCATACTGGACTAATATGTAGGATAGGATAACCATTCATTTTTATACCACAGTAAAGCTGTAATGTCAGACCAGTCAGCGCTTGTCCACCGTCGATGTGCAGTTTTCATCACAAAAATATTATATGAAATGTTTTGAGGAAGATTGCTGCTGCTCTGTTTACATAATCCTGTTTACTCAGCCTGGTTGGACTTACCAGCTTAATGTTCAGTCACACGATCGTGATCAAAGTCTGTTTGTTGGACTCTCAGGCACCTACCACAACGGCTCACGTCAGACTGAAGTGGTGAACAAACAAGAACAGTTCCTGCCTCCTCTGCTTCTGCTGTCTGCCTACGTGGAGCAGATGAGCTGAGGCCACAGACGCACTCTGCTGCAGGCAGGAGCTCTGAGAGGTGTAGATAAGGTGCGCAGTCTGTATGTAATGTCTGTTTGATGTCCGCCAAGCTCAGAAAACTAAGCTGAAAAAAAAAAAAGTCTGCTTCCTCCTCTCTGGTTGCTCTCTGGTTTCTGTAGTAAATTTTCCATTCATTTTCACCACGAACAAACTGAGACCCTGTGTGTTCACAGAGGCTACAAGCTACGCGTTACATGCAAAACATTGCGGTTAGCATTCAGCTCGAGGCACAGCTCAGCTCGAGTACATAAGGGTGACACGCCTGAGGCAGAGGACAACCATTTTTGTCAGTTAACGTGAGCTCTCGACACCATCCTCAGGCCAAATTTGACATTTTCTGCCCCACTAACAGAGACATCGAAACTGTTTCCTAATCCAACAGTTTGGAGTACATAACTATGGAGCTGTGTGGCTCAAATTAAATACCGTTTCCATAAAGCATTGGGAATAAAATGAATTATCTCTCCCAACTATTAAGTAAAGTCATTAATCCACTAATATAATTTGGATAATTGATCTCACAACCTGCTTTGTGATGTTAAACTTACAATAATGAATTCATGATAGAAACAAATTACATTTAAGAGAGATGGTAACGACTGTCTTTCAGCCCAGTGATGGCATTATGTCAAACTGATTAATGAGCTGTAAATCCTTAAAGCAACAGGTAAATGAACAGTTGATCCCTTTTCATAGTGCAAATTGAAGAATTAAACTTATTAAGTTTACATGTTTACATAAAATAGGACTTTTCAAATGTTATAAGTACTTTGCTGTCATGTGTGAACTCATTTAATATCAATTTCATTAAAACACAAATTAATAAGGTTGAATAATGACGATATTAACCCTGAAAAAATGGTGGAAAATCTACTTGGAGCTATTGACTGACACTTTGTAAAGGTGCTAAGACAGGAAGAGCCGCTCTGATGCATCACTGCCTGAAGGATTAGCCTGTAGGATCTGTGTAAGTAGTGAAGCATGAATATTAATAGTCTCTCGTCATTATATGCACAAACACATGAGTCATCATTGTAGGTAAAGATGCAAATGTCTTTCGTCAAGGTGGTGAAATAACAGGTCTGGAATGTAAAGTGATTCTTCTGTAATTATCTCTGTATTATGTTTGAGAAGAAAACTCCCAGGATTTCTTCAGGATCGACTTCTTTATTATCTTACTCTGCATTTTCTTTGTCACCTCGTCTACGCCAGCTGTGTTTCAGCTGCATTTTTCAGCAGTGATTCAGCAGTGATCAAGAATACGCTGACGTTTTAACCAATCAAAATCTCTGGAAAGAAGTGTTTCCCTGTTTGTTTCCACTTACGAGCTAAAGTAAATGATTGATTGGTTGATCCGGTGTAGAAACTTACAGACACTTGGAGCTGCTGATGTGACGTGCTGCCTTCATGGCACGCCGGTGTAGATGAGGTGTAAACGTTAAACTTAAATCATCATCAGTAATCAAAGACAAAATAAGGAACTATACTATAGTTAAAACCTGTTAGCATCCCTGTACTTTTAGATGTAGTCATAGATTTCTTCCACAGTTGTCATTCAGGTTACACCGAACACACAACTCTAACGTTTAAAAACATTTTTTTTTTTTTTTTTTACATAAACGGGTGATATGGTTTGAAGGTATACTGTAGGTACAGTAGATGTGTTACAAAACCTGCTGAGTTTTGACTCTTAGGTGTGTTTCATCTCAATAATAACATGTACAACCCCAGAAAAGCACTTCTGCCTTATAAAAACAGGTTTCTAGGTTTTTCTGTACATATATTTCTACATTTGTACTTGACTGGATTTTGGAAACAGGTTGTATGAAAAAAAAAAGAGAGAGAGAAGAAAAGAAAATCTTAAGCCTGATTTCTTTTTATACTGTCGTTGGCAGTGAAACAAAACTTGACCTGTTGGTGCAACAACCAAAGTATGTGTGTTGTGGTTTTTGTTTTTTTATGTGAGGAAATCAAATTTCTCAGGCTTTTACTCTGAATGTCATGTAGTGATCTCACACGGTGTCATTTTTTCTGTGTACTTCAAGATGAACTTGTTACTATCATGTTCACCCCCACCTCATGGGGGCGCTGCCAACTTTTTAAATACATGTAGAAGTAGTTGTGCTGTAAATACAGTTCAGATAATTGACCTGTGCCAACATTTGGATTGAAGAAGCCTATAAACGTCTCAAAGCTTTATACAACAGACTGACACATCTTTGTGTATATATGATGGTATGTATGTGCTATGGTACCTATTTATAATTATCACTGCAACTATTAAAGGATTTAAGATATTTTTTCTCTTGTCTCATTTCATTGTGTTCTTATTACTTCAAAATGCTAAAAGACTTTACTTTATTCTTCCACTCTGCTACATTTTGGAGGCAAATCCTGTACATTTGACTGCACTGCATTTATTTGATAGCTTTAGTTACTTTGCAGATTGCTGCATCAGAGCCAAAGTAGAGGATTTTAAAATGTATTTAATAGGTTATGTTTCCACCTGTGTCCGTTTGTGTGTTGGTTGGTTGGTTTGTCAGTAGGATTACGATCTAGTTTTATCGGCAGTCGGATAAAAAAATACATAGAATGATACATAGAATACAGTTTATCTACATGTAAATATATGAATAGTTTACTTTTACTTTTGATACTTATGTACATTTAATCTCAGTTACTAAGACTTTTCCTCAAGTATTACTCATAATGGTGACCTCAGTTGTACCAAAGTAATAGTATAACACAATATCTTAACTTTTACACAAGTATGACTTTTGGGTACCATTTAAAAAACTGCTTAGGCTAATGAAAGTAGCAAACCTCTCTTCTTAATTAACTGATGCTGCTGTGTGACCACATTCCCTTTGTTAATATTAGTCTTTAGTGTGTGTGTGTGTGTGTGTGTGTGTGTGTGTGTGTCAAGCGTATTCATTGAATTATGACTATATAATAATCAGAGTCAATCTGGGAAACATACTGATGCAGCAGGAGCAGAAAACAACAGTATGATTTGATGAAAACCCTGAAATAATATTTGGGTCGACTGCAGAACTAAACATGTTATGTGATAGAACAAACTAATTAATAATCTAATTAAGGATTTTAAGTTCATGATGGGAAGCCAAGGATGGGCCCTTTAGTTTTTAGAAAGACTGTTGAGCTAAAGTAAACATGTGATCCTCTCAAACAATTTAATGCAGGTGTTTTGTGAAGTTTCTTAAAAAAGATACACCTGTGTGTTATGCTCAAAGTTGTTCCACTAGATGGCGCACTAGTACAAACAAAAACAGGCCAGACAGGAGCCTCTACATCACTTAATGCACCATACGGACCATCTGCACACATGGTTTATAGTTTTAGAAGTTGAAAACTGTTTATCTTTTAGTTTGATTTCCACTGAACCAGCCTTGAAAGATGTAGAAAAGACGTGTCACGACTCAATGAAAGAGGACTTCAACTTCGATGTACGTGTCTGGAGGAAGGTCAATTAGCAGCATATTTTCAGCTATTAAACAAGTGTGGACATCTGCTCTTAGATGGAGCAGTTTTCAAAACAAGAAGACCGCTAACAGAGTCCAGCAGCAGGCATTCATCACACATACCTGACAGATGTTGCTGTTTGATATTTAACTGAATGAATGAATCCTCGCTGTATTTGTTCCCAGCCTGTGTTTTGGCTTAAAAAGTAGCTTTATAAAAGTTTAAACAAAAAATTCAGAGGAATTTGGCTCCATATTGAAACTGAGCTGCATTTGCATGTATTTTTAAATTATTACATATTAAGAACACAAATTAATCAAATAAATGAGTCCTTTTATCATGAAGCCATGTATCCGAGATAAGAGACAACATTTAGAAAAGGCTGGATACTTTGAATCTACACTGAGTGTTTACATTAAAAACAGGAATATTCAAACTGTATAAGTCATACTGAGAATAACTATGAGCACTTGTTTGTCAAAGTTTCCTATCTTTGGGAAAAGAACATCAGGCAGCACAAATCCTGTTAATATTAACCTGAAGTGTTTAAAGCTTTATCTTTAGCTCGTTCGTGTTTTGTTGTGTTCTCGCGAGCTGTTTTTATCAGCTATTTCTACTTCTTGTTGTTCGATGCTCACATCATTGTGGGTATACAACCAGTAATTTCCTTTGTTGACCACACCCTGGCAAAGCCCGGTTTGAGCTGGAATGCATCATCGGTGTTTGATAATTCTGATACCAAGTGTGAAATTATAGTTGTCATCACCACAGAGGACAGCCTGTTTGATTTTAATTTTATATCTCTCCGTGTCAGCGTACTTCTCTCTCCTCTCTCTGGATCCTGTTGCATCTGATGAGGCAGACAGAGGATCATTTTTCTGTTTTAAATATCTCAAGCTCTTTATTTTAGTTAACAGCTGCGACCAGCTACCAACCAGTCAGCACTCACAGGACGTTTAAAGCGTAAAATCATTTTTGGAAATAGATGACATGGCCAGTGTCTTTGAGAAGCTGTCAACAATTGTGGGATGAGGGCAGAAAAGACTGCAGTATATTTAACTGTGACAGAATGGCTTCCTTTAAATCACAGCTTTCTTTTTCAAAAATGTGTTGTTTTTACCACAGAGTTTGGTCTGTGTGAGCAGACTAGTCCTTTGTTTGCGCTGTGGCTTATCATTTTTCCACTCTGAAATGTATAATTAGTCCTCGTGTTTCACTGCGTGTCTCCTAAACACAGGTTTATCTCAATCAAACTAGAAAAGGTCTCATTACAGTATATTGTTTTGAGTGACGTTGGATTCTCTGGGGGAGAAATACGAAGTGTTTTCAGCTTTTGATTTTAGTTTATTTTGATAAAACGTCAAAACCAGACAGCGGTACTGAGGGATTTTTGATATTCTGTGGTGTTATGTAAAGTTAAGTCTCCAACTCCGTGTCTAATAAGAGCAGTAACAGTTTAGTATCCTGTGCTTAATTGATTTATCTCAGTCTAAGTCATTCATTCACTCCACATGCATTCTGAAAGTAAAAAGCAGCTCAGTGTAAGTTCCCCTCAACTAAATAAACCCCTTCACCACCTTCATATTTTCAAAATGTATGTGCAGAGCTTCATTACTCTAATGACAGTTATTTAATATACGGATGAAAAATGTAATAACACATTAGTCGGGGATATAAATGGTTGGTTACATCAAACTAGCTGCAGTTATCACACCAAACACAGTATTGATTCTGGCTCTCCTCCAAGGGACCGTCAACAAAAATCAACAATGAAAGGAAATGTAAAGACAACGCACAATAACACAATAAGTTCCATGACAAATACTGTAATTTACATTGTACAAATGTATTCAACACAAATACAGACTTGCAGGAAAGTATCAAGTATTTCTTAAGAAAAAAAATACATAAGTAGACACTTGTGATGGGTCACACCAGCTGCGCCGCCTGTCAACATGTTCATGTTCTGACCGTTGAGTACTCAGTGGTTATTACTACAAAGAAAATTCATACATTATCTACTCAACCTCCTGCCGACTGAAAGTCAGGTGAAATTTCGTTGTCCACAAATCATTTCTGGAGCTTCACAGCAAAACAGCGCTGCAACTTTTTCCTAAACAACTGAAGAGGATGGAGACTTTTTTAGGAAAAAAACATAAAATGTCTCCAGTCCAGTATAATCCGAGTCTCCAGAAGCCAGAAGATCCCACATTGACTTGAGACGATGTTATTTACACCCTTTTTTAAGCCGAAACCTTCACTGTAAGCTAAGAGTGTTAGTGAGCACCACAACTGAAGTGGAGGCACAAGCCCGACCACGTGTGGAGGGTGTAAAAAACTTGTTTTCAGATTAAATTGGGACCTCTGGGTTTCTGGAGTTGGATTTAGTGGCATGAGCTGTATGGAGTTATTTTATGTTTATTTTCAGTTGTTTTTTTTATGCTTTAAAACAAGTCCCTGTCTACTTCTGTTGTTGCTCCTGAAATGTTTTGTGGACAACAAAACTTCACCTGACTTACCATTTGCATGAGGCTGAGCAGATGATTGAATTTTAAATTTTGGGTGAACTTATCCTTTAATACTTGACCACATCTATCTTTAAACTCGTACACAGCTGCGAAGTTTCATGACTTCATCTTGTTATTGTGCTGACAAAATCAGACAGACATAAACACCTGGCAAAGTACTCAAAACCACTTCTGTGGCGGTTCCCCATACAATAGGTGTGCCCAGCACCACATTTTGCCATGGTGACACACCACACACACACACACACACACACACACACATACACACACACACACACACACACACAACAGACTCACAACTGGAAAACATTACCAGCTGATGCTGTCTGGTAATAAGAGAAAAGTCAGAAAACAAAGATTTATTAGGGCTGCACCTCACAAAGTTTCTTTATCAATTCGACTGCACGTCTTGATTAATTGATTTATGCTTTGATCATCAGTCCTGGTGAAAAGTTTACACACACTTGTAAAGAACATGTTCATCGTGGCAGTCTTCAGCTCCTATGATTTCTACAGCTCTCATTTTTCTGTGGTGGAATGAGACACAAACTACATTGTCACAAGAAACGTTCATGAAGTTTGCTTCGATAATGAATCTAATATAGGTCTTCTGAAAATGTGACCAGATCAAGAGGAGTGGTTAAAAATTCAGCCAGAGGACGACCAGAAGCTTGTGGATGGCTTTCAAAAGCACCTAATTGAGGTGAAAATGGCCTAGGGACATTTAACCAAATATTAGTATCACTGTATATTTTTGAGCCGGCAGATTGGGTCACATTTTCAGAAGACCCGTAATAAATTCATTATTGAACCAAACTTAATGAATGTGTCTTGTGACAAAGTGGTTTGTGTTGCTCTCATTCATCACAGAAACATGACAGCTGTAGAAATAACTATAAACTGCCCATGATGTACAGGAAATGCTCTTTACAAGCGTATGGAAACTTTTGACCACGATTGTGGGTCTGAGAATTGTGCAAAAATATGTCTGCCCATGCCTCAGTGAAAGTACTTCACATTTTGAAATATGATTCATCGGTATATATATATATGTACTGTATGTATGTATATAGTGACACGCTTGGTGGAAATGTACAGTTCCTCAGACACACTGCTCAAACATTTGACTGCAGAGAGATAAAGTGTAAATGTTTGAGCGGATGCATCATCTTTGAGTACATCTCCACCAATTTCTTTTTTTCTCTCTGGGCCCCCTCCCTGCCCACTTGATAACGCGCACCCTCGCATTTACCGACATCCCCTGCTCTGGAGGGAGGGAGGGTGGGTGGTGGGTGTATGGGGGGGCTGGCCCCTGCTGATTCAGAGGTTAGGAATTTGCATCTGATTACTGTTTGTCAACCAATGATCTGACTGTGCAGGCCGGAGAGTCTCTCCACGCCTCTCTCTCTCTCTGCCGTGCGTCTGTCGGGCTGTGTGAACGTTCCGGGGCTCTCAAACTCTGACAACACAATCACACGCAAAAGCCGAATGCGTGGATATCATGCCGTCACATGAAACCACTTTAATTGTAGCCGATAAGCACACGAGCCACATCTCCTCTTCCTCTTTCTGGTGCTTTTCTCTCAGTGTGTGAAAAAGCGAAGAGGGAGACTCACTGCGCTCACAGACGGGGAAAGCAGGAATGTTTCTTCCGGTTCCAAAGAGTGTAAAAACGGAACGGAAGCCGATGTGGTGAGTTCAAATTATCTTTATTTCTCGTTCGCCTTTATAACTGTCTTATACATCATTTTGTGTGTGTGTGTGTGTGTGTGTGTGTGTGTGTGTGGCTTCCTTCTTTTTCCGCTGCTTCTGGTTTACTTGTCACTCAGAGGAGGCAGCTATCTTTTTTTTTTGTTTTGTTTTTATCGATATGACGTTATCACATCGCCTGATCAATAGTGTATTGCTAAGGTAGCGGATGTACTCACCTGCCATATGTCAGTCAGCAGACGTTATTTAACGTACGCTGGGTGTAACGGCACTATTTCTTGTAATAAGTGTTTGATTTTTACACCGAGTTTTAACCGAGTATAAAGAATAAAAAAAATAAATATGTGTGTGTGTGTCACAAGCAAGCAGAGGTCGTGTTTCATATTTTCCTGTACGCTAATAAAAACCAAAAAACTAGCGTAACTGAAACTTTATTAGCCGCTTGCTAACATTCGAGTAACGACCGTAAACTTGATTTGATGTTCTTGTCGTAAAACCATAATGCTAACTTGGCTAGCCGCTTCAGCTAATATTACAAGCTGATTATTTAGCTTGAGGTCAGTGTCGGATAAACCAACGGCTCGTGTGTGTGTCGTGGAAGATTTGTGGGCTAAATAGCTAATTAAGATGATGTTCAAGTTATTTTACTCATGGTGGGGGGGAGGCTTCGTCCTGTTCAAGTCAAACCCACCTTTTTTTTAAGTTGAGTGTCCTTTACAACGATATTTAACATTCATTACCGTGACAGTACATCCTGTCGCCCTTTACGTCGGATATACAACCCACACGTCACATGCACTGTGTGGCAGTATCAACAACTGGGCCTTTGAAGGAAAGTTTGACCTGACAAAATGTTTGGGGTCAAAGAAGAGACAGTAAGACGAGGCTGCTTTTTAGGCCTTATGTTTTGCAATTTACATTAATAATAGGGGTCGACTGATAGGGCTTTTTCAGGGCCGATACCGATGCCAATCATTAGAAATCAAGGTGTCAACATTTAGATCAACCAGTTATGGGATGAACCCAAGTACAGCTTACTCAAGTACTGTTATTAAGTACAATTTAGAGGTACTTTCCTTGAGTATTTTCTTTTTCTGCTACTTTATGCTTCCCCTCCAAGATATTTATCTGATAAATTAAGGTACGAGTTACTTTGCAGATTCAGATCATTCAGTGTATTAAGGTTATTAATTGTGATGAAATGTGGGTGGTTCATTGTGTGAGAGGATGTTGCATCAGAGCCAAAGTCGCACATTTTAGTTTATTTTATTGCCAACTGGACAGAAAACTCACAGATAAGCGGAAAAATGCTGAATATTGGCCCTGATAAAAGGCTGAGTGGTGATGTTTTATTATTGTGTTAGACATGTATAAACTGCAAACATGCACTTAAAGATGCGACAAATACCTGTCAAGGATCAACACAGGCTTGTATCTATCTAGTTTTAAAGGAGCACTTCGTAGTTTTGGGGAAGAATTTTTAATCTAATTTTTTCTTTTAGTGCCTACACAAACTAATTAAACAAACTCTCTTCGTTTTCATTACTGAATAAATTGAATAAACAAACTGACCTTAAAGTACAACACAGTATCATGCAGTTTTACTTTGTTTATGTCTGGCGGACCCTGCCACCTTTCTAGCTTCAAACAGTTTTCTGGGAACCTTATTTTCCTCTGAGAACAGCTCGTTTATTCAGTTATGGAAACGATTGTATTATTATCTCATTAATATTTGTTGAGTTTGAATTTCTCCTACACAACTACCAAGTGCCCGATTAACATCTAAATTGTGTTATTTGAATAAAGTCCTTGGGCTGTTTGGCTTCCCGCAGGTGATATCACATAAATTGCTTGGTATTTCTGTGGAAGCGCAAAACAAAGGCGGAGTCAGTGGATAAAAGAGTCTGTCAGCATCTGCTGAGATCAAGTCAAATCCAACATGTCAGGGGAGCGATATAAACACAATGAGCTGCCTTCAGTGCTACAGCAGGGTGGTGGGAAAATCTGCTGTACATAAAAGGCAGTGTATGATGTCAGTGGACATTAAGGGGGGCAGCAAACTTTTTATCCCAAGTGGATTCAAAAAGAAGCCATCCTTCTCCTTTTTTCAGGAGATACTGGCTGGTTGTGTCAAGCTGACCAACCTCACAGCCACAACCAAAACTGACATGGTTTGTGGTTGGTGTTATAGTTTCTCACCAAGGAGCGGGGGTGGGGAAGAACAGGCACAGGAAGCCAGTTTGGTTTTAAAGCCTCGTATAGCACTTTGTCTTAATGACCTTAAACGTATACGTTCTGAGAACATAAAGTCTGGTTTCAGTAGAGAACTTCATTGTTCTGGGCTGATGTAAACGTGTCTGTCCTGGAGGTGTTTCCACCTTGTCAAATCAAAATCTTTAAGTTTATTTAAACATATATTTTAACATCATCTTTGGTTCACTGTGACGTCACAAGTTAATGAGGAAATGAGATTCAGAAACCTCCACCAAGAAACTGAATGACAGGAACAGGATGAGGCCAAGAGAGTGTTTTCTTTTGGAAGTTTACTTTTAGATGTTTATGGTGAACGACCACCAGCCATTGGTCGACTACTCGTCAACAGTTTCAGTTAACAACGATAAAGAACGCGTACAATGTTAAATTGTATAACACCCGCAGCCTCACAATGTGATTATTAAGCACTGAAATTCTTAAGAGATTTCCAAGCCCTTAGTGCACCCCGCACCCCACCATCTTCCAATCACCTTATAGGCTTGCCCATACATTGCCACACTAATCTGTTTGGTCCAATCTGGCATATGGTATCTATGGCCGGCACCAGCTCAGTCAGTGTTTCCAACGGAGAGAAATACTGCTGCAGCGGGGGGGAGCTCGGGGGTGGGTGGGCGTTTATGTTGTGGATTAGAAACGTATGGCCAGCGATCAAGTTCAGGTCTTAAAAGGCCTTCCCTTGTTTTTGCATAATGTTGGCTGGCGCTAATAAGTAATGTTAGTTGCACAGCTTGTTATGAAAGCAGGTTTATATAAAGACGCTTGTTGTCCCTCTTGATTTGAAGAAGTGACGCTTATGTTGTAATTTTGTAGATAAAATTTCACATCAAAGATAGGTGTTGAATAACTGGTAGACCTTAAACGTGGAGATATATCAGAATCAGATTGATTCTGTAGGATGCTAGTTATCAAACTATCACGATATAGCTTGATTACTGCGTCTGTCCAGGGTTGAAAGTTACGCAATGCAGGTTCATGAAGTTATTAGTCTGTTGTAGCTGATGGAAATTAATCTTATTACAGGCACCAGTAGTTCTTGCAAACATTTACATTATGTCACAGTGACTATGTCAATATAAAGATAACCAAATTGCAAGTATTGCATCAAGAAAAATGTCTGTAACAGTTGACACATTACCAGAAAGTACTGTAAGAAAATCAGTTAATGCATTCAAAAAGATTTCATTGATAGAAATTTAATGGAGTACTAAAATGGTTGGTCAGCAGAAAATGTATTCAAGATGGGGCTTGTCAAAGCTGACAGACGTATTTCTACTTGGCCAACATCCCTGTGTGTCTTGTAGCGTTGACGTAGTGTGCTCTTGGTTCCCAGGAGTGTATTTCCTTCGCTTGCCATGTAAAACAGTCCCCCTGTCCTCAAGTGCTTGGTGAGATCTGTACTGAAACCAACTCCGGTTCACACAAAGGCCAGTGTGTCAGTCATGTTCATCCCATCTGGAGTCCGAGTTGCATTTTTTGTTTGTAGATTCACACCTCAGTTTGTTTAAGTTTGTTCATTGCACACATTGAGATGCAAAGCAGGCCGTGTTGTAGTTAAGATGTTGACAAGAAATCCACACATCTTCGGGTCTGATCTCAGCCTGGGGGTATTTAAAGAGCATTTGGAAGAAGTAAGTGTAATATGCCTCTGAGCATTGACACTGAGTGAGTGGTAGTCACTGGAAAATGGCCAGCAAGCTGGTTAGTGGCAGTGAACTAATGACAGACAAACATGTACAGACAAGACAAACAGGTCTGACGTCTGTTTTCTTGTTATCAAAGTATAATCCTTTACAAGGTTGTAAGGGCAGCTTTTTATGTAGTCACTGCTTCACCCTTAAGGCTGAAAGGCGTGGGCTTTGGCTTAAGGCCTACATTGTGTCACTAGAATGTTTCAGTAGTAACCCACCTGTAAATATTAGCGTTAATTGTATCAGAGTGAATGTGAGCGCTGTCTGTGCACCACAAGCTTTCCTGCCATTAAAGAAGTGGGAAGAAGCGTGGCTTGGCTGGCTTTCAGCTGTTCCTGTGCCAAAAGCTACATTTCTGAAGGGCCTGTGCAGCACGTGGGGCTTCAACTCTGTTATGCTGCCAAAAACTGCAGGAAAAAAACTTACTTCACTGCCTGGGCCGGAGCCATGGGGGAATCCCAGCAGGGCTGACGGTGACGCAGGCAGAGCCGGCTAAGGAAAGGTCTGAGAGCTTTTGGGATACCCTGCAGTTCCTGCACCGAGCTGCCAGGACAGTTGCAGGCTTTGTGTATTCAGGCAGTGGCCGACACTTGGGTCAGTGTCAGCGTGATCTATCCTGGTACATATCTGCCTGGATACCAGCACACACAGCTGCAACATGCTGACATGTCTGTCAAACCTAAAGCATTTGTATTTCATGTTGGCGTCTGCATGCGCTGGCAGCCTGCCCAAGCAATCAAAAGCTAATTTAATTGGACCCTTGCCAAAAGATACACATCCCTTGGGAGCAGGCGTAGCTGCCAGTTTTCATTAGGCCAAGCACAGGCACATGAAACCGTAACCCACATTTAGCACAGAAGTGACAATTTTTGTTCTGGATGTCTCCCCCGCACAATGTACAGAGCTCTTTATCTAAGATTTCCACTCGCCTCTCTGCAGACAAAAGACTTGATTGTTAAAGATCACAATGCCATGACGTGACTGGACAGTCACCATATAAACCAACACGTTAATCCAGTTTGGGACGTTCATGCCATTCAA
The DNA here is from genome assembly GCF_965226575.1 of Pagrus pagrus. Taxonomy (NCBI): domain Eukaryota; kingdom Metazoa; phylum Chordata; class Actinopteri; order Spariformes; family Sparidae; genus Pagrus; species Pagrus pagrus. The sequence goes on from NC_140190.1 coordinate 21,887,346, forward strand.
TGAAAATGCAAACCCCCTACCCCACCCCTCGCGCACTAGAGGAGCTATCATACCGTCAGTCTAGAGTTACAACAGCAGTGCACTGAGCGCTGCGAGCAGCAACATGCAGCCAGACGCCTGAATCGCTGAGAGTTTTTATGGCAAAGTCGGTTAACACACTTGAGGAATTTGACTAGTTGGGTTGTCTCTGCAGCGAGCTGAGTTGTAGAGGTACTAGAGTTGTTTCCCCCTACACAACCCTCACATGGTTTCCTGGCAAAACTGACAACACATTTAAAGGAAGCTATGGATATGAGTACAAGTACAGAAGCGTTAGTTGTCTGATTTCGGCACAAACAGAATGCAGATTTTTTCCTTAAGCAGTGAGTGTTTGCTCCTTGTGAATAAGAATGGCCTGTGTTTTTCCACTAGAGCTGTCATCACATGGGATTTATGTCTGCTCTCATGCAGTCTTCATGTAAAGCTGTAGGTGAGGTTGTAACATGGGGAGGTCAATATCCACACTGCTGCTGAATCAGCAGATCCTTTTTTTTTTTTTTCATTTTAACTATTCGTCTGATGACTTCTTTTATGGTTCGAGGAAATGCTTTCATATAGCTACGTTCAAATGTTTTCTGTGCATTTCCCCGGGGGCTGCCCTGTTTTTAAATAGCACGTCTAACAAATAGAAAACAGTCTTTTTAACCCACATAGGAATATTTTGTTCCACTTGTAGCGTTTGATCCTTTTTATTCAAGAGCAAAGACTAAAGTAGGCGGGTCTTTTAGGTTAATACTGATATTTTGTTACCTGAGTCAGTCATAGCTAAAGTCTTCTGCCAACATCCATCGACGTATATAAACCATCATTAACAAATTGTAAATGTATAGTTATATAAATGCTGTGTACCAATGAAATATAAAGTTCATAAACATCAGTTGCAACTTTGCAATAAACAATTTATTTATTAATATTATTCTGACTAATTTAACATTTATTAATGATGGTTATGATAAAGTTTTACCGTACTTTTAATTGAGCAGAATAACTACATTACAAGTGAATTTACCAGCACAGAGCCAGGTCTTTTCTCCTTTCTTTCTTTCATCCATTTTCAAGAGAAAAGCAACACTTGACTCCAGATTTTTTGTATTTATTAGATCGAACTTCCGCTCATTCTTGCTGTAATATCAGTTCAGATCACTTTGAGCCTCGCTCGCCTGCACAGCTGACTCCTGTTGCTTGATAGATAGCCACAGATTTCACTGCTGAGCAGTGGATCACTGGATTATTTTTGCTATATGCCCACTTAATTTATGGCATAGCTGGGGCTAATCAGATTTGGCTCGCTGTGTTGCCTCGGCTCGCTGGAAGGGGTCAGTGGAAAGTGCGTGACGAGCCAGCGCGACACTTCCTCAATGATCTTGTTGTTGGTGCAATGAGGCTCAATGGAGCCTGTGTTATTGCCTTGCGAGGTAATACTGCAAGGAATGTGAGAGAGGGACGCATAATCAAGACCAGCACCACTGACCGACTTCTTGTTTTTATGCTTTTTTTTATGTAGAAAGGAACATGAATGGCTACTGTTTGGCTACTCCCTTCACAGTTACTCTTTAACTTCTGTCATATTAACTGCTAAGTAGTTTATGTCATAAACCAGACTATTTCAAAACACTCAATAATAAAAGTCTGACTAAGCTTTACTGACTTTGATATAAAGTTGTTGGATCAAAATAAAATGAAATTTACCTCGAAATGAATTATCATACACAATGTATGATGTAAATCTTAATGCATTTCATTTTTATGAATACTATATTAAAATAAGCGTTTAGGTTTAAGATAAAGGACATTTCCTGTTAAACACCAGGACGTTAAGTGAGATCTTGTCTGTTGCCACCACACATGATGTCTTTGCACAGCACGGCATTGAACTAGGGCTGCACAATATGGTAAAAGAAAATCATAATGCGTTTTTTTTTTTTACATATATTGCGATATGATTCACGATTAGTGGGAATGACCACTGCAATTTTCATTTTCTGAGAAACTGTTAAAATGATGATGATTTGTTGGGTTTTTATGCCAAACAAACGTATTTTCTTACATACAGCTCTCAAACGCCTTTATTACAATGCACATTTGTTTTTATCAAAAACTTTGCAGCTCCTGTGGATATTGCACATGGTCGTATTGTGATTTAGCTGCAGGGAAGAGCTCAAAGTTGTTAATTGAAGCAAATACATTTTTTGTGTTAAACGATAAGATAAAATAAAAATTCAGTCATAATCTACTCACCGCCATGCCGATTGAAAGCTGGGTGAAGTTACGTAGTCCACAAAACATTTCTGGAGCGTCACTGCAAAATGGCGTTGCAGCATTCTCCTAAACAACTGAAGTAGAAGAGGACTTGTTTTAAAACAAAACAAAACATATAAAACAACAGGAAAAGTCATAGGCATAAAAGGACTCAATAGAGATGGTCCTGTGTGATTCAAGTCCCCGGAAGTGCTGAGATATCAAGTGAATGTGAACAGACATTATTTTTCACCCTCGAGGTGTGGTGGATCTAATGTACCCACTTCAGACAGGGTTAGTGCTAATGCTTTTAGCTTAGCAAGCTACAGTGAAGATTTTAGCTTTATATAGGGTGTAAATAACATCTTTTAAAATCAATTGGGGATTTCTGGGTGCCCGACAAGGCACTGTTGTTTTTTTTACTTTTTAAAACAAGTCCCCATCGACTTCGGTCGTTTAGGAGAATACTGCAACACTGTTTTGCTCTTAAGTTTCACAAATGTTTTGTGGACTACGAAACTACACCTGGCCTTCAATCGGCACGAGTAGTTTTTTATTAACAGCCCTGAAGTAAGTTGCTGCCTGGCTGTTTTCCTCTTAAAGATATGACAACACTGAGGTGGTGTTGTGTCTTTTCGTGTCTTTAATACTCGCAGGCAATGATAGGCATGATACCTTCACGCATGTTTAGTGTGATATGGTATATTCACGTGTCAGGACTGGAAAGTTCAAAAGTTATATCAATATCAAAGAAACAGAGATGGACTGATACAAGCTGTCTTGAGATAGAACGGTCAGAAACCAGAAGTGAAGTGTCATATTTGTCCAGGAATGTTTGTGTTGATAACATCAGTACAAAGCCTGTTTCACCACTAACGTAGCAGTATGTACACACTGACACGGTGCATAACAACAGAGCTGAGAGATAATAAAATAATTCCCGACTCTCCAAACCACACGTACACCAGACTTGAGTCTTTTATTCAAAGCAGGTGTACCATGAGCAGAAGACGCGATCGTTAATTTGATAAAGAAAGTACAGTACATCAAGTTCCACCTTCAGAAATCAAACTGCATCAACAGGAGAGCCAAGGAAGGCATTATAGTGCCACCCACACTGATTTACATGGGATCTTCAGGAAGTGAAGAGCAGGAACATCAGCGCCGAGCACCAGAGATGGAAAATCATAATTCATCATTACTGCTTTGAGAATCTGGTTCTGTCTGATTTTCCAGTCTAGCAGGAGAGACAGAAGTTAGTTTTTGAAGTATCACAAAAGACCTCAGCCGTTTTATCTTAAACCACACAGCTTTATCAGGCAAAAACAAGACGATTTACTTCAGTACACTAAGTGAAAACTGAAATGAAATGCAAGATATGTATCTGCACGGAGGTTGGCAGCTGCATCATCGGTAAGCTTACCAATGATGAACCCTGGTGTGTGTGTGTGTGTTGCTTTATGAGAACTTCAGTCACTCTTGCTGCAAGTTTGTAACACAAATGTTGAAAAAACATGTGCGGTAATTCCCTCACATTCATTGCAGTATTAGAAAACCTAAATGCTCTTTCCAGACTACATTTTACAGGTTTCGTCAGTCTGAGCAGCCATTCTTATATATATGTGCATATGTGCATGTATGTGAGGCAGCGTTGGTCTCTTTATCTCGTTGGAATTAGACCCTTAGCTCTCCTCCTTATCACTCTGCCCTGTTTGCTCAGACCTTGCAATCTTCCACCTCTCAAATGCGGGTTTGAAAAAAAAAGAAAAAAAGAAGAGGATTAACCCATTAGCTCTCATCGTTTCTACTTTATCCTTCATTCAGCCGACTCTCAACGTTTCCGTCCCGGTGGCTCCTCCCCGCCCCCACATGGGTCCCCTGCCACTTACGGCAGCAGGCCGGCCTCCCTTTAGCCAATTAAGGTGTTAAATGAGGCCTAAGGGGCTTAAAGCGTCAGCTATGCATTGTCTTTTGCATTTATGTTTGTTTTTATGGTGTGTCTTATGGTGAAATCGTGGGGAAATTTTGTCGCATAATCGTCCATGTATAAAGCTTTCTATCACATGATCATTTGTATACTCATGAGGGTATCGCTCAAAGACAGGGTGCACGCTTGGTTTGGTTTCTCCCAGGTCGAGTAAGCTTTCCACCCTGTCATAAATGCAAATTTAAAATGAATGAATGAAATGAATGTGCGAGACAGAAAACGAGTCGGACAGCAAACGGACAAACTGGCAGTGTTGAGGTGTATCAGAAAGGGGATTTATTATTTTAGTTGCCAATGATTAAATTAATCGCCAGCTAGTTTGATCATTGATTCCTCAGTTTGAGTAATTTTTTAAGAAAACACAGTCAAACTTTTCTCTTTCCTGCTTCTTAAATATGAATATTTTCTGGTTTCTTTACTCCTCTTTGACAGTAAATTGAATATTTTTGGGACGTTGACAAAACAAGACATTTGAGGACACTGATTAACATTTTTCAAAATTTTCTGGCATCTTATAGACAAAACAACTAATCAATTATCAATTACAATTAAACAACTATTAACATTTAATCAACAATGAACATAATCATTAGTTGCAGCCAGGATTTACATTTGTACTTTTTGGGAAGCACAAGATGACAAATAGTTGTTTTGATGTGGTGGCAGACTATTGCATTTAGAAAGCTTTCATAAAGAACTGAAAATAAAATTGTGCAGGAAATCCTCTATTAGTTTGCAAAGTGTTTCCTCAGCTGACAATTGGCCTTTAACCCAGATATGGTTAATGTTACAGAATTTGTGGGGCAAAATCCATGAAGCAAGACTGTTGCTGTAAATGAGTTTGACTGGCAGGAGACGGACTACAGACGGGCCATGAAACATGTTAGTTCCCTTACTCTCAGAATTCATCAGCTATTTCATCAGCCGCAGTTTTTGAGGATTTCCATATAATAGCAGGTTACCCTCCCAAGGGGGTTGATAATGTAAAGTACAGTGGTGATTTCCCATGGAGGTCACAATATAGAAGACTCAACAGGGGTTTTTAAGGGGATTCATCCCTGGACCACTGAAACTCAGCTATAGTTTAGATACTGAATGCCTTATCTCTCTGGTCAAGGTCTGGTTATTCATAATGTGTGAGAGGGAGATACCAAAGACAACCTCTAGCCTGTTTGCACAACCCGAAAAGGGTTAGCGTAGCTTTACTACCTTCCTAAAATGTTGTTTGTACCCCAAATCTATGGCCGGCCTATCGACTGAAATATGAAGTAGTACGCAGTGTCTGAAATTAACTTTTTAACTCACTGGCTTTTTGTTGTGCGTCACATGTGTTCATTTCAGTACATTTCATAGAGATAAAAAATAAAATGTTAAATACAAAATTTGAAGCAAAATTATTTTAATAAATTGATCAGCGGTCCATGAATTCAAGCCTAAACTAAAAAAAATCATTCCATGTGAAATCCCTTTTTGTGTGTTTGTGTCAAACTCTGACACAGGCAGCAGAGGACATGATATCACAAAAACGTGTTAGAGACTGTCGACATCTTTTTTTAAAATTACATTACTACTTTGATACAAACATTTACCTGCCAATTTGACATTAAATCCACCAGCTTTAGGCACTCAGTGGTTGCTAATTTTGGACCCTTTTAGTGTTTAGAAATCACAAAATTTAAGATGCCATTTCGATTAAAATATCTGGAAGAAGGCGATTTATGTGCAGTCACACAACACCAGCTGATTGCACCAGGAGATTGAGATTTAGCGTGAAGAGAGTGCACAGATGTGGAATGCCTGTGTCCACCTGTTGCTTGTTTTTATTGAGAATAAGTGTGAGGGGTCAGTTGGAGGCGTCTTGAGGGGTGAGATCAGGTGCTGGAGTGTTTTTTTCATAGGGCTGGGTATGGTTAACAAAATGTAGATACGGATACTGGTTCCTGAACGATACATTTTTCCACACCAATTTTATGAAATGTGTTGTAACAAAAGATTACATTGCACATAGATGTGAGCGTGGTGAGCACAGTCTCTGGGCTTAAACTCATGTTTTTTCCCTGCATGCCTCAATCTTGGCATGCTTATTGTATCACTGACACTGATGGGTTCAATTCCTTTGGTATTGAAATTTGGTATTGAATGACGAGTCATTTGTCGATACTCGATAGTATCGAGGCAAATCGGTCGGTGCAATAGAAGTATCATAGGTCGATACCCAGCGACCTAAAAGAGTAAAGCCTGCACAATCATCGGTTTATATGACTGTAAACAAATAGACTGATGTATCAGTGCTAGGTTTTTGTTTGGCACCTTGCTGATTATCCTTCCTTTCAGGCGGCTACATGCACATATGTAGAAAACATTAGACCTTTCTTTTTTTCCCATTGTACATACATCTAGTTCTGTGTTTTCATGCATTATTCACACGATTATTGCTGTTATATATAACAGGCTTTATAAACGTCAAACCTGCCTCTCGTTTAGGGAAGCAAGGAGAACATATGTAGTGGCGCAATGTAATTTTCACCATCTAGCATGTCGGAAATCATGTTGCCTGTGATGAGCAGTGGCATGAAACAAAGCGACCACTTCTGCTTCCCTCTGCACAGGAAGAGTCAACAGCTTTTTTGTAATCACTTCTGTCTTTGAAATTACATATATGACACACAGGAGAGAGACTGTGTAGGAGGCAGTATTATTTTTGGCTCAAACATGGAGTGAACACATGATTATGCTTATTTGCACACGGGTTCAAAGTGTGTGGCTCCTTGACATGTTGTGTAATGGGTATTGTAAATATTATAGTGTGCACATACAAATATGTATGGGCTGCTCTGAAGTGGATTTGCCTAAGTCATTTAATGCAAAGTACATGGATCCTAAAGAGGTGCCACCAGTAGTTCTTGGTGTCTCTCTGTGCCACGTTTTTTCTGTAGTTAAGTAGAAGAGAAACAAGTATTCTCAGTCAGAACAGATCCTGTAAGGTATCCAGTTTATACTGGTGCTGCTCTTCTTCGGACAACTGCAGGCGTTCAGTTGTGCCTCTATATGTAATGAATCAATATTAAATATCTGTCGGCTGCCTCGCTGCATCTGCTCCGTCAGTTGTCACTTCCTTCACCCGCTGAAGAAACACAAGTTTCACAGCTCTTATTTCCTTGCGCAACATTTCTCTAACATACAGCCATAGTATAGCGTGACTGAAATACTTTTTCCTGTGCTGGCTGTGGTTCATTCTTGACCGTTGCTTGATATAGCTCTGTTGTATAACATTTTGTCGATGTGTTGCATTTTATTTCACACCTTTGTAGACATTTTGCTGTGGCGGCAAAACTTTGTGCCTTTTAAAGTACATTTGTGGCTGTGGTACTAGACCAGTAAAGGGTGTCAGCTGTATATGCTGACTGCTAATGGGTGGGTGTTTGGTTGGACCTGAGGGCATTTGTCTTCTTGTTTTTCTTCAAACTCACTATTATGGCTCAGCTCAATTGTTACATTTTATGAGAAGTTACTCAGCTTTTCTTTAATCTTTCCAGCAAATGATTAAGAGCTGAACATTTAATCGAAATATTATCGAAATCGCAACATGACAAAATTAAATATATAGTAGTAGCTGCAGTCTTTTGATCAAGGTGAAATGTGCGACCAAGCAGCTTCATAATGAAGTACTGTGGTGCTGCAGAGATGACCCCTGGCCTACAAATCTTTTCTCAAGATGTAAAAAACACAGGTTTCTTTGGTACAGACCTCAACAAATGTCACATTTTAGGACTTTTTTCAGTGAAAATGAAAATCCCCATGCAAAAATGAAAAAAATTCCACTAACTGGGAATCATGTCATAATTGCAACATGACTCTTTTGTTTTTACCATTTTGAGCAACCTTAAAATAAATGTATTGTTTAAGGTGTGGAAAACAGCTAGTGTCATGTAAATACAGCTGAGAAGTCAATATTAAGTTATTTTATTCTTTGAGGAACTGTAATTCATCTGATGTGACACCTGTGACACAGTTTCTTACTCATTTGGAGATTACTGATATTGTGTTAATCTGAGCTGCTCTTATTTCTCTCTTCCTGTAAATTGTTCTCTGTGTAAGTACAAAGAAAACAACTTAAAACTAGTGGCACATTTGATGTATGTGCACATATTAAGCCAATAAAGCCGATTCTGATCTCACAGATTTGGGCCTACACAAGTTTTTCTGGGCTTCCACTTATTGTCCCACTGTCTGATTGAGAAACACATGTCACTGCTGAGTGGTAGAGGATGTTTGTGGGTGTTGTCTCTCCTCTCATCATGTATTCATGACTGTGTAAACAGAAGATATGGAAAACTGTCAATTTTCCTGTGAATGGAAGCAGAACTTAATTTCACTCTCCAGCCTTTGCAGAGACCTTGGACTTATAGTGTTTATGCCTCTGTTTTGTTCTGAGCATGCCTCCACCCTAATTACGCCACTACACCCATGAAATGCTGGTATGATTTTCTCAAAGCCACATGAGCCGAACGCTGGAGAGAAAAACAACCCTCCCTAGGATAAATGATCCCCTCTGGTTAGATCCTCGTTGTAATGACGAGGTATATCGTGGGGGAAGGATTACTGTGGTGGCCACATTTTAGACAGGTTAGCATGCCTGAGTGTATGTAGTTGCAGCTAGTACCTTCATTGTGCCTGGAGGAGCTGCTGACTGAAATATAGTATATCAAACCTTGTTTAATTGGAGGGAAGTTTTTGAGTTTCACGAGTCTGATAATGCTGTTGCACTGAGGCTGTTTGCACTCTGGCATAAATACAAATGTGGCTAAAACATTAAAAACCTTTTAATTATTTAAAGTTGTAATCAGAGGTAGCAAAGGATGCACTTCTTTACAAGTAGAAGGAACGATACTTGTGGAAAGAATATGAAATTTAATGGTAGAATCAGAAGTTTTTGTCTGAGCTGTTTGTGAACGATAGTTGATTGTTGAGTCTCATTCCCAGGACGTCAGATACCGATATTTTAGGTTGGTAAAGCGTCCCAAGCGCAGCACGAACTGAGAAAATAAGAAAATCCAGGTTGAAGGCTGCAGGGTCTGCAGATATGAGACGCGAACACACCTTTTCTATCCATTCGATTATCACCCTCTGTCTGTTTCTGTCTTGTATATCAAGAAATATCACTAAAGGGTGGTTGTAATAGTGACACACATATAACTGTTACTCAGGAACATCATTCATGCTTTCATTCAGGGTGTAGTCAGTATAAAAGTACAATGCAAAACCTGAAGTTTCAAAAAGTACGAAACCGGGGCAGGTGGTGGTTACAGAGGTGTTCATGTATTAGTCAGTGTAGCTGAATGAGTGGTCACATACAGTCACTGCTGCCTCTTGTCATGACTCGCACTTCAGCGTGTCCAGCAGCACCTGCACATGAAATTTATTTCCCCACACGCTGCTGACTTGGTGTGTGCAGGTCTTATCTCTGCCTGGCTGATCTGAGCTGCAGCGTCACCAAACCCTTCTCAACATTTAGACCAAGTTCTGAGTAAACAGAGAGTGGGCAGGACGGAGCGTTCTCACCTCGGTGTAGCTCTCTGGTAAAGGCGGCATCCCTGATGTGTCATAACAGTTGACAATAGGGAACAGACATTATAGATACCATAATGTTGAAGCATGTGGCTGTGCATACCATAGCACTTTTGGGAACAGGTATGTAGGTGAAGCTTTACTGCCCACAGAAGTTGTACAAAAACTCCCCTCTGTGTCTCTAACCTGCAATAAAACATTATAAAGGGGAAGCACACGGCAGTCACCTCTGATTATTAATCCTGTGTGTTTTTAACAGACAGACAGTGAGACAGTAAAGACTGACATCGCTCATATTTGCTGGTGGGCTGAAACTCATCTTGGCTCTGAGCTAACCAGGTGAAGAAAGTGACGGTTCTTCCTGTGATTTCACTTCCTCTTGTTGTTGAGGCTAAAACATTTTGTCCCGTGTGGGCAGCCTGTCTAGTCTGTTTGTGTGAGTAATCCTGCACGTTGCACAACAGACGCGAACTCAGTGACTGTATATTCATGACTGAATTTGGCATTTTTGTGTGTGAAATAGGGCATTTTCTTAACTTTCTACTTTGTTGTAATTTTCTGCTCTCTTTTACAAAACTTTAGTCACTTGATAATCATAAAATGTAGTTCCTCAAACAATATGTTGGAATTTTTCTTGCTGCATCATCCATGAACTTCATTTATCTTTTGAACTCTTTATGGTCAGAAGAGCTGCAAGGATCAGTTGATATGTTGATCAAAAAAAAGTTGATCACAAGCAATTTTGATAATCATTTAATTGAAGCAAAAATGTTAAACATTTGCTTTTCTTTGTTTGCTTTTTTCCTTTTTTCAAAAAAAGTGAGTCAAAACTGTGACACGATCCACACCGTGAGTCGTGAGAATAATCAGCAGATTAATCAAAGATGAAAACAGTCATTAGTCTCAGCTCTAATGTAAGACTGCGAAACAGGCAAACAATGCAATCTCAATAACTCAACAACAACATTTCAACATACACAAAATAAGACTCTGATCAGAAGTCTTTAGGGTGCTAAAGATGTCCACTTTAGTAAAAGGCCGATGGATGGAAAATCTCAGAAGATCTCAGGTCTGATGCCATGGGGAAAGTTGTTGTTAAGCTGTTGTGGAGCTTTGTCACAACAAAAAGCTTTCACTCTCCAACAGACAGACGGGAAGCAGCAGTCTGACACTATTATTTTTTTCTCTGTCTCAGGTCTTTGTAGTCTGTCAGCAGACTCCTGTACTCCTACCTTCACACCCACTGCTCGTGCCTCATTGAACACTGTGCGACTCAGCTCTGCTGCCAGCTTTGGTTTCCTCCCTACTGAAGGAAAAACCATTGAGACAAGAGAGAGAGGCCTCTGTCTCCACAACTGCAGCTGACCACTGACTGCATGTCTCAGAGCTCTGACCGACCCCCCTCCTCTTCCTCCTCCTTCCATTTCTCCTCAAGGACCCCCATTTGCACATAACCATAACCTCTAAATCTCCAGCCAGCTGCTAGCTGCTTCACCACGGACACAGTTGGCAGTTGCTCTGCTTGGGCAGAAGGATCGACCATCGTCCCCCGGCTGGTGCTCCTCCAGTGGGGGAGGGAGGGGGAGGAAAGCAGCCGAACGCTGTGCCGCTTTCCCCGGAGATGAAGCTGCAGGCCGTCATGGAGAACCTGCACAGGCAGCAGAGGGCCAAGCTGCTGATGGAGCAGCAGCTTCAGCAGCAAGCCGCTGCCCAACACACTCAGATCCGCACAGGTGGAGGAGGAGGGGATGAGCCCATGGGGAGCCCGGCCCCTGAGGCCGAGCAGGCCCAGATGGCAGCACTGGCAGCCATGCGTGCGGTGGCAGCAGGGCTGCAGAGGGTGTCGGACAGCCCGATGTCAGAGCGCAGCAGCGGCGGCGAGGACGAAGGTGATGATGATGACAACGATGAGGGGGAGGAGCATTACAAGGACATGATGGGGTCAGATGAGGAGGAGCAGATGTAAGTACAGCATTTCTTTGATTAAGTTCCCTGAAAATCTGTGCCAGAGGTCGTCTTTTTCAAACACTATTCTGTTGTTGATATATAGCAAACGGAAATGGGACGAGGAAGACTTTGAAGGTGAGATGGAAGAAGACTTTGACGACGACCTGGCGGAGGAGGGTCTGCCAACGGGCCATGAAGCAGTGGCTCCCGGAAAGGGCATCCTCCTGCTGCCTCACCGTCAACTCCACCCCCACTCCCAGCTGCTGAAGGCCCGTCCCAGTGTCGACCAGGAGCCCCGTGTAGCCATCCTGCCTCCCCACGCCACACACGGCCATCTGGGTGGGCAGGACCATGGAGAATGGACCTATGAGGAGCAGTTCAGACAGGTAGGATGTCTTTGTGTCTTTATCGACTAAATTGGGGCTATTCAGTCATGTCAAAATCTGCAACCATATCAGCTGAATTCCTGAAGTATCCTAAAGTCAGCTGCTGTGGATCCTCATAAATCTGGTTTTGTTGACCGTTGAGCCACATCTGGCTGTCACACCCTTCACATCAGCTGCGCATAAAGTAATCTGACCAGGGTGGGAAATTCACACCAGCCACGGGCCAAATGTTGATAAACCCTAAGCTGAGGCTTTTAAGTTTGTCTTTGCCACCTGACATTCTCGCAGGCTACATCTGTTGAAGGTTGGGGTCTAAACAATCACTTATTCTTGTGGAGCAGCTTAGTGCCCGCTGAGATTTGACATTTGCTAACTAATGTGGCCTAAGAGTTAAAAAAAAAAGAAGAAGAAAAAAGCTAGTTTCCTGTCTTGAATAGGACTGCGAGCTGAGGAAGAGAAGCTGAGGGCAGCAGGAAGAGTGGGGGGTGGGTAAGGGTGCATTTAACAGCTTTACCATGCTGGCGTTTACTGTAAACATGCTAGTGGGCTGAATATTATGAGGGAGGCCCCGGTGGAATAAGACGGGCTGTTTACGTGAAGAGATTTAGGTCTGTCAACAGCTAAATTTGGATGGAGGGCTGCTGTCGAGAGACTGGAACGATGTGTAATCCACTCCCTGTTCACTACTGGTGATAGAAACGGCATTTCTTGTTGATGTATACATAATTTTCTTCGCATTTTCTGTCATATTTGCTACACAAAGTAGTTTACATGGATAGTTCTACAAACTAGCTTGCCACTAACCATAAGTGCAGTATGAAATGAAGTTATTTACATCATGAAGGAACAAAAATAATTGACTTCAACAAGTAGCCTCCTCGTGCCCTTTTCTTTTTTAAATTCCAGCATTTTACAGATAAGTAATTTGTCTTTGTCAAATGTAAAGCAGGAACATTGAGCAGCTCTTAACTGAATTTATTTAGCTATTCAGATTCAGGATTCACATGTTTATTGGCACTGTGCAAAACAACAAAGCAGCAAAGCATCTACCTGAGCAGTGTAGTGCAGAATATAGGTTAAAGTGGTAAAGATAGAATAAACTAAGATAAAATAATACTTAAGAAGATAGCAAAGAAAAAAAACGTTTCTACAAATACAATTGTCAGCACTTAAATGTTCACAGGATACAGTTTAAAAACAAGAATGAAAAGGTTTAAACATAGTCAGCACTTACACACGTACAGTAATCTGTAACAGATCTAGCCTAGATCTAGAAACCCTCGAAACTTGCCTCTGCTTTTGTGTAAAAACCTGAAAAGTAAGGCTTAAAGCGTATACATCATCATGGCAGCCACTATTGAAATGCAAACACACTCATGGCCCATGGTAATATCTCAAACTATAACACGTGGTTGACTGTATCAGCAGCAGCTTGTCTTCTAGAGGAGAATAGTTGTTTGGGAGTTGTTGTTTTTGAGACATTTATATTAATACCTTCAGTATGTTGGAGGTAAATTAACTTCACCCAGACTGCATGTGCTTCATTTTTAAACCTAACCACAGATTCTGTAATTTCAGGCCTATTTCTTGTAATTACAGAGCGTATGGAATAAAAACTCCTCTAAAACCTATACTCTGCTTCTCCAAATAGTCCACCCCTCCCTCCGTAAAGCTTTGTGCGAATTGATACTCTCAACAGTTTGTGGATTTCGTACGTCAGGTAGGACATGCAGTGCATTTTTATCATGACATGTCAGTCAGTCACCGACGGTTACATAATCAAGACAGCCAGTATCTTGACTGTTAAGATAGTGTAACCCACTCGACTGTTGATTCAAACATATGTCACGCCTATACAACGCGAAACTCACCGAACCACAGACAGTCATTTAAAGCCTTCTGCATTTTTACATCATATAGGGAACAGAGCAGCAACAGTCACATACGTGTCAAGCCTCATGACCGCTGAGAGTTTATAATACTGTGAATCCAGGATTTCAGTCTAGCACAGGACTAATTCTGACCTTGGATGATTACGGTGATTAGTAATAATTGCAGCTTCGGCCTGTGATTATAATCCTCTGTGAACGTGCTGTGTCTGCAGTGTGTAAAGCAAAAAATGACAGACCTGCAAAGATGAAGATAGTCTGTCCCCTGATAATTCTAACCCCATGCAAATCGAACTCAGTGATTTCAGCCTAATTTATATTTGGTGGGTTTTTCTTCTGCTTCTTCTTTTTCTTCTGAAACCACCATTTGTGGTTTCTCCTTGTCATGTGAGAAAGAAACGGTAGTTGATTGAACACCATAGTTTTGGATGCATTTTTTGTGCTATACTTCCACATTCTTCTTTCCTGATCAGACGGGTAATACCTGTAAAAATGTTGAAATTATATTGTAATAACTGTAATAGTGGTTAGCGGTGAGTCATGTAAGCGCCAAGCAAAATGTCATAACTTACCAGGGCTGCACGCACGCAAATGTGCCACCATGAGCTGCCTGAAAACATCATCAGAAAATTCATCGTGAGGCAGTTTTTAAAGCCTGAAAAACTTTACTGAAAACCCCCGTCACTTGGCCACACAAAAACCCATAACTGTGCGGTGTCCGTTGAGCTTTCATAGGCTAAAACTGACTTCAGAGGTTATGACTTAAGGTGGCATGAGATATGGTGCTTGTCATCAATGTGCAAAACACAGAACTGATGCTTCTCCAGGGCCCTCCTGCGACTCTTCTTTCAAATGTCATACTAAAGATTCAAGGATAAGTTCACCCAAAAATGAAAATTCATTCATTATCTACTCACTTCTCATGCTGATGGAGAGTCAGGCTTACACACTGTTTCGGTTGACCGAGTCCACATCTACTTGAGTGCTGCGAAACTGTTGCTCTGAAGCTCCTCTCTCTCTTTTGTGGACTGCGAAACGCCACCCGACTTTCCATCTAATTTAATGCAATTAGACAATGAGACAATTTTTGTGTGATTAATCTCTGTGTCAAAATAGATTTGGGGAGAGTTGATCATGGGAGTTGATGTCTTCATTGTAGAACAACGAATCTATGGGATGTGACTCAGGCAGTCAGTTGTTCATGGATGAGGTAATGTGTTAAAGTTTTATTCACGTTAGTTTTAGTCATGTTCACCGACTTCCTTCCTCCCTCTCTGACGTGTCATCAGATGTTTCCCTGTAAGTTCTAGCTAGCGACAAGCGACCATATGAGATGCACCATGAATGAAGATTTCTCTGGGTTTAACATTGTTGGAAACATTTGGGATAGCAACAAAATATATAACGAATGTGTAGTCGTTGTTTTAATCTCTGGAAGTCTACATTTTCCCTAAAGATCAGAAAGAACTGAAAAAGAGTGTCGAACCCAATTTATTTTTGAGGAAGACAAAATGGTTGGCACAGAAATGGAGCATCGTAAGTCTCTGAAGCCAGAAGCAAACATGATGATCTCAACAAAACAAAAAATGTGCAGTTTCATTTTGAGCAGCATTGTGGAACAATTCCCTGTAAACTTCCATGTGCTGTTGAGTTAAATCATGTGCATGTCGAGTGTTTTGTTGGGACCTGGGCTGAGAGGAAGGGGTTAAGGCTGTACGGTTTATTTTGGGCAGGTGGGTGGAGGCTGTTGGAATGTGCCTGAGGGAGGGTGATAATGTGGCCACTAGGAACCCCAGATCCTCAGCAGAAACCTGGCGTGCCTCTATCAGTCTGCAGCAGTTGGAGCTCTTCAAACTGAGAACTTTTTCTTTCTTTCTGTCTTTCTTTCAAGTTGTGTCATTGGTATAGCCAATATTATGTACCCTATGGGTTCACCACACAAAACCTTGTAGTGAATCCAGAAGAAATAAGCCGATCAAGGAAAATGAGTGCAGCACAATAGCTTTAATGAAAGTTTAACACAAGCTTTTTACACCTATCGAGGTCCAAAGTGCTATGTAGGTGAGAAAACGTGCACATAAACCCCACTTATAGGTGATGTTTGCCCTCAGGCTGTATTTGGCTCCGATATATCAGCCAACCTGCATTCCTGGTGGATCAACCGGCCACCTTCTCCTCTCCACACTCTCGGCTGAAAGGTCAGACTAAATCAAGCCAGGAGGCACTGTCTGTAAGGATGTCTGATTACGCTGTGGTTTTTAAGTGAATTAATCAAACGTATTCAAGGCTCTTTGCCAGCGGCGTCATATCTGTCTGTGGCAGCAGAGTGTGGCTGAATTAAATAAAGAACAAGGATTTGTACAGATATCAAATTATGCCAGCATGGTTGGATAATTTTGTAATTGAAACTGATTTGCTTTGCTGCTGGGGTGCCATTTCAACTGAGTTATTTCAGTGATACCAACGCAACACTCCCCCATACATCTGCCCCTTTGGATGTCCATATCAATATCACTCTTTGCCTTGCTCTCTGCATTTTTACATCCGGTTAACGTCAACGGTCCTTTTAAAGTTAGTGGTATACATGCTATCCGACAGCCAGTTGGCTTGCATGCATCTGTTCCAATCAACCACCGGTCAGATGCTGCTAACGTTTGAGGAGAAGAGAAAAGTACATCTTGTCACCCTCAGTGATATCTATACATGCAGAGACTGTTTGTGGGAAAATTTTTATCGTGACAGTTTATTCAGTTGAAAGTTAAAATGAGGTCTGTAGATTATGCAGAGTAATGGGGACATTGTTTTTGGATACTTATTGTGGGATTTGAGATGTATAATTCAAGGCTTTGAGCACCTCAAACAAAACTCATGTACTTCCATTGTATTTGAGCAGAAGAAAAGAGAAGGGCATCTTAAAAAAAACCCTCTAAATATCCACCAGTAAGAAGGCAAAATATGCACGTCTTATAAAGTATGTATAAAATGACTCTTGGGAAAAGTCAACATTTGGAGCCACTTGTAAAAGTGGAAATTAGCAACACATGAATGTTGCTACTGTACTTAATTTAAATTAATAACAGGCCACACATCTCTCAACAGGCTTTAAATACACACACATTTAATTAAGTAGTATTAAAAAGGCATTGCAATTAGTATTGTCTTCATCTTGATAAGAACTAGAACTCTGACTATTTTGCCTTAGCTACATTAGCTACATATGCTACGTTAGCTACATTAGCTACATATGCTACGTTAGCTACATAAGTACTGTCTTCATCTTGATATGAACTAAAAGTCTCACTATTTTGCCTTAGCTACCTTAGCTACATATGCTACGTTAGCTACATAAGTACTGTCTTCATCTTGATATGAACTTAAAGTCTCACTATTTTGCCTTAGCTACGTTAGCTACATATGCTACGTTAGCTACATAAGTACTGTCTTCATCTTGATATGAACTAAAAGTCTCACTATTTTGCCTTAGCTACGTTAGCTACATATGCTACGTTAGCTACATAAGTACTGTCTTCATCTTGATATGAACTAAAAGTCTCACTATTTTGCCTTAGCTACGTTAGCTACATATGCTATGTTAGCTACATACGCTATGTACATGCTACATAAACCATGAATCTAATAAGGGATACAGCATTGGCACCTTCAATGTTCAACTATGTTTACTAGTTAGCCTACCCTTCCATTTTAAAGTTTTCTTGCTAATATTTAGCCAATAGCTATATGGATAAACTTGTTAACTAGCTGTTGGACTCATTAAAAAAGGATAACAAAAATCATTTAATGCTATCTGTTCTCCAGAAACACCATAGGTCTTTGGCTTCAGAGCAGCTCTTTTATCAACAAATTAATTGTGAATGTACGATTAAAATCTGGTTTCATTATTAATGTTGTCTCTTCAATGTTATGGTTTACATTACTATAACTGCCCCACTCCGCTGCCCCCTTTATAAACAATATCCTCCTCAGGCCAAATCGTCCAGAGGCCATGAGGAGCCTTTGAAGTCTCCTCTCCTGTGTCTCTGTCTGCTTTAAACACCAGCAGCTGGGCAGATGGAGCCCAGATGGACAGTAAAGTAGGGACGTCTTTAAAAATTCATGGCACTCACCATGATCAGGGCGAATGGAGGGGAGTTGGCATTAAACATTAAATTGCTCACGCACACACATACATTCATTGGGAGCGGGGGGAGGGGGATGTTAGTGACTACAGGAAGTGTAGCTCGAATAAGAGCCAATTGGGAGCGACACTTATTGGGATTGCCCGTCAGGTTTCTGCTGATACAGCTGTCTGATAAGTGCTCGCTGGGTTTATATTCCTCTGTTAGTTTCGTCCAGGCCTTTTGATCTGCTTCAGGGTTGTATGAATAGGCCAGACTGTGTTGTTTTTGTATTTTATATGAAGTTGTGCATTTTCACAGCTGTAGATTTGTTTAGTTAAAGAGCAGGGGGAACATCTGCTGAGAGCTGCCTTGAATTTTAGAATCAAAAGTTCATACGTTGACAAAAATCATGCAACAGTCAGCTTGTTGTCCTTGTTACATCCTCAGATCCTCTGGTCCTTTTGCTATTAATGAATAACTAATGTATGTTTAAGATTTACCAAACTGTGACTTTGCGCATCTTGGACCTCCTTCTCATTTTCTTTCGATCTATTTGCTTGGATTTAACTCATTATTTAAGATTACGTTAACGCCAGTGCAACAAACCATTTGAACTTATCACATCAGCTGGAACCAGTTTCCTCAACTTGCATCTGCAGGAGTTGAAACTAATGAGCAGAGGGGGAGTTTTTATCAAATGTACAATGTTCTACAATGTGTGCAGCGATCTGCATGTAACAAAAAGCAAACAAGAGGTTAATGGGTCCTGTTCGTGTCATGAAAACAAAGGCAGGCAGAGGCAGCATGGGAAGACCTCTGAAAGTCTTCCTGTAGAGCAGAGGAGGAAAAGCGGGAGGGGAAAGAGTCGGTGTGACTGAAGGAACAGAAAAAAAGTCAGTCAGTTGGCGCTGAGTCTTGAACCACTGCCAAGTAGTGTGTGTAGTACACGCTCATTTTAACTGTGAAGCGCTGCAGAGCATTAGAGTCATGTCCAACGCCTCGCCTGCAGTGTGGAGCTGATGTCAGAAACTGTACAGCCATGTGGATTCTGGAAATTGGCAGGGGTTCAATGCAGAGGAGGAGAGGGGGGTTGGAGCAGGAATGTAAACAAAGATTGCATAAAGGCTGAGGCTAGCTCTTTCGCCCTGTCTTTTTCTTTGGCTGTTGTGTTGTGTTGTACGGTATTGATTGAATTCTGGCACGTTTCTTGATTACGGGTGCGGTTACTCCCTCAAGCTTCCTCCTGACTTGAGTGTGTGGAGGCCTTCATATAGAATGAGGAAATGATTATTTTGATCCAAGGAGAGTCGTCCTGTTGTGTGCGAGTCTTAGTTTTGTTTTTTTTGTTCTTCCTTTCTAAAGGAAATGTGTGAGCGCTTGTTCATCTCTTGCTTTTCCCTTATTGTGCCGCAGATCTGCACTGAAAGGTTGGAGTTGTCAACAAATCAAGCACTGAGTGACATCTTTTCATTCAACAACTCCGTAGAAAGCATTCATTTGAACAAAAGCAGTGCGTGCTGTCACCTTCGCATGCTTTTGAAAAGGTGGCCTCTGTGAAAGCATTCATTCTTGAAAGAATCGATTAAGAAATAGGTCAAACACAACTAGAGACACTTAGATGCACATTTTCAAGGTCTGGATCCTGTCAGTCAGCAGCTCAAACAATATGCAGTGAAGGGCACACTTTGCTGACATTGTGTCATGAAAGCCCCCCATGAGTGCTATGATCCATAATCATCGAGGCACATTTGACCCTTGTGACAACACACGGCTGCTTTGTCTTGTCAGTACTATAATAGCTAACCTCCTTTAGTTGTGTGGGCACGGCAGGAGGTCTGAGTCGTCGAGCTCTGTTCAGACAGAAGATTCAAACAGGGGTTTTAACTCATATTTCACATCAGACTTTCCACTGAGTAAGTAAGTGGCGTAAATATTATGACAAAATGTGTCAAGACAGTTTTGTTCATTAACTTGTGTTACCTTTAAGTTTTGACTGAAATTGGCAATTTGCTGATTGTAATTTTAAAGGCGATATATTTCAGCTTTCTGTTTTCAAAGGTAACCGGTGTTTTTGACCACTAGTCACGCTGTGGAGCAGTGTTTTTAATACTGTATGGTCTCATTTCCATCCAGCAGTTCAGTTCAGTTCAGTGCAGTTCATTACACTTCAGAGCATTTTATTTTTGTGTTTTCATTCTCAAAAGATGGGGATAGAACAGAAAGAACCGCTCCTTGCCGTCCGGTTTTTCCGTTAAGCTTTCTTGTTGAGGTACCTAGCAAACTGATCAATACTTAAAGGTGGGGTTATATTCTGATTCTCAAGAATCAAGACAAGTCTCCATTGTTGTTTTTCCAACAGCGGGAAGCAAAAGGGGTTTTCCCTGAAGCCAGCTAGTAATAACCGCGCCTACATGTACGAGTCCTGTTCGCAGTGGAAACGCAGCAGATTCAGTGCGTTCAGTATATTTGTTGGGCCAGAAGAATACACACAGAGCATTTAGCTGAGAAACTGTGAATTTAAAGACTGTTGCTCCATGCAGAGGACAAACCCAGGGGTCGCTTGAGGTCAAACTGCAACCCATCAACATATTGATCAAGCCACGTGGCAACAGCATCTCAGTCTCTGATGAGCCACATGGACATACATCTGCCCTGCATGTGGCTGGGTGTGCCAGATATTTTGTTAAGGCCATCATTGTTCAACCATTACTCTCATTGCCCTGCTGATCCATGACTCTGATTGACGGCGCAATCATCCAACCATGTGTCTTCCCTGCAGCACAGCAAGGTGCTCCATGTTGAGGAGCAGCACCGTGCACAATGTGCCTTGTTAGCCTCCCCAGGTCAGATGAAATATGTCTAGATGTCTTTGTCTTGTTTGTATACAAGCACTGTGACAGACCTTCCCCTGAACCTTCAGCTACCCTGCTATCTCCATCGCCATCTTTCTGCCTTCAGACACAAACATTATCACGGCATCTGCACTGGCGCTGCATAAATACCTTCAGTGTTCACACAAACACTCATTAGATTATAATCAAGGTCAGAGTTTTTCTGCCATTCTGAAGCGAAGTCGAGGTTACAGATGTACCTCTTATAAGGCCTCGTGCCAGAAAATACAGAATAACTGATACTGAGTGCAGTATCGGTTATTTAGCTGCTCTCTTTCAACATGTTGGTTTATGATCTTTAATTGCTGTTACACCCACTTCCCCTCCTTCAGTTTGAGCTGCTTTGCCCTGCCCAGTTTTGGCATCCATCATCGTGATACTACTCATTAGCGTCGCGGTTAGAACAGATTGCGCACAGCTACATACATCAGACTCTCAAGGGCCTTGGGAAAGCTGGCTGCTATTTCTGATTCTTATCCAAATGAACAAGCCATGGCAGCTGATGGCAGCAGGCAGGAATGGAGTGCATGTGGAGCGTGGGATAGTGCTCATTCTGGTTGTGTGTTCTGTCTTCATCAACTGGTTTTCACCTTTTTTCTCATGTCGGCAGGGGATACTGTATATCCAATTATATCTGTCAGAAGCCGAGCATAAAAATTCTTTGGCAAAGCCTCGCAGACTGAGGCCTCACTGAGAGCTTCTCACACTGTAAAGACACCGTATCCTCAGAGATCATTGGATTTTTTCCACATCATTGAATATCCAGAGGTGTAATCCAGCATGAGAAAAATCCTAGTGTCTTGCACGTTAGACATTTATAGCAGAATATATTTATAGAAGTTAATGTTTTCAGTTTATGTGGGAGAAACGTCAGGATAGAGTTTATTTTATAGATCTTGGATGAACACTTCTGAAAACTAAAATCAGGTCTGTGGAGCAGCTTCCTGTGTATTATTCTCAGTCTTTTTCTAACTTTCTTATCGCTTTCTTCTAGTTTAAAGGTAAATGTGGCGGAAGCAGATAAAATGACATCAGATACAGTCAGCCGCGGCTGCTGGCTCCTCATCCTCGGTCGATTGAGTTGAATTTTACGAGGTCGGCCGGTCAGTTAGGATTATGATGTGCTTGATCCCGCCTGTCAATAAAACACTGTTCGATGCATCTGCAATCGGACAGCTCTATTGTTGCTGTTAATTGTGTGCATGTGGGGGATGGTGAGGGGCAGGGCGCGGAGCCGAGGAGACAAAGATGGATTCATTATAGATGTCAGTTTACAGAGACATGTCAGTGCAGTTTCTGTCACGCCGCTGTCAGCTCTGTCGACTGACTGGATTAAGTTATTTTCCAATTAAACGCAAGACGCACAAGGAAGAAATTAAATTTGGTACTGACAAAGTCAAGAGTGATGGCTTATTTCCACTGTATTTGAGACACAAAGAAAGCACTTGCAATATATTTTTTTTCAGCCTTGTATATGTAAAAAATAACTCTTCTTCTTCTTCTTCTTCTTCTTCTTCTTCTTCTTCTTCTTCTTCTTCTTCTTCTTCGTCTTCTTCTCCTTCTCCTTCTTCTCCTTCTCCATCTTCTTCTTCTTTGTCTTCTTCTTCTCCTTATCCTTCTCTTCCCTCTGGTTGTTGTTGTTCTTCTCCCTCCTCTTTTTTTCTTTTAATTCGCTCCAAACCAGTTGATGGAATCGCGTCTAAATTGAATTGTTGTGCGATGTTCACTTCACATTCGCTCGACAGTTACACGAAAAACACAGCGACTGTCAGATCTGAGCAGTTGGCCGTGCTAAACATGTTCCAGGAGTTATTTTGTGATCAAATGATTTTGGTTTACCTTTTCAGTTTTAGCCATGTGTCCTCGTCATTTCTCCTTGTATAATGATTGAGGGAGTCTCAGTGCTAAATGTCATTACCTTTCTCTCTGATTACCTCTGTAACCTGGTTTCTTTGAGTAAATGTATGTAAACGCACTGTTTGGTCCTGAAGTGCTGATGGCGAAACATGAACTAGGGCACAAAACCAGCAGCTATTTTTAACAGTACGTTGTAACGACACTGATATTAAACTGGCTGAAATTGTTTGCATTCCTCATCCTTAACACTCTTTATTATCTAGTGATGGATGACATGACAGAAAAGACAAAGAGAAGGAAAAGTCTTCAAAGGACGGAGACGTGACGTGGGTGAAAAGTGTCGTGCAAACAACAGCAGAACACAAACCTGAGCAACAATAGACAAGAGAAAAACTAGAACACGACTTGTCACGTCAAGAATCTGATTCTTTTTTGATTTGGTGGTGAAGCAGAACAGACGGATTAAGAAATCAGTTGAGCGTCATTTTGATATCTGGTGACTCACACAGTCTGGATCCAGTTACATGATGACTCAGTCTTACACGATAAGGATATGAAGACATATTGTACATCTGGTACATCTAAGTCTGTACAAGTCGTCTTATTTTGTCACAAGCTATTTCAGATCTCCGGCTCTGTTGGGATTAACACTTGTGAGTTGGTTATCTTGAAAAAAACTTGCATAAAAGTCCAATCTCAATACAATGATCCAAAAAAAGAACAAATACAGCAGCTTTCCGCTTGTCTTCTGTACCTCAGTACACCCTGTTGTGTGTCACTGTGTCACTTGACTTTGACCTGCAGCTTTTGATGAAAACAAAAGACATTTGACTGTTTTGTGCCTAAAATAGTAAAGAGACTCAACAGAATCTCGGCTGCATTAATGACCGTGCCAATTCGGTTTATGAGCCTACTGTGATGAAGGTAATCGGATAACAGCTTCAACAGTCGGAGTATAGACTTCAGTGCAGTAAAATTGAATTATGGGCTGAACCCACTCAGAGAAATTCCTTCTGTACACAGAAGAAACTATGTTTTTACTGAAGCTAAAGCTGATGAACCACTTTTACAAACCACATTTAGACTTTGACCATGACCTCTCTCTGAGCTTTTTTTCACCGAGGATATCCTCATGTTGACAATAGAGTTATTTTCATTATCCAGAGTGAACCTCTTCTCAAAAACAAAGCCAAAAAAGACAATTCACTAGTTGTTTTAGGGCCCAAAAATATTGACTTAATCTTAATTTCCTCTCACCTGAAGTGCTATTCATGCATCTAGATTGTTTTGAAGAGAGTTGCTGAGATTTGTAGATGCTTGCCTTCTCTCGAATATAATGGCATAACGCCACCAAAAATACAGGTTAAATATCGGTTACTCAAGATAATAAAAAGACGGTAGTGTGCAGCTTCTCATGACAAGATGACAGAAAAAAAATTACTTTTTTTTGTGGCCATATGTGGGATGAATTGTAACATGACGTGAAGAATGAGACCTTCCCCTGTCTCTCTTGGTCGCTTGTACAAACCTGTGGACGATTTGTATATGTTGTTTAATGCTGCTGGACTGTGGAGGTCCAAAGGATGTAGCTTTACGCTCCGCTACGCAACTGCAGCTAATGTTAGCTTAGAAATTGCGTCCGCTAACATAAACTAACGACCGGCTTCCCCTTTAAGTGAACAGTTATTACAGGATTAGAGTAAACAACAACATCATGTGTTCCTACTAATCACATGATTAACAAGCGGTGAATTAGGGTTTGAATCATGAAATCATTTTTACGTCACTGCAGGCATTTTGTTACATAGCTGTAACTTATACATCAGTCATCTCAACAAACAGAGGCGAAGCATTGCATTGTGGGATTAAAATAATGTTCATGTCATGAAACCACAGTCTATTTTCTTTGTGAGAAAACTGACGTGATGTTGTGCTGGTGGTTGTGTTTTGCTCCGGTTCATTAATGGCACTCGTAAAAGAGCTTTGGTCTGGAACAATGCAGTGTTTGAATATAGCTGATCATGTGTTCATGAGCCGTATCAAGACCCCCCCCGACCCCTCACCCCGCTCGCCATACATTCCCTTCCCCCGCTGTCATGTTTACATGTGTGTGTGTGTGTGTGTGTGTGTGTGTGTGCATGTTTACATTTTAGAGACTTTCCAGCTCTCTTTATCAGCTCTGTGAGTCCACCGCTCACCATTGTGTCTTTTTCGCTGCAGTTAATTTGCCACACTTAAAAGTCTGATGCACAGCAGCCTTACGTGAATGAGACAGCCATATTTTTCCATTCCAGTCAGGCAGGACGGTGTGAAAAAACAAGATCATACTAATCTCTCTCATGAGAAGAAAAACTCAAGGATTAATATGAAGTTGTGAAACTTGTCCTCCAACATTTGGTTAAAGAGGATTTAGTCTCAGTGTAAACCTTGTGTCTGCTGCTTGTTAGTCCTTGTGATTAACAATTCATAAGAGGCACGGGCGAGACTTCTGTTAAATAAAATGAACATTGTGCAAACGGAGGGTGAAATTAACTCAATGTTATCACTCTGTTTCTCTAATAGACCGTCTAAACACAAGGACTCACAACCAAACAGATCTGTTCATTTCATGTTCCTTGAGGCAAATACAGTATTAAAAACTAACCATAAAGAGCCTTAATACGGAGATTCGTTGGTTTATTCTTGCTACAACTTGCAAAATTCAAATTTGACCTTGTGTGTTTGTGTGTAGTTGTTTGTGTGTGTGCCAGCCTCACCTCGAGGTGATCGAGGTGATTGGCAGGTGTAAGGGAGCATGTAGACGATACCCCGGCCTCCTCTCAGTTTTGGTTTTCAGTTGCAAAGCCTCCATTATGTGCTATGTGACACTTGTGTGCTGCTGGCTTGCTAACTGCCATTTGCATTAACGGTGAAGTGAGCCCCTCCCCCGTCACACGCACATATACAACCCCCCACCTTACAGTATTACCTACCTCCACCACCATCACCACCACTTTGATGGCTGCAAAGTTGCAGCAACAGGCTGCTCTTTGGTTACTGATTATATTTGCAGTATAAAACCACTTGTTTTCTGGGTCTAAGGCCTGTTTATAATTTATCTGCAGACGGGCTGTCGCTGACCTACATACACAGCCACGGCGGGAAACTATCAGACAACAGTCAAACACTAAATACTTGTTCAGATGTGGCTGTGAAGTCTGAAGTCTTGGCACTTCAGCAGACAGCATTTGGTTGACTTTCCACTGTCACCATTTGTCGCCACAAATCTGTCTTTGATGCTAGTTCGCAGTTTGCCTCGACGAGATCGGCTATTTTTTTTTCATTATTTGTTTCAAATTGTGGAAAATGCTTTGTCTTAGTTTTAGAAACTCTGCAGCCTATTCAGATATCAAGAGATTTGAGGTCTTCTTGTCAGCTCCGCAGTTTCAGTGGACGTCTTTGTTGCGGGGCGTGAACTGGCTACCAGCGTTACCAGTTGGCCCAGTTTCTAGTCGTTTATCTAGTTTCTTGTCAATTATCTGAATAGCAAGGCTTTAATCCAGGAGTGGCCCCTGACCCAGTGCACATACTATAGACATGACAACCTATGTAAGCCTACAATAACCACACCCACTGCCGCCTGATAAAGTCTGTACATGCATGTGTGTATGTGTGTGTGTGTGTACATATATAACGGTTATATACTGTGCATGGAGAGAGAGCAAGAGACACACAGGTACAGAAGAGAGAGATCAACAGATACAAAAAGACAATGAGAAACTAGAGGTATAGAGAGATAAGGGATATAATGGGGGTGGGGGTGGTTAGTGGTCTTGCTGGTTGGACAGGATCCTGATTGCAGCAGTTAGTCAGGCAAGAAGCCTCCAACAACTATTGCCCTTTATAATGCAGCGAGTCCATTAGCAGCTTGTGTCAGAGCCACAGGTTGACACATGTGTTTTATGAAGAGTGATGTGAATATTTGCACCCATCAAATGATGTCATGGCATTTTCCTTCTTTCAGTGTACATTAAGGATGAGGAATGCAAACAAGACTTTGGTTATGTGTATGTTGTTTTATCTTTATTTTTCATTTAACCGTTATTTTACCAGGGGTTCCTGGTCTAGACAGCAACAAAAAAATGTTCGAAGTTAGACAGAAACATTTTTTTGGGGACAATTTTCAACCAATTTTGCTTTACAATGTTGGAAATATATGCAAATGAACAACAGACAACTTCTCTCCATTTTGTCTTCACCCAGAGCCCCCCCCCTTTTGCTGGTAAAAATATCGAGTGAGTGACTTCGGTCACACTGTCCAAACAAGGAAGTGCTTATAACCATAAACCAAGATTCTCTTACTGCCAATCTCTTGCCTAAATTGCTTTCAGATACATATTTTAGCTGCAATAGAGAAAGATTATGAACTGGAAGCCGCCATATTGTTTCAGTAAAGTGAAAAGAGGCTGAAAAATTGTTAGAATACATTCATTGTCCAGCTGAAACAGGAACATTGTCTTTGATCTCACCCAGGAAAATATAAACACAAACATGTAGATAAATGTTACATATCCTGTTTATTGTTTATTTCTCAACTAAAATATTCTCAGAAACATATTTTAGTGCACTCTTTAGGTGTAATATGATATTGTTTGTTACCAGCACCACCAAACTCGCAGTATGTCTTGTGTTTGTTGGTCTGGTCAGGCGCAGTGTATTCTGGTTGTTGAGCAGAAGAGAAAACCACAGCCCTTCATGTCTTGTTTTCTCTGGTCATGTAGCAAATTCAAAAGTATTTGCGGACTGTTTTATGAGAGGGCCATGATTCCAGCGGTCAAGTAATGAAGCTGGTCCCACATAGAAGTGTTCAGTCTACATTTTCATTACTGGCTGCAGAGCAGAGCATCTTAAGCGTGTAGCAGCATCGGTTTATTTTCAGCATTGAACTTGACGCCCACCCTTCTGTCGAGGTGTTAACATGGTTTAACTCTTAGCAGATTTTCTTTTAAGATGTCCTTTTTACAGTTATACATGTGAACAGATTCCGATGGCGCAGCATGCGTCATGTAGCAGTCTGATGTGCGGAGGAAGTTGTGACCTTCTGTCTTCGTCGATGCTTCTCTTGAGCGTACGCTTATTCAGCTTAAAGTAGCTAGAAAATAATATTTAAAAGGCAATATTTTAGTACTCATTGATTGGATTAATTAAAGAATATTTGAATATTTTTACACTGTACGTTATTCTATTGATATGTTGTGGGCTAAAATCATACTGTTTAAAGGAGCCCAGACGAGCTGATATTCTGGTTTTGGACAAACTAAATACAAACACTATCTCATATACTGACATTTAACCCAGTTTTTTTATGTGAACCTTCAATAGAACAATTTGATGCTAGAAACAAGGCGGGACACAGAAAGAGAAGGTAACAGCTGCAAGAATTTAGATTATAGTCACATATTCGTGGATACAAGCAGGATACCGTGTCCATGATCGTGTTAACAACGAATACTGAATGAGACTTGAAACTGGATATGCACCAGTAAGAGGGATACTGTGAGCATGTTAACACAGTTCACACTTCACTGTAGACTTGCAGCTCCTTCACTTGACAGGGAAACAGTGAAATGTATCAACACGTCTTTGAGCAGCTGTGAATGAACAATCATGTGAAAATTTCTGCTTTAATAGTTTTTTCAGTGTTGCTGGTGTCATACAAGAAAAGATTTATATCTTATTCTTATAGGATTTGCCTTCAAAATGTATTTGTGCGCTCCGGTGAGCAGCCATCTGACCACATCTGGAGCACCGGAGGGAAACGCATCAGATCCCCAATGTTTCCATGCGACAGTGCTCCCACTGTGCCACTAGGGAAATATTTGTTTGTGTGATCAGGACATAGAGAAAGAGAGAGAGAGAGAGAGCAAAGAAAAGCAACATGGGGGATGGGAGATGGGGGGTTAATTTCCAAGATTTATGGTGCGGCACTTCACGAAATGCATGCATCCTGTAATTAAAACTCCCCCCTTGCCTCCAGCAGGCCTGTACATTAGCTGGCATCCCCTGCCGCCCCATCCACCTCTCAGATCCCACCCCTCTGTTCCCCCCGACCCACTACATAACAAGATCTGATGGTAGTTCGCTGTCTCTAATGAGGGCTGAATGCCACAATGAGGGACAGGCTGTTAGTGGTTAGAGGCCACTGCTGTCACCATCATACCAGATTTCAGCTGGACGAGCCTTTCATTTTCATTTTCTCCAGTCGAGTGCGTAAAGCGACAGAAATCTTTCAGTAACTGACTGCAGTTTTCAATCCCCTTCACTTATTGACGTGTTGGCTTAGTAGCAAGAAAGTCAGAATTAAATTCAGTATGCAAATTTGGGTGAAATGTCTGACAAGCATGCAGTTTCTTCGATTGACACACAAACTCATTTAATCGTGATTTTATCAGTGATGCAACCGTTGCATGTTAGAGAATATAGCTGAAACAAGCAGCCGATCAATCAATTAGGTGACTGACAGACAATTGATTGGCAGCTCTTTTGATATTTGATTATTGGTTTCAGTCCTTTTTACGCAAAAATGTCCAATACTCTCTGGTTCCAGATACTCCAGTGTGAGGATTTGCTGTTTTTCTGTTTTTAAACGATTTAATATTTTGGGGGGGTTTTGACTGTTGGTCAGATAAAACAAGTTATTTGTCATCACCGTGGACTCTGGGAAATGCTAAAGTGTTTTTTTTTTAAGACTAATCAAGGAAGTAGTCAGCATAGATATTGAAAATAGTCAATACAACACAGTTGTAGGCCTAATAAAAGACATATTGTCAATAGGGCTTCAACTAAAGATGTTTTTCACTGTTTGTGAATCTTTCTATTATTCTCTCAATTAAATAATTAGTTGTTTTGACCTGTAAAATGACAGAAAACAACAAAAAACAATGTTGATTACTGTTTCCCAAAGCCCAACATGATGTCCTCTAATTACTTGTTTTGCCCATGATTCAAAGATATTGAGCTCTCTGTCACAGAGGAGCAAATAAACCAGAACATATTCATATTTAAGTAAATGTAATTCTTAAAAATAAATTAAAATGAATAATCCATTATCAAAATAGTTTGCGATTAATTGAATAGTTGACAACTAAAGGATTAATCAATTTGTTGCGGCTCTACTTGTCAGATTTAGTTTGTTGTATGATAAGTTGCACATATGAACAGCTCTGCGGTGTTCAACGTCTGTGCATAAGACTCTCTGTTGGTCTGTAACATTTCAGAAAAGAGTGAAAAGTGGCCACCTCTATTGCCTAAAGCCTGAGGTAACAACTTCAAGTTTCTTGTTTTGTCCGACCAACAGTCCAAAACCCAAAGAGGTTAAATATCTTTTCACAAGACAAAAAGAAGCAGCACGCTCTCCCAGTTGAGAGTCGGGGACCAGACACTGTTTTGCATTAATCAGAACAGCTTCTGTTAAGCTTTCTGTTATTGCCTCGGCCTCGGGGTTCGTTGTGGTTAGGCCCGCTCGCTAGCTGTCGGCTGTCATGTCTGTGTAGTAACAATACGCTGCCTTTGTTTGATTGTAAACTGTGTGTCATACCCTGTCATTTTCAATAACACATTATGAAACTCTGTGACCTCACTGTGTGACTTGAAGCCGTCAAGGCTCGTATGCGCCGTCTGGACTGGTAGATACAGCCCTGAGTCTAAATAAACACTGTATGAAGCAAAAATAAAACCGAATGATTGCGAGTCCTCTTTGACATATACTCAAGTCATAACAGTAAATATTTGCTTACTTTGAATTTGATACCTTCAGCGAGTCTCAAACAAGTTGAATCAGGTGCAACAAAATGCTGGGAAATCTGTGGAATGCTCCAAAAACACCTGTTTGGAACAAGCTCATTGGTAACAGGTGATAGGATCCTGATTGAGTATAAAACCAAAGCTGAGTTCTGGGCGTCATGCAGAGAGGCGTCCTTTCAGACACTTTGTTTCCTGCATTATGGTGACTTTAACAGCGTTTTTTTGTTAAGTTGTTTTAATTTTACTTTTATTTATCAGAGAACAAAGCAGAAAAAATCGTCCCCTCTGGCGTGAACCTGTGTGAATCTCTGTCATATAACGATAAACTTTTTATTCATTAATTCATGTTTTGCCCCTGCTCCTTTGAGAAGTTGTTCACACCACTGACCTATACTTTTGATAGCAAAAGCTCTGTCTGCAGGTTCATTAGGAATTAAAAGGTCTTAAAAGGTAACGTAATGGGGAATAGGTGAGATAGTCTGTCTGTCTAATATGACCCCGGGAGAGAGGGTGGTGTAAAACAGGAGTGTCCCAGGTAAATCGGGAGGGCAAGTATGAACGACAGGGCGAGGTTCACCCGTTTGTGAAACACATGATTATATAAAGTATATTACTACATCGGCTCAGGAACACTTCATAAAACCCTTAATGGTAAACACAGTTCATTTTCAAATGATGGGATTCTGGTTTTGTTGTACTTTTTTGAGAATCGGGGTTGTATAACAGTGCTGAAGTGTCCATGGGTTAGATACAGATGCTGCATCTCTGCTCGCTCACCTACGAGCGTTTCCAAGTTAGCATCAAGTGTGTGTGACCCATAACAACAAGATATTTCACTATCACACTGGAGAACTGGGCTGGAAAAACAACTGCAGGCTCAATGGCCTCACTGTACTCCCCCTGAGCGGGCGCCCCATTTTTACAGCTAACTTTCACCGAACTTTCCAGAGCCCGGGGCCCCGCCAGCAGCCAGACCCACATCAGGTTCTCATCAAGTCAGACCGGTCCACGGCATTTCTTTATGTTTCTCTCTCTGTCGTCTCGTCCTCTGATCGTTTATTGGTTTCTCATGACAGATTCTTTAAAGATAACGGTCCAGATTTTGTTTTTTATATGTTTGCTTAGTAAACATCTGCCTGCCACACGTTATGGCACGTGTTGTCATGGTAACAGTGGAAGCATTGAGAAGATTTTCCGTCAGATATTCACCCTGGTATTTTAAAAAAAAATGTATTTGCTGTTGTCAGATATAAAATCATGAGTTGTTGCTTCATCTTTCTCTCTCCTCTTCCTCTCCACAGCTGTATGAACTGGATAGAGACCCAAAGAGAAAAGAGTTTTTGGACGACCTCTTCAGCTTCATGCAAAAACGAGGTATGTAACCATGTGTTTGTGTTGCTCTCACTCATTTAAGTAAAACCTACATCCTTTCTTATCTTGTCATGTTATATCTCTGAGCCAGTGTTACGGAGTAGTTGGATACATAGAGAGGATCTCCCTCCCTCCCCCTGTCTCTCTCTCTGATATACGACACAGCACCCGCTACTCATCTTTCACTTGCATGGGTGGGGTCTTTATTCATTTCGGAGATGATTGCTTTATGGCTGCGCAGCCCCTCGTCGTTCCCAGGCTATAACTAGAAGGCACACATCGTATCAATGCCTGGGAGTGGATTGGTTTACCTTCCCATCCTGCTGCTTGTCCACACAACTGCCTGACAACGCTACACACACACACACACACACACACACACACACACACTCTCACAAACACTGACTCAGCCATCGTTCAGGGTCTTCACACAGATGACACACACAAGAACAGCAAACTAAGACAAAAAAAAAATCCAGTTTGTCCTAATCCGGACCACTCATGAGGGAATTATGAATTGTGCAATGATGTATTTGCATGTATTGGCTGCAACGACTCATTTCCCATGTTTCCACCCTCATAAATACCATGAACCTTGTTAATTTGACTCATGGCTTGATCATATCAACGTGCAGACGTTTGGCATGAGAGACAACAGACATGTGCTCACAACTGAAAAACCACCAGCACTACATGTTTACAGTATCGGAGCCACCGGCAGTGGGCGGATCTGACGAGTCTGCTCTGGGAATGTGACAGCGCCATCTGCAGGTCGTACAGATAACTTAGGCATTACTCCTTTATGTGGAAATGGAGGATTGATTATAGTTTATATTAAACATGGGCCTGTTAGAATCACTATGTGAAGGGAAAAACCAAGATTAATGAAGGCTTTGATTTTCCTTGATGGGAAAAGGACATTTGTCACAGATTAACTCAGAATTGTAGGTATTGATTAAGTCTTGTCCCAAGGCATTTTGAGTCAAACTTGGTTTGTCATTAACACACACTCATGTCCTCTCTAGTTTGATGACAAGAATGACCTGGTCAGGTTGAATAATGTTAACCACTCAAATACTGGGTGTATATTTTGAGACACGCATTTAAATGCTCTACATGTTAAAGTTAGTTCACCCAACATTGACATTTCAGTTATTATCTGCTTACTCTCATGACCATGGAAAGTCAGGTGAGGTTTCATAGACCCCAGAACAGAGTTTCTGGAGTTTCACAGCAAAAGTTTGTTTCCAGATTCCTTGTACAATCCCTTCAAAAGTCACGACTGAATTTTGATACATTTGACGGACTTCCATTGAAGATCATGCAGGTGTGCTCCTTGCTGTGTGTTTCTTCTCAAGGTGAAAAATCAAAAGAACATCCAGCCCGAGATAGCTTCCTTTTCAGGGGGAAGCAAATGTGAATGTCATGACACCTCAGCAGCGTCATTCTGAGTCCTGATCAGCTTAAAATGAGTAATTGGCTGGTGAAATGGTTAAAGCAACCTCTACCTGTCGTCTGCTCTTGTGTCAAACCCCAAAGATTCCCAGCAAGGACCAGCGTATTACACATTTCTGCTGATATGAAAATGAGTTTCCCTGTGTGTGTGTCTGTGTCTGTGTGTGTGTGTGTGTGTGTGTGTGTGTGTGTGTGTGTGTGTGTGTGTGTGTGTGTGTATTATTCCAGGAACCCCAGTGAATCGTATTCCCATCATGGCCAAACAGGTCCTGGATCTGTACATGCTCTATAGGCTGGTAACAGAGAAGGGCGGCCTGGTGGAGGTCATCAACAAGAAACTGTGGAGGGAGATCACCAAGGGACTCAACCTGCCTACCTCAATCACCAGTGCAGCCTTCACCCTCCGCACACAGTGAGTACACACACATGCGCGCACACACACACACACACACACACACACACACACACACACACACACACACTGGTGTGATCACACGTCACGTCTTTTTTCTTTGATCTGATTTGTAGCTGAAAATCTTTCTTACTTACTTAGTGACTCTTTGCTGTTTGTTTGGATTGAAACTGTCAGTTACAAACCACAAGCGCCTGTAAACAAACCGTATTGGACAGTTTTGATTTCTGTTATTCTGCCAGAATAGAGATCAATAAAACTTCTGATTTCTGTATCTGTAGCTATCCACCACTCTCCACACTCATAAACCGTTTGTTCTGCTGAGCGTTTCAAGCATGTGGAGCTGCTGGCTATC
Organism: Pagrus pagrus; assembly: GCF_965226575.1. NCBI lineage: Eukaryota > Metazoa > Chordata > Actinopteri > Spariformes > Sparidae > Pagrus > Pagrus pagrus. The sequence continues at coordinate 21,921,641 of NC_140190.1, forward strand.
GGATGTCAACAACCATTTCGTTTGACCAATTAACCTCTGTGTTCGAAGCCATTTCCTGTAGTTGGTTCAAATGGCAGCACGCTCTCACTCCTCATTAGCTGTCTCACAGATCCATTAATATCAGAGTGAGAGCTGCAATTTCAAGATTATCTTCAGGAGCATCTCCTTCTATTGCTACAAGTTATTGTCCATCACTCAATATCTTGTGTATATCAGAGCTGATAAAGGGTACTACAAATTTAATTTCATTCTGTATTTACTTAACGTTTGTGGACTTTTAAGAGACAAATTTATGAACAAATGGTCAAAATAAAAATGGACTGACAACTTTTAGTTCAGTATTTCTGTGAAAATGTTGTTGTCTTTGGGGCGCCCCAGTGGCTCACTATAACAACATTGTGTTCCCTTCAGATACATGAAGTACCTGTACCCATATGAATGTGATAAGAGGGGTCTGAGCAACCCCAACGAGCTCCAGGCAGCCATCGACAGTAATCGGCGGGAGGGCCGACGACAGAGCTTCGGCAGCTCCCTCTTCACGTACTCGCCCAACGGCACGCCCACCATGCTCTCGTCGCCCAAGCTCCCCACGCCCAGTGTGGGCCTGCAGGTGGGCACCAATGGGGCCTCGCTGACCCCCATCCATAAGATCAAGAAAGGTGAGATTCAGCTGGGGAGAACCAGCAGTTTTTCTGTCAGTGTGCTCAGGGAGGAATGACATTTTTATCCTGTCTGCATTACTCATTAGCAGTATTTAAGTTTGCTTGAGTTAATTCCCCCGTCTCCCTCTCTGTGGTGTCGGGTCAGAAGAGGAGGCAGGCCATTCGCTGCCGGGAATCGGTATGGCTCGTTTGCCAGTGGGAGCCTTTGCGGGTCAGTCGATGGCTGCCGTGCAGGCGGCAGCGGCTCAGGCAGCAATGGCGGCTCAGGTGGCGGCTCTGGAGCAGCTGAGGGACAAGCTGGAGGCCGGCGAGCCTCCAGAGAAGAAGATGGCACTGCCAGCTGAGGAACAGCACCGACTGCTGCAGAGAGCTCTACAACACAACCTGCTAGCCATGACTGCTCAGATACCCATGAACATCCGCATCAATAACCAAGGTACTGAACTCACGCTGGAGTTTCCAAGACATTCAGACAATGTGAGCATTCTTCCTCGCAGTTTGTACCTTAAGACATTCTTGTTAGCTCACCACAAGCCACAGCACCAAACCGTGAGGAGGAAGGACTATATGTTGACCCGTTTTACTTATAGAAGCAGATGCATGCATGCATGCATACAGAACATGTGTGTCAGTCTGCGTGGGGATTCCCTTCTTTGATCGTATAGCAGTGTTTGTCTTGGTTTCTGTCTATCTGATGGAACACGCAAACTGTTTCTCAGTACTGACAATACAGGTGACTTCAGAGAAATGCTGAATTTCATGTTTTCAGGAAATGTTTCTGTTCTGAGAGAGTATTGTGATTTTGAGTTGCTTAAGTTTGTTTAGTTTATACACAGTTAACGCTGGACTGAAAAGACATCTTGTAGTCTTTATACTGAATAAAACTACATGATAAGTGACTGTTTCTACATCTCGGTTGTCTTCCTCACAGAAGCCAGGCAGGACTCGGCCCTGAATCTCACCACCAACGGCACGAGCAGCATCAGCATGTCGGTGGAGCTCAATGGAGTGGTGTACACTGGTGAGTAACGCTGTCATGTGATGAAGGAATTCCAGAGTGAATAAGCATAATTCATAAAAACATGGCTACTGGTAAGAGGAAACACGTATCAGCGAGGGAACAGACTTTGATACAACACCATCGCGTGAATGCCCTTCCTTCCTCCATCCGCGGGGTTCTTTTTCTTTTGCAGTGTACTTTCCACACTTATTCCAGTTGCAATGTCGTTACCTAGAAAGAGTCACCAGGGGAAAAAAATTCTCTTCTTCAAAAAAGTCACCTGTTGCCAGTTTAAGTAACTTTGGACAGCACCAGGTTAGCTGTGGGGAAACAAGCAAATGAGTGTTTTTCCCCAAAATGTGCAACTATTCCTATAAGTTTGATTTCAAAATGGAGATTAATTTCAGCAGGCATATTTTGTATTCTGACCTTCATTTTTGGCCTTCTTGTACCTTTCTCTGTCCAGGTGTTCTTTTTGCTCAGGCAGCAGCAGGGTCAGCCTTGTCCGGTGCGTCTGGATCGTCACTCTCCAACAAGACCGTCAGCAGTCGCGTCGTAGCTCCACAGCAGCTGCAGCAGCAGCTCAACACACCTACCTCAACCTCCAGCAACTCATTGTCTTAACAAACCCCCCAGCCTTTCCCCGTTTATTTTTTTTAATTACCACGCTAAGTAAAGCCAAAAATCAACCTCATTTTCTACATAATCTATGCCAAAAAGAAAAGAACCATAAACTGTACAGACACAAACTGAAACTCACATCACTTGAAGTACACTATCTCAGGTTTTCTCTCACCAACTCACCTCTCTTGTTCTTCATAGCCAAAAATGATTTCGGAAAAAAAAAAAAACTATCCCAACTGAGAGCCAGTATATGCTAAACAAATATGTATGCACAACCTGTGAATTATTTATTTCTGCATAAATGTACAGATTATCGGAGAACAAAAGAGAAGGTAATAACTAGAAAGGGTAATGCACTGTTTACACACAGACACAGCTACTGATTGACAGCGATGTTTTATCCTCTAGGGGAGAGATTTTTTTATTTTATTTTATCTTTTCATTGTCATTATTATCATTATTGTTATTCTCCTTATTGTGTTTTATCATTTAAATCTTTAACAATCCTCTCACTGCAGGAAAAAATAATCTATATATTTAGAATTATATTAAAAAAAAAGAAAATATGAATATCCTCTATTTTTAATCAGAAAAGCTTTAAAGGTATATGTTGTTTCTTCAGGGCATATAACAATGTACCGTTGTGACCTCATTTTGTGGAAAACCTTATAACCTTATTCACATGGCAGCCATTTTGGATCTCTGTGTGGAGTGCAGGTCTGCGCTCCTGTTGTGTACCCAGATACACATCAAATCAATAGCTGAATTTCAAGAATATGCAGGGATATTGGTTCAGTTTTTAAACACATTAGGTCCGTTATCGATTGCTACCAGAGTCTAGGTAGCAGCTGATTAGCTAGAATGCTACGTCGCTGACGTCCCTGCTGAATTAAAGCAGCTTATGTGGCTCCTCTTCCTGAGACCGCTTGCTGATTTTTATCCAAATCCTCACCTGTTTGTTGACATGAAGCCAGTTCAATCCACATCTACGCCAATCTCGCATGTTAATTGTCAAGCTTAGTGTTCAAAATGGCTGTTTGTATGATTAAGGTCAGTCGTGCAGGAGGGACAATGACCTAAAACCCTTGTGAGGTTTTTTCCTCTCGCTGCACCTAAACACGCTGGACTGTCTGAGCCTCAGTGGCGTCCACACAGACTCTTCCTGTTGTGAATAATACATTTTTTCGATTGTTCTCAGGTGTCCGTCTGCTAATTGCTTTGTACAATATCTTGACAGCACAGTGCTTTTCAACATCTTTCTCTGCAGAAAGATCAAATTTTTATCCTTTTTTCTAACTCGGCCTTCTAGTGGAGTGATTGTCTTAAGGTCAGATTCATGCCCGTATTTGTAGATAAAGCCCTTCAGCGATCGGGAGTGTTGCGGGAAAGCTGCGATATCCTGTTGTGAATTCACAGGAGTCATGTATCCACTAAATCCTCATCATTGTGGAGACGCTCACATGGACAATCAGGTGTCAGGAAACTTCTGGCAGTTATTTCAACTCGTTTTGTTGTTTTGCTTTTTGTGTTATAGATTACAGATGCTGTTATTTTTTGTTTCAGCTTTGTGTTTTGCATGACTTAGTGCTTCTTCTGATCCAAGTGCTTCTTATCCTGGCCTGTGACAAGGACTAGCTCGTCACCTGTCAAGGATATAACCGAGAATGTCTTGTGATCCTCTGACTGTTTTGAGATGTTGCTTAATAGGGGCTTTCGACAACTTGAGCTCAGAGGTAATCGTAGCTGCGACTTGTGTCTTTTAGCGTCTGCGCGACCACTCATTGAGGTTAGATTTAAAAAAAGTTAAATCAGCCAGAGTGGAGATCATTCAGAAGTAGTTGTGTCTTTCAATCATTCAGCTTTTTGAACTTTAACCTGTGTTACCTCTCTGGACTGTTGGCTGTTAAATATTGTTACTCAACTCCCCCCGACCCCACCCCCAACGCAAAGCAGCCTCATTCCTACTGACGTTAGGAAGTAAATCAGGCTTTGTATGTGGGTGCTGTTCTGAGGCCTTAACACAGCATGAGATGACCAGAGAGCAAGCAGTACCTCCGTCTAATCAGTTTTTACTGTTCCAGTCAAATATCACCAGATGGCTGTCGCGGCTTTGATTCTGGACTCGCTTCTTGGTGGGAAATCACCACCAGCTGCTACACAAACACTGGTCAGTTCTGAGAAGTAGTCTTTATACTCAGGCAGCCAACGACTCTCATCCAAAGAGACATATGATCATTAAAAGTGAATCTTAAAAGTTTAGCAAAATCGTGAGGCACAGGAGCGACCTGTCCGACCTCACTTGTTTTATTACTTTCAAGGAAGAAAAATGGAGCTTTACGTGGATTTTTTCAAACGTTTGTTAGGGGCAGAGACGATATCTCATTGGTTGAGTTATGTTTCAATAAAGCATTTTCTGAGGAAATCCGATCAAAATATAGAACATAAAATACCAACAGTAATGTTTTTGTTATCAGTCACCATAGCTGAAGGTGAGGCAGGGGGTATTTCATTGGTTGCAATCTGCATCTACACTGCTAGATGCCCTAAATTCCACACGGTGGACCTTTTAAAACTGACTCACAAACTGACTTATCTACATTTAGCTTCTTCACAAAGGGTCGTTGTAAGGGCTGCGGTCGTTCCGTAAAAGTCTTTTTTGCTTTGGAAGAGTGTCTAAGTGGCAGCCATTTTTATCACCTTTAGCCGAGGGTAAACTGGATCATCTTTTAAGAAAGTAACAGACATAATGTCATCCCAAGCGATTTACAAATCTGTGACGTCGTCACAATGTAAAGTCCTTTCTGGCGTATGCCTCAGGCGAGCGATTCTCTTTGGACTGAAGAGAGGCCATCTCTGCGTTCACTTTCTGACTCTATAAAAATCTGTGGTATCTGTCAGACCAACTTTACTTATAGAGCGCCTTTCGTGATAATGGGTGATAATAACAATAATAAGTGCAATGAGGTTCGAGGTCAGTATAGAAAACAGTGGTGAACAGAGCTTGGTTAGTGGTGAAGGGGTCGACACACTGGCGTCTGGGCGGGCAGGCTTAAATAATTAAGGAACTCTGGCCAGATGTTCCCGGTTACCACAGAAGTACCTCAGCTCCACCCAGCTGAGGGTACACAACACACACACACATACAAACATACACAAACTACACAGGGCGCTGTGGCCATCGCACTATAAATAAATAATCATGTAGAATCATTGTGTCATACTAACCTTCAGTGGTTATTACACATTCAAACAGAAACATAACTCCAACAACTGTTACCTTCCTCCATTAATCCTTAAGCTTCCTCCGGCACCTGACCTTCAGAGTGAGCTGAGATGTTAATTATTTGGAGAAAGAGTCACTGATCTACCAATAAACATAGTCAGGACAGATACTGAATGTTTTTTCAGTGTCAACAGATATGTTATTTCAGAAGCTCCAGAGTTTATAGTTCAAATACAGAACTTTGTGAACCGTGTTACCGAAGCTTGTTTTGACAGTTTAAAATAATAAGTGCAAACCCTCAAACACCCACAAACAGAAGTTATAAAAAGGCAGAACGACAGTTGTAACAGTTGTTTCCTGCAGGTGGCACAAGTGCCAAAACTGCAGCTTTTCTCAGCTAAAGGTGGCACAGTTTGGATAACACAGTCTGGTTTAACTTACCTGTCGTTGGTGCCACTATGTGTTTTTGTTTATGAAGTCTATTCAGTCTATTTTAAGGCTGATGTTAAGGCAGCAACAACATCGTCTAACTAGCTTTCACATCAGCTTTCTCTTTCCCCTACATCTGCATTATTTTCACTGGGTCGTAGTGTGATGCTGCTTTTTAAACCCGACCACAGAGGCTTAACTTAACCAATTGTTTTTATATGTGAGAAACATTTAGCAGAACTGAAACTGCAGTCAGTGTGAGATTACAGCTTTGTGTCAGCAGCCTTACATCGGTGGGAGATCATACAAAGATATAGATAAAGAGGAGATGCCGGTAGTCAAATGCATTGTTTACATAATGATTTTTGGTTTAATTTTAAAACTCACATCTTGGTTCTCAGTGTAGATTTGTTACAGAGGAAGGCACTTTATTTCTACAGTGAAAAATGTAACTTATTAAACAGGCTCTGCTTCCTCACTTTAGACGGATGAGTTGTGTCGACAGCCGTGGACAGATGCACGCTAATGCTTAACTGGCTTTTCTGCATTTTTCTGCACATGTAGCTAACAGAGGTCATCTTAAAATCTCTTTATCTCACAATCTGGGTCTTGTTGCTGTAGTGTCGGCATTCTTTAAATTAGCCAGGTCACATTACAGTCGTCACATTTAGATCTTTTTGCCTTAGATCAGTGGGTAAAGCACTCATCCATACTTGCTTACAAAGTCTGCGAGTAACTCCAGAAACAGTGAAATATAGAAGAAAGTGAAGTTTGAAGGCTCGTAGCCGAACTTTGAAACAGACATATAAGCTGTAAAAACTTAATTCATTTTATTAATCATTATGACACAACTTTAAAAAAAAACAACTAGAAACGAATGTTGCGCTCTAATCGAAAACACAGTATCTGCAAATCATTTCTTCAGCTCTCTTGTACGTTTAAGTTAAGAGAAATTCATCCCTAATTAAATACTTTTTGAATAGATGATGTAACCGTAGCTTAATCTCATAAAATCTCATGATTTCCACTGGAGTCGGAGGCCAAACAGACAGCAGTTATGCCTATGAGGCTAGTTAGCGCTACTTTATAGGGTACAACAGACTCAGTTAGTAAGATTTTGAAGCAGCTATGTAGACGTTTCTAGAATGCGGTAATGTGTAATGTATACTTGCTATACTAACCTTTAGATATATAGGTATATATAGGCTGTAACTATGACAAAAAGACCCACAATTTAAAAAGAGATGAAAAGAAACAAACACTATGCGTGATGCTGCTCTAAATCTCATATATTCCAATGTTTTTGCTTTAGTGAAACTCAAAAAGCCCAGAATTTCCCTCTGTTTCTGTCTGTTTCTGTATGAGAAGCAGATGTCACAGTAGCTGGTAATAGCTGACAATCAAATAGAGACATGCTGAGGCTGAAAGCATTGGGTTGGGGGAGGGCTGCTGGAGATAACAAAATTCAATCAATACTGATCTAAAGGATCAACGTTGCTTTTTTTAAGATTTGACCCTGCGACCTTTTGGCCCCTGAGGCAACATTCAAGCACCTGGCCCCCTTCAGTGGATCCATGTTTATTGTATATCTATTGACAGGCTCTGTGAGGTATTTGCATTTGAACAGCGGAGGTACTGCAGCTCTCTCTCTTTCAGTAACGTGTGCGGCAGCATCTTTTTAATTGCGTGGTAGCGACAATCAGGGGACAACACTGAATACCTCCAAACACTCTGACATCCCTTCATCTACAATCGAGCCCTGTTTCTACCTCAAGAACTGAAGCTTTGGCAGATTTATTTGCCTCAGCCGCAACTGAGAGGCCTGTTGAAGGTCCGCGCAGGAAAACCTCATCACAACGTTGTCGATAAGACTTTGACTTCTGAAACAGGATTTAAAAACCTCAGGCAATCAGATATCAGCTGAAAAATGTGGCTCTCACCTTTAATCAATTTCGGGACCACAGATGTCAGCATGGATGCAGACTCAGTTCAACCTCTTTACTGAGAGCTCCCCTCAGTGGAAGGTTTTGTTATGACGCACAATCAGTTAGATTTCCTGAATGGAAACATTTCCTGTATCTGTGATCAGGCAGGTTCCTCCAAATCTGGTATTTTCAGAAACACTGGAACAATGTAGGCTGAGAAAATGTAATGTCTTCAGTACGACCATTTACTTTAAAAATAAAAGGCATATTTTAAGTGTTCATATCTTTATTTCTTCCTTGTTGAGGTGACAAAGCCTCATCAATTGCGTTTAGATCATCATGGAACGGTAAAATCAGAGAGGTCAGTCACTTAAAGAGCGTATTTACTTGTTAAAGACACAGTAAACAATCATTAATCAATCATCCTGTGTTCAGGCAGATTCCTCCACATCTGGTATTTAAAAAAAACATTAAAGTAGCTTTGAATGGTGGATCAGTCGCAACTCTGCGTTTTGAGCAGATTTGGTCTCAGGCTTTTATCTTCAGCTGCATTTATGTGTCTGTATGTTCAATCATAGGCTTCATTTCCTGTCACCATTACATTATTGTGTAAAAGCTTGCATTGATTTCAAAAGTCTGCTTGTTTGGTGCATTCATGTGCTCTTGTACAGATCAGAACAATGACTTAGCTGGACTAATTTCATCAAATGCTTTTTGTTTGTCTCTGAGTTTGATTTCCCGACAACATAAGTAGCAAATGTAGTGCTTTTGTCTGCAGCTTCCAATCAGCACAAACCCTCTGAGTCTCTGTGGCTGTCCTGCTCGCTCAATGTCAAACTGTCATAAGAAAGACATTTAAATATTTGCTGCTTTTACTCCCACCAGAGCTGTAGCTTTAAGAACCTTTTGAAATAAGTCCAGAGTGTCTTGCATGAAAAGGTTTGCCTCTGACTCCTGTTCCCACATGTTGCCAACATGAGACATGCTGCGACATTTACGGGTTAAGGTGCATGTGGGGTTTCGGGGCTCTCGACTGGACTTCACCACTGACTTCATGAAGAAAATGATGATGAGAAATAACAAGATGCCTTCTGCTGTGACAATTGTATGAATTAACCTGTATTACTAAGATTAATTAAATAGAATATTTCTAAAATATGGCTTTTTAGGGCTGTGAATTATATCATGTTTATATATTTTATTTTGCTCTCTCCTTGCTTTTTAAATTTTTATTTTCCTTCCTGGATTTTGCTGTAGCAACCCCGGCACACAGAGATTACATTTGGAGCAGATTAATTAATGATTATGATAATAATGTGATTACTTTGGGGAAGCATGTGACTTGATGTGGGGGGCTTCACGTGTCTTCGAGTTAACTTCAGAACTTTAAAAAAAACAAAGATCTTGTCTTTTACAAACTTCTCAGGAAAATCTACCTCTACCTCCAGTTTGATGCATTTAACCCAGTGAGGGCTCAAGTTACAGTTTAGTGGGTACACAAAGAGGGCGGGCGCCAGGGTCCGAAATGAACTTCAACGTACCAGTACAGTACTTCAGATACAGTGGTGATCTCATGATGCACATGAGGTTGTATTGAGAACAAGTATTGTGGTGTATTTATGTTGTTATCTTGGAATAAACAGATATAATCGTCACCCTGTAGGTGAACTGACGGGTTCATTTTGGACACTGAGGTGGCTTCCTCTGTAGCTCTGTTTTTCTCTGTGTTACAGGTTCGTAACACGTCTGCTGTTAAGTTTTGGAGGGAACCTCCAGCTCAACAGCTAACTACTACTAGTACTACAAAAAGTACTGCTTCTAGTACTACTGTTAGTACTACGGATCGTTTTTTCAGTCTATTGATGTGTGCTTATTCCTCCTTTTTTTTTCTATAAATGATTTAAATTTTTTTGATGAATGGGATGTTTCCCGGTAACCACGTTAACAGTGAAGTGGCGGCGGGCAATGCAACTGTCTTTATTTTATTTTTTTTCCTTTTTGTTTATTTTATTCTTGTTTTTGAAGGGTGAAGAGCTATTCTTGCCTATTTACTCAATATGTGTTTGTGTGAATACTTTTATTTTGAATCTGAAATTAATAAAATATCACCTTTCTTAAATGTTACCAGAGCCTCAGGTTTTTTATTGTATGTTCCCTGAGATAGGATAACAAAAATGACAGTCTTTCACTTTTAATTGGTTAGCCTTGGTGTGAGAGACCAAATTTTACCTTACTAACTCAATCTTTTAATTGCCTTATAGTCTAGTTTGCCTTTTAGACATAAAGTATGTACTCCTTGACTGATAATGAGGGGATTAACCTGGGGAAATAAGGTACATTGAATTGTCCAAAACCAACATTACATTAACTTTAAATTACAGGGAATAAACTTAAAACAGATTCATAATCAACAAAATGACAGGAAAAACTAGTAGCTATATTTAAGCAAGTCACAGGGGTTATATAGTGTATACTCACCTAGCAGCCAAAAAATCTTCTAATAAAAACATTAATGGTCTTCACAAATCGCCATCCTAGTAAAAAGGGGGGAAAAAAGCAAAGCAAAGGTTCAACTTTTTAAGTAAACCTGTGAGAGAGAACTTTTGGGCAATAGAAAGTATTCTGACTGTAAACATCACAAACTAACAATAAAACCACTGAATGTATCATTACAGCCAATGACCAGTGGAAAAAATTAGCTAATTTAAAAAATAAATGATGAAGAAATACTATAACATCTTTGAATTATATATATATATATATATATATATATATATATATATATATATATATATTATAGTTAAATATGCTCTCAATGTACAGGAAATAGTTTTTAAACGTTAAATCTAAAAAAATAAATTATTATTATTACAAGAATGAAAAAAATAGTGCAATTGTAAGGAGTGCAGAATTTTCAGCAGTATAACTGGGTAGAGTTCTGGATTCTGGGTGAGTTGGCATGGACTGACCCAACTATAACGTTTTCTAGTATTTTAACTACTGAACCTGTTGTGTATTTGAAATAAAAGACGTTTTATGGAGGAAACTGCACTGTTGTCTGTATTGATCTAGAATCTAGATCGTCGCTCACACACACACACACACACGGTCTCCGGCCTGCAACGTGACTCCCGTCTCACGTTGACGCTGGAGTTTTCTGAAGCACCGCCCAATAACAGTGTCCGCGGTGGTGAACCTATCGCACCCCGGCAGATTTAAACGCACAAACTGATTCGAGAAGACACGGGGATGGGCGGGGCGACACCGAAGACCCGCCCTACTCTGCCTATGATTGGATAGCATTCATTCTCTCCTTTAGTTTCATTGGTTAGGGTAGAGTTACAGTTTGGTTTAGCCAATCAGAGGGAGAGCGGGGGCGGGTCTTCACTAATACTGAAACTAGCCGTGTGGAAAAGAAAAGCAAATAGTCTCAGCGATCACCTTCACCTCAGTGGAGCAGTATTTGTTTAGATGTTTTAAAGTCACATATAAAGAACAAAAATGAGGCTGAGGTCTCAAAAAACCATTACAACTTGTGCGGAGACGCCGAGGAGCAACCGCCGACCGTCCAACAAAGCGACGCCGAGACGAACGCGCCTGTCGGTGACCGAAAGCTCGCCTCAAACCAAGGTAACAAACTACGGTTTGGTACGATTCATTCATCAGCCAGCGACCTTTTATAATATCACCGTGAATGTTAGTGGTCGCATTAAACACTGTGTCTGTCACCAGATTCGTTAGTGGGAACCGTCCGGGCGTTCTGATGCTACGTAGCCCGGATGTTGGGTAGCTAGCGTCCTCAAAACAAAACAGCAGACGGCGATGCTAACTTGTTAGCTAGCTGCTGTTGTGTTGAAGCCTAGTTATAGGTGCATGGTTGAAGTTAATTCCTCCTGAGTTGTTCGAGTAAACGATGATATTTAAAGAAGGCGTGATAAAGTTGATTCATAAACTAAGCTAAGATATAATGCAGTCAGTCTTAACCTCACCCCCACGAAGGTTGTAGTGGTAAGTTTTTGTTGAAGCTGTTGATCCAACTTCACCGCCATTGTGCAGGCTGTAGTTTGTGTTTACATTACCCACAATGGACACAATCTTGTTATAGTTAACGTTATATTTATTAGCTATATTATATGTTCTGTTGTGTTTGAGTCTTTCTGTAGTGCAACTAAAGTAAATGGACACTTACCTTGTGTTGGTTGTGTATTAGAAGGAGCAACATGTCGTTTTGGAGAAGAAAGTTAAATACAGCATTTTATTATGTAAAATATTAATGAGGTGATAATACAACCGAAATATTTTATTTTTTTCCATAACTGAATACACAAGCTGTTCTCAGGGGAAAATAAGGTCCCAGAACACTGTTTGAAGGTAGAAAGGTGGCAGGGTCCGCCACTTATAAACAAAGTAAAACAGTATGAAACTGTGTTACCCTTTTTAAGGTTGGTTTGTTTATTCAGTCATGAAAATAAAGTGATCTTTCTCTTCTGATTCAAATTTCTTCCCCAAAACTACATAGTGCACCTTTTTAAGTTAGCTCAAATCAAACACATGGAGTAAGAAATGAACAATGACTGTGAGCTCACCACTTTTTAACTTCGGTTTCAGGATGCTTTCATCAATGTCAAGTAAAAACTGTAAACATCCTGCCCTGCTTTCAAAGAAGTAAATCACCTTGAACGTAGTAACCCCGTCCTGTTCAACACTTGGCTGCAAATTCCCTTAAAATTTCAGTGAAAAACAGTAATTCCACCACACGATGACTCTGTGTTGATAGATTTATTATAAAGGGCAGACATTTTGGTAACAAGGACCTTTTTCAAGACTTTCGGTCGACTTCTAATAAATCTGTCAGTGCAGAGTTGAAAACTGTGTCTAAGAATTTCTTCCCTGCTTTTGACTCATCTTGCACATCCTTTCCAGCCACTGAATGTTTACAACATGTAGACACCACTTAACTACAGTATTTTCCCTTGAGATTGCTCTACCAGGGTTTCATCCCAGTCTAGGGTTTATGGGTCGCATCTCTGAACCATAAACTCCAGACAGGTATACGGATCTGTGACGTGGTGTCTGACAGAGGATTGATGCTGCGGCAGAGGATTAAACAGCCCAGTAACATGTGAGAGAGGGTCCCAGTAAAAGTAGGTCAGCGAGACACTGTTGCGTGCAGACTATTTACACTGAGGACCTGGGCAGCATTTGCACGCTCTCTTCAGTAATTTGGGTTTATGGCTCACATGTGGGCATGTGCCGTTGATGTGACTGTTGCAGAATGAAAGAACAAAGTAAAATACAACAGATACATGCAGTTCAGGACTGAGGCAGCATTTCTGCTGCGTCGTAAAAAAGGGTTAAATCAGACGGTCCTGGCACTGACGTATTCATGTGCAAAATGAAAACATGATATTGATGCATAATCTTGCAATACACACTGATACCAATATTATTTTTCTTTTTGGCTATGCACTATTGATATGCCGGTATTACCTTGTGCAGCTCTTCTGAACAGGTTGTACTCTGTCATAGGTAACTTGTTTTTTTTGAATAGTAGCTCTAAAGCCTGTAAAGGCTCAGGCTTTATGCACGGTGCTGCACCAAGTCAAGCAGTCGAGAACACTTACTGAGGTAGTGAGTAACTGGAATTAATGCTTTTTTTAAGGTTATGGTATTTTAAGTGCATGTTTTCTACTTCAACTACACATGAATGTTTGGATATATTTTAGATGATATTCTTTCAATCTACTTATTTCATTCTGGAGAATTTCTGAAATGGTAATAGTAAGTTGTAGAAAATACTAAATTTAAATGCACTACTTTTGCTTTGATGCAGCGTGCAATCTCCAACATCAGTAGTTACTAAATATCAAATAAATGTAGTGGAGTTAAAGTAAAAGAGTATGCATGTAGTGTCATGGCCGTGTAAAGAATTAGAAAAAGGAAACACTCAAAAACATACAGGTTCCACAAAAATGTACCTGGTAAGAGTTGACTCTTCTAAAAAAACAAAAACAATGAATGCCTCCACATAATTGGCCAGTCAAGTCTTGAACTCCTTGGGTGTAGATTTCTTTATTAAAGCACAAACAGTCTTTCCCTAAATATCAGCAGATCGTATCGATACGTCTGTTGTGATATCCAATAGAGCCCGACCGATATATCGGCTGGCCGATATTATCGGCCGATATTAGGCATTTTCCAAACTATCGGTATCGGCATTTATAATGGCCGATAAATGAATATTTAAAAAATAAAATAAAAACGGACGAAACACCCTTCAACTATGTTATGAGTGTTGGCGTTCCATGCTTGAATAACAATTAAAAGAACATCCCCATCAGTTCTCTTAACTCAAATAAGCATGACAATATTTGTGACTACCATGTCCAGTTTTGCTGCTGTTACGTGTAAGCCGAGAGTGAAACTGACTTAGCTAGTAATTTTGATGTTCCTCTGTTCTGTTGTGACAATAAAACAAACAAGTTTATTTTTAAACTGCATTATCATATTATTTCAGTGAGGACTCATAAATAACTACAAATAACTAATGTTACGGAAATCTGTTTATGTTTTGTTACGCGTTTCTGGATTTATTTTTTTCTATATATATATATCGGCCGATATATTGGAATATCGGATTTTTAAATCACCTAATATTTGTATCGGTATCGGCCTTAAAAATCCTTTATCGGTCGGGCTCTAATATCCAAGTATTTTAATAGTTGTGTAAATGCTGCCGGTCTCATTGAACAGACGTTAAAGGGTCAATGTGAGATGTGCTTTTTGTGAATCCTTGTGATTTGACATTCAAACACGCTGAAACGAAACTCCGCTATCAGTGTCTCAGTTTTCATCATGACTTTTTTTGACCTCACTGTGTAGAATGAACCCACCTTGGATAATGATGACCATCACTCGGATGACGAGATTCCCACAATGACTCGGCGACCACTGCCCCGTGGCCGGGCGAGGAAGAGAGCCATCGCTGTTGATGACAGAGAAACAGGTGTGGTGGCAGAGTCCAGTGTTTCTCATCAGTGCTTTTTATATATTGTAACATTTTGCTTTCTAATGTTTCAATGACTTGTTTTGTGTTTTCTGACTGATCTTCCTCTTGTTGTCTAGATTTGGCCTTCAAGACTCCGATCAGGCCCATCTTGCGCCACGAGCACATACTGTCAGAGATCAACCCAGCGACTCCTCGTAACGCCACGGCCAGAAACATCTACTCGCCCATCGTGCGTTTCCTCACTCCCAGCAAAGAGAGTGAGTACAGCTTCTGTCACTGCAATTCTGTGTTTTAAATAAAAGCTGTTGGGCCTTAAACAGACTCGACTTATGTGAATGCAAGAACACTTGCCTGAACCGCTGCCTTACAGTTCACTGTAGGAGATAGTCATCCTGTTGGAGGCTGTTTTGGTAAACTCACATACCAACCACTGCCTAAATCGACCAGCTTCTTTCTGGTGGTTTGTGGTAAATTCCCACCCTGGTTACATCAAATACAAAGAACAATTTTAGCCGTTTGAATGCTTGGCAGGCTTTAATGTGGTGAGCTGACTGTTGGTATTTATTGTATTGGTAGGAGACTCCTCCTCGCTGTCCTGTTATAATTCAGATCCAGTGTGAGTCATTACTATTCAATTCTGAACGAGTCAGGAACAATGTTGATGCTGTAAACAGCTTTAACAGTGAGAGGCTCCAGTCCCACTGGAATGACAATAAATGAAGCATTGAAATCTCATCTCATGACTCATCTTAGTGTTAAGTTTCCCAGGTTGCTCAGAGATGAACAGACTCGTGTTGCTTACCCTTTTTATATGTGGCTCTTTCTATCCAGATGTGAAGTGTGCAGGCACTGAAAACAACGTGTTGATGAGCCCAGAGCAAGGTGTGTTCGGTTACGGCTCCATTGACCTTCTGGCTGGAGACGAGGAGGATGACGTCTTCAATCCGTGAGTATAAATAACGTTTCATACTTGCACTCCTTCACATTAATCTCATGGGAGTTCAACGTGTCAGTCTCATGTCTGAATACACGCCCAAAAGACAGCAGCAATATTACTATGTTGAGCCATATAACATTTTGTACAATTTTCAACACAGCTCAAGTCTGAGTTGAATGTTGTAAAACTTATATAAAGACGTGTACAAGGTCAAACATTGACGAGAGATTGAACTCATGCCTTGTACCGCCTTCTGTCCCATTCATGTCCGTTATGCACAAAATCAGTTTAAGAAACCGTTTCATAGACTGTGAAAGAGCTCATTTTGAAGGTGATGATGAGATCGATCTTCTCATATTACATCATCATATCATGACTGGGGATTTAAAAACACACTTATAATAATCTTACAAACAATCTTTACATTTAATAATAAATGTGTATAAAACTTAGACTTATTACAAGATGAGAGCAATGGGTATTAAAGAAGAGTCCTGACTTCGTCTCAAAGCACCCCTATTGCCTCTACCACTCAGCCCCGCCCCTCCATTTTGCATGTTCATATAGGTGTTGGGGCTACGTGGCCCTCCAAACGCAGGTTTTTTCAGGGGCACAGTGCAAACCGAGGGTTATAAGAAGTCATTGTTGTCGCCGTAAAGTATTATAATCCTTTTGTTTATAACAGCAATACAACAATTGCTACTAGTTTGCTGATGTCTTGCTTGCTAATGATGTACCTAATGTTAACTTGTTGTTACTGATTTGTTGTAATGCTCCATGTGATTTTTCTTCTATTCTAAGATCATTATTTTCTTCTCCAGCTTTAGGTTCATCAAGAACATACCGTCACAGTCTCAGCACTCCCAACCCCGACTCCGAGACATTCCCCCCAAGACCAGGAGCACTCCAGAGGCCACGCTGGTGGTCGACCTGGTGAGTTTAATCACCTGGAGCTTCTTGCTCTCACACGCACTTCAGACACAGGAATAGCCAACATGAAACTTGAACTTGAACTTGACTAATGAAAATTAACTTGTGATATTTTAACTTAATAAGACATGATGAACAAGACTGCAGTGATGTGAATGTGGACCACAGATAGACGGATCACAAATGAGCCATCAGCAGCTGAAATCCACACCAGCTGTGGCAGAGTAGGTCTCAGCAGAGTCTCGGTGTCTTTGCCAAACAGAAGGCCTTTCTCAGTGTGCGTTCTTGTTTCTTCTTGTGAAACATCATCACTCACAACTCGAGTCCTCTTCCAATTTAAAGTCCAAATCCAGCCAAGTACAGTCCAGATGACTGGATGCATTCTTGATTTTTGGCTCCTGTTATGTAATGTGAATAAGTTTTGATATTTATTCAGGCAAAAAGTAACTGCTTAGATTTTGAACATGTGACCGATGTGTCCCAACAATCCCTGTTTGGAAATGAGCTCTATTGGTTTTGGAGATGTGAAGGCGCCTTGGCAGCTAGTAACCCAGCTCATGATCAGTGTCGTCGTCATCATCCTGGGAGGAGCAGTCTTATCTATGCAAGCCCTCTCAGATCAGATTTTACACTGGCCCTGATGTCTCCATGGCAATTTAAGACATTTCATTTTAATTTTTGGATAGTTGAAATCATTTTTTCACTGGCAAGTAGTTGTGTAATCGCGGAGCCGAGCTGGTGATGTTGTGTTGACACGAGCTTGCCAAGTTCAAACTCCAAAGTGCACACCTTCGAACTTTGTGTACTTGGTATAGTATCTTGTCATAAAAGTAGTTAGTTGGAAGTACCTCACACAGTTGTTGCCTCAAACTAGCTGCACGTTGTTTTCTAGGGCTCAAACACAATCGTTGTTCTGGTTTTCTGTTTTCAAGACAGACTATCAGGCATGACTGTGATTGGAGCAGGGTTGTGCGGCGAGAGTGTCGTTGTCCTGGCTCGGGAATAACAACTCTTCCAGAGAAGCTTTCTGCAACAAGTTTGCAGAGTATTTGTCCTCCCCTGCTGGCAGCACATTGATGTTTGAGGAAACGAGCAATATAGTAGAAACTTTGGGGCAATGTGATGCGAGTGTCTCTTTTTTGGCCTATGTGACAGCACCCATTTCACACCAACATCAAACTTGTCATGTCAAACAGTGCTTATCAGAAAACAGGAAACATTTCCATTATAAGTATCAGTGTGGTGGCATTTTATTAATGCAAACACATTGGACAACACTACTGTTGACCAGCCAGTCTGACTGCTGATTGGCTACTGCAGCTTGATGTCGGATTGTGTTAAAAAAGTTCAGCTTTTTGCTACAGAGCTGCGCCATTCTTTTTTTTAAAGAACTACCCACATAATATCATCACCCACATGGATTTTTATACTAAAATAAACAAAGTCACCCTGATCTGTGTCATTGCAGGAGGAGACCCTGATGTTCAGCTCTCTGAGTGTTATCGACGAAGCAGAGTACACCTTCTACACAGCTTTCCAGGACAGTCAGTACAAGGTAACCGCCCGTTGCATGTGGCTGTTCACAAACCTGCTTTTTGAATCTGAAGCATGCTGAGCAAACGAGTGCAGATGGTGAGAAGAGTGAAGGGAGGCTGGAAGAATCACTTGAGTGTGTTTGTCCTCTTCAGTGAGGGATGACAGGAAGCAGGAGAAGTGGAGAAATAGCAGAACTAACAATAACACTGGTGGAAGATTGTTCTAACAAGAGAGACTCGGAGATTAAGCATCATTTAAGTTTTAGATAATTGAATATGAACTGAGGAGATAATGGAGGATATGTATTTACTCATTCTTTCATCCTCTCTGTTGCCAACAGGCGTACATGATCCTACGACCACATGTCAAAGAGTTCCTGCAGTCCATGGCAAAGATCTACGAGGTATGTGTTAATCCACGTAAAACTGACTTGTCTGATTGTTTATTGGTGCAGTTGGCTCGAGACAAGTTCTGTCTACAGTCTGTTTGTTTTCAGTGAGATGAGGTGAACTTTATCATTAATAATAATATGATGTTTGGTGGAATTTTAATTATTGTGAGCTTGTCTGATGAACTGATCTACTGTGTCTCTTCCACCAAACCTTCTCCTTTATTTTCATGTAATTCTTCTGAACCCGTTAATTTCCACCGTTATTCTATATTTCTTTGCATGTTAAAATAAATGACGCTCAGTGCAGTTTCTCGTGGTGTCCTTATGCCCGTTGAGTTCAGCTGCTGTTTGTGTTCTGTTGCAGCTGTTTGTTTACACGTGCGCGAAGAAGGAATACGCCGAGAAGATTCTGAACATCCTGGACCCGCAGAGAAAACTGTTTCGGTATGTCTCTGTCAGATCTGTTACCACTTGTGTTTCATAAACTCTTTGCTTGACCGCAGAGACGTGCACTCCGTCAGGTTTACAGACTCAGAGAGCGTCAGCCTGCTGCTGGTCCCGTCTGTGAGCAGCACACTGAAAACACACACTTTTCTAGTTGGCTGCATGTTGCAGCATTCTCTTCGGACTGGAAACAATTGAAAAAAGATGCCGTCGCTTAGGAGAAAACATTTTGTGGACACGGGGCCTGTCACATCCACAGTTGTCTGACAAACAAGAGTACATGTTTTGTTTTTTTTAAATGTCTATGATTTTTCCCTTGTAGACATCGTCTGTACCAGGACGATTGCGCCTGTGTTCTCGGCCACTACATCAAAGATCTCAGCGTCCTCGGGAGGGATCTCACCAAGACCGTAGTCCTGGACAACGCACCCCACACATACCCGTACCATGTAGGCACCAGAGCTGTGATTTAGATTACCTGTTTAACATTTTCATTGCATTTAATGGATATAGCTGATATTCTACAGTTTCGTTGTTATCCCATGAATGAAAAGACCAAAACCAACAATGTTAGTTCATCTCTTAGTCAGTTGATGACAATGGGATTTTTTTGATAATAACAAATGGATAAAATATCACTAGATGCATCAAAATACTTTTGAGATGTTATTGCCAGTCTTGTAAGTGAAATCGTATCATCTGCACAATGAAAACAGTCAAAAGATTTTTTTTGTTTTGGTAATTTGCCAGCTGATGAACACAATTCCCATCAAGAGCTGGTCCGGGGAGGCAGAGGACAGAGAACTGCTGAAGCTCATCCCATCCATGGAGAAACTCATTGCAGCAGTAAGTCCATCTGTTTATGATTATCCCCTTTGTTTGTTGAGTGGCAGAAATAAGTCACTGCATTGTTCCTGCATCCTGTATGGAAAGATCATTTTTTTCTTCAGCCCTATTTCCCTTTTAATTGTTTTATAAAATTCACCGTAAGGTTCAATGACTGTGATGGCTGTAATCAATAGATTGTAGACGTTTGCCTTCAGTGAGTTTTTTTATACTAACATTATAAAAGTTATTGTTACAGTCAAAATGTGTGGAGATGCACTGATCTGATAAACTAGGTCAGTCACACAATGTGAATGATCGATGACAAATACAGGATGTTTTTTTAAATGAACTGTAGCAGTTGGCTTATTTCCATGCAGTTGAGTTTGATTTGAGATGCAAAGATGGCTGGATTAAATGACTAGTTGTTAAAAATAAAATGTATTGGCAGCTTTTTTTATTTATTGATGTTTATTTACTGCTGCATCAATTTAGATCATTTGTTTTTAAACTGTTCACAATGAGTCCAACATTTTTATGAGTGCAATGCTAGACCATTGGATGTTTTGAAATTCCGGTGCCTACATTACCCACAGTGCAACATCCACTGAGTGACATCACTGGAGGCAATTCAACAAATTACATGCAGCTTCCTCTGGAGCCACGAAAAGCTTTAGACTACTTTTTCTCACATGCACAGTAGAACTCCCCAAGACCTGTAAACACACTTTCTGACTAGGACAGTATCTAGGATGTTGTGATGGACATTTTTTCATTGTTTTCAGATAGACAGACAGTAAAGACTTATTAAACATCATTTTATTTATAAAATGTCAGAAAATAGTGGAAATTGCCTGTTGTAGTTCTTCATTGCCCAAGTTGACATCTTTTTGTCAGGTGTTGTCCAACCTACAGTCCAAATCTACAAAATGTATTCAGTTAGAAAGCATCAAATATTCTGCTCTGAGAAGCTGGGCGTGGCTGATTTCTGGCATTTCTTTAAATAAAAATAAAGCCAATGATTTTATGAATAATCAGCTTATTTTTGTACACTTCTGTACAGATATTGTTATAGACTGAGTCTATGAAAAGAAATTGGACAAAATACAGTTAAAAATGAATTTGACTGATGGTATTTTCTTTTTTCAAATTTTCTTCAGGTAGGTTTAAAATAAATAGGTTTGAAAATTTAGGAGAAAGGCAGAGCCGGTATCAGATCGGTGAAGAGTGTATTTAAGCATCAAAACTGTTCGTAATGATAAATAATTGATCCATCAACAGGTAGAAGTTTAATGTGTTTTACTTCTATTGTTTGACGTGTGAACCAGATTGTTTTTGTACATCAGTTTTATTTCTTTAGTCGTGATCAGTGCAGCCAGTAGATGTTTCAGTGTTTTACCAGACCGTCAGTTGAGGATAAAACAGCTGGTTATCTGCAGCAGCATCTGCCTGTCGTCTTTCCTCCCCCGGCTTCATCGTTCAGTCCTGAATATCTCCTCTCGTGTTTTTTCAGGAGGATTTTCGGGAGGTGCTGAAGAAGAGGAAGGATCACTTCCACAGGCTGCTGTCAGAGGACTAACAGGACTCTCCTCCCTCTCTAACCTCACTTTAACTACTCTATGTGACTTTCACAGATCATGTTTGCTTTCTTTATGCTTTGGCTAAAAAGCAGAACCAGTTGGAACGAACCTGAATCCCGTTAGTTTGTGGTGGACCTCCTCTGTCCTCCCTGACGACTTTAAAGGACGGCACATCGGCATTTCAAACATGCTGCTGGTCGTTTGTCACCGAAACCCCCGAATTCTCCGAAACTCATTCCACAGAGCAATAAACTGCTCCCCAGCATTTGTGTATATTTACAAGACGAAACTTGAAATATGTTGTTTATAGTCAGGATTGTTATTTATTGATTATATTGCTAATCAACAGCTGTTATCTCTGTATATTTTAGATATGCTTTTTTATTAAATAAAATTACCCGAACAATAAATGGGAGAAAAAAAAACATGTTTGCTTTTACTTTTCAGCACACAGTTTAATCTGTCTCACGTCTGCGAAGAAATATTTGATTTAGTAGAAGAGTTACTTTTCTCAACGTGTGAGGGGATTGATGTTGATTTTGATGGTTTTATCTTGTCGACATCTTCCCGGGTTTTCAGTCACAACAGTGGTGCTGCCTGCTCTTCGTTTATTTCCTATAAAAAGGCTGCTCCTGCTGCTGGAAAAATGAAACTCAACACTTCCTGTGCAGCAGGAAGGAGCCAGCAGAGTGATAGAAGAACAAATGGAAAAGATGTGAGATCGGTGGGATCACTTCACAGTGCATTAATAAAAGAATACTATCACATGAAACGCCCTGCACATGTTGACAAAAAGACAAACACAGTAAACCAAACTGAAGATAGATGTGATTGTTGGCACTCTTTTTTTCAGATATCTACAGCTATCAAGAGAATATTGTGGCCCTGGCCGATTATCAGGGCAGATATTCAGTTTTTTCACAAATATTGGTATCTGATTTTTCAGCCGATAAAAAACTACTTATATATAAACTAATATATTTTAAAATGTGCTACTTTGACTCTGATGCATTACCTCTCACACAATGTCCTGCTAACAACACTGTCTGAATAGTAACACATCACAATTAATAGTCTATAAACACTGAATCATCTGAATTTGCAAAGTAACTAGTAACTAAATGTATCAAATAAGTACCTGAGAATTGTACTTCAATTTATTCTGTCAATAGTTATTGGAAATTTTGACGCAGTTTCATTTTTACTGCAAATGAATATCAGTCCCAAATATCAGTTTGCAGTCTCCTTGATCTCTAGTCATCGGTATCGGCCCTGATAAAGCGATATCAGTCGTCCCCTGGTAAAAGTTACAGTATATGCCTCCAGTATGTAGAGCAGTGGAAGTATGAGGCTGCAGGAAAGTGAAGTACAATTACTTCAATACTCGAGTAAACATACCTGATTTATGTTCCACCACTGCTTAAACCATGAGCCCACATTTAAAGTAAAACACTATCAAACTACTTGTGAGCAGCTTGTGAATCTCCTTTTCTTAATGCTGTGACAGTAATAAATACAGGACTCGGAGAGTAAAGTCATTAGTCCACATTACCCTCCTGTGTCTGAGTATTAGAGGAGTACTGAGGTTTAGTTCCAGTCTAAATGTTTACTGTCCTGTTTAGATAAACTCGTGTTTGTGATGGATGAGATTGTTAATGTTGAATGTGAAGGTAAACTGAGAAAGTGCTCCTCCTCCTCCTGCTGGTGCAGCAGCTCCTCTGGCTTTATTTGCTCCATATGGTGTTTGACATGGTACCCAGGAAGGGGGGAGAAAAAAAAAACTCCTGTGTGGGCGGAGGAAAAAGCCTAGTATTTTGTCCGTCCTGAAATTTGATTCAGAAGTTCAGGATCCTGGAAGACAAAAAGCAAACGGAGGGGGAGGGAAGAGAAGGACGGAGGGTTTCTGTTTTTTCTACTGCGAGAAGAGTAAACTCACCAAATACTCTGCGACCTCCGACTAAAGTAAGTCCATTTACACAGGAATGTTTCTGACTGAATAAAGCGCTTAGGCAGGCATTTCATGGAGCTGCATTAACTCATATTTCTCTTGAATGTGCTGTAATTGCTGCTGAATGGCCAGTAAATATAAGCTTTCAGAATGACTTGCGTCTCCTTTACGCACACTTTTAATGCGCGTTTTCGCCTCATTTGATTTATTTATCACCTAACGAGGCATTTCCTGCAGCCCTCGCACTGAACCAGACACGACCAGGCTCTATTTGCTTTGTGGAAGATGAATTATACATTTTTGTGTGAGAGAGTTGCCCAGCAGCGGGAGAAAAGTCATTTTTCAGCGGGGGAGTAAAAGCACATTGCCCCCCCCCCCCCTTTTACGCGCGTTTCCACATCCACGCCGACTCTGATCACCACCGAGATTTATTCCCCTCCGACCGAAAAAACGCCAGACGTGTCCTCCTAATTGCGCTCTCTACGTGGTAAAGTCCTCATTTGTTTTGGAAAAAAGGTGCTTTTGCGTGCCGATTCTGCGCCACCGTTGGATGTGCGTCAAAATCCATCCAGAACAAAACGCTCAAGATTCAATGTGCAGATGTTGGTGAAGCCTCTGAGAGAGTTCAGACCAACAAAGGCTGGTGACTGGAGTTACATTACATCCATTTGTCTGACGCTGGTGTTCAGATCGTCGCACAGTACGGATATTTTTGGCGTTTAAGTGGGAAGAAGTGACCGCAAATACTGGTAAAAGAAGTATCCAAGTCATTTATTTAAGTCATAGAAGCAATAACGCACTATTTAAGTACTCCATTACAAGTACAGGTACTGGATTAGTATTACTCAGATGTAAAGTATTGGCAACAAAATGTAATAGTACATATAAACAGTGAAAGTCATTATGCAGGATGTGGCTTTGTTGTTACTGGAGCTTAACCGATATATCAATAAGCCGATATTATCAGATGATATTGACCTATAAAAGATATCAGTATCATGATATATGAAGTGCGATATACACCAATATGAGAACTTTTAGTTTCCTTCAGAGATTATAATGCTTGGGATGATTTCAGTTATTAAAGTCCCAGAGAAGTTTAACAGTTTTATAGAGGCTGATACTGGGGAGCAAAAAAAAAAATATATTTTTTTTTTTTTGCAATTATCCCTCAAATGTGGTTATCAAACACTTTTTTGAAAACGTTACTACAGATACATATGTGGTGTAATGGAGGCAGGATATGTCACAGTTAACAATAAACTGGGAGTTTAAAACCTATCCACATTTTTTAGGGTATAAAAGCGGAGGCTGTGCGCTCAAGAGCGCTGAGATGAGGCGTTTGCAAAAAACGCTGCACGTATCTTATCGCTATGAAAATGTCTTGCCAGCCGCTGCTGTATGATCGTCGCTGCCCCTTTGCAGTTTACTATCAGTTTGTTGTTTATTTGACATCGGGACATCAGAGCAGGGAGGATGTGGGTGCATGACATGATCCACAGGAGACAAAAATACGCTGAAAATCATCACCTAGGCAGGAGAAAGAAAAAGAGCGACGGTGACGTCACCAGCAGCGATTCTGAAAAGTTGAGAGATTTTCAACTCAGATCGGCCGCACAATGAAGGCGGAGCGCTTGGGGAAAAAAGACGCTGGGCGCTGCTCCTCCTCATTGGGCGGCCGCCTGCTGCTGCAGATGCTTGATCCATTTTGGGAACAATTTTATATTGGCCACATGTGTAGTGATACCGATATATCTGCGAAAGGCCAATATCGGCAGACCGACATATCAGTCTACTACTGCTGTCGTTTTGAATAGTAACGTTTATTGTTGAACAGGAAAATATCCAGCCTCCGTTAAATGTCTTTGTCACAAGTGTTTGATAACCACATTTGAGCGATCATTGCAGAAAGTTTATCGGCCAAAAATCGAGTATGGGTCTGGTTCTGATTTTTACTTTCCTGTTGTTCTTGGTCAAGTTGAAGCTAATCTGAACATTGTTGGTAGTTTAATAACAATGCATCAGATTTTCTAAACCTGTTAACAGGGTTGAAAACTTTTAGAATGTATTCTGATACAGTTACTCATTACCTGGTAACTGACTACATTTTTAAAAATTATAATCCTGTTAGTAATCCCCATCATTACTTAATGTATCTGTAATCTGATTACATCTTTCCTGCTTTAACTTTAACAGAAATAGTCACCTTTTGTATCCTAATCCCGTCACGTCTCCTGTTACTCCACACATCCTGAAGAGTAACTACAGCTGTTAAATAGACAGGAAATGCAATTATTAGTGCAGTCGAAGTATAAAGTAGTTAAAGAGCTTGACTGATACATCAGTCCGTCCATATTATCAGCCGATATCACAGATCGTCATATATGTTTTCCGATAAGTTCTTGAGTAAATGTACTTTGTTACTTTGCACTGCTGGTAACACATGATTTATCTGATTTTTCCTCTTGATGACGTGTAGCTGAAGTTTCCCCCCCCATGAGAAATCTCAATGTTTTTCTTCTACATTAACTTTCACTGGATTTGCTCTGTTAGTGACGTAATCCTGCCGTGTGTTATTTCTGATCATCCCATCTGCTTTATAAGATTATAGTAGAGTTCAGGACCCCCAAAGGGTCCCAACATCTATTACAGAAACTTGTTTATTTTTTCTCACTTCTTTGGGACCCTGCAGACGGGTTTATACTTAATTAGTTAAATATTGTATATAGTCACCTCCCCAGGCCTCCTAAAATAGTCAAAATGGGATACTGGCTACTTTGACCTCTTAAGTAGGCCTGAGAAATGATATAATTGTCATTTTAAGACTATTTTGTCACCGATATAAAGATAATATAATAGCTTAATAATGCAAGTACACCTTCTCAACCCTTGAATTGATATGAAAACATAATTAAACCACAGAAACCAAAGCAATGAATGAAATGGACTCTTGGGGTTTGTTAACAAAAACTACATGTAAAGGCAACAGTAAACATATGGAGGTCAGAGGTCATGTATGTCATTTTTATTGATGAGTCGATAAGATAGGATCTGTATGATAAGTCATTAACATAATTATCATGACAGACCTACTCTGTAGGATCCTTACAATCTTTTAAAATCCTGGAAGAAATTAAGTCACTGCTCACAACCCACAAGCACAGTAAGACATTTACCTGAGACATGTTCACGTCAAGTCAAGCTAGCAGTTTCCCCATGTTTCCAGTCATCATGCTAAGCTAAGCTAACCTCAGCTAACCTCAGCTGTGTCCTGGCTCCAGCTTCACAGATATGATCCATCTTCTCATTTAACTTTTGGCCACGAAGTGAATACATTTATTTTCCAAAATGTCGAACTACAAAGAAGTTAACAGGTTTATTATCTTCTAAACTTCTCCTACCCTAGTCGTCCCATACTTCATATTTTGACAGCCTAAAAAATCTACTGAGTCTAATCATACTGGAATCAGCCACCATTAATGTTTTAACTTCATCCAAGGTAGTAATAACATCCAGAAAAAAAAAAACAGGAGGACATGACGTCAGTGTCCTGTCTGCATGATCAACCTTTGCAGTCTTAAATGTGCAGCATCTTTTGTATACAGGAACCACAAATATGTATCCATGTAATGTGTCCTAGTCATGTATAAGCTCCACAGAAACATGCATGTTATCAGAGTAAAACTGCAGATGATATCTTTTTCTTGAAGGGATTTTGTGAGGAAAACGTTTCAAGAAAACAAAAAAACTTCAACAATAACAATCCAGTCCTGCACAGGCAGCGTTACCTGACAGAGGAAGATAAACTCTGACTTCCCGTCAGTGATGATGATTGTACAACCACAGACATAAACTCATATCAACACTGATTTCCTGCAGTCCCAAAAAGCCTCTTTCCTCACATAACACAACCAGTTCTATCACTCAACATAACGACCCAATAAAGTTGAAGTTTTAAGGGTTTATACTTAAAGAAAAAGTTCGCAACAAATAGGTAAAAAGTGGTTTAAAGGTAGAAGAATAGGAATAAAGGAGATAAGAGAGACAGAAAAGACAAGAAAAACTTTTCTTAGACTTCTCTGACTCCAACTTCAACAGACTTCTGCTGATTTTTCCATGATTTCTTTTGGGGGGAAATCAGGATTCAAATAACTTTTCATTTTGGATTCGAAACTGTTTTCAAAAGCTTTTTTAATGACCTTATTCTGTCATTATATCGTGTCACCAGATGCCTGAGAGAAAGTGAACTCTGTAATAAAAAGTAAAGATGAAACACTAGGTTTTACAGTGCCGTTGTGTCCTGATTTGGCTCCTCTGATACTTGGAGGAATGAGGGGGTTCTCCTGCCTTGTGTGGCCCTGGTTTGGTGTTTCTAACTGGTTTCTGGCCTGGTTTTTGTTTTTTCCCAGGCTGTGTGACTATGAGCACCTCAGGGCTTCAGGCCACTAACCCGCAAAATGCGAAGGAGCTCGACAGCATGAAGGAGTCCATCAGCGACATCATCAACCAGCTCCAGGACATTGACCCCACCAGGCTCTCCTTCTCCCCCTTCCTGGACCTGGACACTCAGATCTCCTTGGCGCCGGTGTCAGACAGTCCCGAGTCGTCGGTGGAGGAGCTTCACTCGTCCTCCCACTCCGTCTCCGGCTCACAGCACTCCCTTGAACCGCCACCAGCAACCAATCAGCCAAGGAGTGAGTTATGACCGCTGCTTTTCACTGTGTGACGGAGCTGTAGGATTCAGGGGAGGCCAGAGCAAATTAGCAAAGGCTAAAGTCGAGTTTGAGTCCAGACAGGATCCTTAGAGAGTTGAGACAGAGTCAGGACTGATTAAAGCACAGCAACGGTTGAACATGTCTTTCCAATCTTGAAAATAATGCTGAGGGAGTGTTTTAAAGTTGAGCAGATGTGTAGATCAACCTGCAGGAGCTCTGGATTAAATCACATCCATGTCAGGCATAAAAGTTTAAGGACCTTTAAATCATTCATACAGATTGTTTGTAGTGCTAGGGAGGACAAAACCAAGCAGCAGGAGGTGGAAAAAATATGTTTTTGACTTTTTATTGTTTTAATCAGTGAATAAGCGAGTCAGCTTTCAGGTACATGACCATCAGCCTTAGAAACAGGCCCATTTAATTCACTCCATGGAGAGTAAAAGCTTTTCTTTTCTTTTTTCTTCTTCTGTACGGATTATTTAAAAACTTGACCAGAGTTTTAGAAAAGGAGCCTTTTTTGTGGCAGTTTTTATTTGTTGAGCCGGGGAGGGAAGCAACAGTCCTTTTTTTAAAAGTGTTTTTTTATTGTAATGTTGTAGTAAAAAGTTACGTTGTTGTCTGGCTTTAACAGCAGTGACAGTATATGTGTGGTCTTATAAAGTCCTTCTGTTTTTAAGTAAAAACAGACATGTGAAAGTTTAGGACCGATTTAGAGCAGTACTTAGAGCCATCTGTGAGTCATCTCTGACAGTATTGCTGGGAGCTCGTGTTTCAACCAAGAAATCGTTTTGAATCTGAACAGGTCTTCAACATTTCTCAAGCCAAGGACCCCTGATAGAGGTGTAGGGAGCCCCTACTACATATACTGTATAAAATATCTAACTAAGGTGCCACACAGTGATTTAGTGTGAAGTTAGGTTAGCTTGCTCACATGTTGTACAACGAATTATGAGTGGTCTACCATCTATGTTGTGTAAATTAATGGTTTTTTTGTTGGTATGTATGGATATGGACTTGTGTATTTTCCATCACATTTAAACTTTTGAAAAACAGAAGACTTTCAAAATAGTAATCTGGGGACAGGGACCTCGGGTTTTATTTGTTTAATGAATGTAGATATAGCCTGCAGCAACAGTGACAACAACTATTGAAAAGTTGAGAGATCATCTGTGGATGTCTACAACCACTCTGAGTATTTAATGAACGTTTCCACAAGTCCCCCAAGGGTTTCATGATAACTGGGCTGAAACATGATTGGCTGAATAATAGGACATTTATATCATCCAATATTGAAATTCCACAAGTGCTCAGAGAGGACGTAAAAAGTCTATTTTTAACACAACAAATCATGTCCTAGCACTTTGAGTCGGCGTCCGACCTGATCTACCAACCCAAAATCAACTTTCTTACAAATTGGACCTTAAAGGGTTGTTAATGTAGTGAGCAAATCTCTCCCAATTCAAATAAAACCACTCTGTCCTGCCCAGCAGAGACAAAGATACCCGTTCATATGAAGCCATCCTAGCAAGCCGATTGTCCCAGCCTGTGATGATGGTTCTTGTTACAAAGCCTCTATATATGACTGACAGCAGCCTCGTTGTTCAGTTATCTAGTACTTAATTACTGTCCAACCCATATTTACAATGCTTCCTACGCCCAGGGTGCTTTAACTATATTACTTTTTGGTTAATCAATTATCACTAATTGACTCAAAGGAAACTTGTGGTCATGTTATAATATTGTTGCACTGGAGTCCTGGTTGGTCTCTGTAACTGTGGGAGCTTTAAATAGACTGGGAACAAATATAATGCCCAGAAGGTCAATAGGGGCCCCAACTGCAATTTCTGGCCCCGGTGCCTCCTAATAGGTTAATCCAGCCTTGTGCCCGCCTGCCCAAAACGTTACTAGAGACTCGGGCAGAGCAGAGGCCTGACCTGCAGTGAGGGAATGATTGATTAGTGCGAGTCTGTGGTTGCCTCCTTTCAGTGTCTGGTTTTGGATTCTGTGTTAAACTGTGCTCTGTTTTGCACAGGCTCTGCTCCCTGCCACCAGCAGCCCAGAGACGACCTCCTAGAGGAGCCACGAGCAGATCAGAAGGAGGAGGGGGAGCTGGATCAAACTCTTTCCAGTCCCATCATCACAGCGCACAATTTGGACGCTGCCACGGAAAACTACATCAGCTGTCCAACCCCGGCCTCTCAGGGAGACATTCCCAACGGCACAGACACGCCGAGATGGAGTCCAGAATCCACCACTCTGGACTGCGCGCTGGATGAGGGTCGACCTCTGATCGGCCCACCGCCGGAGAGCGTGGAGCTGACTGTGTGGAGCTCAGAGGGGCGGGGAGAGACTTGCGGGGCTGCAGAGGAGGCTTCAGATCGGGGACGGTGCTGCTGCCGCTGCTGCCAGTGTCGATGCTGTCAGAGTGGCAGAGTTCCCGCTTTCTTCTCAGTCCTGGCATCTCTTCTGTGTGCAGCCGGGATATTATACGCACTCTATTTCTATGTCCCAATTAAACCACCCAACTGCCCCGACACAGCCAGCCGCATCGTTTTCGTCCTGTGCTGCTGTGTGGTGGCAGCCATCCCCATCCTGCTCGGTATGCTTCACACACCTGCAGACTGACATTCACAAACGGCCACAAATGAAAGATAAAGATTAAGAGAGGATTTGGTTTGTCTGGCCGCCTCGTCTTGGAATGTTTTAGTGTCTCCTGTCCCCTTTAATTTCATGAGCTTTCAACCTCAGTGCAGCAGACGTCTCCCCGGGCCTCTGGAGAGAAGCATAATTTCCTTCTGCTGCTCATGGCTTTAAATGGAAACTACAATGAGAGGTTGGCGGCGTCTCTCGTCTCCCAGGCTGTGGCCTAATTGTTTCAGAATACTTTAATCAGTTCCCAACCTGGGTGACCTGAACGAGGGGGCAGGTGGCGAAAACATCCAAACCACAGCTGGTCCAGACCAGTTTCCTCTCACCTATTTGTCAGGCTCATGGCAGCGAGGAGGATTTGCATGTTGGCCATCCTGCTGTATTCAAATGAAGATATTATAAAAACAAAGTAGGCTGTCAGGAAGTTGAGAGCTGTTGGTGGAAAGATGGCTAAAATTCAAGATGCTAACTGACTTATTGCTCTTTTATCCCTCGCAGCAATGCTCATGGGTGCAGCGTGCCAGTTCTGCAGCGCCTCCTTCAATCTGCAGGAGCCGTTCCCCAGAGGACGGGCGCTTCAGCAGTTGTTTGTCACGTCGTCCTTGGAGCAGTTACTCCTCTACGTCCTCAACCTCGTGGTTATGGCTGTTTTGCTGCCACGAGACGAGCTGAAGTTGGTCCCTATACTCGTTGCCATGTTCATCTTTGGAAGGTGAGGCTCAAATAAATGTTTGTTAAAAATGCTCCTTCATGGCTTTGATACACAGACATGAGACATTAAACGCAGATCAATTCACAATAAAGAAAACTCGGCCCCTGCTCCCTGATGATCCAATCACAAGTGGACGTCATTTCATGTGTCTCAATTGTCCACTTGTGGTCGGATCTCATTTCCCTGCTCTATATGCAAATAAACATTACATCACTGGGACAATCGACTTTTTTTTTTTTTTTTTTTACACAAAGAAAGAAATGTTCTATGTGTACAATGTTTAAATAGTTAAGTGAGAAGAAATTTTAGAAACTTTGTGAAACACTTTCCACAACAAAACCTTAACAACTCACAAAACAGAGCCATTTTTAAAGGGACTCTGGGGACTTTCTTCGCAGGCGACAAATAAGTTGCCTGTATTTGTTACGGTTTACTGTATTTTTGCTCAGAATGTATGTTGATACCAGGTCTGAACAGGGCCAGAGAGAGCAGTGGTGGTCGAGCCAGCTAGAGAGTGAATGAAGAGAGCGAGCGGAAGTAGCAAGAACAAAGCAGTAAATCAGAGAATTAAGTGATTCTCAATCGTTTCACTGCAGTTATGTTTTAAAGCACAAACAGCCAACGACTCTGCACGTCCCTTCAGATTTTGCAAAACAAAACACTAAGACAATACAGACATCGTCACACACTTCTAGTGGATTGAGAAGGATTATTTATTACTTATATTATTTTTTTAGGAAAATCCTGCATACCTTTAAACATTATGGGAAATATGTTTATTTGCTTTTTTGCCATGTAAAATGAGAACATAGGGAAACAGCTAGCATCGCTCTGTAAAGTCGCCTTTTTCTACCTCTTCATTTTGCAACTATGGTTTGAAGAATTGAATAATACTGTAACAGGACAAAGTCTTCTTTACTTAGACACGGCTGTGAGCTAATTGCTAACATGCTGATGTTTAACGGGTAACATTCCCTAATCAGCGCTAAACACAAAGAACAACAGAGGCTGATGTCATTTTTTGTTCATGAACCAGAGATGAGAAACATCAGGAGCTCATCAAAGTTATGACAACTCATCCTGAGGGGGACGCACATTTCTGAACCAGTTTAATGATAATCCAATGTGGTTGAGTCAATTCACTCAAACCACAAATGTCAACCTCATGGTGGCGTAAGAAAAACAGTGAGGGGAGCATCGAAGTCATTAAGATTCATCCTCCAGCAGCTATGTAGATCTATAAATACCAATCCATTTTTCAACATTTTGACCAGCAGGAGGCAATAAATAAACTGCCAAAGTCAGCAGGATTCATCCTCTGGGAACCATGACTGCCTTTTTAAAAACTTCATGACAATCCATCCAGTAGTTGTTTGGATATTTCGGTCTGGAACAAAGCGGTGACTAACAGACCAACTTTGCCGTCTCTTGAGCCACACCACTAACATGGCTAAAAACGAACACAGCCACTGTCATTAACAAAGCCAAAGAGAACGTTTGGCAGCGTGTCGTAGAGCCACAGTGAGTTCAGACTCTGACAAGTTAAACTGAACTTCACTGAACTCTTCTATTAGCTCAGTTTGTTGAAGCCCTCTGCTTCTAATCGTACCATGGTGGGTTCAAGAGCGGTGTGACTGATTTAATTTTCTTTGCATCAGAAGTGCGAAGAAATGAAAGTATAAGGTCTAAAGCACCAGCATCAAGCACCTCTGAAGTATCAAATCGGCCTCAGCCAAGTAATTAATTTCACAGAAACTAGATTATTATTTTCTAGCACATAATGTTCTCTGTCAGTTGGATTGTGACACTCGGTTTGTGCAAGTGAGACGAGAAACTTCACATGGTGGAGGGAAAATCCTGTCTAAACACCTTTTGCCTTTTTTTTGTTTGCAAATAGAGGGAGTGTTTGCTTAATTTCATTTGAATAACAACCATAACATTCTAAGAAATACACTTTTTCCTTTCCTGCCAGGTAACATGAGAGGCTGGGCTAGAGCAAGAAGACAGTTAGCTTAGCTTAGCACAAAGACTGGAAACAGGGGGAAACAGCTAGCCTGGCTCTGCATTGTCCCCTTTTCTACCCTCGTGAGTTTGCAGCTTTGGTTGGTTTACAAACAAATTCAAAAGTGTAAAAAGGACACCATTCACCATTTTATGTGTGTGCTGTAACTACACGCCAGACTGTTTCTTGGCTGTGAGCTGTTGCTTGGCAACCAGCAAGGACTCCAGGAAGTTACCTGTCCCAGCCATTGTAATTTTTTTACTCCTCTACAACTATAGTTACAAGTTACCTCTCAGGTTTTACACAAACACATGACAAGCTTATAACATACAATGAATTGTTCAGGTTTACATCAGTGGTTGGCAGCGTTTTTGGTTGCTGTGTGTATCCTACTTTTGGTGTTTTAAGTTGATTCCTCTTCTCAGGTCGAGTCATCTGTATCATTATTTCAGTCTCAAAGAGGTATATTTATCCAGTGTTGTAAAACGTACCCAAAAGTCATACTTGAGTAAAAGTTAAAGTCACCCATATGAAATGTACTTGAGTAAAAGTAAATGTATACATACATTTACCTGAATGTATACACTGTATACTGTGAGCCAACTAATTATAAGAGCTGATATTCAGCATTTGTCAGATTATCAGAATCTGTTTTTTCAAGTAAATGTTATGTAAATGTAAAAAGTACAATATTTGTCTCCAAAATGTAGTGGAGCGGAAGTATAAAGTAACAGAAAATTGAAATACTCAAGTAAAGTACAAGTGCTTTAAAATTGTACCTAGGTGCAGTACTAGAATAAACGTACTTAGTTACATTCCTTCACTGCATTTATCAAATATTTCACCAAAAAAAAGAAAGATTTGAGAAAAGCCCAAATACTGAATATATATTCATGTGGCAAAACTTTATTTATTCTTTATTCTTATATCCTATATTATCAATTATATTATCATTATCAACCACCTACTGATATTCAGAATCAGGTTTATTGACCTATTGAAGTATATTTTCACATACAAGGACATCGCCTAGTATATTGGTGCATAAAAACAAACATAGCGCAAGAAAAAAATCAATAAAAGTGAAGTCAATTACTGCACTTTAAAAACAATAGAAACAATATGTAGAATATGATGATTTAAATCAAAGAGCTGGACAGTTTTGTGCAGGAATGTGTAAAATCAGGAAATGTGTTCAAAGTTATCAATATTAAGTTCAAGTCTAAAGTAGTTTGTTCCAACAGTAAAGTAGGAATTAACAATATGTATTGGACCAATAAATGATCCACCTGATATTAGGAAATTTATATTAATCAATTAAATTATTACATAAATAGAGCCAATAATACAGAGTCGCATTGTTTTCATTGATTTAACAAGAGCAGCATCTTGACACTCAGATACAGAAGTTGGTTTGTTGGCCTCTCTTTCCCTCAGGTGTGCACAAACTACAGGTTAGGAATTTAAAAAAAAAAGAAAAAAAAAAGTGAAATTATCAGTTATCTTATCAGCCATGACTAGCAGGTAATTATAGGTAATCACTATAATCTGCGAAAAATCTGTCTTGCATCCCTACAGTGAAATGTTACGTGTACAACCTGTTGTACTTTTGACGTGATTAAAACTTTGAAACTTTGAAAGGAGTACTATAATATTGTTGTATTGGTACTGAAATATGCTAAAAAGGTCTTAAACTCTTCTCTCTGTCCTGGTTTAACAGCTGCTCCACCATCAGGGAAGTTTTGAGTGTTTATCAGTGAAGTTTGAACTTGATCTGATTTCCTGTTTGTGTGTTGTTTTCAATCCTCCACAGGCTTGTTTACTGGGTCAGCCTGAACGTGTGCAGCTCCTGGCGAGGCTTCGGCTCCGGCCTGACAGTCTTCCCACTGCTCGCTATGCTGGCTCTCAATCTGTTCCTCATGTACACCCTGAATGTCAAAGAGCCGCTTTTTGGCTCTCAGGACGTCCTCTATAATCAGGTCACCCCCTCTTCTTCCTGGTCAGGGGAGACATCACAGAGCCCAAGTGGCACACCAGACATCCTACCCACAGACATCCTGGACGCTCAGTGAGGAGGCGAGCTGCGCTTTCTTCTCTCAGAGGAGGAGATCTTTCCAAAAATAGGTCATTCCTGTGGTTTGCAGTTCAGCACAGCAACACACGCTGCAACTATAACCTCCAAGTCTGTGACAGCTTAACTTGTGTTTTTGCTCCTCCTATACAGGACGTTTTTATGTGGATTCATGCTTATTATCTGAATGCAAGAGCTCTTTCCCTGCTAGTGGCGGAGGAGGCCTTTGAACAATGCTGTAGTCTTAAAACATTTGTCCTTTTAAGCTGTTCCAGTGCCTATATTTAATGTTTTGAACTCTAAGTACTTAAAAGCTCTGCTATATATGTGGCTGAATTTGGTTTGACCTTGAAAAACCACGAACAAAGCAACTTGTCAGACTTTATTATTATCTCAACTGTCCAAGACGTTTGTACATGATGAAGACAGAATAAAAGCCATTTGTTAAAACGTGTTTTCGTAATTTCCAGCTGGTTTTCAGCTCCTCGCTGACGTTGACCAGTTTGCTGCTTTTTGCTTTGATTGAGCATCTATTCCTGGAGAAACTACAGTGTGTGTTTTCAGCACTGGGACTGTCATTATGTGATAACATGCTCTCAATGTTTCTCTGGTTGCTCTCCATCTCCACCCTGCTGGCGTCCTCACTGCTGCTGATGTTGCTCGGTTTGTGGCGCGTAACGACGCCAAAACGAAAACAGGACGCTGAAGACGGAGATTAAAGAGCTATCCAAATTACTTTAATTAAAGGCAATTCATTTTGACTCAAGGTATTTATCATGTCAGAATACACTTTCAAGCTCAAGATTTACTTGTAGTTACCAGTTCAACAAAAGACAGTCGGGCACGCCTGAAGAAGGTTCATGACTGAAAAGTTGTGTCTCTAATCAGCTCAGTGCTGACTGTGTGCGAGTTCAACCAGAATTTTGACTTGATTTATAAAGTGTTACCAGGCAGTTTGCTCATGTTTAATATTAATAACTGCCTGCCTGTTTAGAATATACTGTTAAATCTGGGCCACAGATTAATGTAGTTTAATATAATTTTTCCCATTTGGACTTTTCCTTTGTCTTTCTCTAAGAGGTAAATCTCTTTATTTGAATTATTTGATTTTCTACGTTGCAAAATTTGAGCATGAACAAAACCTTTACCCACCTGTGGGTTGACAGGAGACCATGGATAGAAAAATCAGAAAAACATTTAATACCAACATCTCAGTGCACAGAACTTCATTAGGACAGGACAACAACAGGACAGCCTGATCAGGACAACCTGATGAAGGACCATAACACTGTTATCAAATTTACCTGATTGCAAGTGAAAAGGACAGTGTACAGGATTTTTTTTTTTGGCATAAAAAGTGTTTTGACACATCTTTATTTTTTGCCTAATTGTGCAACTTGTTACAGTGACGCTTTGCTACGGCCAGCAGCACTCAAACTAAATCAATATCAACTAAATAAATGTGACTTCATTCTGTCGGCGGTGTGTACAGGAGTGAAAACACACAAAAAAGTTAACAGTACAGGAAATACTGTTTATCAAGTAAAACACTGAATAATGTCCATAACAGCCAGTACAAATAAATTTTTTGATATCACCGTTTTCACAACTAAATCTTTATTTTTAAACTTAAAACAAAAGTTTACCTGTAAGCAGTGATGGAGTCTACTCAAGTACTGTATTTGAGTAAAGTCTGAAGTACATTTTCTGCTACTTTATAAATCCACTCCACTACATTTCGGACAACATTGTACTGATTACTAGTTATTTACGACTTTCACTGATGTATTATTCGTATCTGTAAGTTTAACTTTTACCAAAGTAAAATTTTAACATGATATCTTTACATTTACTAAAGTTTGACTTTTGTGTACTTTTTACGACACTGCCTATAGGAGACAATTTAAAGAGAGGTATACATGATATTTTCTGTTTAATTAATGTGACTTATCTCTATATCATCTCCAAAGAAAACTCTGCCTTCCTCCCGAAACACTTAAACAGCAGAGCAGTGAGACAGGTATGATGGAGACATGAGTGAGTTTTGACAAAACAATCTCACCACAAAATCCAACAAATAGTTCTGGAGCTTTTGAGCCCATTTGAGTTTCATTTTGTTTCTGAGCCTGACACTGCTGCTGTCGACTTAAAGATTCATAAAAAAATAATAGTAGTCTGATTAATTGATACTCCATTAGCTGCGGTGGCTGCTCTGCTCCATGCCTGTGTGATGCTGTTTTGCCACGACCTCATGAGCGTAAGATTTACTCTTAAATCCACGGAAAGACATTCATCAGCACTCTCCTCTGGAAGCAGTTAAACCACAGTCTGCTGCTGTCAGCCACTGAGTGTCTCCACCCGGTGCCTTGCTCAAGAGCTCAAACACGGTTTGATCTTAATTAAAGAGTATGGCCGAGACCGGCTCCAAGTGAAAAGTGTCATGAGATAACTTCTGTTGTGAATTGGTGTTATATAAATAAAATTGACTTGACAGTTTACTGGGTTGCTATGCACTGTGTTGATGCACTGCTTCAAATGCACACAAGATGAAATGTGACGGCAGCCTAACAAATATAATTTAACTTTCCAAAAACATCAAATATTTAGATTTTATTTAGAATATTCATTTAATATAAACACTTAGACAAAATAACCTTAACTCAAGGTCCACTTACACAAACTTTTCCTGGAGCTTTTAACTACATTTCACTGTCTCTGCATGGAGATTTGAACATTAAATTACAACTTATCTGCAAAACATGACCTTTTTCTGCATGTAGAAGAAGTTTAAGGTCAGCGTTGCGTACACATAAACAAAATATAGTACAACCAAAGTCATACCAGGTTGAGGTTTTACAAATCACACTCAGTTGTGTCTGACATGAGGTGTAATTTGATACTGATACGCATGATTGAATAAATGTGTTTGTTATGACAACGCTCGTCTTCAATGCAGCTGAACCAGTTGAGCCAGGCTTCTGTGCCAATCTAAACATCCTGGTCAGGCAAACTCAAGTCCTATCATCTAAACTGAGAGTACAAAATCAGTTCTTTTAAAAATGATTGAGTATAACTCGCATATAGATTCTGCTCCAAATATGCGAGTGTCCGTCAGAAAAACATATGATGTCTTCTCATGCTGGATCTTGGTAGAAGTGACTGTTATTTATGTGTTATTAAATTAGTCAAAAATACGCTAAAATAGTATGTTTAGCATGGATCCAAGGAAGATCTGGTTAATAAAGGCCCTCAAATAAATCACAAAACATAAAACAGGCTGTTTTATTTATTTAAGTCATAAATCCTGGTCTCAAGCTGCCAAGCATTCGGCCACTTTCTGCTTCTGACACTTATGAACATAACCTCTCTAAAAACATGTCAGTGACTGTAGCGCCTGGCTGTGTCCACCGCTCAGTTCAGTTTTGTTTTGATTACATTTTGTTCAAAGGCATCATAGATAAGTTTTTAAGCCTCTACTTCAAAAACTATATTCAGATTCAAATTCACACTGCAAGAATGTCACATTATAGTTCTCACAATGCAAGTCACACCACTGGGGGGAGCCAAACACTTATAATAAAGACTATAATAAACAATGGATCTAGACTTTCTAAATAGATTATATGATAAATATTACATACCTGTCATTAGTAAAAGTCAGTCTAGTCCAGCTCAAGGCGTAGCTACCACCTTCTGTGTTTTTTCTGGGGATTTAACAACCTGAGAATATTTACCAAACAGAAACAGAATGTATTATTTTATGAGGAGTGGAAGTAACAGCAATTAAATGATAACAATGGAGGTGATAAAGATGCATTTGTATTGAAAAATAAAGTGGTAAAAATGCAAGTGACATGAAAAATGGATTGATTAATTGTCAAGTAATCTGATTAATTCAAAGCCGAAGTTGTGATATGATGAAAACAGAATCGTGTTTTATAATTTACTGTGTCTTACATTCATCATTAACTACACAAAAAAAATGGATGTGATAAAAATGCATATGAATTAACAATGAAAGTTTGTTCTACAGCATTAAATACATCATTAAATGTCCCACAGTTTAATTTTAAATCACTTATGTGTCGTAAAAACGGTGGTTGCTAACAAGTGGCTAAATGAGACTCCAGACTTCACAGAAATTAAACATCACATCACTATCAGATGCATGATATCCTGCCCATTCAAATTGATACAAAACACATGAATGTCGCGCACCATTTTGATGTCATCTTATAAACTGACCCCTCAGCACCACCACCCCCAACTGTGACTGACTTACTGCATCCCTGTGTGGTTAAACTGTGAATTCAGTAACATTTCTCACCAGAGACTCTGCTTCTTCTCCCCTCTCCTCTCTGTAGGGTTACGTTCAGGAAGCACATTTCTCCTCCAGCTCCAGTCAGCAGTCAACATTGTAGCTGGAAATGGAGTTCAGCTCCACTGATTGATTGCTGCTGCAGCAGGTTGATAAACAGGAATGAAGATAAATCCACTTTTTAATCCCAAAAGTAATCTCTGAGCCTTCCTGCCATCGGTAAACAGTCCTTATTGTAGTTTTAAACGTTGTTGCGTGAGATAAACTGTAGCCTACATAAAGTTTATTTGTATGTTTGTTTGTTTGTAGCAGTCCCAGTATCTGGTACTTGCTATCTTTTCATTTACGGTGACTGTCAAAGTCCCTCTGCATGAATTGGAGTAGATCGAGATGCCTGTGGAGCAGGTTGTGGAGACTGGCTGCTAATTAGTGATTGAGAGCAGCTTGGGACATTTCCCTCATGGCCAATCAGGGTGCACCATGTCTTTTTGGGGGCCTTCACACCTGGGTAATTCAGATTCATTCCTTGACACACTGCAGACCTCAACTTCAATTGAAACTCTGGTCCGTTTAGGCCCTATTAAGGTTCCCTTGCTGTCTTTTATTCTTTCTGATTGAGGGAAACTTTGAACGTTCTGCGGCCTCGTTGAGTAATTATTTAAGAAGTCACCTTTTGCATCAGGGGCTTAGTGCTATTTGTGCAAGAGCTTTTCA
Organism: Pagrus pagrus; assembly: GCF_965226575.1. Classification (NCBI taxonomy): domain Eukaryota; kingdom Metazoa; phylum Chordata; class Actinopteri; order Spariformes; family Sparidae; genus Pagrus; species Pagrus pagrus. Next base: position 21,962,285 of record NC_140190.1, read on the forward strand.
ATATCCTGGCGTCTGAAGGTTTCTTTCTTGTTTATCTTCACTAAATCCCTTTGTGCACATTTCATTTTTCCATTTAATTTAATTTGGGAAACTTTAGAGGGAGCGATATGGGAGAAACATTTCAGTTCTCTTATTATTGAAGTGACAAGGTGTTTGTGAGATTAGGAACTCCCAGAAAGTCTTTTCATGTGGTTTGGAACTGGTTGTCATTCTTCTTCCTTCCAGTAACACCACATACTTATTTATTTTTTAATTTAGAGTAGATATGAGAATTGAGTAGTAATGCAAAAATACGTAGTTCAACTAAGTGAAGAACATTTTGACATTATTTGGTTTAGGTCAGTGCCATTTAATAAGAATCTTATCATGTAGCCTAATTTACTATTACCTTTTATAAATCTCTTATTTAACAGTGCTGGTGGTTCAGACCCTGTTATAACACACTGTACTGTAAAAATACTCATTAGAGGTAAAAAACCAATCAAAAGCATTCTCATGGCTATGTTAAAAAACTAACCGATATTGAAGTCATGGTATGTTCAAGTGTCAATAAACAGTGAAAAAACCTCTAAGCTCCTTATGGATGTACATAATTATCAAGTGTAGTGCAAGAAAATAAATAGTAAACAGCAAAGTGTTGAGCATTATTCATCAGGGTTTGTGTCTCTTGGAGTTCATACTTTTATTTTAGCACTAGAGGGCAGCAGAGTGCAACACGTGAACCTCACCAGTGCAGTGTGCTTATTGGTGGAACGAGTACTTATTAAGTAAAAGTACCGGTGCAGTAATACAAAATACACCATTACAAGTAAAAGTCTTCATTCAGAAAATACAGAGGTATTATCAACAAATATACTGTATACTGTATAATGTATTAAAGAAAAGTACTGCAGAAAAGCAGTTAGTTTCAGGGGAGGTGCAGCATTTCAACACTGATTGTAATGAAAATTGATTATAACAACATGCTGCATTGCAATGCTGCTGTTGACTACATTTTAAACTCCTCTCATGTGTTAACAGTTATGGGGTTTGATATGTTTTCTCTCGGGGCTCAGATCCGGGAATAGCTGGGCTGCAGTGTTGGACTATCCAGAGGGAAATTTGGGGTAATCACACCCAATCAGTGATTCATTGTAGAATAAAGATCCTGCAGCCCTCTTCAGTTTTTCCCTGGTCTTTCTCGCTCTGCTGATGCCACTGACGTACTTCCTCTCAGAGTTTCAGCACTGATGGATGTAAACCATTAGCACAGGCTGATGTTGTATTTTTCATGGTATCCTACAACATTAGGCACAAGTCTCATTTTTATGTCAAGCTCGTATGCATGCAGACACACCGAGAGTTTCAAATAAGCTTCTTGATACCAGAAGCGTTGTAAAAAGTACCCAGAAGTCATACTCGAATAAAAGTAAAGATATCCTGCAAATAAATTAAAGTCACCCAAAGGAAATACTTGAGTAAAAGCCTTAAAGTATCTGACATTAAATGTACTTAAGCACCAAAAGTACAAGAAAAAAGCAAATCATACATTTACATGCATGTAGGATCTAATATGATTGTGATTCTGATCAGTGTTTTTTTCTCTAATTGCTGATAAATTGTACAATCTACATTATCAAATGAATATAGTGGAGTAAAAAGTTTGATATTTGCCTCTTAAATGTAGTGGAGTAGAAGTGTAAAGTAGCAGTTGCACCTACTTTCTTCAGGTGTGCTGGATACCTAATTGTTTTGTAGATCGAGATCTTGAAAGTCTTGGTCTTAACTCGGTCTCAACCTTTTAAAGCCTTGGTCTTGTTTTGGTCTCAACTTCTCAATGTCTTGGTCTTGTTTTGGTCTCAACTTCTCAATGTCTTGGTCTTGTTTTGGTCTCAATTTCTCAATGTCTTGGTCCTGTTTTGGTCTCAACCTCTTAACTCAGTCTCAAGTATGAAATAACAACTTTTCATCTCCCTGAGGTAAAGAGTGTGGGCACTAGTGCTCTATTTTATGTAATTTGATTGGATTTTTCTTGATTGATTGAGCTTGTTGTTCATATAGAAATGTGTATCCTGTCTGTGGCTGATTATCACGATCTAAAGTTAATTACATGCCACAACCTCTGCTCTAAGAGTGGACAAATTACAATATTAAATAAAATCACATTTTTAATAACACTACCAAAGTGCACATAAATAACAATATGACGTGTGAGGTGGTCTTAAAAGTACTTGTGATCACACTCTGCAATTAGATCCAACTGTCTGAAGTGCAAAGAAAAGGTCAGATTTAATGCCTGGTTAAAGACTAACATGCTGTCCGGGAAGAGGTCATGTTTTGAATAAATGCAAGGTTTACTTTGACAGGGTGCACCTTGTTCTAACAAAATGACAGATGGTTTTTACCCATGAGAACATTATTTTTGAGGGCACAGACTGTTCCCCCAGAGAAGCTGTGAAGAATTGAAGGTGGAGACTGAACAAATAATGCCTCTCAATTAAAAGCACTTAACCCCCAAGTGCTTCACTGGTCCTCAGAGAAAAGGCCTCCCACTCGGACTGACCGTCTGCAACTGTGTTCCTGTGAAACTGGATATGTCTTGAAAACGGTGCATGTACGGTTCTTCATAAGTACATAAAAATAATATGCTCTTTTAAGCAAACTCGGTTGCTTTACAAGCACACAATGTACTGGCGTTTTCTTCAAATCAGCTGGGACATTCACATCTCCAGAGATGCTACTCATCAAGGCTGGGAACTCAATAGGAATGTATATGTTTTCACAAGGCCTTTCCGGTCGATGGTCATTAAAAAATACTTAGAATTGTGTAAGGTTTATTCCTTTGTGAAGTATTTGGTTATCTTCCTAGTGTTACAGCTCTTTTGTGATTGTGTGTATGTGCAGAAGACAGAGCTCTGTACTAAAACTGAATATGACAACGTAACTACAGGCAAGGCATATCTAAAGCAAAAATATTTCAAAATTATTTCAAAATTTACACAATTTAAATTACTAGAACCATAAGTGTCTCACATGGTGTTGTCTTCTTACTGTCCTTTATTGCTTTTAACTATTTATTTTTTATTTGTATTGCTTTTATGTGATTCTGCCTTTTTTTTCATCACTTTTTCCCCCTTATAGTCTTATATGCCTACTTGTTTCAACTTCTCCTTACTCCTGGCCTTGTTTTTCAGGATAGCTTTGGCCATCAGGAGTCATCATCTAGGAAAGTCTGTGCTAAACTTTGTGCCAATCCATCAAGTATATGTTGCAATATTTTACAGTATTATTGGAAACTTGAACCTGATGATGCCAAATGTCATTAAACAAAAACGAACAACACACTGACATTTCCACAGAGCTAAATTGCAATCATGGCTAAAACCCCTGCTCTTATTGACCTTCAGGTGGTTTGAATGCAGCACCACCACAGCAGGCAAAACTGAAAAGCAGCCTCATTTAAAATCCATTGCTACTAGTTAATGTTGGCAAACAACATTTATTATTATGTTTATCAGTAGGCAAATAAGATTTTAAAGTGTTCTCTGGCCTTCGCTCACTTTAGCAAGACCTCAGTGACATTGTAATAATTTGTCCATGACCCTGCACTGCCTGCTGTACTCAAATACAGCACTGTTGTCGAGTGATTAAAATGCAGACTGAAATGTAAGTGCAGATGCACTCAGGCCATTCTCAAGGACCTTTGTTAGTTCTTCGCTGACTGAAAGGACATGTATGTTTTGGCAGAGATACTGGGGTTAATGAGGGGATGTTGACCAACGAATTGAATCATGTTTTAGGGATGCATAAAAGGTTAAAGCCATTATGTCTTGGTAAAACTCCTAAAGATGAACATTGAACAGTTTTAATACTGCTACTGAATTTTTCCACACAATGAAATAGACTTCCTCTGCCATAATTTTAATGCAGTTAAACATCTCTCTGACACAGTAAAGTGCACTGAAAGTCAGTCATAAACTATCTAAACTCTCCTCGCTGCATATAGTGACTTGACAGGAAGAAAAAAAATTGCTAGCTGCTGTATGTGATGCAATAATAAAGAAATATTGGTTTGTGTGTGCGTGTGTGTGTGTGTGCGCGCACTTGCTGAAAGAAATGTTCTGCTGAATAATGCAGCAGATTTCACACAGGAAGCACAAACCCAACAGAACATTTGATGTAGTTTTAATGTTCTTTAATGTTTCCTGCTCTATTGTTTCTTTTACAGAGAATGAGTTGGTTTACTCAGCAGCAAAGCACAATCATCCTCGAAACCAAACATTTTGATGGAAATACTCAAAACATATCGATCAGTAACATTGCCTACATGTTGATGAATCCCTAAAAAGGACAACTCAATTTCATACTGTTTATCTTTGTTTTTATTGGCAGGACCTCACGGCCTTCCGTCATTCTCGCTCTTTCAGCGGGGTAAAGGAAAATCACGTCATTGTATTTATCGATAATTATCAAAGTCAAACTCCATGTAAACAGATAGGGCAGGCAGGGCCACGCAGCCTGTGTGAACATAAACAAGCAAGTGAGCCGCAGCAGCTCAATTATGTGTCGTGTGTATTCACTCAGTTTGGCTTTGTGCACCAGTTTAAAACACAGCAATGATCTGTGTCTTCCTGGTTGTTTACTTTTATTTTTAATCCGTTGATGAGGACAAACAATTGCTAGTAGGACCAGCGTGCCAGTAGCATAACAACATAGCAGCTTCGTCTTCCGGCAAAAGTATCAGTGGGGGTTCCCAACACATAACACACGGGGACCATGAAGTGACGCTCCCACACTGCAGCACCAATCGCCGGATTTGGTGTAAATGCAGCCTACAACGCAGTCCAGTGTGCCCAGCCTGTTGTAAATATCGATCTTGCTAGAGTCAAACAGTGTTCTGGCAACCTTATTCTCCTCGAGAACAACTTTTTTATATAGCATATTTCAAATAACTATTTCTGAGTTTGTATTATTACCTTATCAATATTCTAAATATTGACTTTCTAAATTGTATTCCCCCCCCTGGAACTACATAGTGCACCCTTTAAGTATTTCCATTTCATGCTATTGTGTACTTCTACTCCCTTACATAGCATGGGCAAATATTGCCCTTTTTCACTCTTTAGCTTTAGTTACTTGTTACTTTGCAGATATAAATTAAAAAATTGTACCCTGTTGTAATGAAGTGAGTGATGAATAGATTAAGAAGAAGATTTGCTAATTTTTAACAGAATTTTAAACTTTTAACTGTAACTTTAGAGTATATATTATACATTCTGGTATTACTACTTTCACTTTTAAAAAAAAAAAAAAAAAAACCTAAAAAGGCCATTTACCTCTCTCATGTCTGTCTCAACCCAATTAGTATGCAAAACGTCGCGATGTGATTGGTTCTCAGACGGTAGCGTCTCATTTCCGTTTCCTCTGATAATCGCGGGCTATTTCATAATGGCGGAAGGAGAAAGACGCTCGGGTCAAAACAACTTTGCTTCATACGGAAAACTGATCGAGGTCTCCTGTGTGACAGCACCATGTTTGAATCTTACATCCTCTCTGACCTCCTCTGTGTGTGTGTGTACTCTGTCGGTCTTGTTAATACGATACCGAAACCCGATATTTTCCTAAAATTAGCCAGACATGCTAGCTGTCCGCTTCCGTCCCATCATGCATCGGGGAATGGGTCTGCCGACCAATCAGAGACTGTGTTTCTTAACTGCCGACCAATCAGAGGCCGTGTTTGTGACTGGGCTGGGCTTGTAGGCAGCGATCTCGCTCGCACAGAGACACGCCGCGAATGAGACTACTGGACCGATAAACACAAGATGTTTTGAGGAATTTATTCTTCACACAGATGCTGTTTCTGCTTCCTCTCTCTAAAATGGCATCACGGCGAAAGTTCAATGAAATAACAAGGGACGACGAAACAACAGAAAAAGATGGAACAGCCATTGAAGTGCTTCTCGAAAGCGACGATGATGACGGGGAGTCCGGGGCAGAAAGTTTTCTGACGGATGACGAGCTGGCTTACCAAGAGGGCCTCGACCCGGCTGAAGAGTAAGTAGAAACGTTATACTTATTTTCAGTACACGGGAAATGAAAGTGGAAACATGCACATGGGTGTTTTCTTTTACTTACTCGTACACTTGGTGGTGATTTGCTGCTCGGTGTCCGCCCCTTCACGCTGATAGGGGGGTGGGGCTTTACCTATTTGGAAAAGTAAGAGTGGTTTCACACAGTTTTAAATTGAATAGACTCTTGAATCCCAATAATTTATTTTGAGGGCTTATTCCTTGCAATTATTTTATCCCTCTAATCTAAGGTTAACCCAAATTACTACACTCAGTCATCAGGGAAAGTGTGGCTGCTGCATGCACGACAACTGCAGACACATTTATGTACACACCTATGTTGCAGGTATAGATGCTACTTTTACATCTATACTGATATTGACGGACAATTGGGCCAAATGGCTGAGAATCCAATTAAGATAGTCGTTTCATATCATTATTAATGACATCTCCTATTTTGTATCCTTTGTTAAAGTTTAACCCTATTTATTTTGAATATACCCACTTTATCAAGGCACACAGGATATCCTCAGCAATATTGTGCAATATTGTGCGCGTTATGTCCTTGAACCATTTTAATGTTTTAGCATATGGTGTTGCAGAGTTCCTCTCCATGGAGGACTGCCTGAGGGTTGCTTCTTGACATGTAGCAGCTGTAGATGGGACTGATTGATGACATGTTGTGTAGTCCGATGAATGGGAGCGGCTACGGTGCTAAAATAAGTCTTCGTTGGGCAGTCTTTATGCACAGTTTACGCATAAGTGAGCTGATATTTGTCTGACTTTAATCAAACAAACAAAAAACTGCCATACCAGAGAGGTGACTTGTCCCTTTTTATTCATAATTTCCTCTCAGTCAGCGGGGCTCTGTTTCTCACTCCACGCTCTTCACATGACGATGGTGCAACCAAACTACACACCTGCTAAACGATTCGCTGTTGGTGCGTCCCTTATAATACACTCCCATTATCAATGGAGATGACCGGCTGTTTATGAGCAGAGGTGTATTCGTCATGTGCTTTCATGTTGGTTTGCATTTAATACATACAGTCCTCATGAAACTATTGAACATGTTATTAAAATTATTTTATTGCCATCGCTGACTGTGTTCATCATATCCTTCTCCATACAAAAATATTACAATTATATTTCTATCTCATCAACTTCGTTGGCAACAAATTGAGTCATGTCAACTTTGACCCGTTCGACTTCAGGCAGCTTTTTGATACCTCCCCTGACTATTCATCTCAAAAGAGCCTATCGTCTCCAGGTAGGCTTTACCTCACAAATTCAGTGTGCCGATTTTGGCTAAGTTGTCTCCACAAAGTGTGAAGTGCAGGCCCACTCAACAGGTTTCAGTTTGGGGACGGTTGGGGGATCAGTATAAAGCAACATTAGCCATTCTTCTCATATATTGTGTGAGGTGTGAAAACAAGTCCCTAGTCTGATGTGTTCTAATTTTTTATCTGTTTTATTTGTTTTAAAGTGGCGATTCTGAAAAGGATGAAGAGCCTGGTACATCTACTGCAGAACAAACAGCTGAGCCCGCTGCTTCTCCTGAAAAGGCCAGCTCTTCAGGAGAGCATAAGCAGCCTAGATCACAATCTCGCAGAAGAGGCCGGAGCAGAACAAGATCAAGATCCCCACTTCAGGAACGCAGTGTATCAACAAGCCGGTGCAGAACGAGATCCAGATCTCCAGTTCGGAAATGGCCAAGGCGACTCGGACCTGTCAAATCCTGGAAAACGGAGAGTGATCCAGACTCATGTCCAAGCCCAATAAAGTTCATCCCAGCAAGACCCCCTGGACATCAACTGAACTCAAATGGCACATACACACCACTTGACCTTTTCAAACTATTTTTTAGCAATGATGCAGTTAAAACCCTTTGTCAAAACACAAATAGACAAGCTGCTAAAAACCTCAGTAAAGGCAAAAAATATACATGGACTGACATCAGTGTCCAGGAGTTTTTCAAGTATGTGGGACTAACTTTCTTCTTCGCATTGGTGAAACTGAATAGCATCCAGGATTACTGGAAAAGGAACACCATTTTCAGTGTGCCATTTCCAGCTAACGTCATGCCACGGGACCGGTACAGGATGATTTCTTGGAACATCCACATGAGTGATCCTGAGAAAGATGCTGAGAATGACAAAAAGAAGGGGGCGCCAGATTATGACCGCCTGTTTCGACTCAGGCCACTCATGGACACCGTCAAAAATGCCTGCAAAGCTTTTTACCACCCCAGGCAGAACCTAACAGTTGATGAGAAGGTGGCGCCGACAAGGTATCAAGTTGGATTGAAACAATACATGAAAGGGAAGCAAGCCAAGTGCGGTTTCAAACTCTTTGTGCTCGCTGACAGCAGCAATGGCTACACCTTTGACTTTTCTGTGTACACTGGGAAGACACCGTTTTCCACAGGCGCTGGACTTGCATATGACTCTGTCATGTCCCTGGTAAAGCCAGCACACCTGGGCAGTGGCTTTAATCTGTATGTAAATAACTTCTACACCAGTCCAAAACTCTTCAAGGATCTGTTAAGCCTGAATATCGGAGCATGTGGCACCTACAGAGACAATAGAAAAGATTGCCCCTGCTCAGTGTCAAATTATCCCAGAGGATCCATCAGGTGGATTCGTGATGGCCCATTGCTTTTTGTGAAGTGGATAGACTCACGAGAGGTCACCATCTGCTCTACTATCCACTCGGCAAACTCTGGATGCACAGTGAACAGGAGGGTAAAGACTCTCGAAGGCCAGTGGGCCATGAAATCCATTCCATGCCCGACACCTGTGGTTGACTATAACAAGAACATGGGAGGTGTTGAATTGTCAGACCAACTGATCCACTACTACTCTGTTCACCACAAGAGCATGCGCTGGTACGGGACATTGTTCTACCACTTCTTGGACATTGCAGCCACAAACAGCTACCTCCTTCACAAGGAAATATGCAGAGAGAAGCAGGAGGAACCCCTGACCCACAGGGCCTTCCTGGAGGAGCTGACAGCCCAGCTGTGTGGAGTCTCAGTTGCGATCCCTCCTGCCAAGGCCCAGAGTAGCCACCTACCCGTGGCAATCTGTACTCAACAAGATATTAGCAGGAGGGCCTCTTATGGACGAAAGACTTGTATACACTGTAGGCAGACCAGGAAGGTCGGTCAGTCTACACCGTGGAAGTGTAAAGAGTGTGATGTGGCCCTCTGTCTCATTGCAGACAGGAACTGCTTCGAGGCATGGCACAGCTAGACTTCTGGTTTAAAAAAAAGGGATGTTTAAAAAATGAACCAGTTCTAATTTATATATGTAAATAATTGTTTTTTTTTTGTTGTTGTTCTCGATGTTTATTTTTTCACTGCTTGCCAAGATGTGTGAGGAAATTTTTCAGAGACCAAAAATGTTTATTATTCTGTTTGGTTTGAATAAAGTTAACACTCATGTTATGTCTTTTGTCTTTATGGTCACATAACTATTTATACACTCATGTGACATCATTGCAGTATACATATTGTGGTAGCCCAACTTGTCCGAGGAAAAAAAGTGTATATTGCATTACAGGGTTGCTGTTATACAAGCATTATTCCACAAATAGATGAGGCAAAACAAAAATGGTAACCATTACCACCTGCCCTCAAGTTCCTTTTTAATGTGTTTTTAATAATTCTCTGGAATTAAATGTCATTGCAGACCTGAAACGCAACAAAAGTCAGAGAGACAGCTCTTGTCCAGAGAGAAGCCAGAGGTCACTTAGTGTGTGTAACACAGGATTATACATGGTGTTTTTCATACCACTTCAGGTGTCATGCAGGTCAACTTTGCATTAGTCAGCAGAGTTTTAGTATCTTACTGGCAGTTTAAAAATAGAGGCCTCCCCCCTTTCGGCTCTGCCACTTCACAACCTGCGTTACATGTAACTGCAGCTGTGATGGAAACCAACAATGGCACGGCAATAATAACTTTTATAAGCTGTTTTTTTAAATAGAATCGCTGTTGTTGGGGTTTGTTGCCGTTTGCTGTCTCCACACACTCCTGGGGGAAACACCTCTCTCTGGCCGCTGGAAGCTCTACTATGTCCACCAGATACGCGTTAACTGCGTCTGTTATGTAGCGTACAGTGGCTTTTTATGTCTCTACAGGATGCCTTTCAATCCCGCTGAATTCATATTTCAGGAAGACTTTATGTGGATTTCTTAAATCTTGGCAAAACATGTCCACTTGGCCTCAAGGATGAAATTAATAGATTTAAATGGTCACTGTGGCCTCACAAACATGTTCTTGGATTTAACTCAAGAACTCCGATGTTACTTCTGACAAAATTTCTCACAAATGTCTAATAGGATACAATTTTATATCTTAAAGGTCAAAGGACAACTTCTCTTTGACATCATAATGTTTTACAGAAACACTTTTCTGGCCATTATTCAACAGCATAACTCAGAACAGAAGGGAAGATTGTGACCATATTTCACATTGGGTCAGATACTGAATTGGGGATGCTAGTCTTGGGTGTCCAACGCATCTGCGATATAGAATTTGCAGCTTCTTGGCAGCAACATCTATATTTAAGGCATTTTGGTGCTATTAGCTTATTGGTTTTGCTGATAATGAGCTCCAGGTGCTTGCTGTTGCACCATGTGACAAACTTTTCTATCAGTCCTTGTATTCCCCTATCTATTGTAGTCTATTCATCCCAGTCTATTGTCTTTTGTAGACCCCTGTAGAAATCGTCTTCAAGTGATGTCACTGAAAATAATTAACTAGATTCATACATGTCAAAAAACTTCAATTTAGCCTCGAACTACACTACCTGGCATCATCACTTCATATACATACATATACAAGAGGCATACAACTGCAAGGGAGTCATTTTAGTTGGAGCTTTTATTGCTGAAAACTGCTCAGGAAACCAAAACAATGAACTGAAAGATGCTGAAATGCAACTTCTGTCACTGTATGCATAAACATTTGTTTCGTTCTTATTGAGTATAGCAGCTTTAAAGGAGAAGTTCACCCAAAAAGGAAAATTCAGTCATTATCTACTCACCTACATGCCAATGGAAAGATGTGTGAAGTTTCCTAGTCCACAAAACCGGAGCCTCACAGCAAAACAGTATGTAGCTCCAAACAGCTTGTCTGGTGTAATTAATCCAAGTCTCCGTAAGTCCTGCGATCCCAAACTGATTTAAGAAGACGTATCAACACCCTGGACGTGGTCAAGCTCAGCCACCCACTTCAGACGATATTAGTTTGGCAGCAGATTTTGACTTGGTGTAAATAACCTCTTTCTAAATTAATTTGGGATCTTTTGTAGACTTGGATTATACAATACAAGCTAAAGATTTGATGAATTCTCATTTTCGGGTGAACTTGTCCTTTAAGTTTTATGTCTGTTGCAGTGTGACTGTTGTCACCTAAACAAACACAATTTCTGTGTGAACTGGCAGCAGTGGGATATTTCCTTCAGGTGTTTTTTGTCCTACCTGATAAATAAAGCAGGCTTCTTCCCAAAAAGTTGGTTCTGCCTGGTCAGGATCATTGTGGTCACAGAGGGGGCTGTTGTAAACCGAGTGACATTGCAACCCAAAGGCAGCTCTTGGCTGGAGTGCGTCAGAGGAATTATGGTATCAAATATCATTCGCCCACATACACAAACACACACTGGCACACAGAAAACCCCTCTGTACCTCAACAAGAGGGGAAAATGTGAGGGCGATGACTGACTGAGGCTTGTCACTAAACTCTCTAAGGTGTGAAATCCTCATGTGTCCACAGCTATGAAAACACACATCAGGCTATATACATGCACACAAAAATAGAGATGGCTTTTATCCAGTAAAATCTAACCCTTAGAGTGCACACACACACACACCTGCAGATACCGATCAGTGTAAACACATTGACCCTGGCCTGTGTGATTGGTGTGTATTCTGACTCCCCGTCTCAGAAATAGCCCCTCATGCCCAGAGACACACTGCTCCACATAAAGGTCTCTGTCTGTGGGACGGCAACATGTCAGTTTCCAATCGCATGTTCAGGATATCAGGAGGAAGGAAAACTTTATTTTCCAAGTTGTACTTTTGGAGATCTGCTGGTGCGGCGGCGGTGGTGAGTAATTCACAAGAACTGAAACAAAACATTTGAGATGAACGACACCCCACACACAACCTGTCCACAGTGACTCACTTTATTCGAAATTTAAAACACTGTCAGTTCACCTATTGTTTTAACACTGAGTCACTGTGGGAATTAACAATAACAACGCTGCAGCCTCGAGCTCTTTTTCTTCTGTCCTGTTCAAGCAGCAGTTTGTCCTCCCTCAGACTCCCTGTACGTCACCTTTCTCTGATTGATTACCCTGAACTGTCTTTGTTGTAATGACATGTCTGCTGCTTTCTCTCTCTACATTGTTCCTCCATCTCCTTTTTGTTTCTTTTTAAATTTTAATGAGGCAGTGCAACAGGAACCACAGACAGTTGTGTGTCTTAAGCTTTTATCAGAAAACAAAAGTGAATGTGGCGTGAGCTCAGAGTTATCTGTGCAGGTTTTCTACCAAGAAGTCCTTCAAAATGTTAATTTGTCAGGTTCCTAAAAAAGGTAGACACGTGGAAACATTTAGCCCGGCTCTCTCCAAAACATGTCTACACTATCTTATTTCTTTGATTGGTGAAAAATTGTGTGTAACAATGACAAGTTAGGGTTTTAAGGAAGGGTTATATGCTGGACTGTTTCTCGGTCAGGAGCAGTGAACCATCAGGGAATGGGGGCAGTATGTAGTACACGTAGTATATCTTTAGCCATGTGTGCTTTGCGATGTGTTGAGGTTAGCACAACAAGCTGATCGGCGAGAACAATGCTATAGCTTGAAGACTTTCCTGCATCCTTTAACTCAGTTGTTTAAGAACAATTTGGGTTCCCGGTCAGTAAAACAGTTGTGGATGAGGACAGTGTGTTTGTGTTGCTCCACTGATGCAGGATTTGCTGAACATGCTAATTTTACTGCTTAATGGACCACAATACATTTATTTGGTTGCTTTGAATGTTTAAATAAAGCCAAAGTTGAAGAGCTGAAACACTTCTAATACACAATTTTTAAGTTTTGTTTTCTCAGCTTCATAGCACAAGAGGTGCTTTTCAGTATTAAAGCATATTGTGACCCAATGACTATTAGGAAAGTGTTGCTTATTTGTGTAATAAAAATACTGTACCAAAGTTTAGAGTGGGCAAAATGTCACCTCAGAGCCCAACAAGAGGATTTTGTCCGGCATTGACACGGGCACCACTGTCCGTACAAAATGAATGAAATGATCCTCAACCTGCCTTGTTTACAGACTGCACTATCTAAAAGACAGTGAGCTGACATTAGGTGTTCTGGCCGCAGACACATTTCAGACGAGCCTCGGGCTCTTGGCTTCGATCGACAGTCCAGTGTTAGATTCTCAGAGGTCAGACTCTGGTTTTTCAATCTGTGTCACAGTTAACAGCCATGGTTGATGTGCAAGGGGCAGTTTGCTGCCCATTTGTCCATTTGGTTTATTCAAGCTGCACAGGCGCTCAGGTGTGATTATGATCTCTGAGATCACCATGGTGATGAGGGGCTTCTGTACTCTGCTGTTTGCTCAGTTGGACCTCTTGGGCTTAATTTACACAGGAGCTAAATGTGTAAATGATTCTTTAACCCTGTGCTAATCCACTTGATCTTCATGTGCACACTTAAGGCAGACCTGTAGCTTCCAGTAAGGAGACAAAGGCCTCATCCTCAGTCTCTTGTTTGTGGGGTTTAGCAACCCGGGGAGCAGTTTGTATTTTGCAGTTCAAAACATTTACATGATGTGTATTTTTAGGAAGAATTGCATCTTGCTGGGGTTAGTAGAAATGTCTGCTAACCCCAGCAGCTGGACAGGTTAGCTTCATTAAGTTAAGAGGTAACTAAATGTAGGTAACTACCACCAGCATCAAAAGCCAAGGCAGTCACCAAGATACATGTTTGCCATTTACGTTTCTGCAAGTCATGGATATGTTGAAACTATCCATTTCTTCATGTTCAATTTTCTATCATGTTGTGACAACGCTGTACTTATGGTGTTGTTGGGCTTAGGCACAAAAACCACTAAGGTTAGGAAAACATAATGTTTTACCATAAAACCCCTGTTTTGGCTGCGAGAAACAAGGCTGGAGATGTCCCGACTTGTTGTCAACAACAAAAAAGAATTGTATTTATATCACAGAATATAACAAAAACATGTTATTTTAAGGCACGAAAATAACAGATCAGCTAATATAATGCAAGCCTGCAGGTACAAACCCAGGTCCTGAAAATGCTAAATGGAAGAAAAAAGGGTTGTTTTTAATCAGTAGGTCAATCCTGCACTTTCTATACCTGCTTATTGCTCTTCAAGGTCACATGGAGCTGATGGCAGAGCTAATGTACAGATGAACACATGACAAATACATTCCAACATTTAAAGGTTTCATTTAAGCCTGGATGTACTTGGATTCACCCTGGTTTGAATTATAACTTTATTGAGTTCCAACATAAACTACATGGGCCTGTGCAGACCAAACGTCTATCTGTTAATGTTTTGTGTTTCTGTGCAGTTTGTTGATCATTTCAACCCACTCCCTGTCTGTCTGTCTGTCTGTCTGTCTGTCTGGCCTCCCGTGAATCATCAGCTTGGATCCGTTCCATTCAAAGGCTAAATTAGCACATCATGACCAAATGTTCTGGAGCTGAGAGTCTGTCAACAAATTATTTGGCTTTACTTGCTGTTTTTCGGTTTATCATAATAATAATAATAACAATAATAATAATGCTTTTCGAGGCAGCAGTACAAATATTCTTGTAGATTTGTTCCATTGCAAAATATCTACATCACATACGTCAAGTCAAATGAAGTTCTCCACTTTGGGTCATTAATTGTGTTGTTTCCTCTGCTTTTTTCCATTTTCAATCATTACTGTCCTCATTCCTGTTTCTCTCACACTAAATAACCCCCAATTACTAGGTATGTTCTTGTTATGTGTTTGGTTTTTACACACACGCACACACACACACACACACACACACACACACACACTCACACACACACACACACGACAGAGTGCTCCTTAGTCACTGCCGGATCTGTGCAAATTGTTACAAATGTCAAGCTGCATTATTGTGGCGTGCCAGTAATATGGATTCACAGTTCACGTGTTAAACATTAAGTTTGGAGTCTTCTTTACTTCTACATTTTTAAACTCTCAATGCTCCCAGCCCCAATGGCTTTTATGAAGAAGCAGCTTGATTAGAAAGAATATTGTTAGCCTCTCCAACAGGCTAACATCGATATTAGCTTCTCCAATAGGCTGTCACTGATGTTAGCCTCTCCAACAGAATCATGTTAAAAGCTATAGTGTAGGTTTATCTGTGACTTTAGCTAACCTGGTTTGCTGCATGATCAGCTGTTCCCCTCGACTATTCTCAGTCAATCTGCTACGTTTTGTGGTATTGCTCATTGGGCTTACTAGTGAGACTTTTGTGGCTAAATTAACAAAATGGACATTGAATCAAATCTGAATTCATTCTTGCTGGGGTTAGCAGAAATGTCTGCTAACCCCAGCAGCTGGACAGGTTAGCTTCGGTAAGTTAATAGGTAACTAAATGTAGGTAACTACCACCAGCATCAAAAGCCAAGGCAGTCACCAAGATACATGTTTGCCATTTACGTTTCTGCAAGTCATGGATATGTTGAAACTTTCCATTTCTTCATGTTGCAACTTTTCATTTCTTTATGTTCAATTTTCTATCATGTTGTGACAACGCTGTACTTACGGTGTTGTTGGGCTTAGGCACAAAAAACACTTGGTTAAGGTTAGGAAACATAATGTTTTACCATAAAACCCCTGTTTTGGCTGCCAGAAACAAGGCTGGAGATGTCCCGACTTGTTGTCAACAACAAAAAAGAATTGTATTTATATCACAGAATATAACAAAAACATGTTATTTTAAGGCACGAAAATAACAGATCAGCTAATGCAAGCCTGCAGGTACAAACCCAGGTCCTGAAAATGCTAAATGGAAGAAAAAAGGGTTGTTTTTAATCAGTAGGTCAATCCTGCACTTTCTATACCTGCTTATTGCTCTTCAAGGTCACATGGAGCTGATGGCAGAGCTAATGTACAGATGAACACATGACAAATACATTCAAACATTTAAAGGTTTCATTTAAGCCTAGATGTACTTGGATTCACCCTGGTTTGAATTATAACTTTATTGAGTTCCAACATAAACTACATGGGCCTGTGCAGACCAAACGTCTATCTGTGAATGTTTTGTGTTTCTGTGCAGTTTGTTGATCATTTCAACCCACTCCCTGTCTGTCTGTCTGTCTGTCTGTCTGTCTGGCCTCCCGTGAATCAGCTTGGATCCGTTCCATTCAAAGGCTAAATTAGCACATCATGACCAAATGTTCTGGAGCTGAGAGTCTGTCAACAAATTATTTGGCTTTACTTGCTGTTTTTCGGTTTATCATAATAACAATAATAATAATGCTTTTCGAGGCAAATCTTGTAGATTTGTTCCATTGCAAAATATCTACATCACATACGTCAAGTAAAATGAAGTTCTCCACTTTGGGTCATTTATTGTGTTGTTTCCTCTGCTTGTTTCCATTTTCATTCATTACTGTCCTCATTCCTGTTTCTCTCACACTAAATAACCCCCAATTACTAGGTATGTTCTTGTTATGTGTTTGGTTTTTACACACATGCACACACACACATACACACACACACACACACACACACACACACACGACAGAGTGCTCCTTAGTCACTGCCGGATCTGTGCAAATTGTTACAAATGTCAAGCTGCATTAATGTGGCGTGCCAGTAATATGGATTCACAGTTCACGTGTTAAACAGTAAGTTTGGAGTCTTCTTTACTTCTACATTTTTTAACTATCAATGCTCCCAGCCCCAATGGCTTTTATGAAGAAGCAGCTTGATTAGAAAGAATATTGTTAGCCTCTCCAACAGGCTAACATCGATATTAACATCTCCAATAGGCTGTCACTGATGTTAGCCTCTCCAACAGGTGTAAAATGTAAGCCGTTTGGAGTTAGCCTGTTGGAGAAGCTAACATTGATATTAGCCTGTTGGAGAAGCTAACATCGATGTTAGCCTCTCTGTACCTTTGATGCAGACCACATTCTTTTGCAAATAAATTTCAGCTTGTCTAGTTCTGAATCTTTGATCTGAACTGACCGTCAGGTTTGAAGAGCCTATCAGCTCTGTAATAGAAAAAAACCATACCCTAAAATAAGGGATTAGTTTCCTAAATGCAGCGAGGAAACATATTTTCGTAATACCAAGAACCCTAAATGCCATCCATAAAAGAGATAAGATATGTGGTTTGTGACGTTTTTTGGAAATCATTTCAATGGAATATAAACAAAGCAATAAAGCTGTTTATATGGCCTCATTCAGGACCTAATTCAGCGCTCTCATTCAGGAAAACACTGTAAGAAACCTTTCTCCTGTGCATTCAAATGACACAAAGCCTGCCAGGCTTTCATGCCTCATTCAGAAAAAAGAGGGTTTGAATAGGGAACAAGGGTCTAACTCAAAGAGAGAGCTGCCTGGATGTTATTGATTGTTGTTTGACTGATTCAGCATGAGAGCATTGTATGAAACATCAGTTCATATACAGACACATGTGGGTGGTCAGGACATGCGTGACCTGCTCTCTTCACTTCCGCCTGAAGTCGTGCTTGCATCAGTTGATGGCATCAGTTTCTGTCATGCTTTGACGTATCATTCACCGGTTTTCTATTTGCACAATGTAGTTTGAAGTATTTTACAAACTGCAGGTTTGTTTACTTCCTTTCAACTCTACAGTAACGTTACGTTCGCCTCCAACCTTAATGATCAGTGCTTTTCCATCCTTCAACTAGTTACTTCACCTGGCACAGTTAGCTTTGTAGTAACAGTATCTACAATTTGGTTTTGTAGGCCTATATAGGCTAGTGTTTTTTAGCATTTTTCAGCTAACCAGCTGGCTAGTAAAATGACGAAAAGCACCATCAAGTTCATAAGCAACAAGGTCAGTTGGCAGCTCTTCCAAGAGTGTAAAAACGAGCCACAGTGACCTTACGTTAGCTTAGCTCTGACAATACGGCTAATGTTGGTGCTGTACTGAGTGACTAGCTAACATCTTCTTTTCTTTCCCACTCAGCAAAGCAACGTTTTTTTGCCTAGCTTGTCCAGTGATTTATGTGTTAGTCACAGACGTTTTGAACCTTTTGTGTTGCTCCTCAGGAAACTTGATCACTCCAGGCTGTATCGTAGACCTTGAATGTGCATATTTTCAGTCAGTGTGCTACATTTTGTGGTATTGCTCATTGCGCTTACTAGTGAGCCATGAAACAACAAAGAAGAACAATTTTTGCAGTTTGATTCAACAAAAATGGACATTGAATCAAATCTGAATCCATATGAAATTTCACATTGTGATGATATAATTATTAATGACATAATAATGCTAATTTGGTATTTATGAGATTAAAAACGTGGTTCTCTGATACATCTGTCAGTGTGAATGCAGGATGGTTAATCAGAAGCTGCAGGATGGAACAAAAATCCATCCATCCAGTATCTATAGCTGCTGACGTTTAGAGGGTCGCAGGGAGCTGGAGCCAACCCCAGCTGACATTGGGCGACAGGTGGGGTCACCATGGACATGTTGCCAATTAATCACAGGGACAAACAAGCCTTCATGCTCACATTCACGTCCACGGGTAACTTAGAGATACCAGTTAACCTGAAGTGCTTGTTTTAGGACTGTGGGAGGAAACCGGAGCACCCGGAGAAAACCCACAGAAAGGCCCCAGCCAGGCGGTTTATATAGATTAATATGATAACGCGATACCAGATGCAAAGATCGCGAACATTCAAACCAATGAGAGCTGCTCATCTCGCGCATACACCAAAGACGTTTCTTGGCTGCACGGTGAAAACAACAATAGAACAACTTGTTGAAATTGCTCACCCTTTCTTCTCAAACCCTAATCTGTTTTCAGGCAGTCGCAAAATGATATCAAGGTGACAGCAGCGCTAACAGCCTCCGTCTGCCACCAGATGATGACGCCCTTGCTGTTGTTTTATTGTGCTGGCTGGGAGAGAATGGCTCACTAGGTTTTAGATAATAAAATCTGATGACGCACATGCTTGGCATTGGGACGCCTCTCTCTTTCAGCTCTTTTGTCTCAAATTTTTTCCACGTTTGTTTTTTTTTTTTCCCCCAAGAAGATGGAAAGACGAGAGGTCTCTCCTTATAATCCATCTCGTCTCTCAAAGGAGAAAGTCGGAGGGGAGCTGTGTGAGTGTATGAGCCCATAAGCCACTCGGTGTGGAATAAGCGACAGAGCAGATGAATGTATGAGTGTATGTGTGCAGAAAACAAGTTGGAGATTGTGTCCACTGCGACTGTGGTTTTATGAGTGACTCCATCACGCTCTGATGATGTGATTATAGCAGTGCAGAGAGCGAGCTGAGAGTCAAAGCAGTGCTGTCATTTCATCACATCACCGCTCACACACTGCTGTGTGCTGACACGTGTTTATGTGTAAGACAGAGAGTGGTAGTCAGGCCGAGGTAGAAAGGAAGAAAGAAAGCAAGGAAGGACCACAGGATGAATAAGAAATGCTCATCTCACCCCTCAGGCTCTTCGCTTTGGCCCCCGATGCCGAACATTACCCCGCAAACTTTCATCTTTAAGCCTTGCTGGTGTCACTATCAGATGTTAACCACTCACATCTGGTGCGTAATTGTGTTGTTCACATGTTGTGGAGCCACAAACCCGAACAGCTCAGCTTCTTGTGTTCTCCGGGCCAGATTTCGTGCCAGCAGATGAGTACTATCACTAAGATCCTTTAAATCTATGAGCTGTGGCTGTCTCATACACTGCTGTGAACACAAACACACACACACACACACACACACACACACACAGTGGTTGGGTTGGGTTGGTTTATTGTGTCATAAGTGCGCACATGATCTCAGATCAGCTCCAGTTATGTTGCGACACACAGGCAAACCTCCAAAGAGAGAAAAAGGGAAAGAGGACCACAGAAGAAGGAGATGGAAGAACAAGTGAAAGGAAATAGTGAAGCAGGGTTGTAGCTACTGATTATTTATATCATTACATCAGTTTTTGATTGGTTAATCAATACATCTAAAATTGCCTGAGGTCTCCAAACCTTCAAGATATTAAGTTTACAATGTTACATAACAGAGAAAAGTTTTTTGGGTTGATGAATGACTTCAAAGATTGATCAGTCATCACAGTTGTAAACTAATTAGTCAGCTAATCTTGTGGACAAACCGATTAAGGAAAGCCAGGAGGCGAAAGAGCTGGCAACATGTATGAAAGGGTTTGTCCTTTCCTGCAAATAGCAAAAAAAAAAGCACATCTAAATGTCAGTAATTTTGGACAGTTTAAAACTTTTTTTGCCATGTGGTTGACTCACTCACTTTCCCTCCTCTGTTTCGCTGACACTCTCTGCATGTGTCATCTCTCACTGGACCTGATGTTTGGCAGGTGCTGTGTCTCATGTGCAGCTCTGCAATTGGAAATCTTTTCTCTTAATTTGATAAACAGCCACTCATCTGTGGGAAAGTACCAGACCGATCTACCATTCTCATTGCTTTTGATGAAACGATCCCGACAGTGCAAAATGAGCAAATAAAATAAAACATCTCTGTTATGATTGGCTGTCAACACTCTCATAGTGTTGTTTTAAGTTAAAAAAACTAAACAAACAGAAAAGCACTGTAAAACACCTGCTCAGTACATCACTGTAGACAGACACAGTTGGAGACTAGCTAATACTGAACTTGAATCCTTGAGGTGGCACGAAATGTCATTGAAAATGAATAGGAGTGATGCTCTTTACCTGCAGGGTGTGTAAATAAACTATTTGCCAACAAATTCACCAGATTAACTTCAAAGGTGCATGTCAGTGACGTGTTTCCAGCTTGTTTCTATGGTTTAAATATCCATCATTGTGGCAAAAACTGTGAACCTGTGAAGTTTTTAGGGCTCGCTTGCTTTGAGAAAGCGATTGGGAAACCACAGGTCTGTGTGTTGAATTGCAAAAGTTTATCACCTGCACAAAAAAATGAAAACTTTTCACTTTGACATACATAGATAATCCTGATAATAAAGGGACAGTTCACCCTGACATCAAAAATGTATATTTCCCTCTTACCAGTGTCTGTCAACCAGGAAACTCCTCTGTTGACCTCCATTGTCGTTCTCAGAGGCCACGTTTGGCCCCAGTCTAGAGCTGTTCAATGGAAGCTGCTGGTTACAGTACAGTACATCAGGACATTTGTTAGCAGTTATTTTAGCAATAAGTAAAGGTCCAGTTCCACCCAAATCACTGAATAAAGTTACATAGTTTTATACAGTCATGCGCAAGATCTCGTCACAAGCAACACGCTCCTCTGGTGACGTGACAGCAGGTTTTATTATTCTTCCTGATGGGTTCAAACTATTCATCTGTTTTATTATAATTCACCTGCAATAACCAGAACTCTTGAATAAAAAGCTGGGTCAGCTTGTATTTCAGCATGCGTATAGCTTTCAGGGAGATGACATACAGCCGTGCTCTGGAAAAGACATCATGCTCAAACTTTGTCAGCACATGTTGATGAAGTCAGTGCATGACCTTAACATGCAGCCTCAGTGATTTTGTCTTTCTAATATGAAAGCAGGAGCTCTTGAGAGCAGGCAGAGGTGTTGGTTTGATCCATGTGTTCACACAGCGTGGCTGCTGCTGCTGAATTTCTCAGGAACAAGGATGTTCATCGTCACATGATGGGCTGAATGCCAATGAAAATAAAGATGTCCAGTAACTTTCCACAAACGTAAGACACAGAGCTTGATAGTACAAACATTATAGAATTGGAAGATCAGATATGAAAATGTGCTCCAGATGTGGAAATGTATTCCAGTAAACATGAAATGAAAATCTGTGTAGCAGAGCTTCAAAAGCTGTTTGAAGTCATTGTCTCACCTCTCACAACAAATCCAGTTGACCTTTAGATGAAAAGATGCAGGAAGGTGGAGCCAAAAAGTTACGTTTTTTATATCAATATTAGGTTTTGGCCTTGTATCCACTTGGCATAGAAACTGACAAACTTTACTTCCCGCACTGCTCGTGCTGCGCTGGACTTCACTCATTAGAAAAGATCAGACTGAATGTACAAAAAGTCTAAACGTCTCCTCAGAACAAAACATTTGCATTTACGTACAGTACAGTACATTATATATATCCTGCAGAGGATGAAACCAGCGATTGTGTGACACACTCCGTGCCCCGACCTTTTCCATGCAGTCCTCCCAGAGGAAAATGAGCATCAAGAGGATGACCTACTTTTTTGAGTTTTCAGACATCAGCAGACCAGTAACCATCCTGGCAGTGGATCACACCTGACTTTATTCAGAAAGCATACTGTAAATATAGAAATCTTGTTAAAGGTTCTCATGCCAATAGTACTGTTTTTATAATATACAATATTCATGATGTCATCGTGCAGCTGTGGGACAGAAAGCTACTGTACATTTGGACTAAATTAGATTTGGATATATTTTTAGTCAAAGCTGATTAAGGAGAGGTTTTAAAGGAAAAGTTCAACATGTAAGGAAATATGCTTATTCACTTTCTTGCTGAGAGCTAGATGAGAAGCCAAGAGACTGTTTGCTTAGCTCAGCATTAAGGCTGAAGACAGGGGAAACAGCTAGGCTGGCTTTGTCTTGTCATCGCCTTGGCATTGCCAGGCAGCCAGCGGAGACTCAAGGCCATAAAAACGTCAGCACATATCCCCCCGTGAAACCACATCTTGTTATTTCACGCTGTGGGTTTTAACTAGTACAAATTAGTGAGGTTTAGAAGTGCCCTTTCACTTTTTTGACAAATTCGTGTCAGCTGTTCCCTCCTGTTTTCAGCTAAGCTAAGCTAATCGACTGCTGGCTGTAACACAACATTTGCCACACAGATGGACATCACAGTGGCAGCACAGTCAATTTTCTCATCTAATGCTCATGAAAAATGTGAATAAGGCA
This sequence comes from Pagrus pagrus, assembly GCF_965226575.1. NCBI lineage: Eukaryota > Metazoa > Chordata > Actinopteri > Spariformes > Sparidae > Pagrus > Pagrus pagrus. The sequence goes on from NC_140190.1 coordinate 21,985,444, forward strand.
ATTTCCCAAAATGTCAAACCATCCCTTGAAAAGAACACTAACACGCACATGAAACCGTGACCTTATTTCAAGCCTTCGCTCCCATAGAAAGAACATTATGGTGATAGAAAGATATCAGATTCACGGCCTATTATACAAAATCAAGTTACATTTTATCCTTCAGTGACCAACGTGATTTTCTCTGCATGTGAAACACTCAGGGGAATCACGCTGCAGCAGGATCACACATGCGTCGGGAATAAAGAGATTACATCAACCCCTTCAGTGACATCATCCCAGCCAGTCTGTAATAATGACATCATCCTCTCGGTATGTTATCCCTCCACCCCCGAAGATTTCTTTCTCCTGTGCAGCATCTAATTGATTATTCATGAGCGGCTTCCCTGCTTGAGTTGCCGAGACATTTTTACACCGCGGCCTCTGTTTGTTGGACTCATAATGTTGGTGCAGTGTTAAAAGCTTCACTCATCTACTGCAGTGAGGATACTGCTGCTCTGCTCCACCCTAAAGCAATGATGAGGTGGGAATAATGATAATGAACTGATGTCCTGTTGACTAGTTAAATAAGGGTAAAATAGTATTTTAAATACATTTTGTGGTGATGACATTTAAAGGACCAAGTGGATGATATTTGTTAAATGTATTTTTAAAAAGGATTAAGTTCAAAGGTCAAGTATGCTGACTCCTACAAGGAATTTGACTCTGGCTCTATGTGTAAGCACATGCAAGCGAGGTGTCACTGATCAAACATGTCAATCTTGGATAATTATCATATTTTATCCATTCATTTAGTTGTTTTTTTGTTAATTTGTTTGTTTGTTTTTGCACCACACAAACATCTACACATGAGGATTACCTACCGAGAGGATGATGTCATTCCTCCACACAGGGTGGGATGATGTCATTGGAGGGAATGATGTCACCTCCTCATTTTGAATGCATACTGTAGGCAGGGCTGCTCACGCTGTCCTCCACATCGCTGTCTGCTCAGTGAACCTTACATTTTAACCTAGTTTTACGAACTGTAAGTGAATGTTACATTCCTGTATCACTTTAAAGCTGTGTTAGGATGGAATGGGAAATATTCTCCAAAACAGGAACACAGATGCTTTGGAGATCATGGTTTGGGGGGAATAACCTCATAAACGATGATCTTTGGCAGCATGTTTATTTTTTCTTCAGTCTTTTTCAAGAATCCAAAGCATTTTGATTTTATGAGTAATGTCGACAGCAAGAGTGAACGAGACTGTGTGTTTTTCCAGTGTCAAAAATAGCTTCCACCAAAAAGTATTTTTCAAATATTTTTATCGGGTTCCAGCATTGAGAAGCTGCTTTCTGTTTTGTTCTTTGAAATCATAATTTTTTAATATTAGAAATCAGACCTGGATCTGTTATCGGTGCTCGTCTACTTTTTTGCACAATGCAATAAAAAATAAAAGTTAAAATGCAAAAAAGTGCAAGAAATTTGTCAGTTTAATCTGGAAAACATAAAGACGAAGGTACACGAAGAAAATCCACTATTTAAGTGGAAAATGACTGAAGGAGAATTGCATGTGGCTTTACTCTGTCTAGTGTAGCTCATTTTACCAGTAAACTACTCAGTTTGGAGATTTCTGGAGACAGATTCATGATCAATTCAAGAAATATATGTAGGTCTAACATGAAGGTAGAAACGATTACATAACTGAGAGCATTATCTCATGTTTCCATGAGATTTCATGTCTTTGCAAGCTGACTTTTTGCAGTGAAATCATGTAATAAAGCATCTGACAATAATATGTTATTGGACATGACAATGTAACAAAAGAGTCAATTGTCTTCTTCATTAAAACTTTCTGCTCCTCTGAGGAAATTTGATGTGAAACCAGATGCTTCCAATCCCCAACAGGCACACCAGTTAGCTGACACTAACGAGCAAATCCATCTCTATAAAGATCAGTGGGCTGTAAAATTAAAGTGATTTGCCTCCATCATGACGCAGATCAAGGAACCCACATGCAAATGAACCGCCTCATAGGGAAATGTGTGCAAGAACACAGTGACGCATCCTCTCTACGTCATAAAGTGTGATAGTGACTCCCACACTCGCAGGCACGCACGCACACACACGCACACACGCACACACACAGACCTGTACCTCAATCTCTCACGACTTTATTTTATATCTTTGGCTATTTTCATGAGAATTACATACATTTTGATGTGACTGACTTTTTTCACATGTGGACAGAAATTCATTGAAGCAATGTGGCTGTAGCTCAGTAGGTAGAGCAGGTTGGTCAGCACTTGGGATGTCGCTGGTTTGAATCCCAGGATCCCCCGGCTGCATGTTACAGCATCCTTTAGCAGGATACTGAAACCTGAACTGCTCCTGATGAGCAGATCAGCACCTTGCAGCCCTTGTCGGTCTATGAACGGGTGAATGTGACAAGTGTTGTAACAACTGACTGTTTTGACGTGTGATCCAATATTTTAACATGTGAAAGCAAAATGATATCACACGTGAGCTGGACATTTTCTCAAGTGATTGTCTTTTTTTCACATATGAATAGAATTTTCCACAATTAAATTATATATGTTCATTTATTATTTGCTTGTTTTCATTAATTTGCATAAACATGACCCGAGCCTGGTTGTAGGTTATCACAGCTGCCTCCTAAGAAGGTCTTTCACGGTTCTGAATCTGCTAGCCAGGCCAGCTGTGTCCTCTGTGGACTTTGCATACTTTCCACCATGTGTGTCTGGGTTTCACCAGGTGCTCTGGGTTCATCTCAGAGCCCAAAAGCATGCAAGTGGAGACTCCCATACCAGTTTATCCCTATATAGCCCATGTTAAGCCTGTTGTGGACTGTCAGCCTTTCCAGAGTGTTCCCTGCTTCTCAGTCATTGTGCAGTGTGTAGATGAGATGGATGGATACCTCTAACCTTCACCCTAAAATCAATTTTAGCCCTAAAATAAATAATTAACCATGTGTGGATGGTAGTTTTGTCCCCACCAACAATAATGCACTTGTGTGAAAGATGTATGGTGTACATTCAGCGCCTGAAGGCTCACCTTAGCGCAGTCTGAGTCAGAACCCCAAAAAGGTTTACTCTCTGAGGACCAGAGGTGTGTTTGGGTTTGTTTCTCTTTCATATTTTTGAGTGATGAACTTCAATCATGACATCGCACATCTACTGTAATTTACCCATTGTTTGTTTGTTTGTTGTCTTATTTTTACATTTCATTCTTAGTGTTTTTATGGTTTTAATCATCAATTTTTTATCATTTCTATTCCCATTTTATTTCTTATGCCGTCCTGTTTATCCAAACTTCTACTTACTGTGTATTTCACTGGTTAGGTTTTGTGTTTGTTGTTAAGCTTTGTAGCGCTAGTTTTTATGTGCTATACAAATAAACCAATAACAGTAACACTAATAAGTCCTCATATGTACTCAGATTTTGTAATTAAGCAACCATACGCATACACACACTGTGTCCTTTGACAACCATCAAGCAAAACTCTGCAGTGTGGATTGGCTGATGACAGCATACCAATAAAAAAGAAAGTATAATCGGAGGTGTGGGACTAGAAATTTACAGCCCCAACTGAATACAGACAGATCAGCCATTCTCTTATATGTCTTCGCTATGACACTTTCCATAATGCTACTAATGTATAATGCTCTGAGCTGTCCGGCTGGAACTGATTACCTGTTGTAATGATATTACATTTTATCTCATTACATCCATGCAGTATTGAAACTTAACAAACAGCCAGGAGTGCTGTTAACGTTTTTATATGATTGTGAGAGAAAAACACTCAAAAACAAACTGTTCTAAACAATATAACATGGCTCAATATAACATTTCTTCCTCGATTAATAAATATTAGCATGAAATTCAGCACATTCCTTGATTTTCTAATCTTTTTGTCATTACATACTCTACTTTATACTTTATTTTGTCCTTTCTATAGTTACTTTTACAAAATTGCGTACAGAAATCAAAACCCATATAGATAAAGTAAATCTGAGTACATTGATAAACAAATAAACACACCGGATTCAATCCACCCACACAGGAAAGATATTACATGCAAACTGTGTGTTTAAGGCATATTTAAGACATTTGAGACAATAGACAAATACATATTTAAAAAATGAAATTATATACAAAATCAATCTGAATGAAATGCGCTATATTTGCAAGAGAGTAAGTAAAACAAAATATGAAAAAAAAACAAAAAACGTATGTTATGTGCAAATGAAAGCCATAATCTGTAAGATAAAACTGAAGTAATGTATGGAGACTAGGCAGCAGTACAGTAACACAGTCTGCTCTGTGTTTTCAACGAGTGTGTAATGGAAGTTAGAAATGTGGGGAAACATGGACTGAAGTATAAATATGATACAGAAATATGAGGCCACTTGACCAGAACAACAAAATCACTATTCACTGGTCTATGTGGAACTCCCTGTATCGTCAATAGCGACACAGACTTTCCATTCAAATACCAGATTATTAACTGGACCGTCTGTTTGCATTTGGAAAAGTAGGTTGACTTAGCGGTGTGGCCAAGAATCCACATCTGTACAACTGAGACTTTTTCCAGGACTGAAACACTGTGCTTTTAAGGAGTATTTGAATAGAAAGTAGTTGAGTCTCTGCAGAAGCATGCGGGTAACCAGACTGTTTGTTCTCCGTTTCTGTCTGCAGTCTCTTCTCCTCTCGACTCCTGTTTCATACAAATTCAAGATGTATTTGCGTGACAGACGTGTGGAACATCTGTGAGGTTGGCGTGGTTTTTAACAGACAGTGACCGTTTTCTCTGGAAGTCTGTTTATTCAAAGATACAGAAAACAGAGGGGAGTGATGCTGAGAGGAAGACAGAGCTGTTGGGTTGATTAAAGCATTTATCATGTTGCCAGCAGTCTGTTTATCATCACATACAGCTGATGATAAGTGGAAATGGGAGGATCTGCAAAATGTGACTTGCCCTTTAGGAACGTGCATTATTTAACAAAACACTGTCGAATCTTTGGAGTCTCTGGAAGACACAAACTGATTTGAAAAGACAATATTTACACACTTTTTGCCATTCTTTGTTTTTTTATTCATTTTAAAACTAGTCTCCATCTACTTCATTCTCTCTACTGCAGTGTGCTGTGAATCTTCAGCCCATCCATGTTCCAGTACTTTATACTTCCACTCCACTGCATTTTGGAGGCAGATATTGTACTTTTTACTCCACTACATTAATTTAATAACAGATAACTTAATACTTACTGACTACATACTAACTTAATAACTAACTTAGTTACTTTGACATGTTGACATACATCAGAGCCAAGTGAGTGCGTGTTTAAATTAACTTATTTTATCAACAGTCCGGTGAAAACAAACTAACAAACACTGATTCCAGTAATCAAAAAATGCCGAATATCGATCTGATAATTGGTCAGTCTGATAATCAATCGACCCACAGTGTACAGTAAGTATATTCATACATGAACAATCAAGTGAAACACTAAAATATCCCCAAATCCCTGAGTAATTTTGAGTGGTGTATATCATTGGGTTGCAGCTGGTAAAGGTGACTGCTTGGTGGTCTATAATAATACAATAGCCATTATCATAAAATTTGTATTCATAATCTGAATCTGCAAAGAAACTGTTGTCACCTAAATGTTGTGGAGTATAAAATAGAATACAATGTAAATTCAGAAGTAAAAGTACCTCAATGTGTGACTGAAGTATAGTACTTGTTACATTCCAACACTTCGTGTTGTATTTCTCTATTCCCGAACAAATGTCTGTGTCAAGTAGGCTGCTGGTCATCTACATCGTGAGTGTTGTGATTTCCGGAGGTGTCAGTGAACGCCTCACGGTGGGCTGGGCTCTGTGTGTCTGTCAGAGCGCCTCTCCCTCCTCCGCCCCTCCTCTGTGGCTGCTCTGCTCCGGGTCTGCTCCCAGCCTCAGTCTCGTGTCTGCGCTCAGGGAGGCCCGGCTGTACGTCAGTGAAGCAGCGTGAGAGACAGAGTGAGTGAGAGAGAGATCGGACTGGACCTCAGACTCACGATGGACACCGGAGAGCTCTGATATCTTCACTGAGGATTTAAACTCACCTGAACCAACTCCGACGCGCACAAAGGGAAACCTGGACACTAACCCAGCAGACATCTCCAGGAGAGACGTAAGGAAACAGTCTCATTATTACTGAATCTCACTGTGTTTGGATGTTTCTCTGGTCTCAGCCGCTCTGTGACCTGTCAGACCCTGTCTGTCACACGGAGGTGAGACATTACTCACCTCTCTGTCTGACTGACGGCTTAGATGTTTTCTACTTCCAGGCTCCATTTATAGCACTTTACACTTGTGTTTTAACAGTAGATAGATAGATAGATAGATAGATAGATAGATAGATAGATGTCTAATGGAAAAGTGCAGTGTAGTGTCTGTCGATAAGTTTACAAAGCCACGGATAAAACTTTGTTAACATTTTTCAAAAAGTTCATTTTCAAATTTGTCGCTTCTCACACGGCTGTGCTTTGGTTTTGGCACAAAAACCACTTGGTTCGAGTTCGTAAAACATCCTGATTTGGTCTGAATACTTTGGCCTACATGTTTTGGTTGCCACAGACATAGCAGGAGATGTTAAAACAACGTTTTTGTTACCACACAGGGCTGCAGATGCTCCAGCTTCTTGTTAAAAATTAAGTTTTCTTGTCACCAAAAATGTGGCTATCAATGCCCTGACTTCCTGTCAATATCTCAGTTTTTGCCGCCACAGCTGCAGCTGCAGATGCCCTGAATTCCAGTCAAAATTATACATTTTTTGTCTTCACAAACATGGCTGCAGATGACACGCCTGCTTGTCAAAATATCCGTTTTTGTCACCACAAGTACGGCCGCAGATGCCCAACATCCAGTGAAAAGTGTCACAACTTGTCCAGCTTCTCCTTAAAATTATGTTCATTTTGTCGGCTGCGGATTGCCTGATTTCTCGCCAAAATTATCCGTTTTGTGTTCCTGCAAACACACCTACAGATGAAGCAACTTTTTGTGAAACACTCCCACAAACACGGCTGCAGATGCCTCGACTTCTCTCTAAATATATCTGTCTTTTGCCACAAACACGACTGGAAATTGTCCCGAAGTCTCCTTTAAAACATCAAATGGTATCACCTACAAATGAAACCAAACGAAGTGGTCACTGTTCTTGCCAACCTCGTCTCCTGCAACTCCATCACCATCAGCTCCACCTCTCAAGGTGAAAGTCAGGTTTTGCTTTATCACATCATTTAATAAACACGTAGCAGTTTGAGATTGTGAGAACTTGTGCTCACCGGTTGTTTAGGGCAGAGATCAACTTGTCAGAAATATGCTGCTTCTTATGAGAAGGGGAGGGAACAAGCCCCGGCGCGCCTCCATGCAGAGCAGCTTGAGACCGGCGGGCAGTGAGTCAGACCAAGATGAATAGTTGGCGAGGTGGAGGCCTTGGAGGAGACGGAGCTCGAGGGGCAGAGCTTCCCTTACATGTGGAAAATAGTTTCAGATGGGTGTCTTAATGTAGCCTAATTGTTTCCAAAGAGGATGAGGAAGCTGGAGTCACACATGGCAGCAGCAGCAGCAGCAGCAGCAGCAGCAGCAGAGTTAAAGTAGGGAGGAGGAATGAATACCCAGCAGTGTGAGCTCTAGTTCTACCTGCTGCAGTTTGAAGATAATGAGCATCAATGGTTTAACATCCCTGCTGTCACAACTGAAGTCTGGTTTTTATGGTACGACATACGCTGCACGATTCATTAAAAACTAAATATAAACAAGCTACACTGACCATCTGTCATTGATTGTTTGGCTGCTGCAAATATGTGTTGATGATCGTCTCGACTGATCAGTTGGATTACAAATGGCTGTGATGCCGATCTTTAGTGTATTTATTGTGATACTGAAACAGCTACGATGGCTCAGGAGACTCCTGTATCAGTTTTAGCACCTTAACATCACTCAGTGAGCTTTTTTCTGTACATGTGATGGTTTTTAATCTTGTCGACAGGTTTGTTTTTATGTTTTCCCAGGTGAGACCAAAGACAATTTTCCTGCTTCGGCTGAAAAACAAAGTTTATTCTTTTAGAGCGAGTGCTGCAACTAACCATCCTTCACCTTGTCGGTTCGTCTGTCAAATATTAACTCAATTAATTGATTACTTATTTTGATTATAAAATGTCAGAAAATGGTGAAGAATGTTGTTGTTGTTGTTGAAGACGTTTCCAAGATAACGTCCTCAAATGTCTTGTTTTGTCCACAACTCAAACATATTCAGTTTCCTGCCATAGAGGAGGACAGAAGCCAGACAATATTCACATTTAAGAAGCTGGAGTCAGAGATTTTTTTCATAAAAAATAGGCCACCCAAACCGATAATGGATTATCGGAATAGTTGCAGATTAAATTCATCGCAAAAACTCTCTTACTAAATGTAGTTTAAATGCAGATCACCTGTTTTGGGATCACTTGGGACTTGTTTTTAGACAGTTTTCACTTGTTCCATCTGCAGATTGTGTTAACATGTTACTGTGCACCTTGTATTCAATGTTTTTATTTATTTTGTATTTTGCTTTCCTCAACGTTTCCGTTCTTTTGTCTGTCTCTCTCTTTGTCTTTGGGGCATCCATCAGCTTACTCAGGGATGTTTTGTTAGCAGTGGAGCTAAGATGACCTTCATTTATTATTCTGATGTTTGGTTGTGTGTGTCGCACCAGCAACATAACAAAACATCTTTGGAGTCAACAGTTAATTCTGTTTAAGCAACCGGAAAACAGAGGTTAGACTTGTGCTTTGCTTTGTGATCAATAAGTCATAACCAAAGAAATCCAAAGCCTTTTTTTGATTATTGAGCTACCTGCGTCTGTAAAGCAGCGCTCCTGAGCCACTCTGGCGTTTGCTCTTTTAATCGAGTCTCTTTAAGCTTTAAATCCGAACACCGCAGCATCGTCAGTGCAGAGACAACACACATTTCTGTATGTGTGAGTAGAGTCTTACTGTTTGCTTTGAGATTAACTTAATTAAATGTGGGCGACATTATGATAATGTGCACAGGGATGAAATTAATGTGTCAGAGATTTTCTTAATTCTGTTTATACTGTGACAGTTATCCTGTTAATATCTCTGACTGAATCATATCGATGTTTTCTTGGCAATGTTTTGATGTTTTGATGATTTCTATGATCGTTGTGAGAAAGCGTTGCATTGAATGTATTCCACTATTTTAAAAAAGAACACAACAAACTTCCAGCACAATCAAAGATTAACATTGCACGGGCAGAAACAGTGAGACCTTTGCAGCCTTGAGTGTACAGTTAATCAGTAACAGTGGCGCCCTCGACGAGGCTTGTGTTTCAGTTAACGTGGAAAACATTTCTACCTGTTTAATTAACACAACGTGACATGTCATCACTTGTCTCAGGAGCGACTGATGCTGAAGCGTTGTTTTGAACACCTGGAGGCGATGACAGGTGTGTGGGAAGAGCTGTGTTTAAATACATGAGATCCTGTTTTGTTCTACTGTCCCTCCTCATGCCGGTGACGCATCCCATAATCAATTAATCGCGTTCGTTTTATGTTTGTTTATTTGGATCGTAGAACATCTGTACCAGTCTGTTATTGTTTCCAGTGGACGTGTGTGCTGCGGACACAGATTCTCCCAAACATTGACAACACTGAGTACACATTTACAGATTAATTTGCTAATGATCACCTTATTTACACAACGGATACGGTAAGTTCACACTTCAGCTCGTCCATGGCGCTGCGTGCCGTGTTCGTCTCGTTCTAATGTTTCAGTGTATTAATAGATGTACTCACTGTATTCATTTATAACATTGCTGCGCTGGTTTGACACTGAAACAAGCAGCGGAGAGCTTTGTAATGACGGGCAGTGTCGATCAAAATAGAGCACAACATAAATGAGTAAGGGAAGAAATATCTGCAAGGAAATGATTGCATTTTTCTAGTCAAGAAAAGAGTGGAAGTTTGGGTTTCAGGAAGACAAAAACAAAACGCATACAGCAACGTCCTGTTCTCGTTCAGGGAAATGGTTCTGGCACATGTTTCCACTGAATTCTAGGGAAAATAAAGAAGTGATTTAAAGGGACCAAAGTGACTTCCTCGTGCCCGGTGTCAGCCAGAATTAGCTTTTCTCATGAGTCACCAGCAGTTCTGGAGTATTTCTTATCTGAGGAGGTTGGAGAGGGTGAGTGGGAGGTTCTCCTATCAGAGAGAGATCTGCCCCTATAAATTGGATGTGTCTGGGAAAGTCTTTTAATGCCACTACTAGAGAAATTGCCTTTGCATTCTGCCTTTGCCGAGAATATGAAGCATCTTTTTTTCTTTCCTTTTTTTTTTAATATAAGTACTGCTGGCTTTTGTCTTATCCTCATTTGTTCTAATCATGTCTCAGTTCATCTTCCAGCTGTAGTCACTATTGACTCGCAGCACTGTTTCAGACCCTTGTGTTTTATCACCTCGAGAAGTCTCTGAAAGCCTTCTCCTTCTTTCCTCAGTGAGATTCACCTCTACCAGCGCCCAGCTAGGCCATGCTCAAGCTATGACAACTACAATGTAAGTATTGCATTATGTATAGACTAATCAGCTATGACAGAGCATGCAATATTCCACTCTGACAGATGAGGGATGTTATTCAGTCTCAAAACACTAACATTGTCCGACCTTCGAAGGATGGATTTGAAAGTGCTTTGATGAATCAACACATTTGCAATTGTGAAGAGGGAGCTGAGCCGAAAGGATTTTGATTTCCAGTCCATCTATGTTCCGACCCCCACCGTGACCACGAGCTGTGGGTAGAAACAACGAGAGCGTCGATGCAAGCGGCCAGAATAAGTTTCCCCCGTTGGGTGGCTGGGCTAAGCCTTAGAGATGGGGTGAGGAGCTCAGACATCCGGAGGGAGCTCGGAGTAGAGCTAGTAGTACATATCTCATCTGGCATGGGAACACCTCAGGACACCCCAGGAGGAGCTGGAAATCATTGCTAGGGAGAAGGATGTCTGGAGCACCCTGCTGAGCCTGCTGCCATTGCGACCCGACCACAGATAGGTGGATGAAGATGAAGATGAAGAAGACATTTGCAATTCATGATTTCTTGCCTCATAATCAGTTGAAATACATCTTGTAATAATCACGTGGCAGTCATGAAGTTACGAAAACTAGTGCGGTGCCTGTTCAAAACGTGCTTTGTCTCCGTTAATGCTGCGTGCAAATCCAAACAAGTTATATGAAAAGTCAGTCGGGTGAACATTGAGAAACTGGAGGGAGCTACATACCGCACACAGACAGAAAGACGGAAAGAGAACTTCCAGTTCAGGTGGATGAAATTATTTTCTTTGCAGCTGGGAAGCGTAACTTTGCAGAGATGAAGGTTTTAGAGGATTTCGGGGGCACAACTTAATGAGAAAAAGACTTACAGGCACAGAGTTGAAGTTTAATGTTGGAGCAGCTGATAACAGCTCAGCCCAGTGAGTGTGGTTCTGGTGAGTTGCAGGTACAAATATTTAAGTGTCTGTTATAATTATATGATTTCATGTCAGTGCTTATTTACTCAAACCTACAGTCTATTACTCTAGGGCAGTGATTTCGAAGAAGCTCCGCTCATCTGAACTCAACAGAGATTATGACTAAATGTATTAGCATATTTGTGTTAGGACAAAGATAAACACTGGATTACACGTTGCTTGATGCTTATCATAATGTAATTATTGTGACAAGGAACAAGGAACAATAAAACTGCAAGCTATGATTGCTCAAGACATTCATGAGTCAGTTGTAGCGCCTGAACATCACTTACTGCGGTTAAGAGTTGGGCTGCAACTGATGATCATTTTCATATTTGGTTATTTTCTTGATTAAACAGTTTTTTGCTCGATAAAATGTCGCCCAAGATGACGTCCTCAAATGTCCTGTTCGGACCACAACTCAAAGATATTCAGTTTACTGTCATACCAGAGAAAGTTTCACATTTACAAAGTTGGCCTCTTTCTTTTACTTAGAAAAACTACTCAAACCAATCAATTCATTATGAAGACAGTTGAATATAGGTTAATTGTTGCGGCTCTAATCAAGAGTATGTGAAAGCTAGTTAGTAAATAAGTAAAGAAGTTGAAAGTGATTGATAAAAGAAGAGATATATGGTTGAGACATCCAGCTTTGGCCAATCCAAATAGTAGTACAAATGCAAACTAGACCAAAATTGAGAAAAAGCCTTAACAGTGGCAATTCTGGTTAAAAGGGTCATGGAGGTCATTTCATAGGGATGTGGAGGGATGCCAGACACAAAGACTCTGGACAGTATGAGTCTGACCATCAGTATCCAAAACACATACCGAAAATCCAGACTGCTGACCGGCGTCTTGTGTTGCAATGCTTCTCAGCACAGACTGAACAGACATGAGTCATGACATCTGCAGAGAAGTTGGTCCACCTGCTCTTCCACTGTTCTGTGGAACGGTGTTGTACATGCCGAGACCTCCCACTGATCTTCGATTTCAACAGTTCTTGAGCAATCATTTAATCTGTGGAGGTAGTAGTTCATTCTGTCATCCCATCAACCGTGGACTTTTGTTTGTCATGTGTTTCCTGCAGAGCTCACGCCTTTTTCCAGCTAATTTCAGTGCGTTACTTTTTAAAAACATCTGCCGGAAGAAAGGTAGATCACGTCTCCAGTCGTCATATTCCAGCATCAGTTGAAATCTAGATTTAAAGATATTGCTCAAAACGTATGAAACCCATTTACACCTATACAGCAACTACTCTTTCCCTTTACACCTGACTCACTCAGTGTTAGGGCTGACACAATATCGATTCTAAATCAATAATTGTTCAAAATGAGCTTCAAATTCAAAGACAGTTAAATAAACACAACACACTGACGGACTGAAGATGAAATATACTGGAGAACACATCTACACACAGTCATCAGAGGGAAGTGTCTCAAAGGATGGAATAAGAAATCAACGTTCATAATCCTAAACAAATACACCAGACCTGATCTACACCTCAGCACCAGTTTCATTTGTACAGCTGCAATCTCAATATCTGTCCTTCTCTCTGTCCACCCCCTCTCCGTCTCTCTCCAGGGCTCGGTCTGTGATGTTGACAGTCCTGCTGCATATCTTCCTGGTGTCCCAGGGTGAGTTCCAGCCCCAACACAACAGCTGTGGCCTCTCAGCTTGTAGGATCTCTTCTTGTTGTCTGTCTTAGAAAATATTCACGTCCAGCCTGGTCACCTCTGGAGTGAACAGAGGAGCTTTTAAACAGGTGCAGACATTTCTATTCGAGGAGTACTCAGGGTTTGTAGAAGTAACACTGGTCGGGACGTGTAAGTCTACAAAATCTCCAGATACACAGGGTGCAGCCGCCTCACACCAGTGTTGACACGACTCCTTGAGATTTATTGAGTTACAGTTGACAGATTTCCCAGGTGAGGTTCATGTGGGCAGATCTGCCAAAATGAAAATGGATGTACTCTTTCTGTCACTCTTCACCTTAACCTAACCTTACATGCTTTCCCACTAATGCTGTCTTTTAGAGCTTTTAAAGAAATTTGCAGATTTTTATCAATTTGGAGAACAAACAAAAATACATTTTATAGAATTTACAAGACTTTAACACACAGATTTAATCAAAATATTTGTTTTATTCTGTCTTGTTTTAATGTGAAGCACTACATGCATGTGATTTCTTTTGAACATTCCCCTTTTTTAATTTATTATTTATTATTATTAGTAGTGTGACTATAGTATTATTACTTTGCATCATTTTTAAATCATGTGTTCCTTCTTGCATAGTCATAAGGGAATACATACATTTGTATATATGGAATACACTGTTTAGTAAACATGTAGATTGTAGCCTGTGTTTATATGACACCCGTTATATTATGTACGGTATATTTGCAAAAAGAAGAAACTCGGACTAAACCTTTATTCCTCTAGTCTACACATGAATACAAAGCAGCTGCCAGTATGATGAGAGATTTTTATACAGTATTTTTAGTTAAGTTAAGTTAGTTTTAGTTATCAATTATATCGATCGATTTCTTTCCCTCCTGTGTTGGAGCAGGTGCTCAGAGTCTGGAGCCTGACGAGGGAGCCTCCCACCTCTCAGGTGCCGTGGACCTCCCCTGGCAGGATGAGCTGTGCTGTGACTCACCTTCAGCCCACCTCACTGCAGAGGGAAGCAACGTGCACGCACCAGAGACAAACCGCTCTGATTCAAACCTCCCACACTATCCCCGCTGCAGCTTCAGGAGCTCGACAGCCGAATCACATCGTCATGAGCTCTCCGCTGGTAGGAGTTCATTCACCACTTTTATCAAAAATGTACAGAGAAATTATGCATTTAAGGCTTGTTGAGTTGCTCCTGTTCTGGTCAATAAGCCCTGTGTGGAGAGTCGGTGCATGTTTTTCACACCGTGTCTGTGTTTTCACATGTAGCAAACAGGCTGAAATTTCTGTCAAACATAATGCTGTGAGGATTCAGGTTAGTGAGAGCAGCTGGAGGCAAACGCTCAAAACTTTTTCCTCCATAAATATGAAGATTGTTGTCTTTCATAGGGAGAGTCTGTACTGATGAATGATAAAATTAACTTTTCCCACAACAAATACAATGGCAGTAGTGACATAAGCTTCAAGGTTTCTCTACTGGGTTTTCATTAATAGACAAGCAACAAGTGTTTGTATAATTAAGTTAACTCCATGAGGTCTCGAGGCTCTCAAAAGACTTGTTGCAACAAGAATTGCCTGCATCGACTCGAGTGAAGTGTAGCAGGACTTTTTAGTGTCTATCTCTCTCTTACGATTGTGTTTCACAACTTGCTGCAGGATGCAACAGTATGAGATTTTCATGGTACGATAACCGTGTCAGGAAAAATTATTATTACAGTGAGAGGAATGTAAATAGAGGGGCTCTATTGGTTTGACAAATCCTTAATAATTCCACAAAATATCACGTCCTGACAGACTAAAACTTGATATAAAGCCAGGGAGGAACTAGGGACAAATAACAAATGAAACACAGGTGAACAGGAAAGAAGGTGCGAAAAAGACAAAGACAGGAAGTGTGAAGCAAAACATGACACATGAGGAGAGAATCTACAAAATAAAACAGGAAATAGCTGAACTAAAAAACCAAACCGAGCGGTACATCGAAAAGATGTACGAGACAGACATTATCCTCTGATTGAGGGAACATGAGCGCATTGTGTTTGTTGACACGAGGACATTACAGCAGTCGCAGCAGGGTAGCTGTGTGATGCTGCTCCTGCTCATCAGAACAAACAGCAGGTTGGTGTGACAGAGCCCGTAACTCTCCCTGCAGCTGCGTCACCTGTCACTAATAGAGATGCCCCCAACGATCAGCCTGACAGGCTCATTACACTTTAATGGCTTTTCAGCTGGAATCCCTCCCAGCATCGTGTCAGGGTGAGGGACCATGTGAGTCTGTGATATTCCGGCTCACAAGCATTCGCTTCAATCAGTGATCACAACAGAATCACACCAGCTGATTCTTATCTTTTATCACCTCTGCTGAGCTTGGAAATTGTTGCGCTCCACCACTTTTTAATAAAGATGAGATAGTATGAAGATTGTTGAGAAGCATTTTTAAAAAAAAAAATTTTCTGGGGTGAAGTGAGTCATAATTATATGATGCTCTCTTGGTGTTATCAGCGTGGAGGTGAGGCAATAAAGAGACATGAAGGAGGTGAGGAGGATGTGTTTGTTTGCATCGATCTGTGAGGCGCTGTGACGCATTAAAATCAATGGTGATTAGTTAAGACCTTCCAGTGATGTCTGAACAAAGATAATTAAACAGAGGTTAGAGGACCACTCTGTGCCTCCTGACAGGCTTGTGATTCAGCTCTCAGGTCCCTGGTCATTTGCTTATCTGTGTTTCTGCTTGTTTGTCACATTTACTTTATCCAAATCTTTTGTTGCTTTCAGGACTAAAGATGTCTTAAAGACAGGTGTGGGTGAACAACTGCTGAAGGCCGAGATTGAACAAAAGTTCAGTGTTAGGAGTTCTGATGATCAGTCCTGCTGCAGATAAAGTGTCTGACATAAATACTGAACTTTATCCTTTAAATATTCAAAACTAATTTGCACATATTACTAAATAACATGCTAACTTAAAGCCGAAATAGACAGCTTTTCAAAGTCCCAACTCCTAACATGTCCTTGTGGTATCACTGTTGGGCAACATGGATACAGTTAATGGTCTTGCTACTGTCCAAAGCAAAGAAGAACCGCAAGAATCCAAATTTGACGTAGAAATCCTGATCTCAGCGATATGAAAAAGGCAGAATAAAACAACTGGTTGTTTTAATAAGTCAGCAGGTTTTTTCACTAATCTCGCAGCTCTTGTTTTACCTCGGTCTCCATCACTCTCACCTTCTCTGCCTCCTCCATCAGTGGGCTTCTTTTTCTTTTGAGAAAAAATGTGTGTAAAATACACATCCACCCTACATTACTGAGCATAGACATAGATTTTTTAATATGAAAATCAATCCTAGAACAGAGACGTTTGGGTTTGGATGTGTCAATATTTCTGTATTTTTTTCCAGCTGTTTCATCGTACCTGGGGATAAACTGAGGAAAACAATGCCTCCTCCTGTTTTGGTTGCTTAATGGCAGACACAGATGGTTTATAGGGAACCAGATGGAATCATTTTTCTACAGACATTTCACTGTGCAATCGGTTTCTACTTCATGAATGATAATTAAAGCCAATAGACAACTTTATTGCTAGTTTAAGAGGTGGAACATGGTAAACATTATACCGGCACAACATCAGCATGTTAGCATCACTGTGCTTCATATGGGATGAGACTTGAGTTTATAATAAAAGAGAGTATAAAACACTTTTCTTTGCAGAGAGAAGCACCTACCTGCATGATGCTTCCTGCATATTTAGGCTGGGTAACGGACGTGCTGCTCGGTTGGGAAGCAGTGGTACTCGTACATAGTGTGTCAAATTAATGTCTCGTGGAAAGATGTTGCAGCATATTGCTGGCGTTCCACCTTTACGTGATATAATTTTACAGATATTACAACTATAACTCACTGTAGACTGAGTCTTGTTGTCGCACACAGGTTTTTCCAGTTCACCCCTACCTTAGCCACGAATGATTTAATTGTAAAATTGAGCTCTCACAATGACTGAATCACCAGGCTGGAGCCCTTCTACCACCACATTGCTGCTTGTATTTCACTCACTTAAGTTTCAGATAAGAGTTCTCAGAATATTAAGCCTGGCCATTTTCTCAGAAGCCGTCATTAGGAGGTCACAGTCAGCTGGTGTTGGTCGCTCTACTAACATGCAAATGTAATTTCTCGTCAGGCACCTGTTTGGACATACTGTGCAGAGTTGATGAAAACTGGGAAAATTTAATTTGTGACCTGCAGCCTCACGGTCCACCGTCAACCACACTGGCAGCTGGCCTCATGGCAGTTAGCTTACAGCGTCTACTGTGAGTATGAAGCTGCATTTTCTTATCATTCTTTCTTTCCTGTCTGTCTTCCTGTGTGTGTGTGTGTGTGTGTGTGTGTGTGTGTGTGTGTGTGTGTGTGTGTGTTTAAATGTAATCCGAACCTTTCCCAACTGCTCAGTGGGGGGTTAAGTATGTGTGTTAACTTTGGTCAGCAGAGGAAGCTGTGTGAAATCACACAGGCTCCAGGCTTTTATTATGGCGGGGATAAGGAGACCGATTCACCACTGATCTCATACACACCTTTTAAAAGACGCCAGACGTTGCAAAGCTCTTACTTGCCAAACACTGTTCTTAGATTCTGGATCAGCAGATAAAGATTCCCAGTTTTAATGACGTTAAAGATGTTCAAATTTCCATTTGTTCCCGTGCACTTTTAAGACTTCTCATCAGAGCTAAGTAAGATAATGTAAAGCGATCAAAGGTAATAAACAAACATTGAGCTGAGGTTATCAACTGCTGTTTGCAACAATAAAATGTAAAAACAATCAAATAAAAAAAAAAATCTCTAAAACAAACAAACTTAATTAACTTCAACTTAATTTGTTTTATTCTCTGTTTATATCATGTGGCTGATAAATGTAGTGTAGTAAAAAATGTAATTATTCCCCTCCAAAATGTTGGGTATGGAAGTACAAAGGAGTAGAAAATGGAAACAGTACTTGAGTAAATGTACTTAGTTACAGTCCATCATTGTTGTTAACAAGTCTGAAGTCAGTCAAGACGGAGAGATGTGACATAATTCTGCTGAACTGGTCTTTCATACTCTGATCATCCACTGAGAAAACAAGCTGAAGTGTTTTCATTTCCATTTCCCAGGTCGCAGAAAGAGGAAACTAATAATCCTGTTGTCTGTGAAGCGGAGGATTCCTTTACGTGTTCAATCACCCTCAACACTACGACAAGCTTTGTCACCGTGGTAACCGTCAGCATCTCAGACGCCGTAGCTCCTCCGGTCCTACTCAGAATCCCTGCCCGACCTGGTGAGAAAAGGATTTTGTTTTTGTCTCGTTCTTTGTTTTATACATCAGTGAAACGATTTGCTTTCCCATAGTTTAAGATAAAATATCAACTTAAGTTAAAACAACGAATAAGCTTCAGTCCTGCAGAGTCAAATAGGAGAGGGGCAGAATCTGGCACTGCCTGTGCTGCTTTCACGGATGGATTTTGGGAAAAGTATGACATTACTGGCTGAAGTACACTTTAATGAGGCAAAATTAAAAGTTAAAAACCTGCCATGAAATAATCTTATACACATGTAAAACTGTTTGCTAGTGAGCCAGTGTGGCTGAGAAATGAGAGTTCATATGTGAGTTGTATCTAATGGCATGTCCTTTGATCGGAGAAGTTTTTGCTAAATTATTTATTCAACATTAATTAAGCAAGAGTTACTCCAGATGCCCTTTGGAAATCTGAATCGACTAAATGTTCACGTACGTTCTGGTATAAGCATGACTCCACTTATCTGTAACTTGCTCGCTACACTGGTTTAAGTGCATAACAGTAAGTCATCAAAGAAGCTAGTTCCCGACATTCACCGTCTTTCCGAAGTCGCTCAGTTGCTGGTAATAAATTCAATAAAGCCGTGTATGGAGATGATGCAGGCCTCCTCACTGTTTAAAACACCTACATGTTCCAACGACCTGCTGCTTCAAAGGGATGAATCCGGACAGATAAGGAGAAAGAGTTTCATTCAGCTGTCATTGGCAGACCTGACCGGAATAGCGGAGGAGAACTGGGCCATGACCTTGTGGATGTGTGTGTTCATGTGTGCGCAACTGCATCCAAGCTGTGAGATCTCCACAGTGATAGACAAGGACTTTCCATGCTGTGTTTGTTCAACCAGACCTTTTTGTTAAACTGACAGAGCGGATCAGAAACCGACTAGTAACTGTAATGCTGTTGTCCAGACTTGTAGGTTTTCTCAACTCTGCAGTTTTATCCCTCACTGAATGTGTAGTTACTTCACTCTGTTTTTGTAGGTAAAAACAACAGTAACATCCAGGTACAAACGTGTTAATTCCTGCTGTTATTATTGACCGTAGCTGTAATGTGTAAAGTTACAGAGTCAAACACGGTGCTCAGACCTATCCGAAGTTTCTTATTTAATGTACTATATTGCTTGTCTATTATTAATACTAGACAGATAGAAATGCAGCCAAACAGAACCTCGATCCACAAAAGCTATGGACTTTAAATAATAATCACTAAAGTTAATGTTCTTAAACAAACTGGCTACATTGAATGAGTGAAGACAGACTGCAGCAGACTATCTGCATTTTTAGGTGTTGTGTAAATTCATGGGGATGATTAAGATAAAAAATTAAAGCGGAACAACTTTTCTGCTTGAAACTTGAAGCTCCTTTATCTTATCTTCACTGCATCTCTAGTTACTGCACTCAGCCACCACTGAGTGTTCTGTTGGACCGCACTTGATTTGTGATTTATAATTCTATTAAGGAAGTAATCACTGCTTCTCCTCGAGTTACATGTTAAACTGATCCTTTCATAGGAGAATTAAAAGCCTTTCATGTCCTTAACGTGCGCACAGTCTGGAAAAAAAAATTGTTGCACCATTACTCATAATGCTGAGTCATATCTTTTCTCCCAACGGGCATCTTTGCGGTTAAATGAGACTCAGTTATCTCTTTCTGCGTTTGTCATAAGTAAGTGATGAAATGGGAGATTGTAATCTGGCCTGCTACACCTCATCTCACTTCAGTTAATGACAGTTAATACACACCTCTGAAATCCACCTGAACCGATCGCTCAGTGAAGAATCATGGGATATGAAGTCAAACCCCCCTCACTGACATTTAAGTGCGTAAGCTTCACATATATGTAAAGACACGAGTTTAATGCCAAGCAGATGAATTGAATTACATGCGATCTATATTTTTCATTTACTCAAACTCAGGATGTGATTAATTTATTTATCTAATATTGATGGCGTAAGAACTGGAATATTGATCTTCATTGTTTGAGATACAGCAAATATCCCCTTAAGATGCACAGTGCTGTTATGACGTATATTAGACATAACTACCCAGCTATAAATACTCGGACATAATATATTATAGGCAATATTAAGTGACCTTGAGGCTGCACAGTGGAAATTTAAATCCCTTACAAATGCAATTTTGTGAGCCATCGTGCAAAAATGATCTTCTAATTTTATTTTACACTTATTGTATTGATCAACAGGATTAAGTAATCTTTGATAGAATATGAATTGATATTAAAACAGGATCAAATTGGCATTATGATTGCTAGTAATGTATCTGATGTCTATTGATTCTGCTGTGGCAAAAAAAATGTACTGTAAACACATGCTTCTGTTCGTCTACAGTGAAACCGAGTCCTCCAGTCAACCTGTCGCACATCCAGACCATTGAGGCAGAACTGATTGTACTCTGGGACGACCCGCCAGACTATGATACCAGCCTGCTGAGATACGAGGTCCGATACTCTTCCAACACCACTCACCCATCCTGGCAGGTAACATCAAGCAAAGCATTACAAGCATGGTAGAAATAAAATACTAAGGAGTTTGTAAACTGTAATTAAAGGCTGTATTCGGTAATCGATCTGTTATAAGCTGTTAATAACAGCAACATTTGGGTTTCCAAGTTGTTAAAAATCTCTTTTGCCTCTTCCACACTGGACAAAAGACTCACAATTTGTATAAATGGCATTTAATCAAGATGTCTCACTCCTTCGCTGCTTCTGTTGTCCGCTCGGGAAAAACTATGTGTCAAATCCAGAATGTTATTGATTAAGACTTAAGTTTAACGTCTTCTGGATGTAGTCTGATGGAAATATGATCTGCTGCTTTCTACTGTTGTTTGTTTTTGCGGCACAGCTGTGATGATAAACAAGACACACAAGGGGAACAAAAACAGACAGGCAAACTTACAGGCTGATCATCCATCAATAAATGCTCATGAGGTTTTTTCATTTTGTAATAATCAATCTAGTCTGCAGGTGAAAAAGTTAATACGTTGTTAATACGTGGACATTGAAGTCAAACTACCTACTTTTTACAACCCAACAACCCAAACGTGGTTGTTAAATGTACCACAAACTCTTTTTAACGGTTTATGAAACAGTCTCAATCTAATACTGATGCTTCTTTATAACCTATAAGCAAATGAGACCACCAGTGAGAAGATGTGCTATTTCTGTATTGTTATTCCTAATGGGTGCCACACTCAAACCAAAGGAGCCCATGTTTACATTTTCCCAGGCAAAAGTTGGCAGTGGGTTGTACGTTAGCCAGTTAGAAGGCAGCATGAGAAGATTTGTCTGTGGAGGATTTTATTATTTTATTGTTGACATCAAATTTGGCAGATATGGCACAGGCTGTATCAAAAGTTAAATTGGGCTGATACTGAACTTTAGCAGCCAATGACAGAAATAGACTCATCAACATAGGAAAAAAAAAGTGCAGCTGTCCTCAGACGATCACTGCCCACGGCATCTTCCCACCAAACTCTACCACAAGCACTGTGATTGCCCCCAGAAGAGAAGGGAAACAGAAGGATACAGGGAACGGTAGAAGTCTTAAAAATTTGTTGCGTCTTTTCTCACTTGCTTGACAAGATCAAGATCGATTTTGTGCTCAGAGGCCTCCACAATCAACACAAAAAGGAAACTCCTTGTAGATGCTTTAATAAAGGCATATTTTAATCTGTCAAACAGTTGTAGCTACTAGTTACAATTCAAACTCTCAATACAAAACAGAGAAGCCTTAGCGATGAATGAAAGTCATGCTTAAAAAGGAGAAGTGAAAATATACTTTCTGGTTAAACTTATAGAAGTTTGGTTATGTGACTCAAGTCATGTCCTGAGGGAATCACGCATGCACAATTACTGTATTAGTCTTTCACTGCAGCGGTCAGCACACATTTCCACTGACAAGACATTGTGTTTGTTTAGTGTGACTCGCTCGCAGGCAGTTGGGGTTTTAATGGCCTCGTACGGTGCATTTAGCATTCAACAGTGCGCTCAGTGTCCTGCAGCGGATCAGACGCTCCATGATTCATCCAGCTGTGAGACTTAATCCTGCTGTTAAAGACTCCTGTAGATGCATCAGTAAAATATGGTCTCAGTGATTCTCTCAATATCTTTTCCTTTAGTTTGAGTGTTGAAGTCCCGCTTGGTGTGTAGTCAAATGAAATCAATCTTAAGTATGCCTGAAGGTCTACACGATACGATACGATACGATACGATACGATACGATAAACAAAGATCCTCTATCTTTAGACCCTCGGCTCTGATAAGGAAAAACACTCCAAAAGGGAAAAAATGGAAGAAACATCCCTCTCAGGCTGGACTAAGATAAAAGATATAGATATTTGAAAATAAAATTATCATCAAAAAAGTATATATAGGTTATAAAAATATATAAAGAATATGGATCCTGGAGGAGGGCAGGCAACTTTAGGTGTCCGAGTGCCTTTTGGCTCATGGTTAAAATGGTCATATGATGAAAGTTTTCACCGCTACAGTTGCGTTGTGTTTCCACGGAGGCACCTTTTTAATTTAAAACATGGCAAAAACGCTTTCATGGGAAACTGCCAGAAGTTGCAGGTGTACAAACACATCTGTGATTGTAGCCGGTTTGTGTATTTTGGTAACAGAGCTGATGAGACGTCAGACATCAACCACAGACATGACTGTTTGATTCAGTCATCGTTCTCACATGTGAACACGCCCGACTATCTCATCCAGTTTAATGTGCTTGTGCGCTTGTGTGTTTGTTGACTCCCTCTGTGCTGTCTCCAGGTGGTGTCAGCACCAGCACCAAGGTCGTCTCTGGATCTGAAGGCCAAACTGAACTACACCGTCCAGGTTCGCTGCTCCAGCCTGGACAGGCCTCCGCTGTGGAGCGACTGGAGTGAGCCTCACCACATCTACCTAGACAGTAAGAACCGGCCTCCTCCAACTGTTAAGAAAGAGGCAGATAAAACATACAAGACTATTATTTTGTTACTTGTGCTCAAATACTGCAGGTGCATCTTGCATCAGTGTCAGCGTGTTGCTCAGTACAACCCTGCACTGTTTCTATAAGCTTTTGGGGAATTGTTTGAAAAATTCCCATTAAGATGAATCTTAATTACTTAGATGATCTTCTGACTTTTACTCTAGAGCCATCATCATGTCAAAGATTGAAGATCAAATTCAAATGACCAAATACCAAATTATGACATTCAGCCTCAAATATATCTTGTGTTTAGTGCTGATTAGCATAGAATAGCCTCAGTACAGCCTCTAAAAGCTTGTTTAATCACATATAATGATGACCTGCAGTTTTGGAGCAGGATTGAATCTTTGAAATGTTTTTAGAAAACCTCCTACTGTAACAAATACATACATGATTTTTAAAAAAAGTTAAAGGCATTTTACAATCTGCGGTGCAGTTTATAAAGATCTTCTCAAAAACTAGTCCTTCTTCTTTGCGTTGCTGGTTGCTCTCGTCAGTCGACCTTAAATGTTGGCACGTCTTTGTGTAGAGTGAGGTGTAATTTTGTGTTCAAATGACAGAACTGGCAAAACATCGAACTGAAATGTTCTTTTAAATTTTGTTAAATTAAATTAGAATGAAACAAAAACACCAGGAAAAACAATGCTGATGTTTTTAAACTCGATTGTTAACGGTGTTGGTTCAGAGCTGAAAAAGCTTAACTGAGAGGTTATTTGGGTATTTGATGGCTCTAAAATCAGGGAGTTAAATTATTTAATGTCACCTTTTAGCAGGCAGTGAACTCGGTTAGCTAACATTTTAAACCTTTCCCGATGGCTGCAATTCAACGCTCATTCCCCCTGAGAGGTTCAGCAGACGAGGATTCCTCACCGACTGTGTTACATTCAAACGCTGGCTGTAATTATCTCTCAGGTAGATTTATGTCAGTGCTGAACTATTGAAACGAGTCAAGCTCATTAGCCTGAGCTATTAATGAAGAGCTCATTCTAGTGTGGCCAGCGTCAATAGACTGTGAATCAGAGGCCGTCCCCAAGGACAGTGACCTGCTGCAAATCATGTGACACAATGGCTTTAAAGAATGGAAAATGGCACACAGGAATATCTTTGCCATCCAAGTTTTTTAATGAAACTGAGAATAGAGAAATGAAAGCAAGAACGCTAGATGATCCTTCAGAGACTATGAACTGGTCATGTTTGCTGCTTGTTGGTTTGTGATCTGCAACATCAGACTGCTAATTAAAATGTGAACATCAGCCTGAGGGCTTGTATGTCTATCATAGGTCTTTGGGCATTTCAGGTCTTTCAGAGGGTTGTTCTTCTACTCCGTGTCACAGAAACAACCTTGACCCTGGTGAAAAAATGTGTCTATGTGTCATTGGGTTCAAGTTAGTAATACTCTACAACTCTGAGTCATCTTACCGAAAATGATATGTATGATGAGGAAGTCTGCCAAAAACAGCAAACTGAATTGATTGAAATGTTTGAGGAAGGTAAAAGAACGACATTTGGAAAGTTTCTTAATGTTTATCAGCAGCAAAATTCAGCCAAAAACAGTTGAATGAGTCACAAACAGCTTTCTTTTTAGATTAATTTGAAAGGCTTTTTTGTTGGGCTTATCACCTGGTTTGCAGATGAGTCACATCTCTTTTGTTTTAGCTGGAAGAACAGCAAAAACTCCAGCCAGATGTTTCTGTTAGCTACATCTGAGGAGGTTGTGAGATAAAGGCACCCATAAACTCATTTCAACCCATTTCAGACTTTGCGATTAAAAGAAAAGTTGTAAAATATCTGAAAAAGTCTTTGGGTTAGGGTTAGGCAAGTGGTGAATGTAAGTCTATATAATCTCCGGAAAGTGACTTAAGTATGTTTTGTTTGTGTGTGTGCAGCGGTGAGCTACATCCCTGAGAAGGTGGTGGTGCGACCGGGGGAGAACGTGACAGTGTATTGTGTGTTCAACGACCACAACATCAACGCCAGCACGGCCATGTGGATGCTCAACCTCCAACAGCCGCTCCATCGCAGCCAATACCACCCGGTCAACCAATGGGTACGCAAAACTCATTTTATGTTACTAACATTTCCCCAAAAAGTTCAATGACTTTCCTGTGTTTTTGTCTATGCACTAAGACCTTTCCTTTCCAAAAACAGGTCAGCCAGATCACAGTGCGTCCGTCAGAGACTCAGATGTACGACCTGCTGCAGTGCACTCAGAAGTGGACCATCCCGTACAGCCAGATCTATGTAGAGGGTGAGATTATAATTATAACTTTACTTTGAAAGTCGGACCAGATGTTCCACATTGCAAATTATTGCTAACTTTACAGCGGAGCTCTTCATTTGCATTATAGATGCTAGAGGGAAAGGTAGAGCATCATAGCTTGAACCTTAAGGCCACTGACCAAGCTGCCGTATTTTACCAGTTGATTATCAGTCATGATACTCTCACCTATCACCATCCAAACAGGTGTTTTTTGAGCATTTCACAACTTTCCCAGCATTTTGTTGCTCCTATCCCAACTTGTCTGAAAGATGTTGCTGCCATCAAATTCAGAATAAGCAAATATTTACAAAAGTCGATGAAGTTGATGAAATATATTGTCTTTCACTGTTTTCAGTTGAGTGTATGTCAAAAAGGATGATCACATTATCACATTCTGTTTTATTTGGGTTTTACACAGCGTCCCAGTTGTTTTTGGAATTGGGGTTTTGTTATGCAATGTCAAAGAAAATACTAGAACACATCCAAAGAAAGGAAGACATGCTTTATGTACAGTGTATGACTGAAAGTCAAACATCAACATTTCCCTCCAAGTTGCTGGACGTCCGTGTCCCTTTTTTGCTCCAGTTTTCCACTGTAATAGACAAAAACAGGAAAGAGGGTGGCGGCATGTGACAGCACAACAATGTGAACCAAAATAATCCCCCTGCACGGACCTCAGAAGTTTGTCATTGTTACCTAAGTCCTGAGTGTGTCTCCCTGCGTGTTTCAGGAGCTTCAATTGATATAAACTGTGAAACCAACGGGGATATTGATGCCATGGCCTGCAGCTGGAAGAACACACAGAGGACTAAACTCAAGTTCAGATCCAGGTAATGCAGCATTTTACATTTCACAGTAGCTATCTCCTTTTAGTGAAGTGTATTCGGATGTTAGTGCAAGCATTGTTAGTGAAACCATGAATCAAAGCTCAGAACTCAGTGAAAACCTGGAAGTGAGTGGACACAGTGTACCGGACAGCTCGTTTACTGAACACACCCTGGAGATAGTTGTGTGAAGTGATACAGGAAGTTTTTTTGAGGTCAGCGTCCTTGGTACTTCTGACCTCAGAGCAACAGAAAGTCTCCACATTTTAAAAAGTGAAGGCGAAACCACAACAATGAGGAACTGACTGAGTGATGAAACGTTTCTAACTGATGTTCCTCAGAGGCCTCTTGTGCAACACGACATTGTAACTGAACCCCGCCTGCTTTTTACTTTTCCTCTAATTCTCAATCTTTTAAACAAGGATAGGAAATGTAATTCGCTGCTGCAGTCAGGTTGATAAACAGGAGTAATCTCCGAGCTCCACTGTCGATAAGTAAATTTAGATCAGAGCGAGACCGATGTGACAACTGTTTATCCTCCAGAGGGTCTGAGTCTGCACCTGACTCTCTCCTACAGAGCTCGCCAGCTCTGAGCAGCTGCAGCGACTCTTACCGCTGCACGCTTGGCAAATGTCTTAATGTTTTGTTTTGATAGAGAGCCCCCTAGTGGCAGAAGTTACATTGTACGTTTAAGTAAAACTACAGAAGTATGAGCACCAAATTTACATTAAAATACCTAAAGTAAAAGTATTAGTCAATTAATAATCTGTATATATATAAATAAATCCTACAGGACTAACATGACAACATCTTGACGTCATTTATTTCATTTCATTCGTCTTGATGGCAGGTGGGCGGACCTAACATGTGATGTGATGGAGGAGAGGGAGAGAGCGGGTGAGATAGTAGGGGAGATGGGACCTCCTTGCCTGCAGGTGCCATCCAGGCAGAAGAGCTGCACCATCCAGCCTCTGAGGATGAACTGCTACAAGCTGTGGCTGGAGGTGCCGTCCCGACTTGGACCCATCAGGTCTAAACCCGTCTACTTGTCCCCCATCGATCACGGTGAGCACGGAGGTCGGATTTAAAGATCCTTCTCGCCTCATAACTGTGGCACTCCTTCTGCAACAGCACTTCTTTGTGATGATTTTTATGTCTTTTATGTTAAAATATCTAGAAACGTGTATGTAGAAACATCTAAAGAATATGAATTTGTTCCTGTTTAACTGAGATATTCTAGATAATCTGTAGTATTGAACTTCAAAGGAAACCATTGCTGGATTAAATATTTATAGGAAAAGAGTTGTGTGCTTGAAGATAACCTTCAAATGTTGAGGTTAAAGAAGTGATTCATATTCATCACAGAAGAAGTGAAAAAGGTGTGAAAGACAAACTCACAGTCTTCTTCATCAGTGCTGTTTCCCCTCTGCAGTGAAGCCTCACACACCCACTAATGTGAAGGCAGTGAGCCGGAGCAGCGGGGTCCTGGCAGTCACATGGGAGCCTCCGTCTCTGCCGGTCGATGGGCTCCAGTGTCAGTTTCGGTACCACTCGCCATCCGCTGTGAGAGCCCAGCCGGATTGGAAGGTGAGCTTGTTGACCATCCACGGGCACTAGAGGCACTATGGACAGCAGTCAACCTTTATTGAAAACCAATTATTCAGAGGTAGAGGCGATGTCCTCCAGAACATTGCAAACTGTCTAAATATCAGTTTGCTTGTAATTATTAGGTCATAGAGAGCCTAAAACTTCAAAATTAGTTAGCATTTTTCCACTTTCTGTCTCGGTGAAACAGTGGCTAGCGCCGTTGCCTCACAGCAAACAGGCGGTAACAGATAATGGATGGATTGCACAAGCTTAAGAGATTTTCACGTTTGGTTCTACCACATAAAATACCTCAGCTAATATAATTTTGAAGCTTTTATGTTTCTTAAAAAAGGCGTGACTACGGAGGTTGTCGGGGACACTGAACATCTTCACACCGAACACATAAACTAATTAAACATTTCCGACTAGTAGATTGATCAATTTATAATATACTGTAGTAGGAAGCTCAGTGGTGGTGACCTTGAAGTCATGCGACCATGTTGATTTTATCCAAAAATCATAAAAGTGGTCAAGTGCAAGTATTGTAAACTTTTGTTTGCCACACGTTCTGCAGGTCCAGAGTCCAGTGAGGGTGCCGTGGGCAGAGGTCGCAGTGTCCGACATGTGCCGGGTGTATGTGGTACAGGTACGCTGCATGCACACCAACGGCACCGGCTACTGGAGCGAATGGAGCGACTCGGTCTTCTCCACACCTCAAAACAGCAGAGGTAATGTTGAATGCCACTCATTTCGCTCTGAAACACGTCAAATAACACTTTTTAAAGATAATGACAGATGGCGCTTGATGCATTTACATTTATATTTGACCTTCTGATTTTAGCTCTATTGGAAACTGTGACGTGCACACATGTTACATCACACCATCAGAGGTGAAAGCTGTCATGTGATGCGTTTGTCCGTCTCCCCCTCAGCTCCTGAACGTGGTCCAGATTTCTGGAGAATTCTTCAAGACGATCCATACAGAAACCAGACTAATGTCACTCTGCTATTTGAGGTACACAAACACAAATATTAACATTTTCTGGTTTTGTAATTAAGACGTGGGATTAAAGATGTTGGCTTTCCTGCTCTTTTCCCCCAGCGTCTCCAAATATCAGGGCACTCTTACTGCGTGGATGGATTTATTGTGCAGCATCAGACCTCCAGTGGCTCTGTGACGAGGGAGCAGATCGACCTGGCGTCCTCCTACAGCTTTGAGTGGAACCAGATGCTCCAAACTGTGACTGTGGAGGCCTACAATAGTCTGGGGAGCTCGCCGCACAATATCGACATGACGCTGGAGAGGCAGCCCAAACGTAAGTGAGAAGGGATGGATTGGATTTGAAACAACTGCATGGAAAATAGTGAACATTTATTATTTTCTCTTTTTTCTTAATTTCTTTTGACCTATTATTCTCTCTAAACTATACAGTAGCTTGATAAAAAATACTTTATTTGAGCATGAAAACCTCACTGAGATCACAAATCTCATGACCAGGATATACAGACATGTAACACACAGTATTAATTAAACGTAAATGTGGTTATAAAATCTACAAGAGATACAAATGAGACCAATTTAAAACAACTCTGTGAGATAGATACATCAAGATTCAAGCAGCCAGAAGAAAGACAGTTTGTTCAGCAGTGATTTTAGAGGAACTGTAGGTGTGATCAGAATAGTTGTTTCATTGTGAAAAAAGTACAAATGTAAAGTCGATCTGATTCATGGTCACTGCCGACACTTACAGACAGCACATGTCCTCAGAAAGAAAACAAGGTCGACTCGGATAAAAAGAAATGCTGCTAAAGCTTTCCCTTCTTTCCAAACTATGTAAAATATGGCAGGTTTTTTTTTTTTTTTTTTTTTTGTTATTCACTTTACCTTCAAAGTTATTGAGCTGAGAAAATACAGTGCTTTGGACCTGTTTTTACCTTTTAAACAGATTTTCCTTTTTGTCTGTTCATTCTGTCACCATGACCAGCGTACAGCAGAGAAATGTACGTCAAAGCTGAGGACACAAACAGCCATCCATTTAGGCGTCACGCTTAAACCATGCGTCCCTGGAGAGCCCATAAAGGCTCTAATTGAGCCCTGCTGCCATTAGCTTGAGTGTCCTACATTAATACTATTAGCAGCACTTTTTTTAACAGTTGTTTTGCCCAATACTCATGAGTCAGAGAAAACTATTTTCGCAGAACATGTTTGTTCGACATTTTTCCATGAGTATTCTGAGAAAATGTGTTTCGCAGCAAAACTAGCAGCAGGATAAATGAGTCCATCCGCTGATGTTGTTGTTGTTCTCAATCACCACCATCAAAACACCAAAAAGGGGAACATTATTTGGTATAATGGTGTTTCATCCCTCCAGTAGAGAAGTAGAAGAAGTAGAGAAGTAAACTTTTGTGATTAGTTTGTGTAATAACTTGAACCACAACAGTTGGAGTCACCTGAAAGCATCGTATTCAGTCAGTATATTTCTTTTCTGTACTTCAGGTCGCTGTGTGAGCTCGTTCAGCGTGTTGGTTATCAACAGCACCTGTGTGTCTCTGTCCTGGACTCTGTTGGACAACAGCTCTGTCCCCCTGTTCATGGTGGTCCAGTGGTCTCATCACAAAGGCCAGAGTGGAGACATGTGGGCCAGACTGCCCTACACTGATCGTCCCATCTATCTGAGAGGTAACATGATCTCTTCTCTGTGTTTGTTATCTTTTTTTTAATTTCTTGATTTAACTGTTAAAGTCACTATATGTAATGTTCAAAAAATAATTGTTATTAATGACACAGTTTGTTGTTCAGTAAACTGTAGTCAGCATCGCGTTGCTCCTTGGAACTGGCCAAAATTCTTACATTGATCAGTATGTGATACTGTTAAAGAGCAAGTACACTCAGCCAACATGATTTCATTGCATCGTTTCAGGTGATTTCTTCGGCTCTGAGGAGTTTGGCTTCTACTTGTACCCTGTGTTTGCTGATGGAGAGGGCGAGCCAGTGTACACTACAGGTACGCACCAGCTGACTGGCTGACTGACAATGCCAGCACTTTCATTATGATATTAACTATAGGTCTGATGTGTATTTTTTCTAACTGTTACAGCCACCAGAGGAGACCCTGCAGCTTATATGATGCTGATGATCATCTCCTTCCTCTCCATCGTCCTGTTTGTCACCCTGGTCCTCTCCCAAAACCAGTAAGTAGCTCCTGCGCAGTGAAAAAGAGACATCTGTACTAGAAATGAAAAAAACTTGCTGCACCCAGAAAATTAATGTGTAAAACGTCCGATACTAAATGAGTTTGCGGTGTTTCAATAACTACTACAACAGCAATATGTTGTCTTACAACAGACAATTTACTTTCTGCAAGTACTTGCAGATCTTGCACCAGGTACAATACTAATGGTACACACTACATCTGTGTACATCAAATTAGTTTTTTACTCAGACACCTATAAGAAATGATTAATGATATAAATCTCTGGGATGAAGTCTAATTTAGAGAGTAGGGACACCAGCATGAAAAATAAGTAGTGTGACATTTAACAGGTCACAGGGGTGTAATTACACTTGATGTTAGCTGAGGGGAGGAAGGGAGCCTTTAGACAGAGAGATGAAATCTAAATATCCGCTGTATTTCCTTCCAGGATGAGAAAGTTTGTGTGGAAGGATGTGCCCAACCCAAACAAGTGCTCCTGGGCCAAAGGACTCGACTTCAAAAAGGTACAAATGAACATAAAACTACAGTAACATGCATTCAAACATTCATTATATGCTGATTGCTCCTGGATGTGATTCTTTTGCATGAGTCTGTACCTTAAGTGTTTTTTCATATCTTTATAGGCCGACAACTTTGACCACCTGTTCCGACCTGCAGAAGGCCTCACAGCCTGGCCGCTGCTCCTGCCCTCTGAGAACATTTCCAAAGTTGTCATAGTGGACAAAGTTGATCTCTCAGCTCTGACCACAGCTTTAGTCCAAGCCCCGCGTTTGTCCCTAACTCCAGACCCAGCCTCTGCCTTATCTATCTCAATCCCTCCAGGGTTTGACTCGGAGGTCGACCAAACCCAACCCGTTGAGGGACGTGGACTTCCTTCCTTTGCACTTAATCTGGACGCTTTAACCAGTTCCTGCCCAAGACTAGATGATTTACAGCTGGTCGACCCCCCCGCAGAGCAGCCCCCAGGCAGCACAGACAGCTCTGCTCAGTCTTCAGTCACATACGCCACTGTGCTGCTCTCTGATCCCAAGCAGGAGCAGCAGCCCATTCATCTCCGCTACAAGGATGGTAGTGGCAGCAGCTCCAGCGACGAGGGCAATTTCTCTGCCAACAACTCAGACATTTCCGGATCGTTCCACGGTGGCCTGTGGGAGCTGGACGACCCGCGGCGCTCCTGCTCCTACAACTCTGTGGAGGAGCTTTCTGAAACATCAGAGCAAGAAGACGAAGGGGAGGCGAGAGAGAAGAAGGACTTGTGCTATCTAGGAATGGACTATCCAGCAGAGGACGAGGACAGCCAGGAAGATGAGGAGGAGAGAGAAGAAGAGACAACAACTGGGCTGCTTAAAAGTGTAGTCTTGAACAGAGAGGACTGTTCTGCGGAGTCGCACCCTTTGCTCGGCGCTGAGGACTCGAGCGAGCTGCACAGCTTCTCTCTGCTGTACCTGCCACAGTTCAGAACTGCTGCGTGCACGAGGCAAGTCACAGCTCAGCCACAAGACGCCCCAGCTGCGAGCCTCCTAACCCAGACTGCTTTTAAATGAAAATGTGCACATTTGAATCCATTGTGTTGTGGACTGTGTCATGATTTAGCATTTGCCAAAGCAGATTTGAATATGTTCCGTCAGTCACAGTGAGGTGTGGAGCTGCAAATGTAAAAATACCTCGACGTGTGTATGAATGCAAATTGATTTTCATCAACGCTGCTATTGTATTCTGCGGGTAAAGACGTCAGGAGGGCACAAGCCTCATTTGTAGGCATTTCTTTCTTTCTTTATAGGGTTTCAAAACCCAGACTCAACTGTGCCAAACTGCTTCTCCGACATTGGTTACTGATGCAGAGGACGTGCTGGGAACATTGAACTTGAGGCTCGCCTGAAGGAATAATGTGGGGCTACTGAGAGCAGCAGGAATGGAGCTGATAGAGACAGTAAGCATCTTGTGACTTCAAACATCTGATATGTACAGCGTGTTTCACAGGTGGTTGTACCTCCGATGCACATAAATAGGATGTGGTAATGCTGTTTGTGCCTTCATCCACTCTCATCCATCTGCATCATGTAGAAAACATGTTGTGTTTCATTCTCTGCCGAGCTGTTTCAGCTGCATTTGAAGTGAAACATGAAAGAGGTTCAAAGAGAATAAATAAATGCACAGAAAGTGAGAGAGAAAAGGCACATAATCTGCACAGTTTTGGTTTCATCAAAGCACATGAGACTGTGAAGTGAAGGCAAATCTTGGATTTCAATCCAAAGTTATTCTTGTGACTAAAGGAAACCAGCTAATGATGAAAACAGATGTAGTCTGACTAACTGCAGGTGATCTTTTTGGACGCAGAATTTACTGCATTCATAGGCAGCTTGCGCAACAACATCTGCATGGACTAACTCACCCACCAACCCAAAGATTGTCTTTTTATACTTGTGCTGTACTGTGTTTTGTGGGTAATAAATGTGATGCCTCTGTATTCTGTGTTTGGCCGTTAGCATAAAACACCTGCTGTCTGGTGTAAATAAAAGACTAAAGAATGTATATTTGAAACCAGAGGAAGACATGAGGAAGAACATGTTGAAACATTGTTGACAAAAATTGTTTATTGTTAATTGAGATACTGTCTATTTTTCATGGTGAAAATAAAGTGTTCATTGTGAACGAGTCTGGTTCATGTTACACTAGAACAAACATCAACAAAGACAAAAAGCCACTGACCAATAACAATCTGTGTTATCACTTAATAACCCTTATATTTACTCTAAACACATCAACATGGTCAGTAAGTGAAATATGGGATCACACCTGTTTCAAATAATATTATAATAAATGGCTATAACTTGCTTAGGAAAAGTCAGATGTAGACAAAGTTCATGAAGTTTTGTGTGTTCACAGTATATAAATAAAATTGGGGGTAAATTCATCCATTCTTTGATTAGATTAGATTCAACTTTATTGTCATTGTGTGCAGTACAAGTATAGAGACAATGAAATGCAGTAAGCGGGGTGGGGGTGGGGGGTGGGTGCAGTTGGTCGTCACCGGGGTGTGGAGTTCAGTAGGGTGAGGGACGCAGGGAAAAAGCCTCCCCTGAACCTACTGGTCTGGGTGCGGAGAGACCTGTAGCACCTCCCGGAGGGGAGGAGGGTGAACAGTCTGTGGTTGGGGTGAGAACAGTCCTTGACGATGCTGCGCGCCTGTCGCAGACATTGCTTGCTCTGGAGAGTCTCGATGGAGGGTATTGAGGAACCGGTGATGCGTCGGGCAGTTTTCACCACCCTCTGCAGTGCTTTCCGGTCGGAGACAGAGCAGTTGCCATACCATACTGTGACACAGTTGGTAAGGATGCTTTCGATGGTGCAGTGGTAGAAGTTCACCAGAATCTGAGGAGACAGATGGACCTTCTTTAGTCTCCTCAGGAAGAAGAGACACTGGTGAGTCTTCTTGATCAGGGTGGAGGTGTTGAGGGTCCGAGAGAGGTCCTCGGAGATGTGGACACCCAGAAACTTGAAGCTGTTGACACGCTCAACCTCCATCCTGTTGATACGAACGGGGGTGTGTGTGACACCATTTGACTTTCTGTAGTCCACAATGAGCTCTTTGGTCTTCTTGGTGTTGAGAGCCAAGTTGTTGTTGGCGCACCACGCTGCTAGGTGCTGGACCTCCTCCCTGTAGGCCAACTCATCATTGCTGCTGATGAGACCAATCACCATTATGTCGTCTGCAAACTTAACAATGGTGTTTGAACCATGTGCAAGTGTGCAGTCGTAGGTGAAGAGGGATTAAAGGAGGGGGCTCAGCACACATCCTTGTGGAACGCCAGTGCTCAGGGTGAGGGTTGAGGAGGTGTGGTCATTGACAAATCTAATGTAAAATTGGGACTCCACAAGGTTCCCCCGAATCAAATAAATACTGTATGGCACTTGATGTTGACTGCTAAGATAGGGTAGGAAAAACAAAATAACAACAGGAGAGTCAGGCGCCTCCACAGTTGTTGTAGGTCTCTGAGGGCTGATCAGGGTTTCAGAATCAGATAATGATAAACATGTTGACTAAGAGAAAACGTATTTTAAATCACAAAAATTGTCTGAATTCATTTAGGCTTCAGGTGTTGCATCAAGTTTCTCTCTGGAGAAAAGAAGGTTTGATTCATAATACTAAGTTCTTAGTAAACAAAATAATCTACATTTTGCCAGTTTATCCTTTGGGCAATATACCACAAATGCTGTGTTTGTCTACTGGTTTTGAAATATTGTTTTAATGACAGTAAAACAATGAAAACATTGGAAGCACCCGAGGGTTACAGGGACAGCCACATATCCACACAGTCTTAAAACAGTCTTAAAATTGGGGTCACTTTTCAAAATAACTGTCTAAACTTTTTTGTTTGTATGGAGCCCCTAAAGGGACATGGGGGAAAAAAACAAAAACATAAACGTTTCTCATGAGCACGAGAAAGTTTCTTGTGCTCATGAGAAACTTTTATGTTTTTGTTTTTTTCCCCCATGTCCCTTTAGGGGCTCTGTATGTTTGTGTGCTGTACCGTGTTACAAAAAATAAGCATTAGTAAAAAGTAAAAGTAATAAGTTTTCTGATTACTGTAGGGTTGAATCATCATTGACTTCAATCTTTACATACTTACATTTTTACATCCGATCATGAAATATCGGAGAAGACGAGAAATTACACTAATAGATTATACATAAATAGACTGATATACATAAACAGACGTGCACATGTTGCTCTCCTGCTGTAATATTCTGTCACCTTGTGGCTGCAAGAAGCAAATACATCAGGATGACATCAGTCTCCAGGTCTACACACACATACTGTGTGAAACCTTTGGTCATATGGCAGATATAAAGATTTGAGCTCTGTTTATTGGTGGTTTTATAAACAAACACACATAAATCAGTCCTTACTTGTAAAACTAAGTTCAAGGGCTGTTTTCTGTCTTTAATTCAGCTGTTTGAGAAGGATGTAAGCATGTTGTTAACATGTGTTTGTTTATATCTAAGGATCATCAGATCCTGGATGTTCCTCAGGCCTTCCAACATGATCACTGTGTCCATGTAAGCTGCATTTTAATGTAATGTTCAGCTGCCACTTAATTTGTGTTTTGAACTGTAGAAATCACCTTTTGCCACTAGAGGTCACTAGAGCTGAAGTTTAAACTAAACCTGGTGCACACATGGTGGAAATGAGGTTCAAATATAATCTGTGTATGTTTTTCTGCTCAGTTAATCTCAATATTTCTAATATTGTGTATATTTAAGTGTCAGAAGATGTGAAACAGTTACAGTAAACAAATTAAAATAAAACATAGGTTTCAATTTCTGTAGATTATAGACGCAGTCAGTGCAGTTTTGTGTAGACTTAGATTATTGTGCTTTAGACAAAGAAGAAGATTTTAAGTTCGACTTTACATTAAAGTGGCAATCAGAAACACTGCAGTGACAGAGCAACAGGCCTTAAACCTCACATGACAATATAAAGGTTCAGATGGAGCTGAATAAATTTACTCGCGTACTAATTTAGAAACACTTGTTTAAGATTCAGACAACTTTATTAATCCCACCAGGGGTTTGCCTCAAACACGTGCTAAAACATACAGTAACATGTAGACACACACACACAAACACACACACACACACACACACACACACACACAAAATACAACTTGTAGTATAACTTGTACTCCACTACAAGACATCTCAGAGGCACAGATTGTACTTTTTACTCCACTACATTTTTCTTACAGCTTTAGTTACTAGTTAATTTCCAGTTTACAGAATTTCACACCCTTCCTGTCCAGTGAAAACCATGTTTTCAAAATTTTGACTTGACTTTGAATTGAACATCTTTCGAAAAACTGAAGTTTGTGTGTTGAGAAGATTTTCCAACGCTTCTCTTCTAAAAACCAACTTAAATTGGCTAGAATATGCATAAAAAGCTGAAAACAAGCTGTTTTTTCTCATGAAAAGTTTAGTTTTTAGAGAAGTGAAATGTGGCGTACACATAAACACATAATGCAGATGTAATATTAATCCTTCATCACATATAATAGTAAAACACTGACAGGGACCAGTTTTATGCTTAATGAGTTCTTTTACTTCTGATACTTAATTTAAATGTACTGATAATCGCCTCCTTACATACTTTTACTTTTAAGTACAGTTTTGAATGCACGACTTACTTATAAATCTATGTACATTTAGGATGATAACATTTGAATTGTGAAATTGAATTTTTGCACTGAGAATTATGTTTTATATCATTTAACGAAAAAGCAAAGATCTTTATGTGCTCAGCTGAGGTCATGGTTGAAACTGGACGGTGTGTCAGTCTGCAAGAAGAAAGGCAGATTTGTTCTGTTGTTTGGATGATATAGAAAATGAGTTTCATTTTGTTTTCTGCTGCTCTTTTTATGAAGAGCTGCACAGGATTTTGTTTAGTGACATAAAAACAAATATTGACTTTGTACATGAGGATGATGCAGAGAGATTAAGCTGGCTGTTAACACACAAAACATTTAGACGAGCCACTTACCTAAAGAAAACATGGAAGATGAGAACAAAAAGATCTTTATTATGATAACTGTACAGTTCATTTGAAATCTGTGATTTCATGTGTTGTTTTTCTTTTCTTATTTTTTTTCCCTGCAAGAAATTGGTGATACAGTATTTTGTAACTTAATTTATTTCATGTATTTACATATCTTTTTCTGTTGTTTTTGCTGTTATTTGTCATACAGGTTTGTACTTTGCTGCCACAAGGGGACAGAAAAGCACCACTTAGAGAGGAGTTCAGTAAGTTGGATGTTTGAGTGATGTCAGGGAAGCTGTATCCTCAAAGGCCCTGTGTGCTGGGTCTCTTGTATTTGCCATAGAAGGACATGATGTTGCAGAGAGCTGCTGGCTGAAAGCATGCTTGGGTTATAATGTTAATGGAGATGGAAACACGACAGAGAGGGGGAGAAGTTATGTTTATGGTTATGGATGCATTAGGATTATATTTTCTGAAGTGTCCTGAGTGGTCTGCTGTGAGGTAATAATGACATCAAACATCCCAGCTGGAGAGCAATCAGACACAAGTGTTTCACATTAGACGAAATTAGATCAAAAAGATCCAAATCCAATCTTCAGAGTGATGTTATGTCTGGTCAAGTGACCCAGATTCCCCCAGAAGCCCCCGGCAGCAGCAGCCCTGCTACCTGCTTCCTGGTCTGCAGACCAGCAGCTTAACAGGAGGTCATGAGATAAGACGGCCTGCAGGAGAAACGCTGCACATGTGAAAGTTCTTTGGAGCTCTGCTGATCTCTCAGCTGTGACAAATTAGCATCAGCAAGCAAAGATTGAGCCTCAATCCACCAAGTGAGTGACCTTAAACTCTCAGTCAGGAACAAACATTTTATTTCTGTATTTAAGACAATCTTCAGGGAAAATACTGCATCTTCATTATTGTAACTTAATGGTACAAAGTGAAAGGAGATTTCTTGAGCTGATGAGGTCACTAACACTTTTCCAGTGAGCTGGTGTAAACAAATTAACTTTCAGCGAAATGTTGTAACCTTGTTCTCCAGATTTAGCTTTTGTTCGTTTGCGGAGAAAGAAAGAAAAATCAGACTATGCAAATGAAGTTAAATATTCCTTTTGAAAATCGTGCTAGCTGTTGAATGTTCCTGGATGTTGTTCAAAGCCACAACCGGAGGAGATTTATACTGTAGAGGCTTTACGTGCTAATACATGAGGAATATGATTGTGTAATGTTCACACAAAACTCCTTATTTTTCACGAAATACTTTATGTTAGTGGTCATGTGTGACATCAGGCCGTGACACATCTCAAGTTCAAGCTTAAGCATACTTTATGCACTCATGTTTAGAAGGCATTATACAGAAACATGTACATGACTACATACGTAAGACTTTAAATTAATCACATTTCATTTGATTTGATTAATTATGTCCACCCATCCCTGCCTGGATTCATCGGTCTTTAAATGGCAGCATAAGCATGTCGACAGAAGGCTTCCTCACCTCCCGGGAATATCTGCCTGCTATTACAACTTTCTTCACAAACAAACCAGACTGATTTATCCTTGAACGGGATGCTGTTGTCATCTGGAAGTGATTAAATGTGGAAAAAGGAGGAGAAGGCAACAAAGACAGTCTGGAAAAGGAGTAGAGAAGAAAATGTTGATCCACAGCTGTACCCCGGTGACTAAGAGGTTACAGGTAAAACTTTGGTCCTTGTCTTTAAAGGACCATACCACTGACCTCCTCACAATTAAGCATTTTGAAAACTATGCAACTGTATTTTTAGGCGTTTTCTTTTTTTTTTTCTACCTTTTTCTTTCCGAAAATACGTGAATTTCTTAGCTGTATCAATATGTCAAAATGGTATTTAAAAAGCCAATATTCCCTCTCCTTTTGGCTCTGGTTTTGATCTCCACTTGATCCTGAGGACAGGATGGCCTGAAGCCCTGAAGCAGCTAATTGCTTTATTTTAACATTAATAGCAAAAGCAAACAGCTATTTTCTGTGTAAATAAATAATGGAGTAATGGCATCCTGAACAGTGAATGAAGTCACACTTCCTCTGTGTGTGTTGTAATCCAAGTTTCTCTGTTCTTTGTTCAGGTAACTGGTCTGGCCGGCGGCTGTGCGTGAAGGTTAGTGCATGTTAGTGCCGCCTTGTGAAACAACACCCCTGCATTTAGAAAGGGACCAGGAGAGTGGCCTCCCACACAGCACTGTACAAGCGAGATGATCAAACGAAAGCTACAGTACCTAAAGCATATTTTGCATTGTGTTGTAAGCAGCTAGCATTTGTATGTCATACAGCTGCAGATTGGTAAGGCACTAAACCTAACCAAACTGTTGGTTAGGTTGTAGGTACATTTCTAACCTCAGTTACAAACGTACCTACATTACATGCGAGACTGAAGTTATGTTATATTCTCTCAAAATAACTCACCATTGACTTTTGGTTTTCACTGTGTGTGTATGTTACTTCACCTGACTTACTTACTAAATAACGGCCACTAGAGGTCGCCACCTAACAAGACGCGTACATTTTCCATGCCCACCACCAAGAGGTGGACGCATTTTGTAGACATAATGACTCTTTTTCAATTGCGAAAACTAATCAACAAAGCGGAGAAGAGAAAAAAAAGAAGTGCAATGTTTGAACACGTTTACATTTAAAGCTTCACAAGACAGACATAAGGAATATAAAAGTCCGGCCCCTCGACACTTCACTTCCTTTAATATCTGTAGCTTCTCAAAAAGTAGTTGAAGAGGCTTGCACACTGGTATGACCCTTAAAGAAAGCTCAAAGTGGCATCAGCAGTAAGTTTGGTAACACGGCTCAGGAGGGTTTTTTATTCCTGAAAAGTAAACGTGACGTGCCCGTCACCGGTCAGTTGTGGTTCTCCACTGCGGTAAGAAAACATCCACCACTGCTGGATGAAATGCAAAATTAAGTCACAAGTATAATTTACCTAAGTCCTCTCCACCCTCTCAAAACACGGTGGTCATAATGAGTGTAAACAAAACCAGATGTACTGAAATTACTCTGTGGGATGAAAATGAATAAACATCAACATGTTTCTCTTCTCATGGTGCTCCATGTGAACTTTAGCTTGTTTATGACAAACTACTGTTTCTAGTCTGCATGTGTTGTACATTCAACCATCCAGCAGTAAACAGACACACTGATCTGAGGTGTGTGTGTGTGTGTGTGTGTGTGTGTTCTGTCGTCACTGTTCATGCTCCGTTTGTTGCCATCAACCATGTTCATAGGAATCAGGGGAAAGATTTAGCAGCTTGACATTGTAAATCCTTCATTGATCGCCTGGCATTAAATCGTGCAGCAATTGTGACAGGCTTTAGCTACTGATGTTTATCCACGTTGGCTTTGAACGCCTTAACATCTGGGGTAAAGGTCACATTGTGGCAAGTTCACTACAAAACTCCACGACCACGAAGAAAATGAGGAAAATCCGCCTACGCTGGTTTGGAGCTGCATGTGTGCGCTGCGCTGGCTGTGCTGCCTCTTTTAGTGAGAAAAAAGAAACTCGGTTTGGTTGCCAGGCATCGCAGCACTGCGAGCTGGGTAGATTTGGCTTCTCTGGGAATGTAAAGCCTCTCTCTCTCCCTGTAATCTGTGATCTTGGCTGAACTGCAGCGCGGCAGTAGGGAAATCGATGTCATCAACATTCATGAGGAGAAGGAGAGACATAGAAAGAAAGAGAGAGGGAAAACAGGGAGTAAAGGATGAAAAATGTGGATTTAGGGAGCAATATGAGGTAAGAAGCATCTGTAGCTGCAGGTGGAACAGAGCAGAGCAAACACAGCGAGGGAGTGTGCTGGGAATGGGAGAGGAAAAAAAGCTTGTAGACAGAAGTTGTGCTGACCCCTGGGACCCTCCCTTGGGGCCCTTTCTGTGCTGGAGGCCTCTGAGAGGATTTGGGAAGACATGCATAATGCTCTCTCAGACAGGGTTGTAAATATATGAGCTATTTTATGCCTGTTGCATGATTCATATCATCAGACACCTGGCAGTACATCATCAAATGAAGCAAGAATTTTCCTCTTATGTGACTCCATGAACAGCTGTGAGTTTTTCATGTAACAAACGAGCAATAGAGATAAAGAAAAAGGTCAGGATCCCTCTGATTGGTGCAATTTGGTGTTTGTGTTTGATCTGTTTTGAGTTGCACAACTTCTCTCCGATATACCACGTTTTATTCAGCAAGCGGATCTGGCTAAATCAGGGTGGTATCTGCTATCTGCTTGTAACAACCTCCAAGCTAGCAACCTACACACTAACGAGGTACAAACCTAAACACGCTAGCAGCTGTTACCTTTTTGTTTTGCAGGGAGCCATTTTCACTCCAGGGCTCGTCTCCCCGTGTGCAAAAAAAGTTTCCAGAGAGCGCTTCATGTACGTAGGTCTGGCTAAGTGAGACTACTTTGCAACTGCCTAAAGTTGTTTTTTTCCCCTCCTGGAAGTCACTAAGAACAGGATGCAAACTACAGGGGAGCCAAGGGTAGCATGGCTTCTCCTACTAAGACCTGAGCTCCCCTGAAAACATCATTTGTGAAATTTTGAATGGTCACTAAAATATTTTATTATTTTTGCCATGCATTTGTATTTTTCTGTATCTTCACCGTCATGGATCATGCGTACAATTTGGCTTTTGTTGACGTGTGATTGGTTGATGATGATGACCAAGAAATTATTGTGCTAATCTGAATGTGATGGGTAACTTTAACCTTGTTTGTGAGTCACATTCTGATGATGGATAGACGTACATGACATCACCATTTTCCAGCCGAGTCCCGCCTTCTTCAAAGCTGTTCGACAAAAACACAAAAAATGGAAAAAACAGAGTAAAGAAATGTTTTACGAGGCTTTAACCCAAAAATAGTATCCTTTAAACCTCATTCATCCGTGAACCCACGTTAGATTCTACTGTAGAGAGATGTTTTAAGGCCTCTGTAACAGAACCGAAGAACAATCTGAGTGCAGCAAACACATATTCAGTGGTCATGTTCACCTGAAGACCCTCATGTTACCTCACACAACCTTCCTTGTTGTGTGTGTTGATTGGCGTCGGAGCAGCTGGGTCGTGTGAGCCCGATTGTGACAAACAAACTTCAACACTGAAAGATGCCATTAACCCATATATTCTTAGGGCACGACCTGAACTTCAACCAAAACCATATACCCAATCATTTGCATGGGGAAACCCATTTATCCACTTGTTTGTGGGAGAAAACGTGAGATGCACATGAGTCTTTGAAAGGGACCTGGGGCAACCTTTCAGTAAGTGGGTCGGATGAACGAAATGCCTCTAGATCAGTCGGTACGCGTGTCACAAAGCATGTTTGTCTCTGGCTAACAGGGTGAAAGAGGCTCAGCCGAATGGCCCCCTTTCTCTCCGACACTCAATTAAGGCCTAATTGGTTTGAGGTCCACAACAGGCATGTGGCAAGGCAACACCCCAGGCTTCTGTGCACTTGTTCCCTATTTTCTGACTCCCCCCTCTGGAAATATTCCTTTGATCTGTGAACAACCAAAGTAGGTTTTAAGCCAAGGGGTTGATAGCCTATTTTCTCTTTGAACATGTACAACAATTACTTTGGTATTTTTACAGTTCATTTGACCCACAGATGAAGAACTGCAGAGGGTTTGACACAGGACACAGTGGTTTACAGTTAACTGCAGATGCAGATCCATATGAATTTGTCTATCGATGTATTTGTCTTTGTAATCTGTTTTTGTGTGTATGTTTTACACAGAAGTGTGAGTCTTTGTGC
Organism: Pagrus pagrus; assembly: GCF_965226575.1. Lineage (NCBI taxonomy): Eukaryota > Metazoa > Chordata > Actinopteri > Spariformes > Sparidae > Pagrus > Pagrus pagrus. Next base: position 22,029,168 of record NC_140190.1, read on the forward strand.
ACGGGCTTGAATGTGTATTATGTGAGCCACTTCCATGAGCTGTGTCAGCAGTATAGAGCATGTCCTCCTTTAATGCATTACTGGAAATCTCCAGCACTGCTCTCCAGAGACCCTCAGCGCCATGTAACAGCAACAATACTGGAGTCATTAGATTCTGTACCTCCTTAACTTGCTGTGGTCAGGTCAGATACATCTCCTCAAGCCTACTGAAACTACTTTCTATCCTGTCTTTTGGAAAAGGACACTGCTCTTGCATTTAAGAGATTTACTAAATCAGAAACATTAATCTTCATCTGGTATTAAAATTGAATCTGTACCCGGATCCGTTATCCAGATAATTATTTAAGATAAATATTTTTTTTATGTATTCTTGTTATCCTCATTAAGATCAGATCTCTGTCCTTGAGTTTTTTCAGTTGGTGGCAAATCAGAACCAGACTCGCTTAAGAAATCACACAGTTTTGTGAGTTCGAGGAAATTCTATAAGCTTTGTTAAACGGTGTCTATGACAAATTCTTAAGTATCTGTCCCCTCTTGCAAATTCAGCAAATGTAATATATCAAGTGATTCCTTTCTTTGTATTAAAAATATTGTCTTAGTTTGTCTTGGTGTTGCAGCACCAGCATGAAGGCTGCTTTCTAACTACATAAATGACATGCCTCTTTAATAGGAGATCAGCTGCATAGATGAGTACAATACACAGCACTACACACAGTATATCATACTTTCCCACCTGTAATGCTTTCAGCTTTCACAAACTTCTGTTGAAAAACACGTCTTTTGGAGCTGTTATGGCACAGAATAGACATATGATCAGTTATTAGAGGTGTGTCCCTTTCAGCCATCTTGCCTATATTTCATGTTAAATCTGCTAAAAACAGATATTTGTATCACTTTGTGTGGGTTGCGTTCACACCTACCTAAGGTCCAAACACAATGTGATTGACTCCAGATGTGGTCAGGCAGATCAGATCACGCACACGTGTACAAAATCTATAAATCTGTAACTGTAAATACTACAGTATAGTGCCCTCAAAAATACACATGGTGTGATATTTTATATTTCTCTGTTTAATGCTGAGGCATCTGACACAAGTGACATCTGTCTGCAAATATGTTTACATCCTGAAAACAATGAGCAGTGAGCACAAACCATCCTAAAAAAGAGCTCTTATTTTTTCAGTCCTACACAATTTCCACATTTATTCGCCGTGGTTTATTTAAAGCCCATTCTGTGTGCTTATTTTTACACATTCAAGCAGCTTATTCTGTTTGCTGACTCTCTTGCCAAGACATCTGTGACAACTATGTATTTTTGTAAGGCATATTTTAATGCATTTTTGCCTTTATTACGCTGTCAGACAGTTTAGAAAATGATATTACGTAAATGAAATGAAATGAGGTGGGCCACAAAGACCACTGTGACACGCCATCACTTATGGTTTAAATTTAAAGCACAAAAATCATTTGAGAGTAAAAACGGTGAGAATGTGCACGTCTTCTGTAATAATACTATTTTTCTCCCTGCTGAACCATCCTCTCAGCCTCCTCTGTCCTGGATTCTTGAACAGGTCTGTTTGATCCGACAATACAAGGACCTCAAAGTGTTGAAGTGGAATAAGAATGAATCTAGGAGCCTTGACTCTGTGGTCAGGGATTATACGATCAATACTCCATTCAGTCTTCAAACACAGTGGAAGTGATGTAACCTTGGGCTGGATTGTCGGCCTCATATCTCATCTTTCTCCCATCTTTTATGTTTGTTGTTTTAATTGGCTGTATCTCTGTACCGAGACATCTGACACAAGCAACATCTGCCTGCAAACATGTTTACATCCTGACAACAATAAGCGGTCGACACAAAATGGCTTCAGTGACAACAACCTGCAGATATGCTGCAGATCCTGCTGAGGAGCAAACACACACACATGCACACACATGCACACCCAGTCACGCTAACAGAAAACAGATGGCTTCATCCCCGACCGCGTTATGAGTTGCTCCACCGCAGAATCTTTGGGTAGTCGCTGGAAACTCCAACAACAACTCCCAAAAAGCCTGGCCTCTGCTGACCTCGACCCACGTTGGGTTACGTCACTCGGTGGGAACACCACGGCCTAGTTCTGCCCCCTTTGTTTGTTTCCCTAGGCATCCCATAGAGCCCGGGGACCTCTGGAGTAAAAACACTCAACAGTAGCATCCAGCTCGTGGGACAGTTGTGCACATTCCACCGTCTGGGAACGTCCTCACACTGTCACGATATCTGAGTAGATGAAGAAGAGATGATGGGACCAATAACATGAAGCTACAGTATGAGAGTGTTCACATCATTAATCTGCACTCATGTTTTTAGCAAAAGAGGCATAATTGGCTGGAAATAACTTTGTTGTTGTGTGTATATCTTATGTTAAATCATATGTTGATTTATAAGATTGTCACCTAACATGTTGAGTTAGTTGGAAAACAAAGCAGAAAGTGGGATCAAGTAAGAAGCTAGTCAGCTGATTTTAAGCAGCTATATTTTAATAGACAACGTGACAATGTGATCAGAGTTATTTGTCGTGTTTCACCTGAGTCTGTAGCTTCCCTCAGCTTTATGGAGCTTTATAGCGAGTTTCATTGTTTAGCTCAGTGAAAAACCCACTGTACATTACCTGCTAAGCACCAAACAGCAGACAGAAACATTAGGCAACTATAGCTGGTCTACATATTGGAGCATTTAACAGCTAAAATAACAGATATTTCACGAATGAGATGGTGGAGACCAAAAATGAAGCAAAAAAAAAGAAAAAAGAAAGGGTTAGTATTGGACTTATTTATCTCCATTTATCAGAGGGAGAGAAACACAACTCCAAATGAATGCTAATATTGTGCTGTCACTGCTGGATGTGTAAATAAGCTTTTGTTTTCCAACACGTTCATCATATCAACTTAAAAAGTAATGGTGTGTCATAGGTTTACATTGCAGCTCCCAAATGCCCCCCCAAAAAAATCAGGTTTTGCAGGTTTAAGACTGGACCTAAATAGAGTTTTGACCTCATAATGATATATAATTATGGAGGAAAAGGCAGGTTGGATGGTTCCATGATTTCTTTTTGCTGAAAGAAGCTTCAAGGAGTTTCACTTTTGGGGTGGATATGGATATGGCTATGCTAATAAACTTTCATACGAAAATGATATCATCCCGCCCAACAGCTGAAAAGGTTGTCTGTGCAAGCAGCTTAGTAAGATCCATATTTACGTTTATTGTTCGGCGGCTACCTTGAGTAGAAGCAAAGGAAGAAGTCAGGTGATTGAGTATGAAGATCAACACACCCAGGATATGGAGGAAGGAACAATGGAGGGGTCAAACACATCAAGGCTTTCACCCAGTAGGCTGCTGTTTGTGTCCTGTGTGAAACCAAAAGACAACAGTTTAACTCAGTCTCTTGACTAACATGCTCATTTTAACCCAAGCCGTGATATTTTCCTAAACCTAACCGAGTACTTTTGTTTCTGAAATGTTAACCCATTATCACATACGCCTGTCACTAGTTCTTTCCAACAGTCATTTTAGGAGAAGTCATATGTTGTTTTGGGAGTCATTACCAATCGACTCATTCAGTGGTTTAGGTATGAGGACGTGTTGGTTATTGATAACAGAAACAAGAGACTGATAAGTTGAAGTAAATGTACAGTACCTGACTGAAATGTTTGACCAGGCAGTCTAAGGGATTTTAATAACATTATTCTGTATCACTTTGGTCATAAGCAAGGGTTTTTGTCTCTTTTACCTCCCGTACACTGTAACATTATTCATACCTTTGTCGTGTCATATTTTCCTCAAGTCCACTGAAGCCACTGTCTGATGTCACAGACCGCAGAGAAGCAGAAATCTAGCATCAATGTTCACTGAATCCACATCAAATTGAATTTCATCTCCTTCAATAAAGTTTAACTGAGTGAGCTCATACCCCCTCTCTCTCTCTCTCTCGGCCAGGATTCTGTATCCACTCAACACTGAAGCATGAAATGAAACTAGAGTGTGACTCACTCTATAACAGCTCACCTTTTCCCAATAATACAATACATTACACTCCTCTGCTCTGCTTGAGCCTTGAATTTCAAACTCCGACCTGCTGTCATTATTCTTTAATAACTCAGCATGTGTTTGATTCTCGCTCTTAAATATTTTTATACTGATTCATTCCTGAATATCTTTATTCGTCCCTGCTGTGCTGATGTTGAATCAGGAGACAACACTTGGGGATAAAGAGGTCCTGATCTGTGGTTTCCTCTCACACCACACTGAGGCTGAGGGGAGGATGGTCTGTGGTGTTTTCTCCTCCAGTTTTGGAAGACTCAAACTATTTTGAACGGTTGCTGTCATGACATTGAGGGATACTTGAGGAGATTAGTGGTGTTGTGTGGCTGCAGTCTGTGGCTCATTATAACCATTATCCTTAACCTGATTGGACGGCTGACAGAACGGTAAAGGTCTGAAGAAGCAGACATGTTTTCAGTGGATCCAAGTCCACATGTGTGTACTGTGTGTGTACATAAAGAGACACAACCCACTGAATATTAATTATCAATGGACAGTAACAGGAAAACATCTTCTATATTGTTATTGAAGTAAGTGTCTTTTTTTGGACACATGTTGAAGTATTTATCAGATATAATCTGTTCTTCATGTATTCTTATCAGCTTTCTGTATGATAGTCTGATATTTTAGGAAATACAGTACGCTTATTCACTTTCTTCTATCTTTTGGTTTAATATGAAGCAGGAACCAGGTGAAGACTGTAAGCAGGGGTAACTTTAATATAATCCACCAACCCATACCTGTCAATTTTACAAATTAGCCTGTTATATCTTAGTAGGATAGCAGTGGTGGGAAGTAACTTACTGTAACTACAATTTTGAGGAACTAGTGCTTCCATTTTCTGCTACTTTATACCCAACTACAATTCTGAGGCAAATATATTGTACTTTTTACTCCACTACATTTATTTGACAACTTTATACACTAGTTACTTTGTAGATAAACAGATAACTTTGGATATTTCTTTAAAGGTTGCAACTTTACGTCTGTTTAGGTTGAATTTCTATTTCTCTTTTTGGTTACCAAGGATGGAGATGCTCCAACTTCCCGTGAAAAAAAGCTGGTTTTGGTCACCACAATGTCTCCAGGCGTCCTTAAAAACATCCAGGGGTGTGACTCAATCCCTGGTCGTCCGTTTGGCAGCCTTGTTAGATTGTAATAATGGCACCATGTTCTCCTCCACCTACTGCTGCCACAGGTGGCTAACAAGCATATAATGTGAATGTGTTATGCCACGTTGAGTACACATGCCAACCTTGGGCACATCTGTGGTTTGCAGAAACGCTCACTGCTGACATAATATCCTGGAAAATGGGCTGCCGAGAGAGACGGGGGAATGTCTCATTATTCAGGTCACGTTACAATCTGCTCACATATGGCCAATAGACGTGATTAATACATATAAATTGCTTAAACTTTCACCACCTCTGTAGATTAGTAAATTCACATTCACATCACGTTCACAGGCTGGCAGGTGTAGTGACTTCTGTGATTCATGCTAGCTGTTTTCACCTGCTTCCAGTCTTTATGTGAAGCTAATTTGATCCATCATCACATTAGTTATAAGATCAATCATCTCATCTAACTCTCACAGAGAAGGCAAATAAGCACATTTCCCAAAATACCATCTTATTCCTGTCAGTGTTTTCTCCACCTCCCTCCAGTGTTTTGTGTCTCTCCAGGCTCCTTCACTCTTGTCTTGTAAGCAGGAAGCCGTCGTCCTTCCCACTGTTTCTCTGTGCTTTTACAGCCTACCCACACTGTTTGTGTGCGCCCTGTACACTTGCCACCCACTGTGGAAAAACACACTCGAATGGAAACAAAAGCACCCTGTCAGGGCTCTGACTAGAACACAGGTTGAAGCAGTGGCATTTGCCTAATCAGTTGATGAACAGCCAGTTAAAATGTGCTGCTCTACAGTCTGCTTAACATCAGCGGGTCTGATGGCTTCTTGTGGTTGTTGGTTGTAAAATGAAATACTCTGCTGACACAGGCATCAACACCAGCCGCAAACACTTAGCCTGCTTCAATTAGCAGAGCTGTGCATTACCAGACAAAACCACTGTCTCCTGGAGAGGGAAAATCAATGGCTGACACTGACACCAGCTTTAACACGCAGCAGTCCATCATCTTGACACAGCTGCACAGCTCTGATTTCTCCAGAGGCTGACAGAACCATTGTTTGGACTCATTACTTATTAGAAAAAGTGGTAATGAGATTGTCTAGCATTCATTAATGAAATCCAAATGTAGGCTTATGTATGTTTTTCGAGTCGATGCCTGCAGTGTTTCTGCATCGGCACTAAACCTTCTAGAGATCAGCTGTCAATCAATCAGTGTGTTTGGACGTTTCCCATTTCACTTGACTCAGCAGCAGTGTTCAGACCTGCAGATGTAAAAGCTTTCATCCAGTTAGGTTACGTTAAGAGGCTTTTATCATTCATTATTTAAAAAAATAAATGATCTGTATTGTTTCACACTAAATGCCCAACTCATCAAGTATAAATGCTGCTTTTAGTTACATGTTTTTATAGAAGAGACTGATGTCTAAATTTGTACAGTTAGTCCCTAATCATAAATATTTCAAGGGAGCAATTTGTAAGATATGGCCAGAATTGTTGTTTAAAACGTTAAACTGTATGCACGGCCCATAGAGCGTGCATACAGTACTGGAGACACCTGCCGACCAAGCTGGCTAACTTCCTGTTTGGATAAAATAATTTAATCTCTTCCAGAGTTTCCAAACTTCAGTGGACCGAACGCCTCCAGTTATGACAGTGATTGAAGTCATTTCACTCAAAGAATGTATTCACCGTTTTACAGACGCTTCTCTCACAATGTTACACAATTTTACAAGTCCGGATCAGAAGATTTTTAATGTTAATTTTGGAGGGGGAGGTTCGTAGCGCCAGTTAAGCACTGAAATTGAAAATGGTTGAGGTCAAATCAGATCAGTGAAAGTAGACCTGGCAAACACATTCAGCAAGTGGATAAAATCATCTTAAATTTAGGCACAAGAAAAATAAAAATGTATTCTTTGGATTGAGCACTCCACATTTCAGCCTCGACAGCTGAATGCTCTGGCTTTGACCCACCCAGAGGGCATCATCACGCCCGTCCTATTGCCACCAACACCACTTTCTCACCCACACACTCCACCTTCGTCACCTCAATCCGTTAAACCGACCAGCTTATGTTCAGATCTGCAGAAAAACACACGACTGCATCACATCCCCACCAGCCTCCCCTCCTTTATAATCCCCATACCCTGTTTTCACACAGCCCAGGGAGACCACAGTCACAGCAGACAGACAACATGGCCCAGAGGTTGTTGTTAGATTACATGAGGCTGATACAATCTGCCCTCATTAGAGCAGATAAACTGTAATACTGCTGAGCTGTAACCAGAAGGCTGAGGGACGTGAATAACACTGGATTTATGTGAGAACACACCCCAAACACACACACACACACACACACACACACACACACACAGGGTGATACCAGCTGATGTGAGAAGCTCTTTATAATCAAGAAACACTGTGGGACTGAACGCTATTAAATTTGTGACCTTTAAGAAGGCGTGAGCATGTCAGAGGGTGTCGTGCACAATTAAAACAAGATGGACACCTAACAAACAGACTTATTGATCATAACATTTATCTGTTTTTATCTGATCGTTCGTCACAGATACAGACAGTCTCCCTTTGTTTGCACATATCACTTGGTTAAGAGGGACAGATCCTCCCTGAGGACAGTTCCACATAACATATTCAAAAGTAATCACAGGAGATGTTTTGGTGATAAATCATGGCGAAGTTAATTATCTTCTGTGTGGCTGCAGTCAAACCCACGAGCCACATTTTCCTATCTGAAATCAATGTTTACAGTCCTACTGACGTCACTGTCCAATGAAATTATTTGAAAAATGCTTTGTCACTGAAAGCAGGGCTGTTGTTAGCTCAAGAAAAGTTTAAGCAATTGTTCAACATTGTGGGAAACAATTGGGACTGCAGGCAGCAGCTGGATGTTTAATGTACAGACTTGTATGGATATTTTAATCAAACTCTCAGCAAGATAAAGTGAATAAATCTCTCGAAACCGAACTTTTCCATCCAGAAACACCCCCAGATACTGTAGACCGTCTGTCCTGTGAGAACAATCTGCCCTGCGACAAACATATTGTTGATTTACATTCTCATAAGTTATTACTATTCATTTATTTTTCACCAGGGCTGACCCGAATGCTTCGACCGTCCCCATGATAACTGACACCCAGATCAGTATTCAGCAGCGTCTGTGGGTTTTTTTTTTCCACATCCCACATAACCAAGCAGTAGTAGTGAAACATTATTCATTATGCATCACATTAATTATCCTTAGACAAGGAGATTTAATCTTGATCAGCGTCACAGCTCTCATCTAAAGTCCCCCGCACTGCACTGAACCTGGGACACATGAGCAAAAATGTCAAGTGTCTGGAATAACTAGTCAAGTAGCAGATATGCCAAAGGAAACTGGTGTATCATAAATCATGATGAAAATGCACAAGGACCACACTTGTGTATCAACATCAAATAGTCTGGACAACACAGCCTGTGTCATGCTCCACTCACCTGGCCTCACAGCTGCTCCTGATCACCAGTCAAGACTCTCCAGTACTCTCCTCTGGACTGATTTCCTGTTTCCTGCCTCTGATCTCCCCTTCTCATCTGATTCCTGGTCAACACATCAGCCTTCTGTCCCAAACCTTGAGATTTTCTTCTGCACCCATGGGTCCTGTTTTGCCTGTGGCTGCTTGGTGTTACTCTTCTACGACAACTCTACAGTGTGTGAACTGAACTGTGTGTGTTTGGGCCAACGCCGCCGCTCACTCATCTGCTTCCCGTTCCAGTTCGGCCTGCCGTATCAGCCGGTCTGCCAGTGACGCTGTGAAGAGACTGTGCTGGAGTATTGAACTGTTCTGTGTGCTTATTACCTGCCTTGCCCCGTACCTGCTGAGTTTTGGCTTTAAACCTCATTACCAACTACTCCTGGTATCCTGTATGCTCCGGCTGGGTCCAAACACAACCTATTACAGCCTGTCCTCATTAGAACAACAACCATATAACCACGACAACCAAGAAAACAGCCTATTACATTTGAATTGTTTGTCGTTAGGTGACGTGCTCCAGCGGCTGTAGTCATTTTTACAGCTGCAAAGGAGGTGAGGGGTGAGGAGAAGTGGTATAAAGAGTGAAAAGTCTGTATGTGGAGGCAGCCGGACTGTCGGGTTAAATAAGCACTGACTGTCATTCAGAAGACGGTTCGCGTCCAGTGTGCAACTCTGAGTTGTTTTAGTTGTACATAATGTAATTGCATTTAATCATGTTAAGTAAGTACATGTGTAACAGAGGTTACAGAGGTAACGTAGTGATTTAAACCCAATCACAGGAAGCATGCACCTTCCTCTTAAATGTTTGACTACTGGGCGTACTCCTGGCTAAATATATACTGTAGACCAATATATAACACAAATAATGAACCTATAATTGTTCCAACCCTGCACACCTACACACCTGCTGTGATGCTTCCTCTATTTCCATCAGACAACAATATTATCCTGTCATCTCTGAAGTTGTTTTGGGAAATGGCCTGTAAGTGCTTTGAGTGCTAATGGGTCTGTATTGATAAACCTCTGTGGGAGGGCCGAGCCAAATATCGATCAGACATCTACATGAGGTTCAGTGAAAGCTCTCAGCAGAGTAGTTTACATTAAGAGGTCAGGGGAGAAAAAACAGCTGCTGACTGACAGGAAGGTCGGGAGGTTTTAGGGTTTTTGGGAAAGGAAAGTGGCAGATTTTATCCAAAGGATCAAGAGGTCACACGATGAAGAGGATCTTCTGCTTCTCTATCTGACAAGGGGATAAAGACACAAGCAAGAAGATTTAAAATATCTTTAATCATTGGATAAGCTTGTATAATTTACATACTGCATAATATAATTCTCCACATTAATGAACATAATCACTTATTTGTTGAACTTTTCCACTTCACAAAGAAAAAAAATATCATCTTTTTTTCTCCGGACACATTGCATAACAAAATAATAAAATAAATGCATCGTACCATGGAAATAAAACAATTCCACTCACTCAAGCGGGATATTGATTGGACTGATCCAGTGAACTGCAGTCGGTCTCTGTGGCCTTTATCTTTACATCCTCTCGGCTTTGTGTTGCCTAAGTTGAGTGTTGGACCGGCCTCAGAGCGCAGTGTGCACTCAGCGGGGTTTATTTCAATTCACTTCCATTTCTTTGAGCAGTTTGGGATGTGAACAAAACACACACACAGGGATAAAGTATAAATACGATTCAAGGAGAGGAAATGCTTAACGGCCTCTTTGAGGAGCTGTCAGGTACCTAGAGACCAACATCAGTCCCGGGGTAAGTTGTGCTCGTGTGTGTTTGTGTATGTACAAGAGGAAGGAAGGAAACAGCAGGGCACCGGGGGTGGAAGCTTCCTTTTAGCTGCACGCTGTGTGCTCACTGTTTATCCCACTATTCAGCCTCCAGGGACACACAACCAGTCTTTTAGATTTTAAAAAATGGCCAAAACTTGCAAGAAGAAGGGCTCTCGACAGAATTTCAGGTGGTTTACAGAGAGGGTGGCTAACCTGTGTACTGTCGGAGGCTTGAAATTTTACACAGGATTAATTCCTCCCTTTAGAATCGTTATTAAATAAGATGAAGTGTGTTTTGAGCTCTTAATGGCGCAGAAAAGTTTAAAGAGAGCGATTAAAATTGTTTTATTACTGTCTTTTTAATGCATTGATTGTTTTTGTTCACTTTGTAAAGTGTTATTATGGTGACCTGAAAGGCGCTTATATATAAAATGTATTATTATTATTATTATTATTATTAATCAACCAAATCACCAGAATAAATGTTGGACATGTACGTTTCTGCAAGCAGCATCTGGAGTACAGTTTTTACAGCATATGGACAATAAATATGTGCAATTGTTCCAGAGATGTGTTCAAAGTGTTTGACTGTTATCTAATTGTAAAAATGAAATGTCCATGCTCGGGCTTGCCAGACTATAATGAAAAGGTTTATATCGCCGTGTTGGTGTTGTTCCTAGAACATAAGAATCAATGTTGCTCAAGGACTATCATTAACTTTTCAGCAACTTGTTCTGGCTGAGTGGAGTTTGTACATGTTTTACTTCTACACTAATTTCAATTATCATTTTCTGTTTCTGTTCAGTTTTCTGTCGATATTTGGTTCAGTTCAGGCAACAATATGACTTGGTTGGGTTTAGGAAATCATTGTGGTTTGACTTAAAATGGACCCTTCACAACATCTAACACGTGTAATTAGGAATGTGTGTAATTTTCAGGTCCCACCGAGTCGCTAAGCTGTGACATTACAAATACTCGATTGGTCAGTTGCATCACAGCGATATCAGATTTTGCATGATGAAATGGTTGCCACTTTCAAATAAAGCACCCTCAATAAAAGTTTATAAACTGAACCCATGCTTTTAGCTCAGTTGTAAGCATTAAGTAGAGTGATTTTCAGAAGAAGAAGAAGAAGATCCCACCGGCTGGTGTTTTTTCTTTGTATTTATGTTTGGTAATAATGCAGTTAAATGTTTGTGATCCATCCATTAATGATCATGAATTTCTAACTTTCTAACTTTCTGTATCACATCTGCTGTTGTAAATGATAATATGCCATTAATAAAAAGATTTTAATAATCAAAACTGTAGTCACAAGTGTCATAAGTCATCTGAAGCCCTTTTTCTTCCAGGATTCACTACAAGCCATCTCTGAAGGTGTTATTCTAATGGTTATTGTTCCGGCTCTGTTGAAATGCATCACCAGTACTCTGTCATCTCCTTCATCTCATCCTGCCATCACTCAAACAGTACTGCTATACGACCACTGGCACTGCACTAAACATGTTTTATGCAGCCACAAGAGCTGAAGCCTACTCGCGCTCATTGTCATGGGAACCATGTGGATATCCACTCGTCTATGTAATCATACTGTTTGTCTTGTGCCCAGAATAGCTGGAGGGTGCCTGGCACCTGGAGCCAAGGCAAACACATCACGCACTGGGCATCTGATAAATCCTGGACTTTATAAAAGGAGAGAAACAGAAGGACTTAAAGGAGCAAGCCTGCTGTGTCTCCCTCCATACCTTCAAAAAAAATCTGGAAAGTGAGGAGAAGCTTTCATCTTCGACTGAAGGGTTTTTTCCACAAGTGTGCCAGTTACTGACACGTCCATTCTTATCCACGCACAGAGGAGTTAGTACCCCTCTTTCAAAAACAATCAGGCCACCAGCCATTTCTCCTGGCACCTACATTCCCATTAAAACTCTGCCAGCGAGTGGTTTAAAACAATGTACACGTACCTATTTTAAACTGGACATTCTCAGTGAAAACACATTACAGCATCTCGGGCTACAGCATGGCTTCAGAGACACACTATAGCTGGATGTAATGTGTTTTACAGGTTTGTTCCCTGCTCTGAAATCTAGTTTTTCCCCCCATATGGCTCGTCTAATTTGGAAAGAAAACCACAAACTAGCGGAGCAGACAGTCTCTTTGGCATGCAAGGTTGCTTTACAGCCAACACACATGTCAAAAAGGGATGGAGGTTTCAAATGACTTCATGTCTATATACGGTGGCTGGATGATATACCATGGGTGAAATACTTATCCAACGATGGATAGATGTTATTTAAAGAGATTTAGAGGGGAAGGAGATCACCGGGACAGATTTTTAAAATGTTCCAACTCGTACAAGAGTTCAAGGTCCAGTCTGAGCACAGTTTTCCTCTCCTGGCTCCAGGACTGGCCAACAGTCGCTGTTTCTGTGGTGCCGGCTTTATGGTGCTGTCTCCAGCAAGAGGGCATTGTGTGTGCATGATGTGTGCGTTGGCACGGACTGAACATTTCCACCGAACCAGTGTGGTGGTGGAAAGAGGGATGAAAAGAAAAGGCAGGAGGAGGCGAGAGGAAACACTTTAGTGGCTCAAACAAATGGAGGTGCTGAGTTGAACATCTCACTGTAGCTGCCAAAAAAGTTTGCATTGCTTGTCAGGGAGATCTAGCAAAAAGTGAGTTGATTGAAGATGATAGAAAGTTGACATGTTTCAATAACTAGATGCACTACGTGTCAGTGCAAGCAGTAGCAGTTAACAAGAAGTTAACTCTTTACTACTGTACATGATGTGAAAGAGCCATCGACAGTTCGCCTAACGCCTCTCCCAAACACAACAGGCCTGTTTGTCTCTATTCAAGTTAGCCGGAAATTAAAGTTAAGTAAATCGGAAATTAGCCAACTTGTTGGGCCAATAATGTGGAAGATCTGGGTAATTCTATATTCGGGAAGTCGAGCTTTTTTGGCTTCATGCTCACTGAGCAGCTTTCATAGGAATTAACAGGGCTCCACCTCCGAGATCTGTAGATCCAATCTGTGCCGAGATTTCCCTCGTTAGATCGCGAGTCGTCAATTTGGCGGTTCAAAAAATGATTTAAATGTTCTTGTTACAGTGCATGAAATGTATGAAAAGCTAGGTCAGGACTTTCAGGATGCAAAGGGACAGGGCTGGGTACTGAACCTTGGTTATACATTTTTGGTGCTGACTGAAATGAGTCCATACGCATTGAAAACCTGGCATTGCTGGCAGTATCAAAACCATAATTTGAGCCATGCAACAATTTAAGGGGTACGGAGCACAAATATAACACACCTTGACTCAAACATCAGCCTGTTCGGAAGGTCATAAAATGAAGGACGGGGTGTAAAACCCAACTTTTAAGAGGAGCTTTTTTGATACTGTTTTTTATACTGTACGTATACAGCTATGAGCTGATTATGTAATATGTTTCCCTCCGTTTATCAAATGTGTTGCACTGTCCCGACAGCATTAACATGACGAACTGCTAGAAGATGTTGTAACACTGATGAATGAGCTGAAAACTCTCAAAAACCACTGGGTCTCGTCTAGTCTTATCCAAACCTTGGATGTCTCTCACACACACAAACACACATCCTCGCTCTCTGTCAGTAGCCGTGGAAACTCCTGAAGAACAGACGATAATATTTGATTTCATTTGATGAGAAGAGGCTGCTTATGTAAGCCACTAGAAAGGCTTCAGAAATATTGCTTTTCTTCTCTGATTGTGTTAAGTCTTCCACGCATTTCTCACGATTTAACCAATAAAGCTCTCAGCACAGGGCATGCAATATCCACCCAGCCAGCGTAACACATTTACCAGTCGACACTCACACAGCGAGAGCACACAGCCTTTTGGTCGAGCCAATTTGTACACGCAAGCAGAGGCCCGGAGGAGGCAAAAATAACAAAGTCAGTCAAAAAACCTCAGATTATCATAACAACAGTGCAGTCATCTCAGGAGGGAAACAGGCATATGTAGTTCAGGTTTACACCGATCAGGCACGACATCTGCTTATAAACACAGGATACCAGAACGCTTCAAACAGAAAGAAAATTCAGCCATATTCAATATTTGCCTACAGACCAGTCACATCTAGTACCTGATGCACAGAGCAGCTGTATTGCGATTCAGTGAATATACAATATTGCAGATGGTTGGTTATTAGCTCCACAAAGACACAAATACTAACAGTGGTACATTATTTCTCAATGAGGGAAACGTTTACTAGCTGTGGTGCTCCATCTTCTATTTTCATATCCTCTACTTTTTGTTCAAGTTAACTACGAGCTTGGGGACACGTTCACAGATCCCATCAAATGGTGCTTAATACTTATGTTTAACTTTTTTTCAATACTTAGTAAAGTAATACTGTCTGTAACCTTATAACCACATCTGTTTATACAATCAGTTTAACCCTTTCATGCATGGTACATGCAACAACGGACAGACATTTGGGAGCAATTTTTAACCATTTAAGCTGGAGTACCATGCCCCAACCAGCCCAAAGCCTTGTCCACATTTACATTTGATTATTTTCTTTGTACCTGTTTGTCATTTTGAGATATGACATCACACATTCAAAATGGCAGGAGGATGAGGAGACGCAGCAAGTACCTCTGGAGTAACTGTTACATCATTTTATTCTTCTTTTCTGATAAACAGTTCTTTTTAACTACATAGGGTGTCAAAAATACTTTCATCCAGGTTTTAGAAAGATTTTTCTTGTATCTTTTTTTCCCTTTGATTGAAAATACATCTGTCCACGGTGGATGTTACGGCCAAAGGATATACTCTGCCTATTTAGACGTGCCCTTATATTTTAATTGAAATGATATTATTTACAATTGAATAGTTTAATTTAACAGCAATATTTAATATCTTTCAAATTTTCTAAAAAATGAAAAATGAAATGGTAGTATCACTTCCTGGGCTCATCTTCAGTTTGTCAGAGGTGCTCTTTGGACAGTGTCTCTGGATAAGAAACTGTCTTTAAAACTATTAAAATGCCTTCTTTGACATGGCATGGTCATGTTAGACCTTAAAAACACGGCATCAAGCCTTCCTCAGGAAGCCAAACAGATCTCGAGGAACAAAAGACCCTTTCATAACGGTAATCCACCAATAGGAATCTTACACCTGAACCTGGGGGTTGTGGCCTAGAAAGACTGTTGGTGTATACAGACTCAAATTGTATTTAAATATAGGCCCAGTCGTTACCCTTTTGCGCATAATGTTCACTGGAGTTGACCAAAATCTGGATTAAAGTATTTCTTGCATCTATTTATTTAGTTATTTGTTTAACTGTCTGGTTTTCTATAATTAAAAGATTTAACAATTTCTTCTGAATCACTTTTTATACCGTTAATCCACGGTGTCCACTGCGGTGGGCGCTGATGCGACTCCTTACAGAATATTGAAAAAAAATTATTGGCAAAGATATTATGATTTAATAATCCATGCATGAAAGGGTTCATTTGTGGGTTTATAGGGGAAACATTGTTCTTCTACTAACTTCAATGAATCAGAACAGCTCTATCAGTGCTGCTAGTGGTGGAGTTAAAGGTGGTGTTGATTGTAGACCCACCACAGTATGAATAGAGTAAATAATTAGATCCCAGAGCGATATTCTTTAATGGGGGTCCAAAAATGTTATTGTGCCTCTAGGTTTTAATCATAGATAAGTGTAAGTAGAGGGATTGGCGTTCATATTTATTTTTCCGCATTAAAAGATCAAATTATAATTTAAATCTTCTCATTTACATTGGCTGATGTTCAGTGACAGTCAATCTGAAATCGTGTTTCAGCTCTCTGGCAGATCATCCCACTGTGCTTCTGAACAGAAAAGGACAGAAAAGAAGAGAGAAGAGGAAAAAATCAGGGAATGCCAAGAAAGACCCTGAGAAAAACAATGACACAGGATTTTAAAATTGATTTTCCTAAGTTTGTTTGAGGCAGCCCAGTTTGGCTAAATATGGTCAAAATCCTGTAATGTGCATCCACCTTAGTACTGACATCAATGTTTAATAGAAAGTTAGTGCAGTCACAGGAGGGAACAACAGGACAAACTCTGTCTTTCAAACCCAGTGTCATTCAACAAGGAAAGCCTCACTATGTGCATTTACAAACAGCAGTTCGCTCTTCTTCTGTCCTTCAGTGATCTGATCTCTGTAACATGAGAGGCTTCATCCCCCTCTCTTATTATCCTTCTTACAAAAACGTCACATCTTCTTGCGACTGCACCCAGCGCCAGTGCGCGTCGTACTCCAGATGCATTTTGCCGTTCATTTTGCAAGTATCCAAGTCGATCTTTCCGTTTTTGTAAGGTTTGAGTTTGGGGCTCTGGTTGGTTCCCAGTTTCTCGCTGAGGCCGTTGCGGGTCGGGCTTCCTTTTTTCATGGTTGGCTTCTCCAGGACGCCGTTAGCCTTGACAGATTGTGCCTGGGTGTTGCCCTTAGAAACTGGGCTTCCTTTACCCGCCTCTGGAGCCTTGGACCAGACTGGAGCGTCTTGCTTCGGGCTCTCAGACTTGGTTTGGGGAGAGCTGACAGGAATAGCTGGTTTCCCAGTCCCAGTCCCAGTCCCAGTAATGCCATTTCCAGTGATAGCACTGGTAAGCACAGTCCCTGGTCCACCTTTCGCCTCCGTCCCATTTCTAATCCCAGTTCCATTTTCATTTGCCCCAGCCCGAACCCCACTAACAGACCTCACCCCTGTCCCGGCTGCTGTGACCGTGGCCCCGAGGCCTCCCCCTGTCCTGCCCCCAGCAGTAGCCTCTGAGACCAGCGGCGTGGTGGAGCAGATGACCGACTCCGAGCTGGAGGGGCAGTACTCATCCATGTCATCCGCCAGCGTGTCCAGGTAGCTGCCGATGGAGATGTTGTCCAGCTTGTCGTTCGGGTCCTGCAGGCTGCTCCAGGAGCCTCTCCAGGAGGTGTCGGGGCCCTCGCCCAGGCTGTACTGGCTGCTGGTCAGGCTGCTGCAGCGGCTCGTCAGTGTGCTGCGCTCCTCCAGCAGCCATTTTACCGCCTCGATGCCTTCATGGACGGCCAGCAACTGCTGCAAGATCTTCACGTCCACCGAGCGCAAGTGAGCCTGCGGACAAAAGATATGGATGAAATTAAAAAGAGACAATAAAGTTTTGTAGTTTGCAGTTTGTAATGGATAAAAAATGTTTTATATGAGAGGCAGACAAGCTGTGAGCTGGAGAACCACCAGGACTCTGCAGATATTTATTTTAAGCATTCAGGTTTGGCTCCACACACAAGTGCAAACACCATTATAATGCTATTAAACCTTTGCAGATTACCATAATTGGAAGTAAAGTATAACAAAAGCTGGCGAGTCGAGTGTTTGCTGCAACCAATGTGGAAACATACAAGGTAACGGTAGAGGGGAAAAAGCTCAGAGATGGAAATAAAACAGAAAGAGGCACAAATTGGTAAAAGAGGGAGAAGAAGGTTTAGAGAAGCGTTCTGTAGGTGGTGGATAAAGCTTTTAAAGAAGTGTTAACAGGGAAATTTGACCAAACTAACTCTGCAGGAGAAGCCAATGAGGGATGGAAATTATATACACTGTGAAGTATGACGCATTAAGTCAGACAAAAAAATCTTTAAAAAGTCTAAATGTCCTATAAATGATCATGATGTCATCTGGTATAATACAAAAAATAATAATCGATCAGAAATAACAGCGCTGCTGTCTTCTAATGTGATCTGTCAGTGTGTCGGGGGGAGTAGAAATGATGAATAAGAGGAAAAAGACAGTTGCAGTCATGGAAAATTCCTCCCCAGAAGACATTAGCAGAGGTCTGCGGTGCAGCGCACGGCCAAGAGGTGATATATGGCAGCAACATTCAAAGCCTGGCCTCATGATATCCACCCCTCTCTGCAGATAACCAGTCTCTTTCTCTCGTCTTTCAGTATCTCCATTTCCACCACGTAATATTTTTTTTCTTTATTACTTTTCTGTCTCTGTGGCCCACAGACTGTCAGTGCCTCAGTCTGTCTCTGTCTGTAGCTTTGTTTTCTGGGTTCAGAATTACATAGTTTATAAACAGTTTATATTATCGTGTGATGTTTGTGTCTTATGTCTCACATAATCATCAGGTTTCATGCACAATTATATATAATATCCAGTCGGGTCAGAAAGTCTGAGACCACGTGGAAAATACCTCTATTTTGCATTTGTTTCGAGTTTAATACTATTTTTTTTCATTCCAAATGATGGTATAAGCCTAAAAATATGTGTGAAAAGAATGATGAGAGTGGTCAAGTGCATGCCATCATCAAAGTCAGTGGGGGGGAAATACCAAGAAAGTATTTGTACCTTGTTACTTTCCACCTCTGCTTAAATGTTACAGCAAAAGTGGAATATATATGGTGACAAACTGCACATGTAGCAGTTCTACCAATGTTATATGGAGGTGCAGGGACCTTACGACCTTTGCCCTCTGACCTCCTGGTGTCTTTGTATACCTCCCTTATTTCCTATACTGGGTCCTTACATCCCTTTAGGTTATGTCAATACAACAGTGGAGAGGAATGTATTGATCCTCCCCGCCTGCCAACCAATTTATCTCCTGCTCCTGAATAATGTTAGTATTGATGGATTATTTCTCCAGTTCAGTGAGCCAATAATGTGTCATTGTAGATTTAGTCAGTGTGGTTTTCTGTTAAAAAACTCAACAAAACAAAAACTCTCCTTGTCAGTGTGCTTAAGAATCTGACATTCTTCCATCAGCAAAGGAAACACTGTGTATGTACAGACGAGAACAGAGTACTGCTGGCTGTGGGGTCAAACTACTTGAGCTCATTTAGTCGTCTCCAATTCACTGTCTTCTCCTCATTTCTCTCATTATCCGGCCCACTGTGGTTAAACCGTCATACTGTGGATGGGTGATTTAGATGAGTGGTTTCCAAACTGTGGGTTTGAAGCCCCCAAAGGGTCCCAAGATAAAACAGAGAAGTCACATGATTTTTTTACTCTTTACGCCTCTAAAAATCCTTCAAATGATAGAATCAGGGAAGAAATGTCCACATTCAGGTCATAACCTTTGATGACGGCTCACCAGGCGCTTCATTTCACAAAGGTTGGGAGCCATCTATTTAGATAAAACTGCATCTTCATGTTGAGAACGTATGGTTTGGCTCCTGTTATTTACTGCCAACTATTCTATTCAACTGTCATCACAGCTGATTGCAATGTGGACCTACATCATTGGATGCAACACTGTCACTCAGTCTGATTGCCTCGAAGCATTTCAATTGCTTGTTTATGTGACTTTAGAGGATTCAGATTAAGTCCCTCGAGGATTACTCAAACCTAAACCATACCCACCACAAGCCAAACCCCAACTGTTACACAAACCTGAACCAGCATGACTTTCATTCTGACCAAATGCCAAGTCTTCATCCAAAAATACACAGATGGTTAAGCTGTGGTGACCAACTTTTTGTACTCACTGGGAGAAGAGTACCCACGAGGCTGAAACCCAGTTTTTCAGACTACAATGCTAACATGTGCTTTAGTGAACTGTAGTCTCTGGATGAACAGGGCTCTGCCTCTGGTGCTGTATCCAGATTTCCCTTATTAGATACACGGGAGTCAGTCATACTATGGTAATCTCTATCTGCTCATTCATCCCATCCATCCACCTTTGCTGTACATTAAAACACACTTTTAGCACACATCGCATGGTTGCAGGAAGGAGTCGGCACACGAAGAAGAGGAACTGAAGAACCACAGCGTTCTGTCCGTGTGTGCCTGTGAACTCGCTGACGTTCTGGGGCACAGTCAGACATTCGGGGTGGGGTTCAGGTTTGAGGTTTGAGGTCTTTCAGCTGGCAGAGACCGAGCGCTTAATGAGGGTGGCAGTAAAAGTAGCTCCATGCCTGTCAGCGCTGAGGTGGCACAATGCTAACGAAGCTGAGCGCTATAACAGTCTGTGCTGCTGACAACATACCTCCACTAAATTCACTCCGCTTCATATTCTATTCAGAAAAAACATTTAAGACGGATGTGTATCCTAAAAATATCCCAAACCAAAACTATTTGTATCCACTATAACCTGTAGACTGACTACTACTACAGTATATAATATTATGTTGTTTTTTAGTAAACCTACAACTAAGCAGTAACTCACTTGATAAATGATTAAATGCTTTAGTCATTTTTCTTTGTTCCAGCATCTCAATGGTGAGGATTTGTTGCTTTTTTGTTTTATATGATATTAAACTGTATATCGTTGAGTTTTATTGTGGATTAAGAAATTCTGATGAGCATTTTTAAAATTTTTATGACATTTTAAAGACCCTTTATTGATCAGCTGTTCAAGAAAATAAGCGCCGGACTAATCATTAGCTGCATCCCCAGATTTCTTAAAGATATATCCTGGCATATACTGTAAATGGTCAAATTTTAAGATATCAGCCTGAAAATCACAGGACTTGTCTGTTGTGGGGAAAGAAGTCCGCAGTGTGAATTTGAAAGATGTGTGAGCCTCCTTTCATATTGAACAGAGGGGGAGCAGTATCTGACAGCAATAGCTGTCAGGATGCGTTCCCCCTGTTGTAAATGGTCAAATTTAAAGATATCAGCCTGAAAATCACAGGACTTGTCTGTTGGAAATAAGTCAGCAGTGTGAATTTGAAAGATGTGTGAGCCTCCTTTCATATTGAACAGAGGGGGAACAGTATCTGACAGCAATACTCCAAGCTGTCAGGATGCGTTCCCCCTGTTGTAAATGGTCAAATTTAAAGATATCAGCCTGAAAATCACAGGACTTGTCTGATGTGGGGAAAGAAGTCAGCAGTATGAATTTGAAAGATGTGTGAGCCTCCTTTCATATTGAACAGAGAAAAACAGTATCTGACAGCAATAGCTGTCAGGATGCGTTCCCCCTGTTGTAAATGGCCAAATTTAAAGATATCAGCCTGAAAATCACAGGACTTGTCTGTTGTGGGGAAATAAGTCAGCAGTGTGAATTTGAAAGATGTGTGGGCCTCCTTTCATATTGAACAGAGGGGGAACAGTATCTGACAGCAATACTCCAAGCTGTCAGGATGCGTTCCCCCTGTTGTAAATGGCCAAATTTAAAGATATCAGCCTGAAAATCACAGGACTTGTCTGTTGTGGGGAAATAAGTCAGCAGTTTGAATTTGAAAGATGTGTGAGCAGCCTTTCATATTGAACAGAGGGGGAACAGTATCTGACAGCAATACTCCAAGCTGTCAGGATGCGTTCCCCCTGTTGTAAATGGTCAAATTTAAAGATATCAGCCTGAAAATCACAGGACTTGTCTGTTGTGGGGAAATAAGTCAGCAGTTTGAATTTGAAAGATGTGTGAGCCTCCTTTCATATTGAACAGAGAAAAACAGTATCTGACAGCAATAGCTGTCAGGATGCGTTCCCCCTGTTGTAAATGGTCAAATTTAAAGATATCAGCCTGAAAATCACAGGACTTGTCTGATGTGGGGAAAGAAGTCAGCAGTATGAATTTGAAAGATGTGTGAGCCTCCTTTCATATTGAACAGAGGGGGAACAGTATCTGACAGCAATACTCCAAGCTGTCAGGTTGCGTTCCCCCTGTTGTAAATGGTCAAATTTAAAGATATCAGCCTGAAAATCACAGGACTTGTCTGTTGTGGGGAAATAAGTCAGCAGTGTGAATTTGAAAGATGTGTGAGCCTCCTTTCATATTGAACAGAGGGGGAACAGTATCTGACAGCAATAGCTGTCAGGATGCGTTCCCCCTGTTGTAAATGGTCAAATTTAAAGATATCAGCCTGAAAATCACAGGACTTGTCTGTTGTGGGGAAATAATTCAGCAGTGTGAATTTGAAAGATGTGTGAGCCTCCTTTCATATTGAACAGAGAAAAACAGTATCTGACAGCAATAGCTGTCAGGATGCGTTCCCCCTGTTGTAAATGGCCAAATTTAAAGATATCAGCCTGAAAATCACAGGACTTGTCTGTTGTGGGGAAATAAGTCAGCAGTGTGAATTTGAAAGATGTGTGAGCCTCCTTTCATATTGAACAGAGAAAAACAGTATCTGACAGCAATAGCTGTCAGGATGCGTTCCCCCTGTTGTAAATGGCCAAATTTAAAGATATCAGCCTGAAAATCACAGGACTTGTCTGTTGTGGGGAAATAAGTCAGCAGTGTGAATTTGAAAGATGTGTGAGCCTCCTTTCATATTGAACAGAGGGGGAACAGTATCTGACAGCAATACTCCAAGCTGTCAGGATGCGTTCCCCCTGTTGTAAATGGTCAAATTTAAAGATATCAGCCTGAAAATCACAGGACTTGTCTGTTGTGGGGAAATAAGTCAGCAGTTTGAATTTGAAAGATGTGTGAGCCTCCTTTCATATTGAACAGAGAAAAACAGTATCTGACAGCAATACTACAAGCTGTCAGGATGCGTTCCCCCTGTTGTAAATGGTCAAATTTAAAGATATCAGCCTGAAAATCACAGGACTTGTCTGTTGTGGGGAAATAAGTCAGCAGTTTGAATTTGAAAGATGTGTGAGCCTCCTTTCATATTGAACAGAGAAAAACAGTATCTGACAGCAATAGCTGTCAGGATGCGTTCCCCCTGTTGTAAATGGTCAAATTTAAGGATATCAGCCTGAAAATCACAGGACTTGTCTGTTGTCGGGAAATAAGTCAGCAGTGTGAATTTGAAAGATGTGTGAGCCTCCTTTCATATTGAACAGAGGGGGAACAGTATCTGACAGCAATACTCCAAGCTGTCAGGATGCGTTCCCCCTGTTGTACTGTAGAGTACACATAGTTAATGACACTGTAATACAGTTCCCAAGTCGATAAATAAATAATAAAATAAAAACATAAAATAAAATAACAAGTGGCAATGTAACAAAAAAGCCAGATTATTTCCTTTTACTATCTAAAATGCAAGACTAGTGTTTCTTGTGGTTTAATTAACAGTATACTTTCTTTTATTCTTAAAATCAGTTATTGTGATAGTAAAAGACAAAGACGATTACACATTCTGTAGCTGAATAAACATGCAAATCGTGCCATTCAATCCAAAATGCCTACATGCCTGACTTAGTGCCGTCAGTGACATCTGTTTGCATGACAACTGTGTCGTACATTGTGTGTAATGTTGTTGTTCCTGGAGGAAATTCTTTCATCTCCATTATTTCCATTATTTCCAGATTTATAATAGCCTCTAATTAAGCGATGAAGTCAAACGTGCTCATTATAGTGTGGACTCAGCCAGATGGAAAAGGCCAAACCGGGGTCAAGAGGTTTCCATGTGAGATCAGTCAGGATGAGTGAGCGAACATCAAGAGCTAAGCAGCCTGGAGGACTGAAACACCATTAATCATCTTTTATCATTTTTGTGCCATCGGTGTTCAGCCAACAGATTTCAGTTTTCCAACTCAGGCACGAGGCCAAGCGACGTCTGGCTGATCCATAGGATTCTGGAAAGATCATCTTCCTGCCTTTTATATGAGGTACAAAACTGTGTGTGTGTGTGTGTGTGTGTGTGTGTGTGTGTGTGTGAGAGTGTGTGTGTGTGTGTGTGTGTGTGTGTGTGTGTGTGTGTGTGTGTGTGTGTGTGTGTGTGTGTGTGTGTGCACTGCAAACAATATTCAGATAAATATCAGTCTTTATTTGCCATAAACCTGCTGATTGAGTGACATTTCACTTGGTTAGGAGGAGTTTTATTAGTAATTTTTCATTCTACTAAAAATACAATACATCTTGGTCAAGGAAATTAGTCTATTCATCAAATTCATCAAACTTAAAGACATCACTCTTTCCATTATGTTTCACATTCAATGAACTAAGCAATCGGTTAATTTAATTAAAAAAACTATGGAAATAATCAGCTGTGATTCTCACTGTATACTGTATGTGTCCATGCATGTACCTGGAGCAGATGGAATCATAATGTATCAGAGCTGAGCTGCAGGAAAAGCCTTCAGCACTGAAATAGAGATTTAATTTTGACCTATTTCTACCTCTTTGAAAGTAGAAAGAACCAGTGAGACCAGTTTGGACTCCCAAACACATTACAAGTTCCTTAAACAGCGTCACACCGGTAGTTGGATAGTTTACAGTAGATATTTTGTTGGACTTTTCTGCCAGATTGAGGTTTTCCTTGGACACTTTCGGAAACATTTTTTCCATCAAAATGTGGATACTGTGACAGAGTAACTTGTGGTGCAGTATGTTGGATCACTTGTTTGTACCATGAACCCAACTCAACTGCCAGAATAATTTTCTATTTCTCTACAAGGCTGCGCTTATGCTCGGGTTAGTATTAGACACAAAAAACACTTGGTTAGGTACAGGAAAACATCATGTCCTGAGTTCCTGTCAAACATAGCTAGTTTTTGTTGCCACAATCATGGCTGGAAATTGTTCAGTGGTCTCATTAAAAATGTCCAGTGGTGTCACTCTTATGAATGTTGGCTTGGCAGCCTTTCTCGCATATTTCCAGGAAGTTATGAAAAACAACACATATTTACAAATAACACTTTTCATAATTCTAAATCTGTATCTTTACAGATTGACAACTCAGGTCTTATTGTTGTAGCTTTGACCATCACTCTAATCTGTAATAATAATAATAGTATGATATCATTGGCTTGTTTACAACCAGTCTTGGATGACCGCCCGTCCTTCTTGCTCCGTCTGTCTTTGTCCATGGTTGCAGTGAACTCATCAATTATTTTGGTGAGTGCGCTGTTATCGCCACAAATTACCAGGAAAAACACAACTTGTAATAAAACAAAATGTATCCATTAGGTTTCATTTCAGATGTCACTGTAGAGCAGGCCTCCCTCATCAAAATGCAAAATTAAGCCACAAGGTGCCCCAGAATCACTTTCTCTTCTTTTGGGATGTGTGAGAATGCATTTTCAATCACTCACAGAGTGTCTTAACACAGATATTCAGTCATTGTTGTAACAAATTCACAGCTGAAGCTCGATCCGTGACGCAGACTCTCCCATGTGGCTACAACAGCCTCCCAATGTCACAGAGCTACCGAGCAGACTGCTGAATCACTGCCAGCAGGGATGGCACGAACACACACTCCTTCTCTCACACACCAGCAAAATAAACACCCGTCTCTATCTGCACAGTCTCTCTCTCTCTCCATCATGTCCCCTGGTGTCACTGTCTGTCGTTTCACCTTCCCGAGCTAACTCAGGCGACCTTGCAGGGTCCCTACAGTCTCCATAGACAGCAGAAGGCCGGCCATGTCTCCCCGTAAACCACCAACTGCTCCATCTGTCTGAGCGCTCTGTCAAACAGCCACTCATCCTTGTTACATTTCCTCTTCTGTGTTCCTGTTTTTGACGTATCAAAGTATCGTTCCATCTTGTTTTTTATTCCCTTCTGTATCATCTTTGTCCCTCTTTTCTGTTCCGTTTCTTCTGTTCAGACTACGCTGCAGACATGTACTATTAGATGGCAATCATGCAGGATTTTATTGCGAACCAAATGAAAACAAATGTTTCACAAGACTAAAATACTGCCCGGAAAGTATTCTGCTGCATTTTTGTAGTAGCAGCTTTACATCTGGCACTCATTTTTCCACTTGACTTCTTCAACTATCAAAGTACTTCCCGCAAAGAAGCTAAAAAAAAGTTTCTCATGAAGGAAATGGAGTGACAACACATGAGAGACAACATATCCCAATGTAAGAAGAAAAAGGGAATATGTCATTGTTGTTGTGATGGTTTCCCTGTGGTGCGAGCGAGGGATCTTGATCCTCCAGTTGATATGAAAGCTGAGAAGTCAGATTCAGTTCAATCAATAGTGAGTTACACGCATCAAAAGAAGAGATGAGGGGAAGTGCACCATAGTAAACAAACAACCCTGTCTCTGAAAAAAATAATCTATTTTCAAAGAACTATAATGCCAGACGAAAGACATTCTTTATCATATCGTATTTCCCTCCATATATACTTGTAGCAACTACATTTTTGTGGTTATTTTTAGGCACTGACAGCACCCGGTTAAGATGAGGGCAGGATTATGTGTGTAGGTGCAGGTTGGTAGGCAGTGGACAAAACCACTGTGAGTCATGAAGAGAAATACTCTTGAGCTCTTTTATTAGCACAAGTGTTTGGAATGCATATTATTCATATTATTTAAAACTAGTGAGGGGGACAGCTCTCTGTTTCTGCCAGGAAGGGGGGGTTCGGACCACCTTGTCCCCGGTGTGATTTCCACCTATGGCCTATTTTAGGTGGCATTCTCCTCCCTTCTGCTGTCTGTGTGTTACTGTGTTCAAAATCTACTACGGGAAACTACAACCTCTGAGCCAGCAACCTACATACTGAAAATAGCAGGTTATTTTAACTCTAACCTGGTCGCTGGCGGTACGAGCCTAAACAAGCTAGCAGTTCTTCCCTTCTTTCGCAAGGATTGAGTCATTTAAATGCCAGGGCTCTCCTCCCAGCGGGTGAAACAAGTCCCCCTCAACACTATCTTGCAGGGGAACCGCTGCTTGTGATTAGTTAAAAGAAATAGAAAAAGCCCAAGCGTTTTCCCCCTGTAACAGAAGGAGAATTGGTGTAGGTCAGACCTTTCTTCTAGCACTGACACAATGCTGTGGTCCTGATGTGTGTGTAGAAGTCACTTGACTTTCCCTAACCTTAACCAAAGGGCTTTTGTTGCCTGAACCTATTCCCACATCACACTAAAAACCTGGGAATAAATTCAGCAATTAGGGCTCCCGTTAAAACATATTTAGAAAACAAATCAGTACTACATAAAGATAGTTTCTCAGAGACGGGGTTGAAAACAAAATTTAATGGATGAATTAAGGAGCTCAGGTCACTTGGCAATGATTAAATTAGACAAAATCCTCTTGTGACTGTCTTTGAGGAGGAAGCCAGCAGCCAGACAGAGAAAGAAGAGCAAGAGATTAAATAGACTAGATTTTGATTCCCTACAGCTCTGCTCTGCGCTCGAAGCTGACTTTGCACTGTCATTCATCTGCCCAGAGGTGGAGGACAGAGATAGAGAGCGACAGGGAAAAGCTACAGAGACAGAGACAGAGAGGCAGCCATGGAGAAAAAAAGAAAAATCACATCACCCGAGCAAAAACACAGCATTCACCCTGCATGTCTCCCTTTGATAGCTGAAATACAGGTGCTGAAAAAATGCATGTATAAAAAGCTATACAAAGAGCTTTAGTGTGTGTGTGTGTGTGTGTGTGTGTGTGTGTGTGGCTGACTGCCAGCCTCATGTGGCTTTAAAGGAGTGTCTCTGTATTCAGTGAGTCTGTTTAGATCAGTCATGTCCTCTATTAGACAGCCGGAGACAAAAGACAGAAGCTGTAAAACTGCTCCCACAGAGATGAACAGCAACAGTAAAAATCATTAATAACAACATTTAACTGCTTTCAGCTCGCAGGGCTGTAGAAATACTCTCTGCCAAACCGAGACATAAGCATTGAGAGAGTGTGTATATACAGTATGCAGGGTGTATGTTAGCAGACAGCCTAAAGCCAGATATCAGATGATCGCTTAAAGCGTTTTCACTGATTAAGTACACTTTCTATACGTGTCAGTCATCTTTCTAGATCTACTCCTTCCAATTACTCTGACACATAATCCAAGAAATTTCATTAGCAAAATTTCTGATAATCAATTAAAATGTTTCAGCTATTTCTGAAGCAGAAATGCTGAATATTGTCTGGTTCCAGCTTCTCAAACTTTGTTGAATATTTGCTGGTTCTTTGCTTTTTGCGTTTCATTTTTTGAAGCAAATGAAGAGCCTTTGGGTTTTTTGGGCTGAACGCTTAATTGATTTATCATGAACAAACTTGGTAAGATTGTTAATATTTCTAGCAAGATTGTGGGTCAACAACAACAAAGTATGTCGCTGCTTTGTGAGACCCGAGAAACAGGGAAAGGACGGGCCATTTGCAGCCTTCACATGCCCGGACATTCTTTGTGATGCTGTGACGCACTTTGTTGTTAAATGTCTGTCTTTGACGGTAATTGCTGTAATGTTGTGGCCGTCTTTGTTTTACTGTGGAAAACTGTGGAAACTTTATTTCCACAGACAGAAAAATATTTTTTTGAAAGGGTAATAAATGAAACAACTCACTAAACAAAATGAAAACAACTGGCAGACTTATAGATAATAACTAACTAGGTGCACTCAATAATAGCCAACATTTATTTTTAAGTTACAAAGTGCAGATGTTTAAAGAAGAAAGTTTAAACTGAATGTTAAGATTATATTATATTATGTTTTCTCCGGTCTTACAGGGAAACTGGCTTTACTGTATGTGTAGAACTTGTGAAGGTGTTTGTGGATTTGTTTTGTTTTTTGTCGTCTTGCTTGTTAAAAAATATTTTATAAATGTTTTAAATCTGACCTGCTGAATATCAGGTGTTACAGTGTGACCAATGGAAATGTTAAGTCACACTTGACGTGTTTCGAGCAGCATGTTTCTCATCATCACAAGCCCAAACAAATCTGCACTTCACTCAACAAACAATCGCTCAACAAAGAATCGCTCCAGAGCATTGCTTATGGTCAGAAACTCCAATTAACTAGACATACAAACAGAGTGTCGTTATACAGCATCTGCCTTATTTTTCACATTGTAACTGATGAATGTGATAAATGTTGTGTGTTTGTTCCAGTCTAACATACGCTGTACTGTATACTGTACTGTATCAAGAATGCAGGATAACATCTTGACTCTCCTGACAGTTTACAAGAAGCAGAGAGACATTTCATTAGTGGTGGTGACACAGCGACAACATGGCCCACACACACACTTGTTGATCTCACAGCAGACAGATGATGCAGCCCACCATCACCATGCTGTGCGGCTACAGATACAGTATATAACAGATGACTGCGGAGCATAAGAGCAAACAGACACACTCACACAGAAAAAGTGAGAAAAAGTGGCAGATATTAGCCGACTACTTAACATGCTGTGTCTGTGTGTGTGTATGTGTGTGGGGGGGGGTCTTATGAGCTTATCAGCATGACAGAAAGTGTTCAGCATCAGAAAACAGTGAGGGAAAAAACCCATCCAGGGACCAGATCAAGTTCACGTGCACGAGTGTGTGCACTTGTGAGCTTTGCATTTAGCATTACTCTGTAGACACTCTGCACATCTTAGTAAGCAGATTTCTGATGAAAGTGCAGCGCTCAGAGCTCTTCTTCTGCACTCCCATTATACTACACCACTCTCATGATGAATGGAAGACACGCACACACACACACACACACACACACACACACACACACACACACAGAGAGAGGAGCAGCCCGGCTCTGTGCTGGACGTTTCACTCCCCTCCAGTTAGTGGGTCTTTATCACTTCTCCCTCTGCAGCAGACCTGATTAACGGGTAAAACTGCTAACAGATCAGTCTGACCCTCTGCTCAAAAGTGATTTATAATAACTCTCTGGATGCTTTGTGAATCCAAACTGAGTGCTTTGGCCAACTAAACACTTATGAACTGGCTGTCATCAGTGTCTGGGGGTTAACACAGTTAATTTCTCTATATGTTCCCATTTTGCCTATTACTGTAGTTTACATAATCCCTATAAAAATTAATGGGTTTA
Organism: Pagrus pagrus; assembly: GCF_965226575.1. Lineage (NCBI taxonomy): Eukaryota > Metazoa > Chordata > Actinopteri > Spariformes > Sparidae > Pagrus > Pagrus pagrus. The sequence continues at coordinate 22,059,297 of NC_140190.1, forward strand.
TGTGAAGCTTTAGGGACTTAATAATCGTCTGATTTAATGCCACTATATCATATTGAGATATATTTCTTCTTCTTACCTGCTATTTCATTTTATTTAGCCATTACTTAAACATGTCGAGCTGTTGTTAGACCTGTACCATTGTATTGTTAGTGGGTGAAAGTGGGCTGAAGGCAAATCCTTGACGAATCATTTAAGTGAGGTGGAAACAACTGCAATGGCTGCAATATAATATAAAACAGAAAACACTGCTCCTGCACTGCCTGAATCGCCTGGTTTTGAGTCGAGCCTTTACTTCCATAACTTATGTGCGTCATTATGTAACAGATTTATATTTAAAAATATATCATAAAATATATACGAATGTACAGCCATGGATACCAAATGTAGCGTGTTATTTTCAATCACACTACCTTGCTTGGCATGACCCGCCCTACTCGACCTCTGATTGGCTACATCCTGCCCGTTAAGTAATGTGCATGTGCAACTCTCATCAAAGTTTGAACAGAGGCGAGATGTCTCACTCCGTAGCTTAAATGGAGCTTTTAACAATATAGTGTGTAAAGGGGCGCTGCAGCAATGCACCATATGAGAAAAATAATGTGTTTTTTGAAAATTAATGTATGTAAACCTTTTCTACTAGGACCCCCAAATTAAAGTATGAACCTCAAAATTTGCATAATATGACCTCTTTAAAGCTCACTTTTCGTTTTCAACCTGCCTGCCTTTGTGCGTCTTGTGTTTGGGTCCTCACCATTTTTCAAACTGTATCATGTAACCCTTTGGGGCAACTCTGACTTCACTAAAAGTGCTTGTTTTTGCCACTGGCAGGCTGAGGTTGCCATTTTATGTGTCAGACATCATTACTGAAACGATTCCTATGGAAATAGACCTTTTTGTTAAATAATAAGATCCATTTGGTAATCAGAAACACAGCGCTCAGTCAAGGAGAAGTCTCACTCTCAAATCTCTCGAGAGGTGAGTTGTTGCAAGAAGACAACAGTGCAAACAAGGTGTGAGAGTTGGACAGAGAATTGTTGAGTTTACTAGGGCTGTCCCTAATACCTCTGCTGGAGCTTTGGTAGTAAATAATCAGTGTTGGGGGAGGAGGAAGTACTGAGCATGACCTGTGAAGGACATTTCTCTGTTCGCAACTGAGATGGATGGATGAATGCATTAATTTTTAAGGATTCTGCTGTGGATTATTGGTTTCCATTGTTATTTATTATTGAAAAAAAAAAAAAAAATTCAAAGGTTTAGTGTTTTATGCATGTTTGCAATCCAGTGCGATGAAACAAGATATGATTACAGCTATGTTGCAGTTCGCCTTTACTGATAGCATAAATTTAGCCAAAAAAAGCAAAAAATACGAATATCCAAAACCCAAAACTGAAAACTGAATACCTACTCATTGAACAAATACCCGAATAGTATACAGCTACAAATGTTTTTTTTTTTTAAAGCAACCTATAAAATACTTTAACAGGTCGCCAAATATACTTTGGTGGCTACCTGGGTGGTCCGCCCAAGTAAACTGTATGTGTGGGAAACACTCAACCTCAGCCTGTCAGTAAAAACAAGCACTTTTAAAGGACGTTACTGTGATGGTTGGGATTGCCCCAAAAGGTTATGTTGCAGCCATTGCAACCGTGTCGTGGCTGCCAGCCTAGGCACATAAACATGCAATACAGGACCCAAGTTTAAAAATACTGGAATTCCCCTTTAATATGCTGACACATACAACATCTATGTGTATTATGGATCATTGTGTCATCACATTAGGGCAGACTCATTTCAAAGTGGTACTCTGAACTAAATCACGCATACAAGCACCATCTGGATGCAAGATACTGGCAAGTATCAAGAGAGCCGAATAGTATTTATAGGCTCATAAAAGTACGGCTGATAATGTTTCTTCAGGAAGTGTTCAGTTAGAGTGAGGAGAGCGTGATTTCCTCTTTAGGACACTCCAGACTTCTAAAGTGCATCAGAGCTGCCAGCATCATGAGCTCTTGTTTCTACAATCCTGGAGTGAAATGTTTCCATTTCTAACAAACTGATAATGTCTTTTGGATGTTTCCAATGTGTTTTGGAGCAACTGTCTCATACGACAGCTTGCTTTGTTTGGGCGTTTAGTGGCAGGCGCTAGATTTGCTCTTTGTCACAACCACAGGAATGCAGGGATATACATGATCATAGAAGGGAAAAAAACTGTAGAGCAGAGCATTATTATTGCTCCAGACCTCGACTGTTTGGAGGAGGTGGGGTCCATGTAAACAAGAAGACTGAGAGATATTTGTTTAATTCAACAAAAAGACCACGGCGCAACGGGAAATAATCGGCTGTCAAAACAGAGAACAGACTTGGCTGCACAAAAGAAAACAATGGATTGCAGTTCGTAAACTCCGACATGTGATAATCATTTAATATGTGAGAAACAAAAACAGTCCTGTTTCAGAGGGATGATGTCCCCATACATCACCGCAAAGTCCAAGCAAGTATAGAGATATGAAAAGTTACGAAAACTACAAATTTACACAGTATGAATTGTGTGATTAGGCACCTGAAAATAGATGGATGAATGAATTCGCCACATTTCGACAGGCCTTTGGTGGTCAACTCATTCCCTAGCAACCACAGACATCTGCAGCTGTTGGCATGGTGAGGAGCAGCTCAGTCACTGACTGAGTATGAAGAGACTTGTATCACTCGAGACGATTCAAATGACAAATATTACTGATCTGTTTCATACAGTAACATTTATTTAGTGGCAAACTCATTCAAATCTTCATATCATCATTCAGTAATTCTCTCCGTGCAGTATATATCTGTTAGTAAATTTAGACACTAATTGCAAGTAAAGACATACGCTTTATAATTTAGCCTTTTGTATTGGTACTATGGTGTGCCAATGTGAGAAAATATGCTTATTCACTTTCTTGCCAGGAGTCAGATGAGAAGATTGATACCACCCTGTGCCACTCAGTCTCTGCTGGTTGCCTGGCAACGTCACGGTGACGAAAAGCCTCCAGGAAATCACTGCTTCCGGGCCAAGAAGTAGTCTGGCACCCCATGTGAAACCACAACTTGCTCTTTTTTCACAAACAAGATTGAACAAACAAAATATTTCAAGTTCATTAGTGAGCCATAGAGAGGGTGGCATGGAGTTTTTATTACCTTTCAACAGAGACAAGCTAGCTGTTTCCACATGTTTACACTCTGTATGCCAAGCTAGGCTACACTACTGCTGGCTTTAGCTACATTTTTACCGTACAGACATAAGAATGGTATCAATCTTTTTATCAAACTGTCAAAGTCATGTGTTAACATATAAACTATAAACTAGCTTGAATATCAGCTGTGTCTTAGTCCTGATGAACTGATACGTTGACAAATTGTATTACCTGGCAACACAAATGAATATTAACATCTGTCAAACACTGGTTTGTGAAATAAATGGAAGCTGAACAACTGTTACCAGTCCAAGATACTTCCTAACAAAGGGAAGTGCATGAGTGCATGCAATGACAATGTCACAAGAAGCAGAGCCAAAAATTCTTGGAAATGCATTATGACTTTGGAAAAGAAGATTTTTTGGACATTTTACGAAAAAACTTTACAGTATACCGTATATGTCGGCCAATCAGTGACAAGAAAATGCAGTACAGAAATGCCAAACTACGGATTGAGACAATACGAGTTTCACCATCACATAATTTGTCCACCAGAGAGCACAGACAAGTGGATTCTTCACTGTAACGTCCTGCTCAGCTTGTATCTTTGTTGTAATTCAAGAGGTAAGAGGCATCAAGATTGTTTGTTTCTCAAAACTTCTTAATACCGATATCAGTATCGGCATCAAAAGTCCAGTATGAGTCAGGAAGAGAGACTTGAGGATGTCCCAAAAAACATAAGCATTTGTTCTCCATCAGCTGCATTTGTTCAGTGATTACTCAGACTAAGTCACTCATATCAAAAACACATAGTATATATTTTTATTATCATTTTTCATTATTTTACTATTTTATAATTAATCCTGATGTTAGCTGGTATTGTATTGTTTTTCATCAATGTACACTTTCAGGGTTTGTAGCTACAATTATATGACTGTCCTGCACATACAGTTTTCAAGCATCCCTGAGTCATGATGAACTGATGTGCTGACAGATGTTAAACCACTGGAGCAGCAAATCTCAACCTTAGTGAGGCATCAGTGTGATCTCTCAATACTGTGGTGACTTCAGCGAATGAGATCCTGGAAAACAAGAGCCTGCCACACGTCCAACAGCTTGTGCCACCACCCGCGCGCGCGGCGCACGCTCACACACACACACACACACACACACACACACACACACACACACTTACCATCTCCACCTTCAATTTCCTGATCTTTTCATCCAAACTCTTCCTCCCCGTCTCCTTGCCGGTGTCGTGCGCGGCGCTCAGCTTGGCGTCTCCCCGGAGAGAAGACGCATCTTCCCGCATCCACCTGAGCAAACCCTCGGGGGTCTTCCGGCCAATCTTCACCTCTATGTCTTTCAGATCTGGGATGGTCTCGCTGGCGGTGCCTTCATCCATCGCGTCTGTAATGTGGAAACCGAAAAAAAATCTTTTACGTCCTTCGCTTTTCGAGGAAAGTGTTGCCTGTCAAGCTGTGAGAGTCACTTCCTATAGGACTGTATGGCATCCTATGCGCCTCCAGCTGAGTTAGACTGCGCCAGGAGAGGAAAACAATCTGACAGCACCAACACAGCAGCGTGTTGTTATCACAGCAGCATGATGCTCAGAGGAAACAGTCTTTTAGCTGTTTTATCATCTGTTGGCAAAGCGACTGAGCCCGTATTTCTAAACAAACTCAAAGCTTTAAAAGAGGAAAAATCTTCTTTTCATCTCTTTTTATTCCCCGTGGCGTGTTGTCGGTTCCTCCAGAGTCCGGTGTGTGATCGCTGCAGGCCGGTGGAGGCTGGTGTGTCCGCCTGGAGATCCTCAAACTGAGCTACATTGCGCAGATTCCACCTGCATGATGACAGCGACCAGCAGCCGCAGAGTGAGAGGAGACCCCACAGCGTCAACCACAAACAGTGACATCACTCCGCTTCCGGTGCGGCTTTCAAAATAAAACACGCGCAGGAACATGCAGCATTTGAGGAATGTGAACTACCAAAATAAAACACCTCTCCTGTTTGAGCTGTGCAGTGAGCACTTCAGTCAAAGCACTGATACAACACAATAAAAACACTCCTTTACAAGTTAAAGTCATGAACAGCAACATACAATATAATGCCAACATCAGTGCTGCTTTTTAATTTCAATGATCTCATTTTTTCTTGTATGTCACTCCTCTCTATATACAAAATTAATATTAAACATTTACATCAATAAGGACAATATGCTTTATTATATTGTTAATATTGATACATGAAAGTAGCATGTTATTGTAGTACAGGTAAAAGATGAGCTAGTTTTAACTACTTCATTTATACATTTATATTTCTATATTTTTATGCTTTTTCATATTACTACATACCATTTGTGTATTACAATTAGGGGTGCAAATGGATCAATAAAGTTTTTCTTATCTTAAAAATACAGAACCCCCCTTGTGCAGAATCTGGCGTATGATTGGACCATCAAATAAACAGTCCGTGCACATATGATACTAAATATGAAAAACCCAAAACATGTATACTTCCTTTGTGCCATCAGTTTTAACCCCCAAAACAGCCTCTAGCACAAACCAACAGTGGTTTGATCGATACTGTACTTAAAAAAGCAAAACAAGAAGCAATAACAATATGTTCATCTGTTTTAGATTTCAAACTCATCTGATGCAGCCGACTCTAAAATAGAACTTTTAATTGTTGCCAATTCTCCCCAAAGCATAAATCTGAGTAGCTCAAATTACGGTTGCAATATGGTTCAGCTGATTTCATGGAGAAGCTGCTCAGATGTGGCAGAGCCCCTGTGGGGTGAGATGGATGAAGACTCTAATCAGTGTAATCAAGTATGACAGATGTCTGGGTTACTTAAGATATCGCATTACTCTCAATACACTCACACACACTCACACCCTGTGGCTCTACATGACAACCTTCTCTGAGCCTATTCAGACTCAGTGTGAGTAGAGTTTTCCTCACCAGGCCTGGACCTCCTCATGTGGAACCAGGAGCGCTGTGGCTGCCATGATACATCAGGTTAAAGCTCATGGTTATGAGACTGGCAGGCTGACGTATTGTAGTGGTTTGGGGTCAGATTAAATGTTTCTGTCAATGGAAATATACACGGTCTCAGAAATTCAATAAGGTTTGGGGTGAGCATAAGTTTCACCCTAACATTTTCCTTTTAGCTTAGGAAGGAAAGCATTTTAACATTTTCTCCCACATCTATATCTGGAGACTGTCTCGTCCACAAGTGCTGATTAACAGAGACACATGGCTAACTCTCCAGGTTTTAACCATGATGAAACTGAATGGTAAATGGGGAAGAGAATTGTGTTTACAAAGCGAATTTTTGCTCTGTCGGACCACTCAGAGTGCTTAACAACACTTGCCACATTAAAGGATAAGTTCACCCAAATATTAAAATTCAGTCATCATCTACTCACCCTCAATACTGATGGAAAGCTCGATGAAGTTTTGCAGTCCCCAAAACATTTCTCACAGCAAAACAGTGTTGCAGCATTCTCTGAAACAACTGGAGTGGATGGTGAACAACAGAAACAAAAACTTAAAATGGCTCCATACAGCTTGTAGTCCAAGTCTCCAGAAGCCCTCAGATCCCAAATTGAATTGGAAATACATTATCTACACCCTTTTCAGGGCTGAAAACTGTAGCTGCTATGCTAAAAAAATAAAAGTGAACCCCCCCCTGAAGTAGTTGCATGAGCAGGAGGGTGTAAATATTGTCTTATCAAATCAATTTGGGATCTCTGAGCTTCCAGACACTCGGATTACACCGGACCATCTGTATGCAGCCATTTTATACTTTCTTTCAGTTGTGTTCTCATCCACCTCAGTGTCGCAGGAGAATGCAGCAACACTCTTTTGCTGTGAAGCTCCAGAAATCAGCATGGGGGTGAGTAGATAATGACTGGATTTTCATTTTTGGGTGAATTTATCCTTTAACCCGTTTGCACACTGACGGCTGCCATGGATACTGCACTTCCTTACAAAGGTGCCCCATTTCTACACTCGACCACTAACACACCTTTGGTACAGCCAACAGGGGGTTGCAATCTTGGCTATGGACACTTTGACATGCAGCAAAACATCGACCTTTCTATTTGTGGACAACCTGCTCTACCTCCTGTGTCACAGCCACCCATTAATGTATGACATTTTTAAAAAAAAAGTAGAAGCAAATCAGGAAAATCCTGCGAGAACACCATTATTTTGGGTAGATTTGCTCTGCTAGCATTTCCTGCATACTTACCATATGTGTTAGACGGTCTTTAGAGACACTCACTGGTGTTATCTGCAGTCAGAGGCCTCTGGAGAGTTGGAGAGTCGCTTTTTCCATGTGAACACTCACTCTGGGTGCCAGAGAGAAGCTGACTAAGATCGTAGTCTAACAGTGATGAAGTGGCTTAAAAAGGCAGACGACTCTCAGCTACAGTTTAAGCACTAATTAAATGTACAAGTGTGCCTCAGGGGAAAGAGGGATAAAAGGGGGAGCCTGCATTAAAATCTGGGATGGACAGCATTAAACCACAAAACGTTAAAAGCAGGATTGAGGATGGGAAGTGGATTAAGGGTGTGTCACTCCTTCTGGTATGGCACAAGAGCTGCTGGATCCTCCTTTTCTTCAGTTAGATGCTGATCATACAGTACAATACATTGTGAATCATTAAATCCCTCTATTATTAATAAAGCTTTGAACACAAGATAGTGAAAGTGCAACAAAAGGTATGAATACCTGAGGAGAGCTCATTTTAGAGAGAGGGGATATAAAGGTATAAAGTCTGGATTAATAAGGCTTTCCTGTGATCCCATGATCCTTTGTGTTCAGTGTCACATCTTGTGAGGGGCCCCCGATTTCCCGTCTATGCTCCTGTCGATGTGAATGTAACGTCTCTGCAGAGAAGCATTTCAGGGAACTTTGATGCTTGATTGCTGCCATCTTTGCTCTCGTTCATGGTCACAGTGTAGCAGGAAACCTTATTCTCATCCACGACTGTCTGCATGTTATTCTCCATCAGTTATTCGCCGTCCTTTGTGCCAGAAATTAAGATAGACATCAAAACAATTAAGTAGGTTAACAAGGGGTTAGACTGAAAGCAAAAGGACCTTTATCAGCATGTGGGACACATATCTTAATCCTGCTTTAAAGGGGAGTACTGCAATGGCGACAGGGATTATTGGGGGTCAACATCTCCCCCATAATACCTTTGTTTTGTCCCGATGCTGCTGGGATGTAAAATCTATCATCCAAACTGGAGTTTTTATGAGCAAAATCCTTTTGCCTTGGAGGGTGCACACACACAAACAAGATATAATGTGTAATCATTATGTTACCATGCAATCAGCCTGGTATCCACGAGGGCCACCATGGCAACAGGCAAATTTTCAGACTTCTGTACACCCACATGGTACAAATGGAAAAGGCTGCCCATGAGGAGGCAGATCTGCAGTATTGAATACACATTATGCAACACCGGTAGTGACTCGCTCCCTGTTTCAAGGGCAGCACAGGTGGATCAGCACCAGCATCTGTGTGTGGGATTGTGTGTTCTCCATCATGTCCGTGTGGGTTTGCTCCAGGTGATTTGAAACATGCATGTTTGGTATTTGAAGTGACCTGTGCGCTCTGTGATCTGATGGTCCACTGCTGACAGCTGTAAACTATTCCATTTCAGATAGGACTCACTCTTCTTTCCTGCTTCCTGTTTTCTACTTAAATGTTCAGAAAACCCACGCCTTCTCCGTCTTTGAGTTACTGAGTAATCTAATATCATACTGCCCCTGTCGTTCCCCCCAATCTTTGCCCCAGTCGTACGTACAGGGTGACCAGGTGTCCCACAGTGGGACTCCCACTATATGTGGGACTGCGCAGCATTTTGTTATCCCTTGTGTGGGATGATGTCCCACATTTTGTTTGGCTATAGTTTTCAAATGTCAAACCACCGCAGGACAGATGCTTTTAACACACTGTTCTAAGTTCTGGCTTTTATCCAATTGTTGTTTTTTCCATTGTACTTTGTTTTGTGTCAATCAAACTGCACAAATGTGGCTTAAAGGTTAACCTGTCACCATCTTTGCTGCCAATGCTACACCCAGTATGTGATGTAAACTTAAACAAGTAGGCAGTGTGGCCAGGTGCTTGCTCATGGGGGAAATGTGGGGTCTGTAAATAAATTAAGCGAGGAGTATGGTCTAGACCTGCTCAATCTGGAAAGTGTCATGAGATGATTTTGTTGTGATTTGGCGCTATACAAATAAAGATTGATTGATTTATTGAGTGATAGTAACAGCAGCTTGTACCAATGGGTCAAGAGACGTCGGTAGTAAACTAGAGATTGCGAAAAAAAACCCCATTGTGATTGGTGATTCCTTTAATCCTTGAATATTGATGGTACTAACTTACTTCTTCTTCTATTAGCTTTGTTATATCTACATTTCCCTTACTATAATCCTTCTGGACTTTTTTGTAATCACTTTTGTTCCCTCCTACAGCTATTACTTCACCCTGTTGTTACAGAGGAGCTGATCTCTCTTTGAATTATCTCTCCAAAGGTCTTTCATGTGCAGAGCTGAGGCTCTCTGGAGTTTTCCCCACTCTTGTTTTAGAGCTCGCACTTGCTTGGGAACCACTTTTGATCTGTAAATCTCCTCAAGACGCTGCATGTGATGGTGGAGTTACAGCATTAAACACGGCTCTGTTTGGGTCTACTGTCAGTCTGGTTTATTATAATACAAGTTTACCCTCTGGTGGAAGAGTTTGGATTAGTATGCAAAAGTGTTCAGAAACAAAAATGTGCTTATCGCATGTGTATCATGATCTTCTAAGACAGTGTTGTGACTTACAGGACAACGAAGATGCACAGTCAGATATTGCTTTTGTTGAATATCTCCACTCTGTGTTTACACACTCTGCCAACAATGCATCAAACAGCTGAGAGGTTATAATTTGGCCAATTTGTGATGTCTACATGAGAATTTTTGTTGAAATGAAAGGTTATTTAGAGTAGTATCACAGAAAAGGAAGAGCATTTCTGTGAGTTATCTTCAGCATTTCAGTCACACTGATCCTGATGGGTCACATTCTTCTGTTAGCTATAGCTGACACAGGCCGGAGCAGAGGGGGGTAACACATTGATTTCCCTAAACAAGGCTTCAAAACAAAAACACCTATTACACAGCTCGAGACATAATTATCATCCTGTCAGAAGAGACTTTAAGGGATGTCAGTTGACACTTGCCAGATGAGAAAAAAAAAATCAGAAATGTTGTAATTTGTTGTTAGTGATGACTAAGATTTTATTTATAGATGAGAATAAAAGTGGGGACTTGATACAAACAGTGTGTGGGATAAATAAGCATCCATACTTACACTATCTCCCTTTTACACTCTATTCCACGCCCTCGTCACTCCCAGGCTGGACCAGTTCAACCTGTCTGCACCGGGATGACAACAGTGGGTGGATGAATTCTGCAACTGTCGATTGAACTCAGTTTCTTGTCTTTCTGAAGTAACAGGAGGAGCCGAAAGAGCAGGAGGCCATGGAGGCCGACAACACAGAGGACATCGAGTCCCTCATGGAGGACATGGATTACATCCCCGGCCACTTCCACCTGGACCTCAACCTCAACTGTGATCATGTTGGGCCTGTGAAGCTGAGACTCAGGGACACCTACCTGAAACAGGAGAGCCTGCGAGGCGAGCTAGAGGCTGAATCTGGATATCTGCAGTATGCTGTTCGAAATCTGCTGGGTCTGCTGGCTTTTCACCTCGAACAGCTGGACACGGCTGAGGAAATATTCAGGTGAGAATACACTGTCGTCTTTTTTCTTCTGAGTGTTCTGATTAAGCAAGAGGCCTCATTTTGAAACACTGATGATGCATAATTTCACAAGAGATCTTGACTTGTAATGTGTTTTACAATAGAAACACCACATGTTGAAATGTGTCTTGCCACATATGCTACATAATTGCTGTGAGCTAACCAACCACACTAAATGCCTACAGCATGAGCAGAGGCAGCACTAGACGCCCAACCCAACCTTTACCGACTACCTTAGGCCTAAAACATCAACCAAAATCAAGACCCACCCTGTCATAAATTCACAGCCATCTTAAATGCAGCCTCCTGCACATAACAAACATACTATTAGCACGACAACACTAAGATGGCTCGTCTGACTTGGACAGATAAGATCGCTGAGCACGAATAACAAAAATTTCAGTTGCTCCTGTAATATGCAAATCTTAATCTTTTTCATATTGCTAACTCTGCTCTCTAGATGTAAGACTTAACTTAATTACACCCACTGTGAAGCACAATTTTGTATTGCAATGTAATTATGCCCTGTTTAACCAATACACTGTCTTATTTTATTATCTCTTTCAAGCTTTGTGCGGCTATACTTGGGTACATTAGTGCTTTGAGTTATTTTCTAATGTTAGCTTGCTAATATGCCCCAAATAGCAAGGCTAACCTGCTAAAGAGTTAGCATGTATAATTATTACAGTATTCACCATCTTAGTTGGGAATGTTAGCATGATAATGTTCTCTTATTAGCACTAAACATAAAGTACAGCCGAGGCTGATGGGTCTGTTGTACCTCCACCGAGGAGGTTATGTTTTTGCATTTGTTTGTTTGTTTGTTTGTTGTTCGGTTGGTTTGTAAGCCAGACTGCAGGAAAACTACAGAAAGGATTTCCACAAAACTTGGAGGGAGGATGGATCTCAACCCGGATTAAACCCCATTCATTTTTGGTGCGAACCTGCATAAAGGGACAGATCCAGCAATCTTTTCTCACCTTCTTTAACATTGTGAGACGTTTTTTCGCCATTTACGATAAAAAAAATCCAGATCTAGTGGATTTAAGTATGTTTCATTTGATATTGGATAAGGTCTGACTGAATTAAAGGGGACTGTTGGGCTTTGGCGGAGGTATGCGCTCTATTGGGGGCAGTTCTAGTTTGTACTAAAAGTATTTAGTCTTACACCAAACAACTATATATAATTTTGTCCATCCATCTGTGCCAGTGTCAAGACTTTTCACTAATGCTAAAAAAAGTCAAACCCATGGTGACACCAGAGGAAAAATCAGGGGGTGACCATGGAAGTGTTTTCAAAATTTCACAGTCGTCTAATCTTAAATTGTATGTATTATCATGTATTTTGGCGGAAAAAAGATTGACACATCGTGGAATAACTTATGTTACTTCAGCCCTTTGGGGACCTTTTTATAACCCCACTCTCTCTGTGTATGTTGGCCTTTCAGAAGCATTTGTAAAGAAGACCCCGGTAACCTCAATGCCTGGGCCAACCTGGGCTACGTGTACGATAAGCTAGGCAGAGAGCTGGATGCAGGGGAGTGTGTCGAGAAGGTGTCCCACTTTATGGGCTTAGAAGCTGGAGCGGCCTCTCAGGACGAGAGCAGGCTCCTAGCGGCTCGCTGCCTGGCTGAGCAGGCCTACGTGTATCCGTATGATGTGGAGCTGGACAGTGAGGACCTCCTGAGAGAGAGGCTGATGGCAGCTCTGAGACTTTACAACAGAGCCCTGGACTATGGGGGTCAGCTGGTGAGATGGAAACAAACAAATACAGTAATAGCATTTTATTGGGTAGTATTTTATCTGTGATATAAATTAGATATTTTTTAATCTTTTATTCTCAGAGTCATTTGACTTGTGTGCGGTTATGCTCAGAAGTTTTAAGAATATGAGTCCTAGCTCACAATAGCATGGGTATAATATATATTTCAACAAAGTTGCCCTTAGCATACTATTTTTATTCAGGACAAGTGCAAAAGTATGTTCATTTGGGTGGAATTGCAATTAAAAAACCCTGCTGGGCATGTACCTGAAGACTTACATATTTATTTATGCACAATCACTGTCTTTTGTATTCCTAACTAAAGACTGTTAGTGAAGAATATTGTTATTTTTCAGATACCAACAGAGGAAAAACGAAGCTGGTATTTTAAAATGGCAACCATCTACATAAGGTACAACACTGGCATCAAACAATGAGCACTGATTCACTTCATGTGGAAATATTACTTGGTTAAGTCGTTTTCTCTCTGCAGACTGGACGACATCGTAAAGACCAGAGACGACTCTGAATACTCCAGACTCCCCCACTACAATAAGGGACTGAAGCTTCTCAAAGAAACACTAGAATCTGAGAAAACAAGATATAAAGGTAAACACCTCCATGAGTTTGTGCTTTGTTTTTGGTGATTTAAGATGTTGTTACGCATAGAAGTTACCACAATGTTTTCAACCTTGGAGGAGACTATCAACAATCTTTAGATTAAAGTAAAGTGGTAAAGACTCTGATTCTGGTCTGTCCCCTCAGCTCTTGCCTGGTGTTATGTTGGCATCATGTTGGAGAGAAAGGAAGAGTTCACCACTGTTCCCATGTCTGTACATGACTGTGGCTACTCAGCCTCTGATCCTCTGTCCTGTTATGGCACTGTAAGTGAACCTTAACATGTAGATCTCTGAACAGATACCAGACAAGCTAGGAGACCTGTCTAAAAACTAATCTGGTACATGGCCTGTAGCTTAATTGTTCCTGTAACTTTAATTTAAATGTTCGGTAACCAGTCAGTAATTTCAGTTGAACATTCTGTTGCTATTAGCGACCACTGCTAGCACAGCTCTATATCAGTTTAGCTTACATTGTTATATTGTTGTCACCGGAAGGGGCATGACTTCAGCTCTCTATAGAGGATATTAAAATCGCTATTTCTACACTAAGCATGATACTAGCTGTAAGCTGTCAGAGGCTAATGTGTTGCTAATACCACATTAACTGTTGAAGGCGTTATTGATAACATTCAGCCACTACATGTGACATTACAGCTCCCCGTACCATTGCACTCCCGCCAAAACGCTGCAGTTCAGTTCTAATCATCTGCCCCCTCAAGTGGTTGCCAGTTTGTTACAGTGCCTAACGTAGCAATGCTAGCTAGCTTACGTCAACGTTGCTAATGCTAGCCAACATTAATCTCACTTACGCTAGCAAGCTAACGTGAGGCAGTACAGTTGCTGGGTACATACTGTGGAACTCAGACATCTTTACGTTTTTTTCCACAAACTGGCAACTACCAAGACTCTTAACGCTGACAAAACATGGATACCATGTGGTTCCACCAGCGTTATACTATTGGTTGACAAATCTCAGTAGAAACTGGAACCAGCTGTCAATTCTTACATGGAGATAAACAAAGCAGCCATTTTGTACTTTTCAGAATGATTAATTTCTTAATTTCTTCTTAATAGCTAGTTTTAAAATCATAATAATGTTTTTAAGGAAAAGAAATACATTTCTACAAGCTCTGTAGATGTATTTTTCTAAATGATTTATTTATTTATTTATTTATTTATTTATTTATTTCGGCATGTTATTAGACAGTCATCATCACACATCATCTTAGTTAAAATCAGGTAGTACACATGGCCGAAAGGGAAAGCGGGAGAAGCAGATGCTTATCTAGTCCCGCCCCCGTTACCCACAGAATACATTATTTCCACAAATTATATTTCTTTTGTATTTTGACGTACATGTTACAGCAGCATGCAGTGAACAGAGCTGCAGTCCAGCTCTAGACAGTCAACAGACTACGTGTGTGTCTGCACAGTGTCTATATTGGTCCATCATGAGTGAACAACAGTCTCTACTTGTTGCCTGGAGTGTAACACAGTCATAAGGTGATCCAATCGATATAGGTTAGTTTCAGTTATTTGGTTGTTAACTGGGATGGTGATGATCTACATAAAAATGTTATCAATATGATAAGTGACTGTAATATACTGTATGTCTTAGATGTTTTTACTGCAAGTTTACAAGAGAATTTGGGCTCCCTCTTGTTTTGACCATAACATACAGTTCAACTGTCGGTGTCCTCAGGCTATTAACTTGGCCAGTGATGATGCATTCACCCTGAACCTTCTGGCAAAAATCTTCTTTCTGTTGGGGAAACATGAGATGGCCACAGGGATTTGTAACATGGCCCTAAACGTGCTCCCCGACCCAGAGCTCAACTGGCAGGCCTACTGCACCCGTGCAAAGGTACAGCAGCTGAAGCACATCCAGTCAATGCCAAAACCAAGCTGGCAAAACTCAGTCAATTAGTATGTATGTTGGAGAATTTGCATTAATTTAAACTGGCTTAAAGATGCATAGAATCCACATATTGGTACAAGTAGATCTAATGTTGGAGCTTGTTTGAACTATAAATGTTTCTGCTGTTATGGTAAAAGTGGTAATGTTATACTCAAATCACTTGCATAAAGTGATTTCCATACACATGATAAAATAAAGATGTTCATAAAAAGTTGTATAAGATTAATATTTATGAACTTTTTCCTTTTAGATCAATATGGTGCTCTACGTCAGGGACCTGGAAATAGCAAAACATGGTCACGGTGGAATCCCAGATCGGCAGAAGCTTACTGAGGCCAGAAAAGACTTGGACAAGGTCTTGGCTGTACGTCCATGTCTGCGGACTCACCTAGAGATGGCACAGGTAAAGAGACAAATTACTAATGATCAACAGAGACAGATTTTCTACAGCAACAATGTTTTTTCATTCATGTCTTTCCCTTTAGGTGTTCTACTACATGGGTGTAGATGCACTCCAGGAGAGTCTCTTGGTGGATGAGGGGGCAGTGAACAGTGCACTGGTCAGTCTGTCCCACGCCCTGAAGTTTGAGCTGGGTGACAGCTTGCCGGACCTCCACGTGCTGCGAGGACGCTGCCTCCTGCTGAAGGGTGAGGAGCAGAATGCTGCAGACTGCTTCAAACAGGCTGTGGAGCTGGAGAGACCAGGGAGCACAGACACCACAGCCCTGCGCTGCCTCCTACAGGCCCTCCTGACTCTCTTCATGCAGGGAGGCTCTGATCCCAGCCTGGCCATCACCCAGCTTGAGCTGTGGGTACAAAAGGCAGAGGAGAGGTACCCTGGGGATGCAGTGAAGGCAGAGCTTAAGTGCCTTTACAGGACTCACACAGCAGAGGTCACAGAGTTATCGAGGGCTCTGATCAGCACAGGCAGAATGGACCTAGTGAGGAGGCTACTGGAAACGGTGGTGCCTAAAAAACTGGTCAAGAAGAGACCAGTGGCAAGATCTTTCTCCTACACATGAGGCCAATATGTGACTTTACAGGCTCGTGAGCAAACCAGACCAGACATGCAGTAATTATTGAACTTCATGACAGCATTTCACAGATTAAAATGAACAACAGCGATGCACTGTAATTGAGATGTCTTTACTGTAACTGTTTTTAAGCTGTGATTCTTCAATTATTTACCTGTTTTTTGGGGAATTTGGGAAGAGCAACTTTTGGAAAGGTTGGATCTACAAATGAACCTACAGTTACAGTGTTACAGCTCAGAAAGATTGTCCTTTAAAGCTTCTAGTATGTTAAAATCTTTGCGTTTTTGAGAGTGCTTGGTTGTACAGTATATTCATAATAAAGTGGATATAGTCAGGATGTCCTGTTGAGTCCTTCCATAGTGGCCATATAAATGTCTTAACACAAGTCTTATTTCTGCTTAGTAATATTTAAATCATGCCAGACTACCTCTCCTTGAGTGGGATATTTTAATGCTCTACCACTGAGGACCAACAGGTAGAGACATGCACCATTAAGATGTTACCTTGTTTATGAATGGTCCTGTTTTTGGTGCAAAAAGGATTAAATCACAAGCCTTTTAACACTTTGAAGTGACTTTTGAATCATTCATTATGTAATCTATGATTTTGATCTACAGATAGTTGACAACTTCAAAGAAAACCTGGGTTAAATGAATTAAGGGTACCAGGAGGCCCTGACTTGTTTGATAACAAACCCAACAGATCACGAGAATCTGGACCAGTGTGTGACAGAACTCTTCACTGCTTCAATCAAAACACTAACAGAGGAAATGTGTTCATGCCTTCAGTAATGTAGAGAGACTTGTAGGATATATCCTCACTTTAGCAATAGAGAGTTATGAGAGACTAACTGTACTTCTTACACATACTTACACATTCCAGTAAAGTCAGTAAAGGCTAAATGAATATATATATACATATATATATATATATTAAACTTCTGTTAAAACCAACCATTAGTACAGTATGGAATTTGGGCTCCCCCTTGACGGTATCAGGAAAGACACTGTGACGCTGAATGCCGGCTTGATTGCAGATAATAAAACTAAAGACACGTCAGTAGTCGTCACTACATTATAACATGAGAACTCAGAACAAATAATGTAATTGAGGGTGATGGACATGAGGTAAAATGAATGTAGGTTGCAGGTCAATTAAATGTAAATTGATAATTAGATAAAGAACATTAAAATAATTAGACCAATGAAACAACAATAAGGCAATCATAAGCTTAGATTTAGACAACGCAGTTTGTAAACTGACAAGGGTCATGACTCATGATAAGGTCAGCTGATTGGCACGCCAAACACTGGGTGGAGCAGTTAAATGGAAGGTTTAAAAAAAACAAAGAAGAAATCAAACTTATTATTTTATAACAAGTCCAAAATGCATACATTTTTTTTATGACCAATTTTTTATTTATTTTCCACACGATTTGCAGAATGAATAAACAAAATAATAAATTTTATCATTTGGATCAGCCACAGGTTGAGATTTCTCTGTGGAGACACTGATCAGCTGTATGTTATATACAAGTCAGTGTTTGTGTGTGTGTGTGTGTGTGTGTGTGTGTGTGTGTGTGTGTGTGTGTGTGTGTGTGTGCGCGCGCGTGTGTGTGTGTGGCTTTTAAAGGCGTTGCAAAAATGTTTTGACAACTTAGTGTCTGACTGGTTCACCACACCTCTGTTGGTTTAATCAATTGAGAAACAGTTCTTGACTATTGTTTTTGGCTGTTTTTGTTCACAGGTTCCGGTTCTGCAGCATTGTTCGGGCTCCTGTGTGACATGCCAGGAGATGCCACTCCTCACTCAGGCATATTCTGTCCCAGCGTTCTGAGGTGGTAACAAGACTTTAAGCTTCATCAGGTAAGAGTTTGAGATTTGCTACTGAGAAATTGTAAATCTCTATTTTGAATGCAAAATGTGTTGTTTTTGTTACACAGCGGCATGCACATGTTATTTGACAAGTTGTATTAACCTTGTCATGAACACATCTGTTATTTTGCTTCACAGCTATTTACTGGTAATGAAGAGATGTATAAATGGTGATGTATAAAATCATAGACTATGTGCATTATATTGCTTGAATTTTATAAAGAAATCTGTGTTTTCAAGGCAGCTTCAGCTGTGTTTATGGTTGTAGAAATTGTCACAATCTGGCCACAGTGCAGCACAGGCCTTTGAGACACAGACACACACCCTGAGGAGTCCTATCAACACTAGATTAGCTGAAGCAACTAAGTGAAGTTTTTCTAACTCTTTCTCTGTTGCCAATGTCTATATTTCACAACGATTGATGGACGATAATTATTTACTTTCAGTGACTGTGAAAGATTGCAATTCTTGTCACAGTACATCCGCTGGATATCATAAACCAATATATGGCATCACACATTAGAGCTATGCAAAATACTACAGTGTTTACCATACTGTGTGTAATATTATAATAAGGCCAGAGACATTGTTGCCAGAGTTGCTGTGATAATATTTCTGCAGATGTCTTACAGATGAACAGCAGTTAGTTTACTAAGATGTTTCAAAACTGAGCGCACAAAAAGTCCTTTAAAAGTCATTTATGCTCATTTTATGGTTCATGTCTTTATTTTAGGTGTCTAGAAAATGTTTACATGGTTTAGTATTTTAAAAAAACACATTATCATACTGTCCGTTGCTGCAGCACTTCTATTCACCCTCTGTCTGAACACTCAACTAGCTACTGTCTCTTTAACTCTTTTCAGCTACTTAATACTTGCACTATTATAATATTGTACTTTTCATTCCACAATTATTGGATAACTTAGTTACTAGTTACATAGCAGATTGCATGCCTCATCAGAGCAAAAGTAGAGCATCTTTATTTCATTGACAATCAAAAAACAATAACCCCCAAAACCATTAATTCCAATAATCAGAAAAATGCTGAAGCCGATGTACTTTTACTTCTTTTACTTTTACTTTTTTGATACTTAATTAAATGTGTTGCCAGAAAATTACTTTTGAGACTTAAGTACATTTGATATCAGACACTTTAAGATTATTAAACCTTTAAATAATAAATAATAAATAACTTGATAGTCTTACTTTTACTCAAGTATGACTTTTGGCTACTTTTTACAACACTGATACTGTCACAGTATTTATATAACACCAAGACCTGCTTACTAATCAGAACCACAGGGAAATCTCACTTTCTACATAACATAATGGGACCTTTAAGCACTCACTGCTGCTCATTGCTATTCCTGTTATTCTTGCTTCAAAGCCTACATCCGACTAATACCTCGTTCATACCACATTCATAGGCACTGAGTCAGAGTGATCCGCACTTGTTGGTTTACCACCGTCAAACTAGAGGCCAATGGACTTGAATCTCATAATGTCAATATATTTGATACACAGACCGAAAAATAGGCGTTCATTAAAAAGATATGTGTATTTCAAAATAATTGTCTTTACAGATATGACTAATTGATGAAATCAAGAATGTGTGAATTCAAACAATGTTCTCGTTAACATTCAAACTAAAGTCACAAGATGGTCCAAAATCTAACCAGATCACCGGCTCTCTAGGATGAATATGTGTTGTAAAAATCTCATTTCTATGAACATAATTTGACTTTTTCTGCTTTTCATCTTCAGTTAACAGGTTAATCTGAACAAGTTCAAGAGACAATGGCAATGACACCGTGGAGCACCGGTCTCTTTGACTGTTGTGATGACATGAGCTCTTGTAAGAATCAACTCCACAACTTTCACTTTATATTATATATTTTTAAATAATACATGTCCTTACTGACTCATGTGAAGCCAGTGTTCATTACAACTCTATTTCAACATGAAACTTTGTGTTTTCCAGGCTGTTATGGTTTCTGGTGCTGTCCCTGCCTCGCCTGCACGGTTGCAGGAAAGTTTGGAGAGAACCGCTGTCTCCCATTGTGCGACATACTCAGCCCTGCCATCACAGCAGCCTGTGGACTTCCTCTGTGTGTGCCTCCTGCCGTTCTGTCTATAAGGGTTGGCATTCGACACACTTATGGTATCAAGGTAAAATACTTTTATCATGTTTCAATTATTCCTTTCAATGAAAGCCTCTTGTACATTTACAGAAAGTTAAACCATTTGTTTTAAAAAGCCTGGTGAAAGAATAGAAATAGAGTAAAGATGAAAAATGTTGGTAGTAGACGAACATACTGTATGTTGTGAAAGCTTCCAGCAGTTACATCAGTAACTGAGGAGCAATAAAATGAGCATAATCAGGACTATTCTTCCTCCGCAGGGTTCTCTCTGCAACGACGTTGCCACTTCCTGTTTCTGTGAGTGGTGCTCCTGGTGTCAGATGCATCGGGAGTTGAAATATCGCAAGAAAAACCAGCCTGCCGTTGTTATCATGCAGCCTGGTCAAATGAGGTCTTGAAACCCACCTCCTGCTGGAGCTGACCAGGAGTTGTTGTTGCTCCCCACTGACCTTTGTGGCTGATAATTGGTCTGCTCTGTCTTCAAATCAGTTTAGCTTAGGTCAATCATTACTCCTTGTTTTGAGCTTCATTTTCTCTTTTTGTTTGGTTACAGTGAACACAAGAATCAGTTGTAATCAGAGCATGCTGGATTCACTTCAGCTCTATAATACTACAATAATGATAATCACGAAAAATCCTTAGTGGAGGTTGGGATATGATCAGTTTCTCCCTCTCTTTAAAGACAAATGACTCATCTGCCTTAATAAAAACTAAAGTCTCAGGATGATTGATCAGAAGGAAACTCACAAATGTGCCTTTGAATGTGAAAGAGGGTCAAGGTCTTACCAAAATACTCGTCCTCGTCTGTTTAGTTCACATGTATGTTGAAGAAATGATGTATAATGAACACACATAACATTGTGTCATCAAGTTTACCAAGTGGCTTTATGAAGGATTTTCATTCAAAGTAATTTTATCTGCAGCATTACCTGAATAAAGAATTTCCTGGTTGTGTTAAGAGGGTTAAATCATAGCCAAATGAAAAATCTAATTATGTGATAATAATCATAAAAAATACTATACTATACTATACTGTGTTTTTATTTAAATATGTGCACACATGTGAATATTGATATTTTGGGATAGTTTGCTTCCATAACATGCCTCCTATTCACCTTAGGTGTCTTATTTTTTTGTCAAAAACATATGCAAATTTTACAATAAATATCTCTAAAGGCCATTTTCTCAATATAAGTTTTCTTCACTTCAGTAGTACTTATACACAGCAAAGAGTCCAGCCTTTATCAGATCTATATTCTGGAGGTTTTTACAGAGGGGTTTTGTTCATATATCATTCTTAGCCTGGTTTATATAACTGAGAAAATACATTGTTTTATGGCTGTTGATAGTGTTTTCTTTTCTGATTTATGGAGTGACAAAAAATGGCCTTTGTAAAAACCTTTGCTCTTATATATCAACAAAATGAAATAAGAATGTTGGATAATTAGCGCATGTTTAATTAGATGTCTCAGTTGCACATATGTAATATGTCGCAAATATAATTTCAGAAAACATGCTTGGCAGAGTGTTGCTAATGCACACCTTAAGATCGACAGGTGTGTAGGAGAAGACCAAAGGCCGACATAATCAGGAAAAACACACACTGTCCACTTCACTTGCAATTAAGTTTAATGACAACACGTTGAGGTACTCAGACCTTCATCAGTTAACAAGACAATGGGGGAGGCTGTCTTAAGTAGGGTTGTGGACGAATGTACGTGATTAAAAAATGGTCAAGTTGACAAAAACTATGGTCGGATATGTCAATCTATTTATTTCACATTATACCAAAAAAAAAAACATATCACAAAATAAACACCAACTTCCCTGTCTCACGGTCAAAAACCATAGACCCTCACTGTGCACCTCACCCCGGTCCCTTGGCTACACACATAAAAAGGACATAGAATTATAATTAGGCAAACTCACACACTCACACACACATAAAAAAAATATATATGAGAATATCTCAAAGGTAACAGAACAGCCCAACTCATAACATCACATTAAACAGTAGTTCATCGTTTAGACTCCTGGGAAACAAGGTCTGTAAGGTGAAGATCCAATAAGCCTCACATTTCTTTAAAAACAGGTCAAGCTCGCCCCCTCTAGGTGGCAGACTAACCTTTTCAATGCCACAAATCGTAAGGTGGAAATGTCACGTTTTTCATCATTAAAGTACTTGAGCTGGCACAAAAACAGCTTACAGTTTCTATCAGAATACACACACAAAAGCTTGATTTAGTGCAAAAACAATCCTCACTGCCACACATTCGTATCAATCCTCCCACTCATATACATTTCTTTTTCACGCAAAAGTAACATACCGTGTGACCTTGTGATGTGTGACCCTGACACTCATCAGTTACATCATGTGCAAACTGCAACTGCAAGATTCTTAATTACAAGACATAAAGTTGTGTAGTGTAAGCGAGGCATTATGTAATTCCAGTTGCACTTGACTGATGGTACACATGTACCAGTTAATGTTCAATAATGTGAGTATTATTCAGCCTGTGATAACAGTTGTCTGATGTCTACTGTGGCTCTATGGGGACCTTTTTTAAGTCAAACATTTCCTTGGGGAAATTTTTAAAAGTCCTGACCACCATCCTGTGTTTTGCCAAGACATAATGAAGAATCTGATCATGCACATTTGCTGTAGTAATGAAGCACTTGTTCACAGCAGAGTTCACAACAGAGCTGTGACAAGTGAAACAGAGGATGAGTTTACCTGAGAGGAGGAGAAACAGACTTCCTCTATTCACGTGCTGCTGTTTGCTGTAAAACATGCGGACCAATCAGAGGCGCGTCTGCCATTGGCACATGCGCAGTAAACGCGTACGTTTTGTACCCAAACAACAGCAGCGGAGGGAGTAGAGAGCAGTTGGAGGGACTCTGAAGCAGCTGGACACTCATTTCTCCGAACAACAGTAGACGTAGGTTAATAAAACTGTTAATTTAAAGTTTATCATAGTCGCTGTGTTAAAGTCTAATATTTGTTTTGCTTAATGTCGCGTAAACTGGCTGTTTCGCGGCTGCTGTAGGCTAGCTAAACGGTCTCAGGCTTTAGTGGGCGGGTACAATCAAACAACAATATCTGACCACACGTTTCTTTGACAGTACAAATCATAAGCTAGCTTAAAGAGTCCCGTGGTGTACCAGCTGATTCCCACTCCTCACACTTGAACTAGCTGTGGTTTACACTTTTAAGTATGTGCTTAGTATATTCAAGCAAGTGGAGAGTTATTAGTGTTGGACTGTAAAGGGGAGGTGCACAAGCCTTTCTGCTGCTTCCACATTTAGACAATGATTCACTTAATATAGTCTGCTGCACAACAGGAAATTGTTGCATTTGAATCATGTGAACTTTTTATGTTTTTTTTTTCTTTTTTCTGCTGACTTAACAGACTGTCTCAAGGAGGGGAGTGTTTTATCTCTGCCTGTCTCTTTCTACCTCCAGGCTTTTGCTTTCACTTCCTCAGTGTGGACGGACTTTGGAGAGGAAAGTACCCCCATCATGGCCGCTGCTGCTGCTGCCATTGCTTCATCCTCCAAAGGCAGCCTGAGAGAGGACCTGACATGTGCCATATGCTGCGATCTGTTCAGGGAGCCTGTCATGTTGGCCTGTATGCACCACTTCTGTAAACCCTGCATCTCCAGGTACTGGAGGGGGACTCAGGGCCCTGTGACCTGCCCTCAGTGTCGCAAGGAGTTCAGCTCCAAGCAGTTTCAAACTAACTACCTCGTGACAGCCATGGTGGAGAAGGTCAGGGCCACAACCTCGGACACTTACATCAAGAACCTAGAGGTGAGTTTACGCCTCCGCTTCATGTTGAACCGTGATCCTGCTGGCTGCCTTCCATGCCTTTACAGTTGTCATCTGGAAAACGTTATTAAGTGTTCAGCAATCTTATACAAATAATCTTATGGTCCAAAGTAAACCAATCGATTAAAAATGAGCCCTCTGTGAAATTGAGTTATATAAGTTGAACACAATTATGTTCTATGTTTCAGTACACATCTGTGTTTACTTCACTCTAGTTCCACCCTGAACGTGTCTTGCATGAATTGCTCAGGGCAAAGTCCACTCTCCACTCCCTTTTATATAACCTTGTATGACTGGATATTTGACTTAACCACAGCAGGGGAACCAGAATAAGAAAATGGTCTGTACATTTTAATATAATTCAATCCAACATTCCTTTAATAAATCCTACATACTGTGATCCTACACATAATGTGTCAGGAAGGTGTTTATTCAACTTTATGGTAGAATAGTTGAACCTTTTAGAAAATAGGTTTATTGACTATCTTGTATCTGGAGAGTTAGATCGATATCGCTGTTTCCAGTAGATATAAGCCAAAAGCCAGCAGGTGTTTAGCTTAGCCTAGCATAAAGACTGGCAAAACGGGGAACCAGCTGGCCTGGCTGTGTCCAAAGGTAATGAAATGCACCAGCCGAGCTCACTGATAAACAAGTTATATCTTGGTTGTTTAATTTGTACGAAAACTGGAGTGTAAACGCAACAAGTGGCAGGATATATAAATGGGGTGTATGTGTACGAGTATTTCTTGAGTAGGTGCTGACACATACTGTGGTCTCAACTGCATGACTGCCAACCTTATGATCATCACAAGACTTTAGGAAAGTGAAAGAGCGTACCCACCAAAATGTTTAACTATTTCTTCAATGTTGTTGTTTGTGCTGTTGTTTTACCAGATAAAAGGTGGTGTTTCAAAATATCAGAAACATCTTTCAATAAAACACGGCAGTTGAATTCATTAACAGAAAGTACTTCCTTACGACGCCGTCAACTCAAGCCACAAAAGTATCAGGCTCAGCAAAAAGAGACCCTTTTGAGGTAGTCATCTTTAATGCAGGGCTATTTTGGTTCTGGTCACTATGAAACAGTCACTGTTTCTGTTCCCAATCTGATTTGGTTTGCATACTGCTGAACAGAAACAACTGAGAGAGACATTGGAGAGCCATCGCCTGAGGAAGGAGGACTTCATCAACAGCATTCGCAGAGACAAAGACAAGATGGAGACCATAAAGGTACACTGCTGTGGGGAAACTCGAGGGATGGCAGCACTTAGCAGATAAGAATGCAAATGTCCCTCCCTAATGGCTGTTTGCAGTATGTCACTGTGCGTGTTGAGTGGTGTTTGCAGATGTGGTAAGTGACAGTTTGTGCCATGTCATATGTAAAACATAATGGTCTTGTGCTTGGATGCATAAATGCTTTTCTAACCTCTGACTTAATTGTGCGTCAACTATGCTCAGCAAATCCTTCCTCCTACATACGGTCTTATTTTTACATGACAATGATTTTGCCTGACTGATGCATTAAACCAAACAATTTTGCTTGAAGTTGCTTAAACGCTAATTGACAAGACTTCATTATAGCACACGACAAACTGCACAGTCAGAGGAAACAGAAACAAAAACACATCTAATGTGTGTGTGACAGATGGAAGATAATTGTTTGAGTTTAGTTGTGCGTTCTGTGCTGAGATGATCAACAGGAAATCCTTTGCTGCTTAAATGGAGTGTAGTTGTTTGGCACAAAGCTCTTTGATGTGTATAAATTGTAGCTTCCACTTATTTGTGTCTCTGAAGATATACTTTGCAGAAGTTATCAAGAGTCGCTTAGCAACATCTTTGCTAACTCTTTATCCTTTCCATCTGGTCAATTAGAAATGTGCTATAAAAAAGAAAGCAAGATGTTGCATTATGTCCTCTACCTCTTCCATCATAACATAATTTCTCCCTGTTGCAGAAAATTGGAGCAGATCTGCAGACTCGTGTCAAAGGGGAATTCCAAGCTCTCCATCAGATTTTGCAGGACGAGGAGACCTGCGTACTGGACCAGCTGAGGAGAGAGCAGGAGGAAGAGCTGGAGAAAGTTCAGCACCACCTGGAGGCTGTCGAGCTGGCTGTGAGGGAGCTCGAGGACAATATCAGAACACTACGGCAGGCGAGTGCCAACGCTGAGGGCACCGTACTGACTGAGGTGAGATCTCCGCTCAAAGATATCGAGGACTGAAACTGGCCAAATCAAAAATTAATTAGAAAAATGAATACTTGTCTCAATAAATAAACTGACATGCCATAAAATTTACTTATTTATTTATTTCTGTTCTTTGCATTTTACCACAAACATATTTATTTCTACATTTCTTTATCAATTTCTGCTTTCTTGTGAAAATGTGGAGGCTCTTAATCAAAGTGTGTTGTGGATCATTTTATTTTCTCCATAAAATATGATCCAGATCAGCCTCCCTGTAAGACACCTCAGTGATCCCAAGGCTGTCTCTCTTGGTTTTCTTTTCGCCCTGTCCCAACCTACAGTGCTGTGATTGGCTCTGAATCACAAAACATGATGAAAACTTAAGAAATACAGAATTGTTAAAATAAATACAGCAGTAAATACGTTTGTGGAAATGGATAGGGCGGAATTGCAAATGGAAAATACTACAGAAGTTAATACAGAAATAAAAATGCAAAAAAGAAAGATCAAAGACTTTTAAAAATGGATCCGTTAATAAATAAAATGGAAAATGAAGTCTAAAGCTAAAACAAAGAAACACATACAGAGGGAAATTAAAGTCAAATTGAAATTCAATTAAAATCCTTTATGTCACATTGTGTAGATTAATTAATGTCTACAATATTATTTTTGGTGCATTTAATGGCATATTTATTGAGCCATTTACTTTATTTTTCTTTATTTCTGATTTTGTCAGGTTCAGTGCTCCATACAAGGTGGCTGTCAAGATTTGTATTTGTAGATCACATCTAACTTATATAAAATAAAAACCAAGAGCTTCATCTTACTTGACTTGTGAAGTTTGAAACAAACAGTTGTTAATGTGTTTTTTTTCTTTCACTTCCTTCTCTAGGTCCCACAGCTGAGGTAAATTCAGTTCATTTCGGTGTTATGGATGATTGATAGCTTTTGGCATTTTGGCACCTCATATTTCGTTTGATTTCTACATTTCCATTTAGTGTCATTTGTGCCGAGAATAAATGATCCTAAAGTCTATGTTTGCTTTGTTTCGACAGACCGTGCATGCTGGTGGATACTGCCCCGGAGTTTGATACAAACGCTTTCAGCAACAAATACTTGGCCCCGTTACAGTACATCACATGGAGAAAGATGTTCAAGTCCTTGAAGCCAGGTATTTGTTCCTCTAATGTGCTTCATTGGACACAATAATAATTACAGCAAAATTATCTAATTATTTTAATAAGCTGTTGAAGTGGTGAGAGAGTGACAGTAATGACACCATTGTCCCACTGATAGGATATATTTTCTATTCAAAACGTGACGCTCTGTTGAATCTTATTCCAAAAAAATATTATCACTGATACGATTCATTAAATTGTTTCAACCCAAAGGTCCTTCCCCATTAACGTTCGATATTGACACAGCGCACCCGAGCATCCACGTCTCCAGGGACAAAACTGTGGCAGTCGAATGTGACGCTGTGGTCCCATATTCAGACCACAGCAAGCGTTTCCTCCAGTGCGTCAACATCCTGGCTGCCCAGGGCTTCCAGTCTGGTCGACACTACTGGGAGGTAGAAGTAGGCTCCAAACCCAAGTGGGACCTGGGCGTCGCCTCTGAGGCCATAGACAGGCACGCTCGGATTAAGCTGAGCCCTGAAAGTGGCTACTGGACGCTGCGGTTGCGCAATGGGAACGAGTACTCGGCCGGCACGCAGCCCTGGACCAGGCTGCATCTCGCCTCCTCCCCTCAAAGGCTTGCCGTGTTCTTAGACTGCGAGGAGAGAAGAGTGTCCTTCTACAACGCCGACGACATGAGTCTGCTCTACTCGTTCACCAACGGGCCGAGGGGCAAGGTGTTCCCCTTCTTCAGCCCATGCATCAGTGGGAGCAGTCAGAGACCTCAGCCCATCAGACTCCTCCACTACCCTGCTGTGGCTCTGTCGGGCTAATGTGGAGTCAATCAATGAAAGCTTTTCAGTATGTAACAGCTGTCCATTCACTTATTGACCAATGACTGTTATCAGTCAGTCACGAGTTGAACATTTCACTCTTCTCATTTCCCATGCTCTAATGATGGGGTTTTGCCAGATGCTTCTATTTCTTCTCTATCTGAAATGAACATCAACAGCCTTGAAATGTTGAAATGCCTTGAAAATTGCCGTATGCGGCATTTGAAAATCCCATTGTGCTGTAATTGTCCTGAAGAGACTGAATCACTTTGCCTGAGAAAGAGGCAATAAACTTACAATTAAAGATGCTGTTTCTTCTTAAATACTGTAGATGAGATAATGAATATTTCACATGATCATATGAATTATTATCTTTAATCAAGTCAGACAATCCTTAGGCTCACTTGTTAAAGGTTTTTTTTTTTTATCACCATTGAGTTCAATATGTAGGAACTGTGCACTTTACTATGAGATTTTATATTCGACTAAAAGGTTCTTCATGTTTTATAGATGAAATGAAACTGTTTTCTGATTAACACACAGATGTAACTTCAGGCCTCCTAACATCTTCCGAACTTTTGTCATTATTTGTACATTCATTCATATACATTTCACGTGCCTTAATTTGAACACTTGTCATATAATGTACACTCGATGTTATGTCATTTTTATCATTCAAGAAAATAACTCAAATGTAGTTCTTTGCGGTATATAGTCTGTCATTGCATGTCATTTACATGTTCAATCATTTCCTGATGAAGAGCAGTTATTGTAAAACCTGCTGATGCAAATAAATCACCAAATCACTTTTTCTCTTAAACAAAACTTCTTTGATCCTTTTCTGCAGCTGTGACTTTGCGCTCTCCCGTGACATCACTTGAAATAATCAAGGATGTTATCAAGTATCATCAAAGCAGAACGCTATGAACAGTTATGAATGCAGGAGCCACTGGGGGGAGACATGTTTTTCCTGCACAGTGACTACATGGAGTGTGTTTATGACACAGTAATGACACACTAGTCACTGATTTCTGCCTATAAATGCAAATTAGAATCAACTCAATTTCCTGAATTGAAGCGTGTCTACTGTATTCTGGGAGAGCCTTTATGTGGCTTTATGGAGTCTTGTCGTCTCTAAAGCTATTCTGCCCCCTTGGTTGAAAAGTGATGTTTAATTACATATACTGTAATTAGTCTATGTGTTTGTCATGGCAAAATGTGTTTCCAACAACACCCTTTTTTTGCAGGAAGTACCCCCAAAAGCAGTTTTGAGTATTTGGTCAAGTTTGGTCTGACCCATAATAATGTAGTAATCACTGCTGAGTAGTCATGGGTCGGAACGTGAACATGTTGACAGACGGCTGGTGGGATCCCATCACAAGATGGTTTTAAATCATGATAGTCTATGGAGAGGCATTCAAAATCAAATATCTTTCATCAATATTTCAATATCTGACTTTTTATATCAGAGTACAAGGGTTTTCAATTTTCAAAACGCCTTCCTGTAAAATAAAACCAGGAAGATAACGGCTAACTACAGGAGTGTCCTCTTAGTACATGATTTTCATTCCCACCTCTGAGGACTCCTGGGGTCCGTTTCACAAAGCAGGTTTAGTGAAAAGTGAAATGAGGCAAACTGAGTTTTCCGTTTCACAAAGGGAGGTAACTCAAACCAGAGAAAGAGGGGTAACTCTAGCCTGTTTCACAGAGAGAGGTAACTTAAGCTCTCGGTCAGTTACCATGGTAACGTACTCTATGAACCTAACCTGGTTGGGACCAGGTTTTTCTCAACAAACCTCGAGTTTCTCTCTGTCTCCGTCCTCTTTCAGCCACACGCGCGCCGTTTTTTTGCAAATGGGAGTTTTTTATACAATGTCGGAGATGCAGAGCACTTGAGCAAGGCAACTGTATGCAGAGCGGTCAGAAAAGTGTGCCTCGCCCTGCAACGGCTACTTCCCATCTTTATCATTTTCCCTGGACATAAACCTGTCAGAGCCATCAAGAAGGAGTTCCACAGGATTGCAGGTGAATGATGTAGAGATCCATTAAATTAATATTAAATAATATTCTGTTAATGACATTGTGCTGCAACCTCAGACTGGGATTATTAATTTTAATTTCTTTCAGGATTTCCCAGTGTGATTGGCTGCATAGATGGCACACACATACCCATCACGGCTCCATCACATAATGAAGCAGATTATGTGACTAGGAAGTCCATTCACAGCATAAATGTGCAGGTACATGTGGATTGACTGTTTCAAAATGTTAAAGACTGCATCATAGTTCAACATCTGTCATTCTCTGCACTGTCAAGATCGTATGTGATGCTGGATACATAATTTCCAATGTGGAGGCCAAGTGGCCTGGGTCTGTTCATGACTCAAGGATTTATCGGGAGTCTAACCTGAGCAACAGACTGCAACGTGGTAAGCAGCCTAAAGATTTGCACAATACTGTATAATTCACTTGGCTCCCTCCTTTTAATATACTGTAATGTATCCACTATACATTACAGGAGAGTTTGATGGCCATCTGCTGGGTGACAAGGGTTACCCATGCCAACCTAGGCTGCTGACCCCTTACCCTGAACCAGGCCCCCAACAGAACTTCAACTGGGCTCACTGCAGGACGAGAGCCCGGGTTGAGATGACCATAGGCCTGCTGAAAGCCTGTTTCCAGTGCCTACGTCATCTCAGGGTGACCCCTGAAAGGGCCTGTGAGATTATTGTGGCATGTGTTGTTCTTCATAATATTGCCACTATTAGAGGAGAGCAACACCCTGCCCTGATGATGACCCCATCCACCTGTCAGCTATGCAGGACGGCAGAGCAGTCAGACTCCATATGCCATCATCACTTTAGTGATTGAGTCACCATCATCACCACCACCACAGCAGTCAAATAAAAGACATAATACACATTTCATTTGGTCTTCTTTATTTCCTGCAAATACAAGAGCTAGTTTAGTTAATGTTCCAATAGTTAACATAATTAACATAATTCACCTTTGACGATGCACCTACCTCTAACTTGTGCTCCAGTATTTCAATTTCTAGGTCTGCCCTCCTAATCTGGCGGTCCAAGTACTGCATTTCTTTGTCAGTTTTTTTTATTCTTTTCAGCAGGTGAATTTTGTAAATCTCTTTGACGGGTATCTGGGAATACATACAAGGAGGACATTATACAGTTGCACATGAGTTCCACAGAATGAATCTCTGGCATTTACTGAACATCCATCTCACTGTGTCAATCTGTGCAGTGGAAGTTGAGGGACCCTCCTGCTGCTGCCCAGCCATGCCCTGTTAAAAAAGGATGACAATGTGTTAATACTTCAGTGTAGGCTAAATGTCACACTTTGTTCCACCAGAATGTTAAGAAATGTAAATGGGAAGAGAACTACAGTATCAGTAACATATCAAGATGTTACCTCTATAGGCCTTTCTGGATCCCCCTCTGTAAAGGCAGCAGGTACAGTTTCCTCGTACTCGTCATCCTAGATGAGTGATACGTTTCAGTATATTTAAACTACCATTTGACAAAATCTTTGGAGTATTGCCTACTTACAGTTACAAGGTCTATTGTGGCGTCAGGGGGCTCCACCAGGCAGATAGCACCATCAGAATCTGTTGGAGCCAAAAGTAAAAAAAAGTAGAGGGAAATAAATATTTTTATGAATAGGCTTAAAATATATATATATATATATATATATATATATATATATATATATATATATATATATATATATATATATATATATATATATATATAGGTCTAGGCATATTACATTTTATAAAAGCACTTGTGTCTTGGGGGGCGAGCTCAGAGGATGAGCTCCCTCCAGGGATTCCCTCCGCCACTGGCCTTCCTAGATTCTGGCTCAGGCCCGGCTCCTCTGCCTCTGTTAGAGGTGAAGGTGCTGGGCCACCAGCCGTTTTACGGGCATCTGCTTTCTTTCTGTTGGCTGAGTAGAAGTCTGTGTTAGTTTAAAATAGGCTTAATTATTTAACAGAACATGATATAGAAGAGAAGACATTTATGTGTGTGAAAACAGCATTATGTTGGGGATAAAACAACTGTACAGTCAAACAGCCACTTAATATTTACTTTACAATGTAAAACATGATCAAAATGAGGTACCCCCGTGAGATTATGCCGAGGTCTTACCTGCTTGAACAATGTTTTTATGTTTCATCTTAAGCTGCTGCCAAGTGCGCTTCTCCCCCGCGGGATTGCACCTAAATGAAATGAATTAATAGGCTCCCACTCACGCAGTTTCCCCCTGTAACATCATTGTGATTGCAAAGGCCTACATTTAAACTTACGCGTTGACCCGAGCACCGATGTTCTCCCACGCCGTCTCCCTCTCTTTTGCCGCTGCAGCGGTGTTACACTTCCTTCTAAAAACGTGCTCAAACTCACCGTATGAGCGCATTAACACTGCCAGTTCCAGCGGGGTGAAAAACGCAGCCCTCCTCTTCCTCCGTTGCCTTGGTGACTCGTCGAGTCGGGGCTCCATTGGTGCTGTCTTTTTATACTTGTGGCGCACGCGCTTAACTCCAGGTGAAACTACTCCGAGTTGATCAAACTAACTCAAATCAGCTGTTCTGGATCCGAAAACTCAGAGTTTCCTATCTCAGAGTAGATCAACGCAGAGCTCAAGGTTAGACTCAGAGTTTGTTGAACCTGCTTTGTGAAACGGACCCCAGGTCCCGACCAGGTTAGGCTCATAGAGTACGTTACCATGGTAACTGACCGAGAGCTTAAGTTACCTCTCTTTGTGAAACAGGCTAGAGTTACCCCTCTTTCTCTGGTTTGAGTTACCTCCCTTTGTGAAACGGAAAACTCAGTTTCTCTCATTTCAGGGTTAACAGACGGAGTTTTCACTAAACCTGCTTTGTGAAACGGACCCCAGGTGGATGGATTGCGTGGGCAGTCGGGGTTAACAGGACTTGGACAAGGCTGGAAGAAATCTGCACACTTTGATTTCACTGGAGGCATCGCTGCACCTGACCCCTTATAAGAGTTATTGCAGACTTTTAATAGTGAGCTTCTCCCAGGGCACCTCTGCTCAGCTTTGGTTTGCTGAACATCTGCAAGGATTTGTGTTCATAAGCACAGAAGATAACGCTCTCTACCTCAAATGAATGGAAGACTTTAGACATGAGCAGATAAATTGCATTGAGAGACCAGATATATTGTTTGGTGGATTAAACACAGCTGACCAAAGAGGAAAATATCAAGTAGTTCCTTTAATATTCCTCCTGAGGCTGTGTCTACCTCACTGTGGTGTGTGTTCACTTCACTTGTTTTGTAACTCCGCTGTATTCCTGTGGTGCCTTTAGAAGAATTTCTAATGGTATTAGGATTACATGCTGTGCTTTTTGGATGTCACGAGGGATTTAAATGCCTTGAAAACAATCCATGAAATTCAAATCAATATCAAACAGTTTGGCACTCAAGAAACAAATCGAAATCCGTAGCAGCTACACAACAGCATGAAATCTCTCCTCACAGAGTTTGAAGCAGGGGTGCCTCAACTTTTTCCCTTGGAGGCCAAAACTGAAACTTAACCTAACACCTATTGTATTGTATTGTAAAAATTTTAAAAGGATTACAAGTTCCCTTAATTGACTGACTTCCTGACTGACGTCACTCTGCCCGCTGTGCTCAGATTATGTAAAAATAATAAATAATCAGTCCTCCTGCACGATTAAAGAGCATTCTACCTCACAGAAAAGAAAACAGCATAAACATTTTTTTTATTTTGTTTACCCAGAAACAACTGGCAGGGAAAATGTACCTTATGTCGGGTCAACTTTGGCCCAAGGGCACCACTTTGGGCAGCCCTGGTTTAAAGGGTAAGTTCACCTAAAAAATATAAATTCAGTCATTGTCTACTCACCTCCATGCCAATGAAAAGT
Source organism: Pagrus pagrus (assembly GCF_965226575.1). NCBI lineage: Eukaryota > Metazoa > Chordata > Actinopteri > Spariformes > Sparidae > Pagrus > Pagrus pagrus. Next base: position 22,093,533 of record NC_140190.1, read on the forward strand.
CAAGGTAAGTTTTGTAGTCAAGAAAACATTTCTGGTGCTTCACAACAAAACAGCTTTGCAGAATTCTCATAAACAAGTGAAGGGGATGGGGGCTTGTTTTGTCTCTCTTCTCTCCCCTCAGCTGTTCGTCTCTGTGTCCTCGAGGGTCGAGGTTCACCTGATCAGACATTCATTCAAAGAGCCTCTCCACTGTCTCCACACGCGTTAAAACTCACATTTTTGAAAGGAAACACCAATTAGGCTTCTGCACGTTTTGGCACGGAGATCTGGAGATGAAGACAGATTTCACGTTTTTCTGCCGGACTTGGATTGGAGACTTCTGCAGTGAGCGTGAAAGTTTGGAGCGCACAACTTTTTGGGTGAAGGGAAATGTCGAGCTTAGTGTTTGCACTGACGTCCAGAGCCAGATAGATCCGGAGTGTATCCTGTAGTTTTCTGTATACTTTCTGTTCTCTTAATTACACGTGGAGCTGGATTTTACTTTATTCTAAAGCTGACGCATCATATTCAGTCAAAAACATGAAATACTCACACGTCAACCTGTCTTGCGTCACTTTGAATCACCTTAGTATCTATGAGTAGAGCTATAAGCGCACCATTCATCACCAACATGAGTTTCCAAGTGTACATGCAGATAGGCACTAGGGGGAGGCATAATGTTGATGTGTTTGATGAAGATGCAGCTGTTAATTGGTGATGCTACAGTTAAAAGAGCAGTTTTGTGAAGTTTGAGTGGCACATCACCATGCATGAGGTGAGATCCCTTCAAATCATCTCATTTATATGATCTTATTTTTGTAAAGTGAGCGAAAGGTGACAGAATGTTGCTCGCGTCCAGTCCAAAATATCATAAATCATGACTATCTGACTAAATCATGACAATTATCGTCTAATTAATCCTCAATGATAAGTCTCATTTGACCTTAAGATTAAGTTACAAATGCAAATGTAGTACTTAAAGGTCCACTGTGTAGGATTTAGTGACATCTAGCAGTGAGGAGGCAGATCGTAAACCCCTACAGTGGCTCTAAAAACATGAAATCTCAAAATACCCTCTCTAGAGCCGGAGTTACCTGTACAACATGGTGGACTCCATGGAGATCCCAATAGATACCCCCGCAGTGTACAAATCCTGCACACTAGACCTTTAACATTTGCTTGTTTTTTAAGACCATTGGGTAAAATGTTTTAATTTTAGTCCCTTGTTTTTTGGGGGTTTTTTTGTTTAAAAACGGATTAGGGTTTTTCGTAATATGTATTACATTTTTGTTTCCTTATTCATATCTCATTTAGAGTCAGTGTGATTTCAGAGCCAGTGTGTTTTTTTCCCCTGTGGTAAAAAATTACCCCAATTTTACTGGAGTCATTTGCAGACTGCCTGTACATGACTGACACAACAGGTCTGGATCACTTATAGTTTTTTTAGGTTATACCTCAGAGAAACAAATTCTCTTAAAACACTTGAGTGAATCTGTTTTTAAGAGCAGTTCTTGCACAGTTCTCGCGTGATGTTTTTATGATTATGTGATCATAACAGATGACAGATATGACAGATAACAACAGCAATTTCCTTGCTATTTTTTGCTGCGTGTGATCACTTTTCCTTCCGGTTCCCATGTTAACAGGTTAGACCGGCCACACTGGATGCATGAGATGTGTGTGGCTATGGCATTGTGTGATCTAAAGATTCAAGGTCTGCAGTTCAGCAACGCAGCCGCCAAGCAGTACACAAGCATCCAGTGTGTCCAGCCTATAGGGCAAACATCTGTATAGTGTGTCTGGTAAAGTGTGACAGGTCAGGTGGATGAACTTCTTCACATCTGTTTCTGTCAATAAGGTATTTTTATACTGATGTCCAAATTAATTTACTTCCTGGAAAATAAAGCTGAACTAGAGATTATGTTGCTTTTGTTGTTGCCTAACCAACAGAACCAGATGAGGACAGGACTCATTAGTCAGAAAGCTTTGCTGTGTTTTTTGTTTCATGTTAACTTACAGCCACTTACATCACTTGTTTATACCTTACAATGTTCTTCTTTCCATTAATCTGTCCAATCATGCAATTTATTAAAAAATGTCTTCAAGCTATTTTCAATCTGCAGTGTATGTTTGTACAAAAAGAAACACAAAGAATCCACATGGATTACTTCTAGAAATGTCATTTGTTTTTATATTCATTTACATTGATATTTGGTGTCACACTGCGTGTCCTCCTCTTGGCCAGGGTGTCTTTTTCCAAAACAAAGTCAGAGGATTTGGTGTATCAAGAGTCCACTATTTGAAGGCCACTGTTTTCACAATCCTTGTACTTTCCTTCCTGTTAAAAACTGCTTCCAGAATAGATAGATAGATTTAATAATCCCCAAGGGGAAATTAGGTTATCATAGCAGGAGGTACATTTAAGTACAAATACAATCAAAATACAAGGTGCAAATATAGAAACAATAAAGTACTATACACAATACAAAAAAACAATAAAGTACTATACACTATACAAAAAATACAATAAAGTACTATACACAATATAAAAGATAAAATGCTGAGGTATCAAGTAGAGGTAAGTGGAACATAAGGTGCAAGAGGATAAGGTGCAGTTTTATTTACATTAATATTAATTTAAGATTATTTGTGTGTTTTGGAGTGAGCGTTGTTCAGTCTGTTGGCGTCCTTCGCTTTGATGCCCGCACCCCAGGACACCACAGTGAAGAAGATGGTGCTCGCAACAACAGACTGATAGAACATCTGGAGCATCCGGTTGCAGACATTAAAGGACCTGAGCCTCCCTGGTCCCTGTACTCATCCACCCTCTAGACGCCCCACAATGGCCGTGTCATCAGAGAATTTCTGCAGATGACACGACTCAGTGCGGTACTTAAAGTCTGCAGTGTAGGTGGTGAAGAGGAAGGGAGACAGCACAGTTCCCTGAGGGGCGCCAATGTTGCCGATCAGACGGTCAGACACACAGTTCTGTAATCTGTAGGGGGTCCTGTGATAGGCACACTATGGGTCTGAGGTGTGCTAGAACCAGCCTCTCCATGATCTTCATGATGTGAGAGGTCAGTGCAATTGGCCTGTAGTCATCCAGTGCCACAGGATGTCCTTTTTTGGGCACTGGGACGAGGCAGGATGTTTTCCAAAGCACTGGCACTCTCTGAAGGTGGAGGCTCGGGTTGAAGAGGTGCTGGAGAACTCCACAGAGCTGGCTGGCACAGACCTTCAGCACGCGAGGGCTGATGCAACTTTCCTCTGCTTGAGAATGAGGAACTGTTTACAAGAAGGGTTAGTGAAAACTGTTATGAAACTTGGAGTGCCTGCCTTGACAAAAAACCTGTAAACACACAGACACAAGTGTTTGGAGGAAGTTATTTTCAAGGAAATGAGTACAAGGAAACTTCGGCGCCAGGGTACAAGTATTTTCTTTCACAGAAAATATCCTTAGGGATATATATTCCTCAACTCCTCATTCCTCATGGAGTGTATTACATATTAGGCTACACTGCTTACAACATGCAACAATGGAGATACACCTGTATGTCACTTAATTAAAGTGCCACTGGTTACCTTTGCTTGCTTAACATGGAAACACTAGCCAGCTGACAGCAGGAAAAGATTTCAGAAGTAATTTAAATGTCTCTAACTGGGTTGTTTGTCTATTCCTTTATAAAATCAGAGTCAGATGATTTGTTTCCTGAAATACCTTTGCTAAAGTTTATGATGTAAACTGTATTTTATTTACACCAAAAGAAAACCTTGACTTTAATTCAGTAAACAATTCATACTTCCCTCACTCGCCAATCAATAACAAGATACTGTATATTAATGGAAAGGTTCATGTTGATGTGTCCGGAGAACAGTTTGTAAGGCCTTGACTGTCGCAGCTGTCAGAAACTGGGTCACACAACCCAAACGCTTCTAGCTGGATGGATGTTGTTAATCCAACATGTTGACTTTTTCGGTCAGGTTCTTGTCATCAGGTGTTGAATCCTGGGCAACGCCCTGCAGCCGCCTCTGAGCTGCAGATCCATCACATAACAGGGAACCTTTCCCTCTCATATTGTTATTTTTAACAAAAACTGGTCAGTTTTGGGACATTTAAACCTGTTATGTTCCTGTATTTGAAAGTGAACACTGATAGTTGACTTGGATGTAGCAATTATAAAACAATGGATATACTATTCTTAGCCTATGGTTTTGGTTTCAATTTATTGTCCCTATTGATTCAGGTTTGGCAGGATTGGTAGTGTTCAGCTGTCTGACTTTCAACAAATGCCACTCATCCAAAGCAGGTCCTTTCATTCATTCACAGCTTCAGAGCCACCAAGGTTGTCCATCTCAGTCAGGTAAGACCTTTAAATTAGCTTATTTGCTGTTATCCTAATGGTTCAATGAACGCTTTATCTGATATGCTGTGAGGGTGAACTTGTACTGTAAGATCAAGAGAGGTATTTATTTTAATCTTGATTGTCAGCAGTATTTTTTATAAATTATATTAATCTCACCACGAAAAGAGGCATCCTGGGTATTAAGAAGCTTGTATGGGTATATAATGTTGATTCTTAGCATCTTCAGTATATTGAAACATAGAAACACAATTAAAAGGTGTCAGACTTGATCAAAATGATTTTTAGATTGAGATCTGTGTCTCTCGTTGGTTCTGCAATGTCAGAGCACATCGTTCTTGTATACGTATAATAATTCCAGTGACTAAGAAGGTGAATGGTGCAGTTTATAGACTTTACAGTGACACTAAAGGTGCTTTTGTATGAAAAGTACATTTTCCTCATTCCCAACTTGTCAAACCCTTACACATTTGGACTGTAGGTCAGACTGGCCACCATCCCAATGCGTCAGTTTTTGACGAGCTGGGAATGAGACTCAAAAAGCTACTTTTCTTACAAAAAGCACATTTTTAATGCAGTTTACATTCATTCGAGAGTAACTATAATTTAAAAATACATAACTGTTACTTCAGTGTCTCTCAGTATTGTGCTTGTACCTATGGAATTCATCTATCTTTTATTTAACAAAGGCTTTCATTTAGTTACATATAACTATATACATTTTAGCCACTCAGCAGTAAGTTTATGCTGTTTTTCACATTTGGTATTAGTTTGGGACTGTTTGTTATATGGTGGTAAGGTGTCGGTCTAATCTGAACACAAATTACAATATATTAAACAAATACATGATTGCCACGAGTAAAAGTGACTTCCTTTGCCCTGAGTGAAAACCAAAGACTGTATAAAATAATGGATGGAGCCACATTTGATTCATTACACAGTTGTCTGTCTTTTAGTCCAGTTAGGTGTACAGAAAGACTTATTATGAGTCCGATATCTGCATTAAAAGTTCTACAAAAGGCACCAACACCATGAATACAGCTGAGAGATCAAGTTCAGTGACTGTGATTAGCTGAGGTGAAGCTGAGCACACAGCTTGTTGCTACCTGTCAGTTGAAGCAGCCACACCCTGATCATACCTTCCTTTAAGGGTTAGGGTTATAATTTAAACTGAATAAAATTCACCCCTCCTACAGTAAGTTAGGTATAGAGACCAAATTGTTTCTTGTACCAGGCAGCAAACTGTTTATTTCTGGTGTAATTTTGACCATTTTATGGGCTTTTCTGGGGTTTGACTCTATTTTGGAGCCAGCTTCAAGTGGCCATTTGAGGAACTGCAGTTTTTGGTACTTCGACATGGGCCTCAATTCTTAGAGCCTCAGATGGCCTCTGCATTTAACACGTCAACAGAAAAGTAGTAATTTATTAAAATGATATTTGTATGTTGCGGGGCGGCTGTAGCTCAGTGGGTAGAGCAGGTGACCAGAAGGCCGCTGGCTCGAACCCCGGCTCCCCTTGGCGGGACTGAGCCACATGCCGAAGCATCCTTGAGCAAGATGCTGAACCCCGAAATTGCTCCTGATGTGCAGCTGGCACCCTGCCAGGCAGCCTCTGCCATCAGAGGGCCCTGCGATGAGCTGGCGTCCCATCCAGGGGTGTACCCTGGCCTTCGCCCATTGTAAACTGGATTTGGCCCCAGTAGCCCCGCAACCCCCCCGAAAAAGGGGGGATAAAAGCGGCAACACCCCGCGACCCACTCAGGAATAAGCGGACAAGAAAACGAAAAAAACCGAAACGAAACTATATTTGTATTCATGTATACCAAATTGTCACTGGTTCAAATGTTCTGTGAAATCAGTACGTTGGAAGGTTTTATATCAACAAAGCTTCACATTTTCTCATGAAACAACAAGGTTCTTGGAAGAGGACGGGCTTCAACTGAATAAGCATTTTTTGCTTTTTCTCTCATTTCTCTGCATTAACAGGTTCACTGTTCACCATTTGGGCTAAAGTTATGCAACAACCAATGGCAGATCAACACCCTGTAGACTGGAACACTGGTCTCTGTGACTGCTTTGAGGACGCCAGTACTTGTAAGGTTCACTAACTTGACTAATTTCCATTTTTTTGGATTAGAAGTCTTCTTTAGTAATGCCATGCCACTTAGGAGAGTTGTTAACCCTCTGCTGGTTATTTTCAGGCTGCTATGGTTTCTGGTGCTGTCCTTGCTTGGCCTGCACAGTCTCAGGAAGATTTGGACAGAACTCGTGCCTCCCGCTATGCGACATATGCAGCCCTGCCATAATGACAGCCTGTGGGATACCAATGTTTGTCCCTCCCGCAGTCTTGTCTATGAGGGCTTCCATTAGACACAAATATAACATCAAGGTATGATTCATGTAAAGCTCATGTACAGAATTTCATGTTGAATAAAAGTGAAACACTGTCAAATTTAAAACTTTAAATATTTTTCTCTTGGATTCTCCGCAGGGTTCTCTCTGCAACGACATCGGTGTTTCCTGTTTCTGCATTTGGTGCTCCTGGTGTCAGATGCATCGTGAGTTAAAACATCGCAAAAAAGCCCCCGCCACCATCATCAATGTGCAGACAACCAACATCAATGTACAGCCTAATCCAGTGATGATGGTTCCAACACAAATTGGGTATGTGAACCAACCAGGTGTCTACATGGCAGCACGCTGAGTTTTGTAGCTCATCACTGCTCTGTTGTGTTTGATGAAAACATGATCACGCTACTGTTTTTGTCACATATGAAGACAATTTGACTTCGTGTGACTTTAAGTTTTGTAATTATCATGTCAATTATCATCTAATTAATCCCCAATGATAAGTCTCATTTGACCTTAAGATTAAGTTACAAATGCAAATGTGTTACCTAAAGGTCCATTGTGTAGGATTTAGTGACATCTAGCAGTGAGGTGGCAGATCGTAAACCCCTACAGTGGCTCTACAAACATGAAATCTCAAAATGCCCTCTCTAGAGCCGGAGTTTGGTTTGTCCATTCTGGGCAATTGTAGAAACATGGTTGTGCAACATGGTGGACTCCATGGAGATCCCAATAGATACCCCCGCAGTCTACAAATCCTGTACACTAGACCTTTAACATTTGCTTGCTGACTATAGACTATTGGGTAAAATGTTTTCATTTTAGTCCCTTGTGTTTTTTTTTGTTTAAAAACAAATACAAATAAACCTGATCAGACCGACATAACTCTACAAATATTCAAACACATCAATCAAAATATTATATCAAGTTCCAAGTAGCATTTATTTTTCATGTCTCTATAATGTTAAAGTATGGTGAAAAGAATATTAATTTTACATAAGGGTTTCTCGTAATATGTATTTAATTTTTGTTTACTTATTCATATCTAACTCGACGCGTGATGTTTTAATGATCACCCGGAGTGCTCATGACAGATAAGAGATCATTTCGGTGTCCATGTTAACAGGTTAGACCGGCCACACTGGATGCATGAGATGTGGGTGGCTGTGGCGTTGTGCGATCTAGATATTCGAAGTCTCACCTGTTTCTACAGTTTTAATGTCTGTATCTGTAGAATACGTCACAGACATGAAGAATGAATGAATACACACAACAGGTGAAGGGCAGTTTCTTTCTGTCACTTTCTCTCCCTCCCTCGCTCTTTCCCCCTCCTGCTTTCTCGCTCATTCAAAGGGGATAAAGCAAACTCATCATATTTATTTATAATTATCAAAGGCAAACTCCATGTAAACAGATCGGGCAGGCAGGAGCAAAGCAGCCTGTGTAAACACCAACATGCGAGTGAGCAGCAGCAATTCAGCAACACAGCTGCCAAGCAGTACACAAGTATCCAGTGTGTCCAGCCTATAGGGCAAACATCTGTATAGTGTGTCTGGTAAAGTGTGACAGGTCAGGTGGATGAACTTCTTCACATCTGCTTCTGTCAATAAGGTATTTTTATACTGATGTCCAAATTAATTTACTTCCTGGAAAATAAAGCTGAACTAGAGATTATGTTGCTTTTGTTGTTGCCTAACCAACAGAACCAGACGAGGACGGGACTCATTAGTCAGAAAGCTTTGCTGTGTTTTTTGTTTCATGTTAACTTACAACCACTTACATCACTTGTTTATACCTTATAGTGTTCTTCTTTCCATTAATCTGTCCAATCATGCAATTTAATAAAAAATGTCTTCAAGCTATTTTCAATCTGCAGTGTATGTTTGTACAAAAAGAAACACAAAGAATCCACATGGATTACTTCTAGAAATGTCATTTGTTTTTATATTCATTTACATTGATATTTGGTGTCACACTGCGTGTCCTCCTCTTGGCCAGGGTGTCTTTTTCCAAAACAAAGTCAGAGGATTTGGTGTATTCAGAGTCCACTATTTGAAGGCCACTGTTTTCACAATCCTTGTACTTTCCTTCCTGTTAAAAACTGCTTCCAGAATAGATAGATTTATTAATCCCTGAGGGGAAATTAGGTTATCATAGCAGGAGGTACATTTAAGTACAAATACAATCAAAATACAAGGTGCAAATATAGAAACAATAAAGTACTATACACTATACAAAAAAAACAATAAAGTACTTTATACAATATAAAAGATAAAATGCTGAGGTATCAAGTAGAGGTAAGTGGACCATAAGGTGCAGTTTTATTTACATTAATATTAATTTAAGATTATTTGTGTGTTTTGGAGTGAGCGTTGTTCAGTCTGTTGGCGTCCTTCGCTTTGATGCCCGCACCCCAGGACACCACAGTGAAGAAGATGGTGCTCGCAACAACAGACTGATAGAACATCTGGAGCATCCGGTTGCAGACATTAAAGGACCTGAGCCTCCTCAGGAAGTAAAGCCGGCTCAGGCCCTTCTTGTAGACTGCCTCCGTGTTTGCAGACCACTACAGTTTATTGTCCAGCACAACACGCAGGTATTTGTATGAGTCCACAATGTCAACATCTGTCCCACCAATGCAGACTGGAGAGGGCGGGGGCTTGTTCCTCCTGAAGTCCACCACCATCTCTTTCGTCTTCACCACACTCAGCTGCAGGTGGTTCTCCCCACACCACTTAACAAAATTGCTGACCAGGTCCCTGTACTCATCCACCCTCTAGACGCCCCACAATGGCCGTTTCATCAGAGAATTTCTGCAGATGAAACGACTCAGTGCGGTGCTTAAAGTCTGCAGTGTAGGTGGTGAAGAGGAAGGGAGACAGCACAGTTCCCTGAGGGGCGCCAATGTTGCCGATCAGACGGTCAGACACACAGTTCTGTAATCTGTAGGGGGTCCTGTGATAGGCACACTATGGGTCTGAGGTGTGCTAGAACCAGCCTCTCCATGATCTTCATGATGTGAGAGGTCAGTGCAATTGGCCTGTAGTCATCCAGTGCCACAGGATGTCCTTTTTTGGGCACTGGGACAAGGCAGGATGTTTTCCAAAGCACTGGCACTCTCTGAAGGGTGAGGGCTGATGCAACTTTCCTCTGCTTGAGAATGAGGAACTGTTTACAAGAAGGGTTAGTGAAAGTGTTATGAAACTTGGAGTGCCTGCCTTGACAAAAAACCTGTAAACACACAGACACAAGCGTTGGGAGGAAGTTATTTTCAAGGAAATGAGTATAAGGAAACTTCGGCGCCAGGGCAGGGCCGTAGCCAGGATTTTTGAAATACCGAGGTCAACATTTGCCATCATCATCATTTCATATTAACTGTATATATATATTTTTCATTATATATAACAACTGCCTAATGACACCCAATCTGTGTATAAGAGAGACAGCACTTCATCAGCACACACACACACATAGGGTATACAGTATAAATGCATATATACTTTTTTATTTTATTTTATTATTTATTTTTTTATTTTATTATTTATTTTTTTATTTTATTTCTATATATTTGATTCTGTGAGTTGTATTTGTTTTGTTTCTTTGATTCTTGATGCTTTGGCAACATAGTTCTCGTAACATTCATGCCAATAAAGTGAATTTGAATTTGAGAGAGAGAGAACGAGAGAGAGAGAGGAGGGGGGGGATCCTGCTCAGACTTCTTAGCATCTATTGGCTCTCTGTTGCATCTGTAGGCTCGTTCACTATTTCTCTCATTCTCTTAGCTTATTACAATTCTCACCTTTCCTCCTCTTTGCCTGATCATCCTCTGCCTTTCTTCCTGCAACAAATGATAACTTGGGTTGATGCAGCCTCTTATCACTACGTTGCATCTTTGCTCCGATTCATTTAATTGCCGTTCTAAAAATAGACCTGCAGCCACGTCGCGACCGTGTTTACTTTCGGTTTTAGTGAAACGAAACTCAAGGAAAAAAGTACTGAGGACATGACCTCGGTGTCCTCAATGGTGGCTACGGCCCTGCGCCAGGGTAGTATTTTCTTTCACAGAAAATATCCTCAGGGATAAATATTCCTCAACTCCTCATTCCTCATGGAGTGTATTACATATTAGGCTACACTGCTTACAACATGCAAAAATGGAGATACACCTGTATGTCACTTAATTAAAGTGCCACTGGTTACCTTTGCTTGCTTAACATGGAAACACTAGCCAGCTGACAGCAGGAAAAGATTTCAGAAGTAATTTAAATGTCTCTAACTGGGTTGTTTGTCTATTCCTTTATAAAATCAGAGTCAGATGATTTGTTTCCTGTAATACCTTCGCTAAAGTTTATGATGTAAACTGTATTTTATTTACACCAAAAGAAAACCTTGACTTTAATTCAGTAAACAATTCTTAATTCATGTTACCATACACTATTGTAACATCATGTAGCCTGCATACTTCCCTCACTCGCCAATCAATAACAACATACAGTATATTAATGGAAAGGTTCATGCTGATGTGTCAGAAGAACAGTTTGTAAGGCCTTGACTGTCGCAGCTGTCAGAAACTGGGTCACACAAACCAAACGCTTCTAGCTGGATGGATGTTGTTAATCCAACATGTTGACTTTTTCGGTCAGGTTCTTGTCATCAGGTGTTGAATCCTGGGCAACGCCCTGCAGCCGCCTCTGAGCTGCAGATCCATCAGATAACAGGGAACCTTTCCCTCTCATATTGTTATTTTTAACAAAAACTGGTCAGTTTTGGGACATTTAAACCTGTTATGTTCCTGTATTTGAAAGTGAACACTGATAGTAGACTTGGATGTAGCAATTATAAAACAATGGATATACTATTCTTAGCCTATGGTTTTGGCTTCAATTTACTGTCCCTATTGATTCAGGTTTGGCAGGATTGGTGTTCAGCTGTCTGACTTTCAACAAATGCCACTCATGCAAAGCAGGTCCTTTCATTCATTCACAGCTTCAGAGCCACCAAGGTTGTCCATCTCAGTCAGGTAAGACCTTTAAATTAGCTTATTTGCTGTTATCCTAACGGTTCAATGAACGCTTTATCTGATATGCTGTGAGGGTGAACTTGTACTGTAAGATCAAGAGAGGTATTTATTTTAATCTTGATTGTCAGCAGTATTTTTTATAAATTATATTAATCTCACCACGAAAAGAGGCATCCTGGGTATTAAGAAGCTTGTATGGGTATATAATGTTGATTCTTAGCATCTTCAGTATATTGAAACATAGAAACACAATTAAAAGGTGTCAGACTTGATCAAAATGATTTTTAGATTGAGATCTGTGTCTCTCGTTGGTTCTGAAATGTCAGAGCACATCGTTCTTGTATACGTATAATAATTCCAGTGACTAAGAAGGTGAATGGTGCAGTTTATAGACTTTACAGTGACACTAAAGGTTTTGTATGAAAAGTACATTTTTCTCATTCCCAACTTGTCAAACCCTGACACATTTGGACTGTAGGTCAGACTGGCCACCATCGTCAGTTTTTGATGAGCTGGGAATGAGACTCAAAAAGCACATTTTTAATGCAGTTTACATTCATTCGAGAGTAACTATAATTTAAAAATACAGAACTGTTACTTCAGTGTCTCTCAGTATTGTGCTTGTACCTATGGAATTCATCTATTTTTCATTTAACAAAGGCTTTCATTTAGTTACATATAACTGTATACATTTTAGCCACTCAGCAGTAAGTTTATGCTGTTTTTCACATCTGGTATTAGTTTGGGACTGTTTGTTATATGGTGGTAATGTGTCGGTCTAATCTGAACACAAATTACAATATATTAAACAAATACATGATTGCCACGAGTAAAAGTGACTTCCTTTGCCCTGAGTGAAAACCAAAGACTGTATAAAATAATGGATGGAGCCACATTTGATTCAATACACAGTTGTCTGTCTTTTAGTCCAGTTAGGTGTACAGAAAGACTTATTATGAGTCCGATATCTGCATTAAAAGTTCTACAAAAGGCACCAACACCATGAATACAGCTGAGAGATCAAGTTCAGTGACTGTGATTAGCTGAGGTGAAGCTGAGCACACAGCTTGTTGCTACCTGTCAGTTGAAGCAGCCACACCCTGATCATATCTTCCTTTAAGGGTTAGGGTTATAATTTAAACTGAATAAAATTCACCCCTCCTACAGTAAGTTAGGTATAGAGACCAAATTGTTTCTTGTACCAGGCAGCAAACTGTTTATGTCTGGTGTAATTTTGGCCATTTTATGGGCTTTTCTGAGGTTTGACTCTATTTTGGAGCCAGCTTCAAGTGGCCATTTGAGGAACTGCAGTTTTTGGTACTTCGACATGGGCCTCAATTCTTAGAGCCTCAGATGGCCTCTGCATTTAACACGTCAACAGAAAAGTAGCAATTTATTAAAATGATATTTGTATGTTGCGGGGCGGCTGTAGCTCAGTGGGTAGAGCAGGTGACCAGCGACCAGAAGGCCGCTGGCTCGAACCCGGCTCCCCTTGGCGGGACTGAGCCACATGCCGAAGCATCCTTGAGCAAGATGCTGAACCCCGAAATTACTCCTGATGTGCAGCTGGCACCCTGCGAGGCAGCCTCTGCCATCAGAGGGCCCTGCAATGAGCTGGCATCCCATCCAGGGGTGTACCCTGGCCTTCGCCCATTGTAAACTGGATTTGGCCCCAGTAGCCCCGCAACCCCCCCGAAAAAGGGGGGATAAAAGCGGCAACACCCCGCAACCCACTCAGGAATAAGCGGACAAGAAAACGAAAAACGAAACGAAACGATATTTGTATTCATGTATACCAAAGTGTCACTGGTTCAAATGTTCTGTGAAATCAGTACGTTGGAAGGTTTTATATCAACAAAGCTTCACATTTTCTCATGAAACAACAAGGTTCTTGGAAGAGGACGGGCTTCTACTGAATAAGCATTTTTTGCTTTTTCTCTCATTTCTCTGCGTTAACAGGTTCACTGTTCACCATTTGGGCTTAAGTCATGCAACAACCAATGGCAGATCAACACCCTGTAGACTGGAACACTGGTCTCTTGGACTGCTTTGAGGACGCCAGTACTTGTAAGGTTCACTAACTTGACTAATTTCCATTTTTTTGGATTAAAAGTCTTCTTTAGTAATGCCATGCCACTTAGGAGAGTTGTTAACCCTCTGTTGGTATATCTCTGTTATTTTCAGGCTGCTATGGTTTCTGGTGCTGTCCTTTCTTGGCCAGCACAGTCTCAGGAAGATTTGGACAGAACTCGTGCCTCCCGCTATGCGACATATGCAGCCCTGCCATAATGACAGCATGTGGGATACCAATGTTTGTCCCTCCCGCAGTCTTGTCTATGAGGGTTTCCATTCGACACAAATATAACATCAAGGTATGATTCATGTAAAGCTCATGTACAGAATTTCATGTTGAATAAAAGTGAAACAATGTCAAATTTAAAACTTTAAATATTTTTCTCTTGGATTCTCCGCAGGGTTCTCTCTGCAACGACATCGGTGTTTCCTGTTTCTGCATTTGGTGCTCCTGGTGTCAGATGCATCGTGAGTTAAAACATCGCAAAAAAGCCCCCGCCACCATCATCAATGTGCAGACAACCAACATCAATGTACAGCCTAATCCAGTGATGATGGTTCCAACACAAATTGGGTATGTGAACCAACCATGTGTCTACATGGCAGCACGCTGAGTTTTGTGGCTCGTCACTGCTCTGTTGTGTTTGATGAAAACGTGATCACACTACTGTTTTTGTCACATACGAAGACAATTTGACTTCGTGTGACTTTAAGTTTTGTAATTATCATGTCAATTATCATCTAATTAATCCCCAATGATAAGTCTCATTTGACCTTAAGATTAAGTTACAAATGCAAATGTGTTACCTAAAGGTCCATTGTGTAGGATTTAGTGACATCTAGCAGTGAGGTGGCAGATCGTAAACCCCTACAGTGGCTCTACAAACATGAAATCTCAAAATGCCCTCTCTAGAGCCGGAGTTTCGTTTGTCCATTCTGGGCAATTGTAGAAACATGGTCGTGCAACATGGTGGACTCCATGGAGATCCGAATAGATACCCCCGCAGTGTACAAATCCTGTACACTAGACCTTTAACATTTGCTTGCTGACTATAGACTATTGGGTAAAATGTTTTCATTTTAGTCCCTTGTGTTTTTTTTTGTTTAAAAACAAATACAAATAAACCTGGGGGGTATTCCAGAAAGGAGGTTCAACAAACTCTGAGTCTATCCCTGAACTCTGAGTTGACTTACTCTGAGATGGGAAACTCTGAGTATCCGGTTCCAGAACGGCTGATCTGAATTAGTTCAATCAACTCTGAGTATGTTCACCTCGAGTTACGCGCGTGTACAACCACTATAAAAAGCCATCGTCAATGGAGCCCTGATACCACGATCGTCACCATGACATCAGACAAAAAGCGATCAAGTTATTTTACTCCTATGGAGCTGGAGGTCCTAATGCAGGCGTACGTAGAATATGAGCACATATTTCAGCGGAAATCAAATACAGCTGCAGCGGCGAAGGACAGAGAAAGGGCATGGGAGGAAATTGCTGCCCGAGTCAACGCGTAAGTTTGAACTATTCCATTGACATAACATTTAACTGTAAGATCGTAGCATATAGGCCTAGTTATGAATGTAAATAGGAATAAAATCTGATTTCCATTTAGGTGCAATCCAACGGGGGAAAAAAGAACTTGGAAGCAGCTAAAACTGAAATATAAAAACATTATTCAATAAGGTAAGGCATGTTTTGCTTGGCGATTGCACCTCACTTTGATGTTAATTATTATTATTTTTTAATTGACTAAGGCTGTTAAAGTAAATATTAATTCAATGGCTACTTCAAATAGTAATGTAAACTCCTAACCAAATTCTGTTTTAACATGTCCTCCCACTCCCACAAACTACCGTTTGCAAAAAAACGTAGCGCTATGCATACAATTTGCAGTGATGTGAGTGCACGTCCGCGGTGTGTGAGGTTGGTAATGTGTGGCCGGAGAATGTTCTCAAGATAGATGATACTGTGTGATGAAAAGCGGTAACGTTCAAACAGATATTCCTCTGGAAATGACAGGACATCCAATCTGGGTCGGAAGATTCTCTCGCGACGCAAAGCGTTACGAATAAGTTGTGCTTCGATGTCAATTGGATTCGGAATGAACGGACAATCCATGTCAAACAGCGTTCTTCATGTGGGAGGAGACGGGTAGAAACTCAGGGTTTCTTAAGTAAACCTGCCAGCGAGCAGGTTATGTTCACAGAGTCTGTTACCATGGTGACTGACCCAGAGTTTCAGTTACCTCTCTTTCTGGAACGGAAAACCCAGAGTTTCCCTCATCTCAGGGTTAACTTACTCTGAGTTTTCACATAACCCGCTTTCTGGAACACCCCCCTGATCAGATCGACATAACTCTACAAATATTCAAACACATCAATCAAAATATTATATCAAGTTCCAAGTAGCATTTATTTTTCATGTCTCTATAATGTTAAAGTATGGTGAAAAGAATATTAATTTTACATAAGGGTTTCTCGTAATATGTATTTAATTTTTGTTTACTTATTCATATCTAACTTGACGTGTGATGTTTTAATGATCACCCGGAGTGCTCATGACAGATAAGAGACATTTCGGTGTCCATGTTAACAGGTTAGACCAGCCACACTGGATGCATGAGATGTGGGTGGCTGTGGCGTTGTGCGATCTAGATATTCGAAGTCTCGCCTGTTTCTACAGTTTTAATGTCTGTATCTGTAGAATACGTCACAGACATGAAGAATGAATGAATACACACAACAGGTGAAGGGCAGTTTCTTTCTGTCACTTTCTCTCCCTCCCTCGCTCTTTCCCCCTCCTGCTTTCTCGCTCATTCAAAGGGGATAAAGCAAACTCATCATATTTATTTATAATTATCAAAGGCAAACTCCATGTAAACAGATCGGGCAGGCAGGAGCAAAGCAGCCTGTGTAAACACCAACATGCGAGTGAGCAGCAGCAATTCAGCAACGCAGCTGCCAAGCAGTACACAAGTATCCAGTGTGTCCAGCCTATAGGGCAAACATCTGTATAGTGTGTCTGGTAAAGTGTGACAGGTCAGGTGGATGAACTTCTTCACATCTGCTTCTGTCAATAAGGTATTTTTATACTGATGTCCAAATTAATTTACTTCCTGGAAAATAAAGCTGAACTAGAGATTATGTTGCTTTTGTTGTTGCCTAACCAACAGAACCAGATGAGGACAGGACTCATTAGTCAGAAAGCTTTGCCGTGTTTTTTGTTTCATGTTTACTTACAGCCACTTACATCACTTGTTTATACCTTACAATGTTCTTCTTTCCATTAATCTGTCCAATCATGCAATTTAATAAAAAATGTCTTCAAGCTATTTTCAATCTGCAGTGTATGTTTGTACAAAATGAAACACAAAGAATCCACATGGATTACTTCTAGAAATGTCATTTGTTTTTATATTCATTTACATTGATATTTGGTGTCACACTGCGTGTCCTCCTCTTGGCCAGGGTGTCTTTTTCCATAACAAAGTCAGAGGATTTTGTGTATTAAGAGTCCACTATTTGAAGGCCACTGTTTTCACAATCCTTGTACTTTCCTTCCTGTAAAAAACTGCTTCCAGAATGAGGAACCCTTTACAAGAACGATGAAACTGGGAGTGCCTGCCTTGACAAAAAACCTGTCAACACACAGACACAAGCGTTTGGAGGAAGTGAGTACAAGGAAACTTTAGCGCCAGGGTACAAATCATTTCTTTCACAGAAAATATCTTCAGAGATATATATTCCTCAACTCCTCATTCCTCAAGGAGTGTAATACACTGCTTACAACATGCAAAAATGGAGATAAACCAGTATGTCACTTAATTAAAGTGCCACTGGTTACCTTTGCTTGCTCAATGTGGCAACACTAGCCAGCTGGCAGCAGGAAAAGATTTCAGAAGTAATTTAAATGTCTCTAACTGGGTTATTTGTCTATTTCTTTATATCTGTCATTAAATAAAGAAGACTGATAACTGCAAAAATAATGATATTAAGAAGTCACAAACAACCTCTTGCCAGCCAATAAAAGAAATCTTGGTGGCCATGGTCCAAATCAAAATGAAATAACACTCAATGAAAACAGGACTCTCAGTGGACGTACCTTTTATGCTGCAACACTTTTAAAAGTGGCGTCTCTGGGTTGACTTGGTAGAACGCCTCCTTACGCTCATCTTCAAAGTAGAGCTGAAAAGTGGGGAAAGGTCAAATGTGGTTAATAATGATTAGAAATCGATTAATGTCATTTATTGATAGAACTGCCCTGTTCTCAATAATGAAATATCATCACTTTTTGACATTTTTACTCTTGATTATTGTACTTATGACAACTGAAAACTTTAATATCATGCATCAAATTAACACATTACTTCAAAGAGTAAGGATGCAACAGAAATATTATATAATAAAAAAAGTAAACAATATGTTATAGGTCTGCATGATATGGTCAAAAAATCATATTGATATTATTTGAACAGAAATATGATTGACTATTTCTTGTGGTTAAAAGAGCTCATTTTTGCTGACAAACCTGCAAATTTTGTGGGTGGTATTTTCCGTCTGTGTCCCACGGTGGAAGTTCTTCTCCAAACATAACCGCCAGGTGATCTATGAAACTGAAACAAGGCAGATACAAAGATACAGAAGTGATTCTGCTGCTCTGTTTCTGACTAGAAACACACACAACTCCAAAGTGTCTTTATTTAGTCGGATAAAATGGAGAAATGTTGTCAAGAAGAACAAGATATTACCAGCTGTTCTCACAGAACGCAGAGATGAAGTCAGTCTGCTGGTGTTCAGGATAGAGGAAGAGAACCGGCCAGTGCAGGGAGCCCTGCTCGTCCTGGAAGACCTGAGCCCCCGTGACCTCGTGACAGCTGAGGCCGTCCAGGCTCAGCTCTGATATCGCTGCTGAGGAGCCTTCAGCCTCATCTTCCTCACTGTCTGAACCAGGCTGAGCAGGCTGAGCAGGCTGCAGGAGCTTGATGCCTCGATCCTGCGTAAAAGACACACAAATGTATCTGAGAATCGCTAGAAAAGAGTGCATGAATAGATCTGACATCATGTTCACTTACACTTGATAGAGATACATAGTGTTGATTAGGATGCTCACCTTTATAGCAGCCAGCAGAGCTTCTTTCTCACCATGCAGCTTCTTTCCTTTGGCCTTGGCCTTCCTGGCGTCTCTTTCTTTTGCTCGCTAAGGCAACAAAAAATACACATTATGCCTGACTGATATTAAAACCTCCACAGCAAATATCAACTGAACTCATTAGTGTCTGAACCTTGTGTTTATCTGCTGCTGCTCTCAGCTCCAGCAGCTTCTTGTCAGTGGGATGAGCCTTGAGCCCCTCATCACACCACTGGATGGCCTCTGCAAAGAGACGCAGCGCTGTACAACACTGAACACCTGCAGAGAAACATACAAGACGTTCACATGATTGTTTTTACCTTTATTCTAAGCAGTGTTTTACTTCCTTGGGCACTATTCTAACATTTTACATTTTCTAACAACATTTATTGTCATATTGTTGCTGCATGATGAAAAACCTGTATGTTTATCTATCATACCTCTGATCAAGGCTTTCAGGTGGTCTGGTTTGATCTTCTTTGCAGCTGCAGCATCATTCAAGGCAGAGCGCATGTTACCTGTGTGATATAAACCAGAAAAAATGAAGACCAAAACAGAAAGTTTCCACCCCCTTGCTTTTAAAGGTGGTACTGCTGCTGCTGTTGCAAACACAGCCGCATCGCTTTTTATTTTTCTCAGAGCCGCAACAACACAGGGCACTGAGTTTAATCATTCATTAAGTGTATAATAATAATCGATATTTCGGTCGGACTATAGTTTTTAGGTGCAGCAGCACATAATTTAGATAGCACCCAATAACAGATATTAAATGAATTTCTTAACACATCATGTACATGATTGTAAATGTGAATAAAAGGAGCAGATAAATGTTTTTTGCATTCAGCATTTACTTCACTTAAAAAAGTTAAATATTATTCTATGATGTCTGATTCTTTGTAAGCCACCCTATCATTTATGTGCATATCAATCCTTATTCAAGGTGCCAGCTATACATCTACATCTTAAAACGCTGCTAATGTATCTGTATGTCACTCAAACATGAGATCCCCACCCAGGTGGAAGTGTGCTGCAGCCCGGTTGGTGAGGAGAACCGTGTCGACTTCCTGGTCACCACATTTCTTCTTCAGCCCTGCTGTGTAGCACAGTACGGCCTTTTCATAGCTCTTCTCTTTGAAAAACGCATTTCCTTCATCTTTCAGGCTCTTTGATATTTCTGGGGAGCAATGAGACACATGAAGTCATTACAAGCTGGTGACTGGGACAGCTCAGGACAGCAGGTGTTTCCACGGATAATAAAGCCCGGTGGTCCAGCTACCTTCAGGGGTTCGGTCTTCATCATGGATGATGGCCTGTAGACAAGCTAGTTCTGGGTACTTCTTTGGGTCAATCTCTTCAGGGGCTGTTTTCATGAACATGGGTATTTTATCAAACTCCTGAATGGGACAGAAAAGAGAGGAATCACTGCGGGTGGACAGAAAATTACTTGTTTTACCAGTTAGCTTGCTAGTTTACAGCAACACTGAAGTAAACACAGCTCAGTTACGTAGAAATAACTTTCAAGCTAAAGTTGCTAACAGACAGTTTCTTACCTCTTCCCAGTTTTTTTCAGTAAAGGCATTGTTATATCTCTGGGTCTTGAATTTGTCCATGAACGCGTCCATGCCATCGTCGCTCTCATACTGCTCCTCTGTGGACGCCATTTTGGATCAAAATATTTATATTTTAAAGACGTTTTGTCGTTTATAAATGTGATGTAAACTGTGACAGATTACTGCCACCAGCCCATCAGCTGTACAGGCGTCACCTTTTCTAGAAGTTACCCAGCTCCTTGTTTACACATGTGCATGGGCGGTACAGCGTCGATTAAAATCCGTGCGGAAACACGGTACCAATATATTAGTTCCGCCACTTCCAGGACAACAGATGATGACAGATATGGAAAATAACTAAATACATTTACAAAGTACTGTAGCCTACTCACATGCAATTTAAATGTCGGTTTTACTCAGTATTTCCTTTGTATTTTATTTACCAAGGTATCATTGTAATGATTGTGTAATATACATATAATAATATATTGTGTAATATACACAATATATTATTATATATGATGAATTGTCATAAACAAAACTACACACAGGATATAATGAGTCAACATTAACAATGCATTCCTGCTTTTAGGTAACAATAATGATATTTTAAATAAATTATGTCCCTTAAACATGGCAATTTGCATAATGAGATGTTTGCAAGACTTGTACTTGTAATGTAGTGCGTTTCATCTGGTGGTTTTGGCACTTGTGCTTGAGATCTTATTACTTCTTCCACCTTTGTCAGTGCTACTTGATTGTCTTCAATGGTGTGCTATATGCTTTTACTACATTTAAGAGGGAAATATTGTAAAGGTTAAGATTTTATTCACAAGTCAGTTAAAGTCAATATGATGCATTGTTACCTTAAATGAAATGGACTGTTACCAGTAACAATACAATGTTGCTTCCCACCACTAGAAATGCTCATTTGTTTTTTGACTTTCATTTCATGGTTTTGATTACAATAAAGCTTTGTTCAACCAACTGTAACTGATATTAATAAGAAGGATATTTATAATAACTGCGTGACACTGTATACCGTGTGGCTGTGGAACTGTAATATGTTTTTGAGATGGTTATTGTACCATGTAAATTTCATTATGCTGCAACCCTACTTAAAACACAACAGCAAATGGTCATTGTTTCTGTTCATCTCTGTTGGCTCATGTTTTTATTTGCATGGGAACATGAAAGGCTGTAACAGAGAAAATTGTGACATTCCTGCGTTTTACATCATGTACACCAAATGCAATTGAATATTCTCAGGTCCATCATCGAGCGTTTGTTGTGACAGTAAGTTTTTGCCATATCAACAACTGAAAATATACTTTCAGTCCTCTTATTGGCATGAAAGAAAACGTATACAAACATTCAAAGTTTTTAACTTTGACCTCACTTAACCATCACCTCACTTACATTTTGCTTGTTACAAAGTACCCACAACCATAAAACATATATTTCCACATTCAGAGGTGTTACTCATACAGTTTCCACTCGTCCCAGAAGATCGAACAGTCCATCTCTACTGAGAAACATCGTCTCACCTGTCTGCTGACAGATTACCTCAAACCTGGGGGTTTCCTCTAGAGCTCCCTGTCCTGCTACAATAACATATGGGTAGCCGAGTTTGCTGGCATCCTTAAGCCTCTTTCCAATGGTCATCTGTGTACGGTCATCAAGAACCACCTCACCTCTCAAACCAGGCAGAGTCTCTCCCAAAGTGTGTACCAGTTCCTCAGCTAAGACTGCTGCCTTGTCCACCTTACTGCCTTTCTTTGGGGGTAAAACACACACCTGGTAAGGTGCTATAAGGCCCGGCCAGCGGATCTCCTCTTCTGTCGACATCACCTCAATGGCTGCAGCGAGAATACGGGTTACACCAAGACCATAGCAGCCCATCTCTGCAATACTAGGCTTGTTCTGGGAATTGCTGAAGGTGGCATTGAATATTTGAGAGTACTTTTTACCCAGGTAAAAGGTGTGTCCGACCTCTATACCCTTTGACTCCTCCAGTGTGCCAGTGTGGCACTGTGGGCAGTCAGTTCTGTCTGATGACATGGTCTCTGTGTTAGCAGAGAAGGAGCAGTTCCCACAGACCAAAATCCGGTCCTCCCCGATGTCTGCCGGCAGCTGGAACTCGTGGGAGAGTTTACCGCCAATGTTACCTGTGTCCGCCTGCACCTGAACGCATCGCAAACCCAGCCGGGCGAAGAGCCTGGTGTATGCCTGACACACTGATTCGTAGGTCTGGTAAGCTGCTTCTTCACTCACATCAAACGAGTACATGTCCTTCATGTAGAACTCCCTCCCTCGTAGCAGACCGAACCTCGGCTTCGGTTCGTCTCTGAATTTGCGAGTGATCTGTTGTTAAATAAAATAAATCATAAGAATTGCACCTCATTACACCAAATGCACTTGTGTTAACAGGGTAAAAGCTACCTGATACAGAAGCAGAGGGAACAGTCTGTGGGAAAGAGTCGTCTGGTGGGCGACCAGAGTCGTCACCGCCTCCTCATGTGTGGGAGCCAAGCAGTAGTCTCCTCCGTGGCGGTCCTGCAGGCGGAGGAGCTCTTTACCCATCAAGTCCCAGCGCTCACTGTTTTTCCAGAGTTCAGCTGAGCACAAACTGGGCATGTCCAGCTTCTGCCCACCGATTCCCTGCATCTCTTGGTCGATTACTCTCATCTGATGATTTAAGACACCAGTTATTACGATTTTTAGGATCAAAATGCGAAAGCTCTTCATATGAACCATTAAAAAATTTTAATTCCTCAGGACTCTAAAATGATTTAATAAGTCAATCTGAAAAGGAAATATTTCTTTATCAGTTGGCTTTGTTTTAAGGGTGACAATCGAGAAAAACTGGGGACTTTTCGCTGTACTATGAAGAAAGCAAATTAACCTTATGCATACGCGTCATTTTTATTTGGATCATTTTTAGCTTCCTAAAGTGGTTTGCTAGTCTTTTAAATAAAAAAAATAATAAAAAATTGAATTTGAAAATTTCAAAACCAAAAAGCACAGCTAGATTCACCACGCTTACTTGACATAATACTTCCTTAAAAACTCGTCTTACCAGCTTCTCCATGGAGCGGACGGTGGCAGGAAGGTAATAGTAACAACCCGGGTTAGATGGATGGATGAGCCCGGCCTTCTGCATGAGCCTCTGGCTCTTACAAGTCATCTCTCCTTTCAGCTGGGGGTCCTGCTGCATATCACGCAGGTTTGACGGCTGGTACAGGCGGGAAACCAGGAGTGTGGGTCTGACATGTCTGGAGCTGGTGGAGGCAGGGACAGCGGTAGGCTCAGCACACCCTGAATGGCTCCTCCTGGGAAGCACTGAGGTTCTGTGAAGTCGCTGGAGGACTCTCGGCCAAATCTGACTCATTATGGGCTCCATGGTGTTTCCAGACCTACCAGATCAGACATATCAGTAGGAGCGGAAACAAGTAGTCAGTTGATAGAAATGTAATTTCCAGTAATTTGTTTTTTTAAAGTCATTTTATCATTGCCATCTATTAATTTTATAATTGACTCATTTTTTTTCTGTCTAAAGGTCAAACATTTTCTGGTTTGAGCTTCTCAGTAGTGAGCAGGTCATAAATAAAGTGTGCTGGTATGTTGGAATCATCTCTATTTTCTGACATTTGACAAAATAAACAATAAATCAACAAAACAGGGAAGCACTGTCCTTCTACTGTCCTTCATTTCACAGGGAAACGTGTTACTGTTGACACTCTTTGCATGAGTACTTTTTTGCTGATAATACTAATGCACTTTACCCTGAGTAGGATTTTTATGCTTTTACTGATAACGTAGGTCTGTTATACTGAAGAACTACAACTTTAACACTAGTAGCCAAATTAATCTGAGTATTTTTTCCATCACAAATATATACATGAAATAACTAATAAATTATAGGAGGATAAAGGATAATTGTTGCACACAAGAAGTAAACTGGTCTCCAAGGTCGTCACAACTCAGGTAGCTGCTTCATTTATAGACAGATAATAATAATAACAACAGATTTAGCTCTTACAATAACGTTGATCTACATGTGTACAACATGAATTCAGATTACTCTGTGGATGAAATGCAGAAGCCACTGACAGATGTCCTGAGTGTCCACATCAGTGACAGTTCAGAGATGAATGTTAGCAAATCCTGCCCTGATCTTCAGTTTAGCAGTTGAGCTAGCAAAGGTTAGCTTCCTCAGTTAGCACACAACGACGTTTATCACGAACTCACAACTGCAACACAAAACTTACCTTGGGACCGACAACTACTGCTGTAGATAACCAGAATAAATGAGCCAGAGTTTTATTTCTGTCAAGTTGACAAGCTGAAACAGTGAAGGTGCCTCCACCATGCTGGATGTCTTCCTCAGCGACAGACCTGGAGCTCATCGCTTCAGCGACACATCGCCACCTGCAGGCCTGGAGGAGTAACGACGCACAGGCAGAGAGGGGGACCACAGTCCTCTGATGGTCCTGCTGAAGGCTCAGTGAGACAGAATCACACCAACAAACAGAACATTATTATTTGGTTGTATTGTTTGTCTGTAAGCCTTTTAATGCTGTCTGTTTAACTGTATAAGTTGTGAGTTGTTATGATATAGCCTACTGTATGTTTTTATTTGTTCTCACAGCACAGCATGACAGTCACGTTCATGCTGAGCAGATGGAGCCACACATAGATTTTAATTATATTATTAAGTCTGAGGCAAACATGGCCTCCTCCAGGCAAATCTATCAAAAACGTTACTACATTTGAGCTTTTGAAGGTATCAACTACAAATCAAATCATTTTGCTGTGTTTAGATTATATATAAAAGTTATATATTCAAATTCCCTAAAAAAAGAGTATTATATTATATTATATTATATTATATTATATTATATTATATTATATTATTATACATTATACTATAAGGGTTAGAATGTGTAGACTCACTGTAAACCATGTGATCGCTGTCTCTGTCCACCAGATCCGGAAAAATGTAAATTTAAATAGCTTTATTGTCATGAATTAAAACATATTGATGCAAAAGCACTTTAGGCCTTATACAGTCTCACATGTGTTCTATAGTATTTATACTATCTCCTTTGCAGCAGCATATCAATAATATTTTTATATTAATTAAATTATATTAATGATATTAACTTTTATGTTTAAAAGTTGCATTATATCAACAATCAAAATGATGTATTCTCTAAGCAGCATTTGAAGCCAGATTTAGTTTTTACATTGTGCTGTTTTGTAAAAGTTGGATTTGGACTTTATTGCGCTGAAAACAGGAAACATTTACTGTGAAAGGGGAAGACAGATGTCCTGTAAACACATTTAATGAGTCATTTGCTGCTGGTGTTACTTCATTTCCTCACAGAGTCATGCTATGGATTTAAAAAACAGTTACATAACATTTTCTACTAATCAATTCATTCACTTATCCTTTTTGTTGCACATTTTTATTAATGAAGCTTTTTCTTTCAATTTCCTCTTGATTTAGGTATTGTTTTTAAGTTGCAGTCAGCAAAAGGTAACCTCATCCCCCAAACTGAAAACCAGACTGTAACTCTTATTTGATAGAGGAGCCCAGTCTTGTGTGTACAATCTCAGGTTATAATGTTTTTGTTTAATGATGTTAATAGCTGTTCAAAGCATCAGTAACACAGCCTGAAGCTTTTTATTATGATCAGAATGAGAGGCAGACAAATGGTTTCTCTTTGGATGTACATGTGAGCTCTGTATATCTGTAATGTATCTACAGAGAAATATGGATACTGTTGCAATAAGAATACAGCAAACAATTTTAACAAGTAAGTAGGTACAGCTCAATGCAGTAATTTAGCAATACAATATTGTACTTTTACAGTAATGTTGTGGCTGGGTTAACATGAAAACACAGTACATTTCTGTAATATTACTGTAAATTGTTGTTAATTTACAATAATTAAAGATGATTGCAACAGCATCATATTGTAATTTACAACAAAATACTGTATTTTCACCGTAAAAATTAGGTTTAGTAACATTACTGTGATATAACACACACGTTGCATACACATTGTGTAAAATTTAATAATAATTGCAGTAACTTTAAAGTAGCATACAGTAATTAATTTACAGTAACATACATGAAAATCACAGTAATGTATTGCTTATACAGCCACCAGACACAATTTTACTTCAAAAATACACTTATCATCTATCAATTATCATCTTTATTTATTGTTAATCGCACAAATGTACAGTGAGAGGTCAGAAATGTACTGTGTTTTCATGGTAACCCAACCATAACACTTATATGACAGTAAATAATTACTGTATCCTGCTATGAATTTACTACAATTTGTAGCCATTAATGTTCCGTGAAATTAAATTATTTTTTACAGTGTATGTACATAACTTTTGTGTTCTGATGCACTACGGTTAATATGTTAAAAAGTTTCATCTAGAAGTGGATATTAAATATATGATTGTGGAAAACACTTTCAGTAAAGGAAGCACATAAAAACCCAACAGAAGAGAAAAACAGGAGAATAAGTAAAGAAAAGTGATTTTATTACTACCAAACACAAATGACACTTTCCACCAGTCAGTACATGATGAAATATTTTATACACTGTTTTGGTGCAGCTGATGAGTTTTTATGAACTCACTGAACTATCACAGGAAGTCTTTTCCTTTTGTTGACATGATGACTGTATCTTCAGTCTGTGTTAATGCACTTTCTCTGGCTTTATAGCATTTTATGTGAGCAATTTGGAACCATTATTCCCTCAGTCAGTCAATGACAGACAGGCAGCTGATGGTCATCTCACAAGACAAACACAGCTGAGCTCAGAGTGTCTCTGTGGCTCTTCTCTCTCAGGTGGACGCTGAGGACATCTTTCAGTCACACACACACACACACAGATGTATTCCCCCGCCAATTAGGTTTGCGTCTGTTTTGTCCTTTTATCTCGTCGTTCTTGTTGTAAGATTTGGTTTTCAGAGAAATGGACGACTGAATGTCTCCTTGAGATACGAACAATCCCATTAGGAGACCTCTTATCTGCAAGCATTACATTTGCCTGTTCGGCTGAATACTGAAGGTAGAGTTGACATTTTTACTGTTGCAAAGACGTAGTTCAAGGTTTCAGGAAATCTGATCTTTTCTTAACCCCAGCCAAGTGGTTTTTGTAACTAAACCTAACCAGACCCGAATAAAAAAAATAAAAAAAAACACCGGCAGAGTGCCCTCTTGGATACCTGATAAAATGCCCTCTAGGGTGCTCTTCTAGTTCATTTTAAATGCATCACAACTTTCTGCGTGCTGGTGCCCCAATGCATGAAGCCGGGGCCCTTTGTTATATGCCCCATTTTTCTCTATTAGGTTCACCCAGTTGTAGCCTGCATTTTAATTTACTTTCTTGACACATTATGTAAAACAGGAATAAACGTGCAGATGAATGTTTTTCTTCATTTAAATCACAGCAGCAACAAATCGCAATAACCTGATCTGTTTAAAAAAAAGTTAAAAGTGCTGATGTTTGAAGTGCTTAACAAACTCAAATAAATCAAAGTCAAAACATTTAAACGTAGTTTCCCCCGTCTTACTTCTGGAAACATTTCTGGATTTGCTTTGTTTTTTGTTGTTTTTATCGGACCTGCTGAATATCAGGCGCACCAATGCAACCAATGAAAAGGTTTAGTTGCACTTTACAGATATCTGGCTATACGTGCGACCAAATTGCACCCCAGAGCCCCGGTTAGGGTAGAAACAAATGCCAATAGTATTTTTGTTGAGGTTTTCTTGCACGCGGAACAGAATTGGAGTTTCAATTTGGCTCCGTGTAGCGTCCAAATCATCACTCTGTGTGCGGTAGCATCAAGGTTTTCTGAACAGGGTAAAGTGGTCCACAGTTGTCACAGTGATGTTTACTTTAGGATAGATTTTTCTCTATCCACACATTGATGGAATAAATCCTTCACATGTGACATTAACTGACTTAAAAGTAGTCCCCAACTACAATCACTGAGCTTCAAATCTTCACAATACACCTTCATTTGAATTCTCACATTCAGTCGTGACATTATGTCCTGATACTCTAATGGAAAACATGTAGGAGCTTTGTAATTCGATCAAAACTAACAGCTTCCCACCATGATGGGAGGAACCTTATCTGCTTCACTGCAGCTGCTGCTCAGTTTTGCTGGAACCAAATATCTGTCACGCCACTGAAGAAACTACATAAATACCGTTCTCCTTTGAATTCAAATACCAGTGATGTGGCTCAACATTTAGCATCAGTGAACAGAGTCAGATCAGTTAGACATTAATCTAAGGGGATAAACATAGCATGTGTTTTTAGGTTCTGAGTCCTACTGGCAGATGACCTTACTCACCTGTTGTTTAGGGTTATTTAAGGTAATGTAAGGTCATCGTAATCTAGGTAATCTTCTGCACCTCTCTTGGCCTCTGAGTCAGTAATCAGGGCAGTGAATCTAAAGGTTCATTATGACGAAAGGAGTCATAGCGCTGATTGCAGCCATCAATGGACACAGCTCAACAGCTAAAGTCACCAGGGTTCAATTGTATTAATACATACAGCAAAGTGTAGAGTGCAGAAGAAATACCAGAGAATTGTGTTTCAACTTTAAGGAGAAGGAGAAGTACGAGTCTGGACAGCTTCATAATGGTGACAACAGTGTTGTAAAAAGAGTCATACTTCGAGTAAAAGTAAAGATATTGTGTTAAAATGTATTATTTTTGTCAAAGAGAAAGTCAACCATATCAATAGTACTTGAGTAAAAGTCTTAAAGTATCTGATACTAAATGTATTTAAGTATCAACGCAAATATTCTGGTAAAAAATGTAGTTAAGTATCAAAAGTACAAGTAAAAGTAAGTTATACATATATTTACACATATATACTGAATACTATAGGTCGATCTATCATCAGATTACCAGAATATTTTTTCTGATGATAAGAATCAGTGTCTTTTTTTTATTGCTGATGAAATAAATAAAATCAAAATTAGCTACTGAGTATCAGAACATTGTTTCTTTCCTCAAATTTGTGTAGGAAAGTCTCCTGTTCACGCTGCTGTTCGTGGTGTAAGTGCATCCTCATCAATGGAAATCAGTCAGACCTGCATCATTTGATCACAGCGTTATCAGCCCTGTCAATCATTTGTGGGGGAAGTCAGTAGTTAACCTCCTGTCTGAAGTGTGTGCGTTCTTCATCAGAAGTCTTACGACGTAGATATGTTGGACTTCAGTGTGTTTCTCCATGCATCTCCCATAGACTTCAATACAGCTGACACCACAGTCTGGCACCAAAGCGAGATTCGGTGACATAATGACCCTTCCTTCTTTTTTATGTTCCTTGGCCGCCACAAGGAACTTAATTTTGTTGCTCCTGTGGATAGAAGCGGTATGAGCACCACCACCTCCTGTCTAACGATCTTGATCTGCTCGTGTGGGCATTTGTTTAGAAGCGAGTGGAAGAAAGAAGCAGCTTATGAAAAAATAAACTTTAAAGAAAGAGAAATACCATTTTTCCTAGTCTCATTTGCATTTATAGGTCATATAGTGGAGTCAGAATTAAATTAAGACGTTTCAAAAACTGTTGAAAGTTCCCTGTAGCACATTTAACGACAAAAAGGCTTCCAATGAAGGAGTCACACTTTTGTCCCTTCTACTTTTATAACCATAACATATGTCTTCGGTTTCTGCTACCACAGGGACAACAACACCACAGCCTGTCCAGCCAAACATAATATAACTTCATTGACATCCTAAGTGGGAATCTCCACCTTTAAAGATCGAAGTGAAATGTCACGCTGAGTGTCTCATCTCACCATAAGCAGCACTGTAATGACCTGCATGATGGACTGTCAACATTGACTCTTGTCCTCTCGGACGGCCCAACGAGGCCATCAGAGTGTTGTAAACACACAAAACATCTGCTTGACTGCAGGGGGGATCACTTTGCATCACTAAATTAGCCATGCGGTGTGGTGAAGGTCGGTGCAATCACACAATCACAGAGGCTGAGGAGGAGGATCTAATGTGATTGTCAGGTCAGGGTTGTAAAAGTCTTAACGGCCGTCACTCTCTCCTTTAGACGTCCAAAGATGGTGAAGGTGGAGAAGACTGGAAACATAAAATGACTTGATTGTCATGACGGATTGAGAGAGGACTCTGTGTGTGTGTGTGTGTGTGTGTGTGTGTGTGTGTGTGTGTGTGTGGTCATGTCTGTGATTGGCTAAGGAGCTGGTCAGAGGGAGGAGGTGGAGAGATACTCAGCACTGATGAACTGAAAGGTGGACGGTATATAACACAGGGAGATGGTGCAGCCTCCGAAAGACTTGACTCAAGACAGAAGACTCGAGACAAACAGACCAACCGGACTGAGCAGATCGTTCCAGAACGAACCAGGTCAACAGAGTTAAACCTCCCTACACACAGTCGGACGTCCAGCATGCGTGCTCTGGTGGTGTTGCCTCTGCTCCTGTGTGCAGTGGTGCAGGTGGAGCAGGTGAGGGCGGAGGTGAAGGCGGTGAAGCTGTGCGGTCGAGAGTTCCTGAGGGCCGTCGTCTACACCTGCGGAGGCTCCCGCTGGAGGAGGCTCCTCACTGAGACGGACATGGAAGGAGAGGGTGAGACAGCTTCTCTTTTAATCTTAGAAACAGCAGACATGATGTTTCCTTTGGTTCAGGATTTACCGATCATTAGATGAGTGTATGCAAGACAGAAAAAGGAAGAATAACACAGAGGGAATTTTAGTCCTAAAGGTGCACTCTGTAGTTTTGGAGAATACATTTTAATCAGAAGAAAAAGATCTTCATTGGCTGATTTTTTTTATGCCTAAACAAACTAGATAAACAAAGTGACCTTAAAGGACAACACTTACTGTTTTACCTTGTTTACATGTGGCGGACCCTGCCACCTTTCTAGCTTTAAACAGCGTTCTGTGACCTTATTTTCCCCTGAGAACAGCTTGTTTATTCAGTTATGGGGAAAAAAACATTTCTGAGTTTGTATTATCACCTCATTAATATTGTAAATACTAAAATTCTGGGTTTGGATTTCTTCTCCATAACTACATAGTGCTCCTTTAAAGAATAGGTTTACAATTTTTTAAGTCTCTCTTAAAACAACAGTCAGGAAGAAAATCTCCTTGAGATTGGGCTTCACTTGTCTTACAGATGAAATAAGACTGTATAGCAGTAGAGCACACATACAGGTACCTAACTACACCTGCCGACTGGACAAAAAACATTAAACTGAACAAAATACAAATAGATAAACATGCAAATTAAGTCAGTCAGTAACTGGTGTCCATCTCCTTTTAAAAATAGGACTTTTAGTTATCGGCAATCGTGTTCCATCATGTAAACATGTCTGACATTTTTTAACCGTTGAACAATTAAGAATTTGTAATTATCAACAAAATATGTAATATGTGATTGTTCTGTGGTGAACAGGTTGTCAGGTTGATACTTTAAATATTTCCTTCTCTAAATATGTCTCCATTTCTTCTTTTTTTTCAAAAATGGCAGAACAATGTTAAAAAATCGATGATCAAAATAGTGTGCAGTTAATCTTCTTTCAACCGACTGAGGATAATCGACTAATAGCTGCGGCTCTAGACGACACTGAGATATTGTGGGATGTCCGGGCTGTATTTTGCAGTGAATCCTGCAGCTTGCATCCATCTTTTGAGGACATTTAATCTTTTCTGTGACCCTTTGTCTACTAAAGCTGACCTTTATAAGATCCCATCTTATTTATAATATCTAACTTAAACAGTTTGTATACGTTACTTTCACTGACTTAGGCAGCAAAATGTGGACCCACTGAATTGCTTAGTATTTCTGCCAAAGTGCAGAGTCTAAAACTTTTACCGTATGAGAGATTTTCCTTCAGCGATCTGAAACACAAAACACTTACCAAAATAAAATGGGATTTATATTTCTGAAAGCCAGCACATGTAGCTTTCCTCTGCTGTGTCCTCTGTGTTTTATTTATCTAAGGCACTTCTCCATTCAAACAAGCCGCTGTGACACTGCTGTGTGCTGCATGTACTGTGCATTATATACTATGAATTCAGTGTGGTGGGTGTGCAGGCAGACAGGTGGCCTCGCTCAGAGACGTGGTCTGCTGCTCTACCTTGTTACGCTGTAGGAGCCAACATATCATGATTAAAAGCTGCAGCAGGCTGCTCCCCCGGGCGGGCAGCCTCTCTCTCTGACTGTCTGTCACACACAAACAAACCCAGTTAGCCTATCGGTCGTGCCGATTAGAAAGAGTAAAGTGACACTATAGAAGACAAATAGCACTGAGGTAATCTGTTCAGTCATTTAGAGTTTCCTTATTTAATGGAAACAGAGACCTTAATTACTCAAGACTTTGCTCATCTATTACCATGTTTGAAAGAACTGAGAAGAAGAAGTCGATTAAACTAAATCAGGACAATGTTGAAAGTTCTCCATGTCAGAGTGCTTCCTAACATCAGCCGTGTCTTGTGGCTCCAGGTTTGCCCACAGGGGAGCAGAGCAGCCTGGAGAGCCTGAGCAGCAGCAGCCTGGGCTCCCAGCTGAGCAGACGGGACATGAACAACATACTGACCACCGTGTGCTGCCAGGTGGGCTGCAGGAAGAGCGACCTCACCTTCCTCTGCTGAGGCCGACCCCTCTCTGCTTCTTCAAAATGACTCTGCTCTCTCCTCTGCTGCCTTCGCTGAAACCAAATCGGAATCAAAACACTGATGTTTAAAAACAACATGATCGCTGTATTGTTTGTATAATAATGCTCATACCCACTACTGCTATTTTTCCAATTTCTTTTTCATATTTTTTGTTGTTACTTTGAACTTGTGAGATTTTGTAGATGTGAATGTGAACCACCTGAGCATCTGTGAACATGTGTAGCGGGAAGATGTGTGCGACCATAAAAATATACTTCATTAAAATATAAGTGAACCTATGATGCACTCAGGGCTGTTTTTCCAAGGTGCTCGTGTCCTGTATGCACACATGTATCCACAGAGTCACCGGTTTGTAAAATTTCCATCTCTGCTTTGATGTATTGACAGGAAGCTGTCGCTATTTTTGTCAAATAAATGTTCTTGCACAGGGCTTACATTCTGTGAGTTGTGGGATCTTTGTGCAGTCCATGGCCATCATAACATCAGTGTGAGAAAAAAGACTAAAATCAGCAAACCTCAGCCAAACCAACATCCCCGGTTCACCTCTGGCTGGGGACTGGTTATTAGTCATTCACACTCTCCTTCTTCTGTTTCTCCACCCATCACCTGCAATCTCTCCACCGTCGACTGTCCAAAAAAGGCATAAAATACACGTCTAAAATAATTAAAACAAGACTTAAAGTCTACAGCAATGCTGGCAGTTAACATTCCTGGAAACCACTCATACGTTCACATGATTGTGTGGCGACATAAAACAGATATTCTTGACAGCAAGTCTGAATCTTTTCCTAGTGTAACCCTAACAAAGTATTTTTTGTGCCTAAACCTAACCAGAGCATAAGCACAGTGTTGTCACAGCATTAAACTGACATTTTAACCTAAAGAAATGTAAAGCTGCGACATAAACGGATGTAAAGCTCCTCTGTGAGGCAGTATTTTGGCGCAGATTTGAGACAACGCTAGCGTCATGATCAAAAGATGACGGACTCTTCTGCCCACTGGCTGCCGCTCTGTTTGAGAACTGAATTTCTGTCATTTAAAGGGGCACTACGTAGTTTTGAAGATAAAACTCTTTTTATGAGGTAATAACACAAACTCAGAAATGTTTTTTTTTCTTCCATAACTGAATAAACAAGCTGATCTCACAGGAAACCCCAGAACACTGTTTGAAGCTAGAAAGGTGGCAGGGTCCGCCACATATAAACAAAGTGAAACAGTATGTGTTGTCCTTTAAGGTCAGTTTGTTTATTTAAATTATTCAGTCATAAAAACAAAGAGAATTTATTTATTCAGTTTGTTAAGGCAAAATCAGTCAATGAAGATCTTTCTCTTCTGATTAACATTTCTTCCCCTAAACTACGTAGTGCACCTTTAACTTTTGTCTCTTATGCTACAACTTGGACTGTCAAGTTGTTTTATGAGATGGTGTCTGCAGGCTACAACTTACCCTGCAATCCAGACGAATTGTGGATCACTCAGCCTTCCTACCTGCCAGGGAGTTCCCTCTCCTGCTAGCTCCAGGATCCCCAGGATTGTTTCACAACGTCACTTCAGCGTCCTGAGTGAACCTCGTGTTCGTTGGGAGATCTCCAGAGTTGTTGTTATACAGTCAATGAAGCATGAATATTTTTGTGAAGTTTGACATGCTGGTGGTGCTGAAGGACGAGTCAGGGGATCGCCAACGTCAGACGGATTCATCCCCTGGGGACCATGAATGTGTGTATCAAATTTCACCACGATCCAAACATTAGTTAAAATATTCAGTTCAGAAGGACTTTTTTCCAGGAGAAAGACTAAATGATGCACAATCACATACAAAAAGAAAAGTGCGAACACAGACATCCAGTTATAACTTTTATTGGTTTTGGAAAGAAGCAAACTAAGTTTCTCAGTTCATCTTAGCGTTGTTATGTACTGTACAAACAGCTTGCACATGTGTTTGAGGTTAACGGTACAGAACCAAAAAGCATTCTGGCGTATAGCACACATAACCACACTCCCT
This sequence comes from Pagrus pagrus, assembly GCF_965226575.1. Lineage (NCBI taxonomy): Eukaryota > Metazoa > Chordata > Actinopteri > Spariformes > Sparidae > Pagrus > Pagrus pagrus. The sequence goes on from NC_140190.1 coordinate 22,128,698, forward strand.
GCTCTCTTCTCAACATTAATACAGATAACTGACAGTCAGCACAACACGCCAGTTCAGTACTATCTACCATCAAAGATGCCCCCACCTGACACTGCATGCTCTGCATGCAATAATGAATTACTGCAGGACATTTTTACAACAGAGGTGAACATCTGGAAAATACAATGTTTGTTTGATTTTTTTTAACAGACTGGTTGAATTTTACAGTGTTACATGACCTTTAAGCTAAACATGTAACCTGTAGTGTAGTGGTACTTTAAAACAAATGCAAGATGGTGGATGTGTATGGTGGGCCTCTGTAGATAACGCTGTAGTGACTGTTGCGCTGACAGCTTCAGAATTCACTCAGAAGGTTACAGCTTCCTGTCAGCCATGTTGACCTATCCAGTTGACAGTGAAGGACCGACATGACTGAAAGGAAAATGTTCCCAAGCTAATGTGAGAGCTAAATGTCACCAATCATCATCACCTTGTAGACAGAGTCTGCACAGGAATAATCAGTAAATCTTGTAAAAAAAGAAGATTATTTTAACTGCACAGCTCGAATCTGATCGTTTTATGAGCCAAATAATCGGTTAATATGTCCGATATCGAGTATTCTATCAATTTATCAGAGTACTGACATGTCTCTAATAGTCCTCTTGTGGTACTGCAGCTCTGAAAGGACCATGATTGGTTGCATTTAGCAGAATGCCGACATACAATACAGTACAGAGATCTTCGGCTACACTTCACACACACTTTGTTCTTTATGTTGAGCGTCAGAGCATTCAGGAAGTTCAACATCATCAGCACAGTGTTTTTTTTTTTTACACATTAAACAATATAATATTTTTTCACTTTTATCCGTTTTAAAAATATTCAGCTTATTCTCCTTAACAGAGGACTGACCGTCCGGGGAACACACACATAAAATACAAAAGAAAAACAAAAAGCATTTTGGTCAACTTAACCTTGCTCCACAACCTCATACAACTCATGTCATCTCACAGAGACCATTACGATTATGCAAAATAAAGCCATGGATTCAAGCGTTGGCTGGATGATCGGGGGTGTGCTCATGATACAGTCAGGGAGTTCAGGTACCACTGAGGTGAATGGAAACAGGTAAGAAAACAGGTCGGACTCGTGGTCGAGGTCGAGGAATATCTGAATCGGTAGATGTGGGAACTGAAATGACTACTAGAGTGAGTTATTTCTGTTTCATGAGGTTTGAACAATAACAAAAAACCAGCTGGTCCCAGTAAACAAACCTGTTCCAGTAGTTGAACCACAGTCACCAAACTTGATCACTGCTGCTGAGGAAAACTGATTGCTTTCGTTGTCTTCATCTTGATCTTATTTAAAGGAAAAAGTTTAACAATTTGGGAAGTGGGCAAACTCACTTTCTGGAAGAGAATTAGATGAGAAGAGTGATTCACTGTCACGTCTGTTAAATGTTCAGATGGAGCCACAGGACGGTTAGCTTAGCTTAAACAAGATCTAAGAATCTGTAGGCTAGCAGCTCTGTGAGGCTGTTAATGCTAACCTCCTTACAATGACAGATTTTCTGCGGCAGTCCAAAGGATTTGACTTCATGCACGTTCTCGAGGGCCTCTCTCTGCTCCGCTAACAGAGAACATTATTAGCTAACGTTAGTTTAGAAATGGATACCACTAATGTAAACTAACGACCGGCTTCCAGCACAACGCAGAAGTTCCACAGAGCCCATTATAACACAAAGTACAGCCGGGGCCGACGGGAATGTTATTAGTTTTACAGGTAGTCGTAGATTAATAAGTTTTAACCTGCCCAACAGGAAATCTTAAGGAATTTTTATTGTTATTAAAATTCATCCTCTGGAGATCACGAATGTCTGTACAAAATTTCAGTCTAAACCAATTTCATCACTGACCAATTTAAAAAATAGTCATTTAACTCGAGACAACAGACGTCTTTTTGTTTAACATTCACTGAAACCTTTCACAGCCACTGTAAAGTGCATATTAGCTAACTAACTCTTCTTTTGCATAACTTCAGCTGTCAATACGTCCAGACTGTCAATACGGCCATGATGATGTTGAAAGTGATGTTACTTAATATCTTTAAAATAAGATTTTCTTCACTTGCTTTAAATTGACAAACATATGTGTAATTCATGGCACAATTCAAACAGGTTCAACAATGTATTTGTCTCTTCCTGTTGACTACTGTACAGTTTTTTTCTGGAATAAGGTCCCATGGGGAACAAGGGAAGAGACATCTCTTTTGATATTCACAGAGCCAAGCTGCTCACATGCCTAAATATCCGCCTGCCTCTACATCTCAGAAAATTAACATGTTTTCATTTCTGACGCGTATCCACATTTTTTTCACATCGATTTAAGCGATGATTCGTGAACTTTAAGAGGCGCTTGTGAGCAGATTTTCTACCTTCGGACGGAGCCAGTCTCCATCCTGTTTCCAGTCTTAATGCTAAGCTAAGCCTCTCCTGCTGCGTCCTCATGTTGAACAGACAGATGTCCATCATCTCCTCCAACTCTTGAACAAAGAATGTGAGTGCACCGATTTCCCAAAATGTCAAACTAACTCTTCAGAACGTGGACTTTGCCCATGGTATAACTAACTCTACATTAACACTGCTTTCACAAAGCATAACACAGCATCCAGGAAGATATTTATCTTTTTCTTTAAATTACCCCCCCGCCCATATATAGCTCAAATCTTCTGTTGCACTTGAGTTAAAAAATTATATCTGAAATAAATTCAAAAATTATACCTTATACTGTACACAGGTTACCCAACTACACAGATAACAAAAAAAGAGAGAGAATTCAAATATTTATACCTTTAAGGGTTCTGAGTCGTGTGATACCATTCAAATTCTATTCATATACAGAATCACATGTTTTATACAACAAATCATCGTCATCAATAAATAAAAATAGAATGCTGTCATGTACTCTGGAGTCTATCACTGCTGTCCTGGGAACAGAAAGGCTATCTGACAATACGAGGAAAACACCAAACGCCCTTTAAGATATATATTACTGATTTAAAATGACACTTTGTACACTTGTTTTGTTCTGACGGGAAAACATAGTTTCTTATTTTGCAACCAGTACATTGATTTATCATTGCAGCTGCCTAACTGGCTAAAAAGAAAACCTCTCCATGTCGGCATATTCCAGAGAAATAAAATAACAGTTTGACTGATCAGTGCATTTATATTAAAAAGGATGTAATCCAAAGTCACGTGACCCTGTAGTACCAGTAGGTGATGCATGAAAATCTAGTTTTTGTTTGTAGTTGCTTGATTCTGTGTTTCATTTGATTGCAAACAAGCATCGTTTGTAACAACATACGCGTCAGAATGCATCTGTAAATGCATTTACTTGCTGGCTAATGGCTGCCGTCAGTGCACGACAGTGAGGACAGCTGTCTCAGGCTCTGAGCTCAGACTCTCATAGAAAGATTATTTATACAGCTGATTTTCTTCTATCTGCTTATGATGTATAACGTATTTTGAACTTTCCTGGGCCCCGATTCTACATTAACTAGTCTCCCTTTGGATGTGTCAGAGGTTGAGATGTGTGTCCGACCACAAAGATCCTATTTATGGGTATTTTTTCACAGCCAAATCTTTCCGGACAACAAACTGCGTGTCGTCCAGAAAATTAAAATCTGTCCGAAAAAACGCTTTCTGACCGCGTCTTCGGTCAGGCAGCTGCAGTGACACTTTAAAAAAACACCACCACACATTGACCAGAGGAGGATGGAGACAGAGGCACAGACTTTAGAGGGAGGGAGAACCCAGGTGTCTAACTGCCGCAATACAGATGTCATGAAATGAATACAAATACGATAAGTACATGACCTAAAACAGCTCCACGATGCTATATGCAAGTTATACAATACTGCTGGGTAGGCTGCGGACCTGTCGTGTGGGTTCAGAAAAGGTTAGTGAAAAGTCTGTCTGGTGTCGGTTTGTCCTCTGTCCTCGATGTCGACCTCAGTCCACTACGATTGTTTTGTTCAGCAGTGCTGTTTCAGTAGTAGTAGGTTAGTTGTCAGCCAGGTATTTTCCTGTAATGCATCAATAAATGTTACATGTAGATCTTTTATGGATATCTTTTGTAGATGTAGATATTTGTGACTTGCTGAGATTTGCAGATATTAGCCGAGAGATGTTGTGACAGAGCGGGATGTAAACATTAAAGGTGCCCTCCTCGGCTGAGCTCTAATGGTTAGCTAAGACAAGCATGTTGTTAGTAAAATGGTGAACTGACCTGCGGCAAACCTCTTCTTGACGAGAGAGAAGCGGTATCCTGGCCCAGCCAGTTCAATGTCACAGCCTGACAGCGTGCTGCCCTCACTGGTGAACTGCACCGCCAGTGGAGCTGGTTTACTGGGGCCTTCTGTTAGCTGAAAGCGAGCTAACAACGATCCCACACCTGAGGGAAGAGGGCGAATTTAGAAAGACATCTGTCAGCCACAAGGAACCATAGAGGAATAAACATTCATGATGACGTGCAGCAGGGAATCAAGGTCAAAGATTCAAATGTAAATAGCTCTGGAAAGTATTTTGAATAGAGAGCAGGAAGTTATGTTTCAGAAAAATAAAAATGCAGGTAACAGACGTTGCTATAATTAACTTTTCATTGTGGGAACCGGCTGTTGTATCAAAACCTAGTACAGGACATTAAACAGACAAAAGACAAAATACAGAATATCACATTTAAAAGTCATTCATGTCCAAATGATGCAGGACTAAACTGATCACGTTTGAGCCTCTTAAAGAAAATACATAATCTAGTTTGCCGTCTTCCTGGAGACCAGGTAAGCCCTGGAGGCTTTCTGTTTTGTAATATACGAAACAGGCCAGCAATTAAAAATCAGATGACGTCAGATGCATAAATCAAACTACGCTCTGCCAGCTGAAAATATGTCATCAGCCATATAAAGGTTTTCTTGTGACACCATTTGTAGACACCAGGGGGCAGTGTTTATTCAGGCAAAGCTGAAAACCACCGAGGGCTCCATCTTTTCCTGAGGTGCATCATGTACTACATCTTTTGTCCTGTAGCCTGCTTCGCTGCATCATTGACTCCTCGTGCAGTTTCTAGGTCAGTGTAAAAACTATCCAGCTCCAAATGTCTGCTGAAACTCTGTCGCACCTCAGGTAAGATCAGAACAATGTTCAGACTGTACAGTTTTTCTTTAACCCTAGTCTCTCCACATTCTGTACTGGTGCTGTCTGAGTGACTCTTTGTTAAAGTGTACACAAAGCTCAGAATCCAAAAGTATCAAAGTTGACCCCGAAGTTGTCATCAGATTGTTTTAAGGTTGTTTTGTTTTATGGCTGATTTTTTATAAATGTAAAACTAAAAGCAACAATCACCACAAGGCTTTAAAGAATAACATTATCACTACACGTGCATCTTACCTCCATTTTCAGATTTCTGTGAGATATCAGGAATCTTCCAGAGAATTCTTTGCTGCTCCGCGTTCCTGTCACGACAAAACATTTATATTTTCATGTATTTTTTCACAAGCAAAAACTCAACAACAAAGCTAAAATTATGCTAGCAAGATTCAGTAATATATAAGAATATAATATATATATCATAATATATAATAATATATATCTTATATAAAATAAGAGGTCAATAACATTGCATACAGGTGACAAATTAGAATTTGATGGTACATTTCTAAACATGACTTGCTGGCCAACCAGCCATGGCATCAAGATTTTCACTGAAGTAGCAAGTCGAATACTGCATGGGATGTGAGATGATCGCATATGTTCAGACTATAGTGTTATATATATATATACACAGTATATATATATATACATATATATATATATATATATATATATATATATATATATATACTGTGTATATATATAGAGAGGCTAACAGGGCATCAATCTAGAATGGTGTGCAGATAGTTTCATCTGCTTGAGTAGTTCAATGTGTGTCCACATATGAGGAGTTACACCCTCACCCTCACCCTGACACCCTGGAGCCAATCAGAATTGAGAGTGCACCCAGGCCATGGTATAAATACTGTATACTGAATGGGAGTTAACACCATAGCAGAGTTTAGGCTGTACCATGCAGCAGGAGGTAAGACAGCTTGTAATTTTGAAACCCCTCCATCGACAGGGACGAGGAACTGGACGTTGTTGAGGGCCATCGGCGATGTCATGGCCTCTCCGTTGTATTTATAGTCTATCCTCAGGTCAGTGCTGGTTGGCTCACATCTCCAGCTCACCGCTAGATTCAAAGGAACCGACTGGTGCCCGTCTGCCAAAACCTGCACAGACAGAAAATATGCAGACACACCTTATAATAATTCAAAAGCATTTCATCTATTTCATCATGTTGTTTCTACAGTTCATTAAAAAGCGTTTTGCAGATTGCAGAAACTTTAGGGGCTGCTGTTTATCTGTTGACTTTGTGATGTCTTATAACTCCAGAGAGCTGAGCTCACCTGATACTTGAGCATGTCCACGTTGTAGTATGTTGCCTGTGGCTTCTGCTCCGCCACCTTCTTTAAATGGGATATCAGGTTTGGCATGTTCACCCAGAAATCCTTGGAATCGGCCTTGTTTTGTGTGGTGGTGTCGCTGGTGGGGGAGAAAAGCACGATCATGATCCTGGTAATTTGTCAAAGCTGAGGAATTTATCATTTGTCATTGTGTGAACCTGTAGTGCAGATTGAAAGAAATGTCTGAGCAGAAAAAAATAACTTATTTTGAACTAATGAGTTGAGTTTGACAGTTTGGTCAGCATTGTAATTTTAACAATAGGGTACAAGAGGTCAGGCTTTACACTGATTTTACAACAACTCAGCAGGATTCAGGAAAAACATTTTATGACTGCAGAAATGATCCTCCATTATTCCAAAAAATAACTTTGTAATGATTCACAAATTGGTAACAGCAATCATTATTATGCTGTGAGGCAGTATTTTTACTGGCACTGAACTCTGAGTTTTTAGATTAACTTACTGAAATAATATTTGTTTTTATGGGTCCCAAGTTAATTAGTTAAAATAACACGAGGGGCAAACTTAAATAAAAAGCTGACCTCTGTTGAAGCTAGTTTGTCTGACAACTCAGATGACCTCATGATGATTCAATACACAGTCAGCACTTGTGCCTGAGATGATCTCACTCAAAGTTACTCATCTTCACTAGTCATCACTGAACAAACACCTCTTGAATGTTAGTTGAGCTATATCTCAGATTTTACATCCTTATTCCAAATGCAGAGAAACGTCCGTCATCACATCTAAAGCTCTGCCATGTTTTGTTTATGTTTTGATTTGATTTTAATCCTCTTGATGCATTGTCTTCGCCTTTTTTTATCTACCATTTAATTTCCTCCTTTGATCTTGATTAACTTTCATGCTGTTGTGTACTTTAGACACTGTATGTAGAAAACACATTAAGTTGTGTACAAAAAGTCTATCTAACATAGGTTTGCTTGATCACTATAACACACCTTAAGTGGGATTAGTAAGATTTGTTGTGAGGAAACAAGCATTATTTTGATGATGAAATATACAGTGATTATTATGAAATATACACAATGAATTGGTAACAAGAGAGTCTGATATTTTTCCTTTACAAGTATAACAAGAAGGTGACTCATTGTAATTATATGATGTAACATGTCGTTTAAGCTATTACTCACATGGTCTACGGGAAATTAATATCATTAAAACTATTTATAACGCGCAGTGAGTAAGAACATTTGATTTGGTTTCAAGTTTAGTTAAATTATAAAAACTCAAACTGGGGGTAATTTCCAAGTCGGACAATAAAGCATTCAGACTTGAACTACACATGTGAGGAGGATGCGGTAAGAGTCATGGTGTCATCTTATCTTTTCACTTCTTCACTGAGACAATGGCTCCAGTGGATGTTTATTATTATTTTGTTTACGACAGTGAGAAGGTGAGTTCACAGCAGTGTCATTACCAGCAGAGGAGCTGGGGGTTAGGCAACACATGCTCCAGTCGGCTGTAGTTGGTTATGCTGAAGGTTAGCACGGCAGGGGACGGGTTATTGGCAAAGTGCCGCGTTATTCCCGCCGGAAACGACAAAACCATCTCACCTATGATCTTCACAACACACCTGAGGAGGAAGAGGAAGACGAGGAGTGGGTTAGAGAGAGCATAAAGACTGGAGACACAGACACTTAAAATATACTGTACAGTGTGTACTTTGGTGTGGTCGCCACCCTCTCAGCTTTCAATCAATCACAGTCTCTGTGCATCAAGAGGCTAGCAAGCTCAACAACTGCTAACAGAACTATGTAGTTAGCACCTTTTAGCTAGAGCAATGCCAAAATAATGCTGACTTAACTACAGCTGTAGCTGTAAGTACACACATTGCACAGACACTGAAACTATTTATTTAGCTTTACAAGCCTGTGCATGCTGCCTACCTAGCTGGCTAACTGGCTAGGCAACGTTGTGACATTGATCTCTGAGGCCTACTCAGTATCAAAGTGAAGAGAGATTGTTAACAGGAGCAGCGAGCTAGTTATGTCTGCAGTGTCTTAACTCTAAAGATGTTCCTAAAATGTCCCTTTATAAAAAGACACAACTCGGTTACTCAAATGCTGCAGCAGTCTACTAACAATGCTAACACAAACTCATAACTTTGATGGCGAGTAGTTCGCTTACTAGCCAGCATAGCTAACTAACAAATGTTTAGTAACAGCAGCAGAAGCATATGGTTGGTTGATTCAGAGTAAAGATGATACTGTTGTTGCTCTAACTAACAGGACGTATCTGGCTAAATTTGTCAGCAGTTGTTGCCAACCTAAGAGTAGAAGTGGGTATGATTAGCTGAGAGGGTTACACGACTGTTGGGAAATGTTTCACCTTGAAACAAAACTTGACGTAAGGTGGGAAAATGCTAAAATCAAAAAACACTTTTCAAAAATGGGCACAATATATTCATGTTTAATTCAGCGCAACTTAAAAAAGTGTTTTTAATATTGAACACTTTGAGGTTCCATAGAAGTCTATGAATCATAAGTTACATTATTTTCTGTCATGTTCATGAGTTTTTAACAAATTTACAGAAAGTTTTTAACCCACCTGTGAATGATAATTACATGTTTCTAAACAAGACGCACAAGATTTGTACATGACAATAACTATCATATCATTAAATATGATTGCAGCTATGTGATTCTGTTGTTAGTCATTAAATAAGTTGTTTATAACAGTCACAGATGGTTCACAGGAACAGGTATAATCATTCATTCAGTTACATTCCCTACTGTTAGAAGTAATGACGGGATATGTTTGACTGCGTGGTGCTATTTGTTGACCTACTTGCTGGGATCAGCTCCTTTAAAGAAGGCATTGACCGTCTCTGTGAATGCAGCGGCCACAGGAAGTGTGTCCTGAGCCCCCATGGTGAGAGGACTGGGCCCTCTAGAGCAGCCTGGAGGTAACACACACGCATACATGTTAAATTAGTATGAATACACGCACATGCACCTGAACTTTAATGTAAAAAGGCTTCAACCCAGAATAAAAATACATAACAGCCCAAAGATGTCAGTAGAGTAAGAATAGATACATGTTCCAACTCCCAAACCACGACTCTACGCTCTTCCTAACCAACAATGTGTGGATGAAATGAGGAACAAGTGGTGTGCAAACTACTGGTATGAAATGAAACTATAAGAAATGAGAACAAATATCGGTGTTAGTAAGGTGGCATGAAAACAGCAGGTTATGTGCATAGAGGATAACTCATTTCTCTCTGCTCTTTGACTGTGAAACTGTAGAAATAAACTCAAATATCTCCCTTAATTATAAGAATTTGTATACAGCATGTTAGACGCTGGCATCAGCTTTAATTGAATAAGAACAGGTAGATGAGACAGGAGAGACCAGAAGCAGGCAGACTGAAAGAGATGTGCATGCTCGTTCCAGACATGCTGCTGAAGCTGGCTTATTCTGACGAGATCAAAGAAGATCAGACAGTCCGAAGATCAAACCAAGTACCAAAGGACCAAAAGTGACGACAAAGAGATTAGTGAAGTACACAAAGAGCGATGATTCTTCAGGGGATGAATGAAAGGCAGTCAGCGTAGACGAAATGAGAATGAACAATGTGAGGAAGAGAAGGTACAGGAAGGCAAGACCGCATATGAAGGGGCAAAGCCAGGAAGTTAGCATGGCCTGGGTTAGGGTGATGGAGGGATTGCAAAGAGGGAAGGAAGGAAGGAAAGAGAGGAAGGAAAGAATGGGCAGGGGGCAAGGGAGGGGCGAAGCTTGCACAAATGAGCCTCAAAGAGTGTGTGTGAACGCTACCCTGGTGCAGAGCAAACTTACCTTCAAAGGTTAAATAAAACTTCCCTCTGTCAAACCATACAAGGGATGGCTGGTCATTCTCTGTGTGGGGTGGAGGGGTGGAGGAAGGAGGAGGGAGATGGGGGTCGGGGTAAAAGGTACGAGGAGGAGGGAGGAGGAAGAGGGATGAAAGGGAGGGGAGTGGGTGAGGAGGGGTGAGAGGGGGAAAGGAGAGAAGGACAGTAGCGTGAGTCTCACATGGCAGGTCTATCACACGTCACAGTGAAGTGAAACGTGGAGGTGGAGGCCGGGGGGGGGGGGACGAGAGAGGGACACAGGGCCACGGCCAGACGAGACAGGACATTTGACGACACGGGTGTGACGGGATGGTATGTTTTGTGGGTGCTTGCGTGCGTGAGGAAAGGTAGGAGTGAGGGGGTAGGTGTGTGTTGCCGGTTGGCAGTGGTGCGACTCAATGTGCAAGATGTGCAGCACAGGAGAGAAGAAGCGGAGGCTGTAGAGTTTGAGGGGACGGGGCTGCCACAGGAGACAGTTTGGTGGTTGGCAGTTTCAGGGGCAGCAGCCAATGTTTTCTCAAGAGTGCAACATTATATAATTTAAATTCTACACCAGCTGATGCTCTGATTATGTAGCAGTTTTAGTAGCACATGGGATCCCCTGCAAAACTGGCACTACTTTCTTTATCAGTGACATCTTATTCTTAATTTTCTTAAAGGGACAGTTCAACCTTAAATCAAAAGTACATATTTTTCCTCTTACCTGTAGTTTTATTTATCCAGTTAGATTGTTTTGGTGTGAGTTGCCAAGTTCTGGAGATATAAATGTATACATGTCTGCCATCTCTCTAATATAAAGGAACTAGAACTCAGTTTGTGTGCCCAAAACTTTTTTAAAACTTAACAGCAATGTTTCTTTTCAGAAATCATGACCCAGTAATTCAAGATAATCCAAAGACCTCTTTGTGAGTAGTTTCATGTAGAAAATATTTTCTCTATACCGAACTACATCCACCAATCGTATCACCATGCAGAAGAAAACGTGCATCGTTTCCTGGACATGTGACAGTGCCGGACAGGGCATCTTCCTCTGCAGAGCTGTAACGTTAGCTAGCTTAGCTAACAGTGATGGAATGTAACTAAGCACATTTACTTTTACCAAAGTAATATTTTAACATGATATCTTTACTGTAACTCAAGTATGACTTTTGGGTACTTTTTGCTACTTAGATAACTGCTAGTTATCTAAGTTAGCTAGCATCTCGTCCATGAGCGTATTGTGATACAGTTGGCAGATGTAGTTTAGTAGAAAGAAAATAATTCCTACATGAAACTGCTCACAAGCACTGCGGATTATCTTCAGTAACCGTGTCATGATTTCTGAAAAGAGACAACTGTTGAGTTTTTCAAATGTTGGTGCTTTGAGCACCACAAGCCGAGTGATACTTTCCAGTATATTGGAGAGAAGGCGGACGTCTCTACAGCCACCATCTCTAACACGCTGCCACTCACACCTTGTCCCTTTAAGCTTACTATGCTCACTAGGCCTCCACTTTCCAAATTATGAAACAGACAGATTCACACGACCATGTTCAAAAACACCCTGCAGGGGGCAGTCGTGAGACTAAGAGAGAGCAGGGAGAAGGAGAGACTGTGGTGCACAGAGAGATGCTGCGTCCTATTTTCAAGGGCTGGAACCTCCAAGAGATGCAGACTATGAAGGCGGAAAAGTGCATTCAGACAGTTCTGGTTCAAGTTCATCACAAGAGATTTCATTTGTAAACTCAGTCTAGTTTCTGGGTTCAGAGAGCATCTTGAATCCTTTCACTTCAATACATGATGGACAACTCACAAACAGTGGGCTGTCCTGGTGGCCTAGTGGTCGGGAGGCATACCATGTGTACAGAGACAAAACTGACAGGAAGTTGCCGACAAATGGCTGACAAAGCAAGTTTCTGAGTTGAGAGTATATGTTGGTTTACCTTACATTTACCTTGCAATGATGTAAAACTGGCAAAAATTGTATCAGGTTAACTGTTAACTATCTATTTTCATATATCTTTCATTTTCCTTATGATAATGTAGGTTCAAAAACATAGATTTATAAGTAACGATGCCCTCCTCAGCACAAAGATCTGATATACATGAGAAGGATTTTGTATTTCCTTACCTCATGAGTTAATAGAGACTGCTTCAAGTTCACTGAACAACTGACCAGTGAACGTGTTATGCCAGGTGTTTCTAACCTGAGGGTCATCATCACCAAAATTGGTCACAAAACTATTTTAATTTCTTCTACATGTAATAATTTTTTCTCTGACTTGTCTTTTATCATCTTTTTTCTTATTTTAAAATACTAGATTTTAGCCTTTCAGGAACATGATAAGTATTCATAATATTTCAGTCTTCGGAGGATCCAGCCCCAGAACTGGGATGCGGCTCGAGTTTGACTAGAACAAGCATTACAAGGGATATCTTTCATAAATAACCTCCATTGTATGTGACAAAAATGTGAATCTTCCAATGACTCATAACTCATGTCAGTGTTTCAATTCAACTTGGCAAACATCCTGGCAGAGCAGAGTAGGCCTTTTCTAATCCATACTATTGTTTTGATGTGGGGTCCCAGCTGTGAAGGTGCGTCGTTGAGTGAGTGGACTAACTGGAGTGTTGCGTGATGGAGCGATGAGAGCAGCGCAGTGCTTCATGAAAAGAACAAAAGGGCAGGTGTTCAGATTAGGAGGGCGGGGTTTGGGGCTGCATTTTTCTGTGGCTGGAGAGTGCGCGAGTGACATGTGCGAGAGGTGGGGGTCATTGGGTCAGGCGTGGGAGTAGACCGAGGCTTTAAGGCCAGTGGAGATTGGTTGAACTTGAGGCTGTGTCGTGCTACTCCAGCGGTAGGGAGAGGATGGCATGAATACCAAACAGCTGCTGCCTGTCTAATTCGGCCTAATTCTCATGCCAGACTTCAAACGACTCTGTATGCAGCAGCTCTGATCTGGCAGCGTGTGAGTAAGTGTATGTTTGAGTGTGTGTGAGAGCGAGAAAAGACGGACAATATGGATCTCAAGGGCCCACAGATAAGGAGCTCTTCAGACATGCTCACTGAACACACAGCAGCACACAAACACTCAAACACACTCTTGTGGTGCAGACAGAGTAAAGGTATCTGGGAGTGACTGCACTGCACACACACACACACACAGTATGTGTCGCCAAGAGAAGAGACAGGAGGTTGCCATGGTGACATGGCGAGACAGCCACTGGTGCACAGTCATAAAACAGAGAGAAAAGTCTCACGAGCGGGCAGATGGGCAAAGGGGAAGACACTCAAAACTTTTCTGTTAAAATAAAAAAGGTTATGCAATAGATGCCGCTTTTGTGTCGCCACAGCTTTCATTTTTTTTGGCAGATTTTTTTTCTGTGCGTGAATGAGGGAATGAGAGAGTAAGATGTGCAGATATGAAAGAGAGAGTGAGGCTATCATATCTATTAAATGCTTGGGAAATGTGTGGGTATGAGTTGGTAGGAGCAAAACAATGAAGAAAAATGACGATTTCACTGAAAAAAGCTGCCACAAGTTGAAAAGAAAAAAAATGAACGTGTGGTATTTCCCTACATCTGTGAGCAAAACCTCAAGTAGACTGGTCAAATAAGTAGGTATTAGGATAATTTAAGTTAAAAAGGTTGACATGAAGCTTAAAAACATGGCTTTCCAAATTGTGCCAGAATGTGGAACAAAAGACCAAAACAGTCTCACTGTCCCAATACCTACAGTCTTGACATCAGTTGAGAACACTCAAAAACACTCAGTGATGGCCTTTACCCTTCTGTGTCAAGTGCACTCTGGGTAAAGAGCATCAAACAGATTGAAAACAGACACAGGAACACTCCTCCAACCCCCTTCACACCCCCTTCCCCTCTCCTCTCTCTGAGGGGATCATTACTGTACCTGCAAACGAATCAAAGTGTCTCTCAAAGGTGGGCAGTTTGTCTACATAAGCATCGTCTTCTGACAAGCCAACGGACAAATAGAAAGACAAACAAACGGCAAAACAAAAAAATAAACAGAAAGCAAATGAAACCAAGGAAAAAAGATTTAAAAAATCAGAAAAGTTCTGTCATGCACACAAAAATTAAACTGCAAATAACAAAAAAAAGCATATTTAAGTCAAACATGAACTGGAACTGGAATAGGGTCAGTTTATAATTAAGTCTCTGGGACTTTTATATTATAGTCCATCAGTGTTTTAGCTCATGCTATGGTATAAATTAAAATTAGTCTTTCCCTGCAATTTGTTTAAAAAAACAACCTCAAACGAGGGACTATATTCTGTTTTTATGTAACTGCAGCTGCCTCCAGAGTGTGTACATGTTTTAAGTCTATTATGACTCAGCCATGATACAGTCTACTGAGATTGGCCATTATCCACTCACTCTGCACGGCAAGGTCCTCCAACACTGACTCGAAAGTTAAATCAGGGAGCATAAACTCTTACTGTGCCATTAATTCATTAAAGGAGTGTTTCTCGAGAAATGGTTGTGATTTAAAATTAAAATTAACACCCCGCTGCAAATTCACACCTCCCACTCATACAGCGTGTGGGAGTGTAAATATGAATTGTCTGCGTGTGTGTCAGCTTAAACCAGACACAATATTTATGTGCAGTTTAACAAATCATTGTAACTAAATGATCTTTAGCAGATATTAATTCTCATTTTACATGAAGAGAAATCAAGATACAAATGACTGAAGTCGTGTTTTGCTCCAGATTGTATCTGCTTACATCCTTGAGTTTATGAATGTATGATAATTACATACTAGGTTTTAGCGCTGCTTTACTAACATTCAGGAAACTGTCACCACTTCCAGAAAATAATAAAAAAATAAAAGTAGAAATGAATAAACACACAACTGAATGAGTCATTCAACACAGACTCTGAACATAAGGAAGGACGGGGCCAGTGCATAAAATCAATAATGAACTTTTAATGTTCAACATGAACACTTATATTCAGCTGTCACTGCTGTGACCGCAGCCGTCAGACGACAGGGAGCACACACCTGACACGGACACGGAGAGCTCTTTACCGACGGTGGGGGTGGTGGCGGCACTCATGGAGTTGGTGGAGGAGATCGAGGAGGTGCTCTCGGCCCGCGCCAATGGGGCGATGGGAGGGGGGCTGGCAGAGTGCACCGGTGGGCTGAACGGACGATTCTGAAAAGATAAACAGGACAAAAAGAGTTTAGAGTGAACAAAATGAAAACATATTTAAAGGTCCAAGGTTTTTGCATCTTATGAGATCGCTTGTTCCACTTCTGGTGAACACATTTAACCATCAAAAGTTGTCTCTAGTTATCAGGTTCATTGTTATCGGTCAAAGTTCATTTAACCATAAGCAAGTTGTACAGTTGTGTTTGGCTTTTTCTGCAAGTTAATGACTTCACCAAAACAGCTGCACAAATATCAAATCACAACCATCTCAAATGTAAGTAAAATTATTATATACTGCAAGACTTACTGCATCTCCTACAGTGGGTTTTCCTGGAGGAAGTTTGGGCCGTGAAGGGGGGCGAGGTGGAGGTGGTGGTGGGGTGGCGTTTACTGATGAAGGAGTTGCAGGTCGCACCGGAGAGGAGGAACCTGCAGAGGAGGAACACAGACGGATTACTACATGAAACTTTGTTCTTTTTAGATCCTTAAGATGTCGGTCAGACATGTCAGTGTCCCCACTCTTTTCTTGAGATGATTTTCAACGACTTTTCCAGGACATTTTCAGTGATGATCTAGCGTGTATAACAGACAGGGATCGTGCCCGTATACTAATATGTTCCTTTCTGTGGAAGTCTGATTTTTAAAAGATTAAAATATTTATTAAAACCAACTACTAACTGGTTTTCTTTCAAGACAATCGTAGGCAACTGGACTTGTTTCAGTTTCAGTAGCAAAGTGAGTTAGCCAGTAATTAGCCAGTGTTTGACTTGCATACAGTTGGGCTGCCATTCATAATTTTAACCCTGGCGTCCTATTCATTATCATCAAACTCTCTGAACAATGCCCAGCACATATTTGAAACCATTGCTCCAAGCCAGAGTTGAATCACAAACCTTAAACCTTTGCAGGCAGCACAAGCTAGCAAGAACAACAGCTTTAGCAACTGATTCAAACATGCTAATCAACTTAACATTATTCAACAAGATGGGAAGAAAGCAACATTAATCTGTAAAACCTAATAAAACTACCACAGTTACCAGCCAGCAGTGACTAATATTTACATTTTAAGCATAATGTCACTTACATTATTACCATTACATTAACGTCATCCAGCCTGCGGGTGCTACTGTGTGATGTGACTTGGAGTGTGTTCACAGCACGCAGCCTCCTCAAAATACTTGTCCATAAGCTAACATTATCATTTGCCATTATTATCACTGAGACCTCTACAGAAGAGTGAAAACAGACGACCTCCTATTCAGATACCTATTCTCGTTACCTACATGATTTCCCTAAAGCTCTAACCAGACAAAATCATTTCTAAAAAGCACTGGCTTGTTACAGTTGCTGGTCAGCTATTAGTCATACACTTTCTTTTGTGAACCACTGACCTAAATTTGATCAATGTTCTCCCTTGTATTGAGATTTTTCAAAACATTGTTATGTTTTGTGTATTTGAGTCCCTGGCTCGTTAAAATTTTCCAGAAATGATTTGAAAGTCGACAGTTACTTTTCACTTACAGTTGACGTGATTACAGAAGAAACTATACATGCTACAAAAATAAAAATGCTATCAAAGTGAAGTCTGACCTTTAACTACAAGTCAGTCAGAAAAACAGCCTCTTTTAACACAACACAACTCTGCATCAGAATGACAGTGTACACGCAACCGAGCCAAAACATGACCTCCTTTCCAGGGGAAAAGAAAATGCACCATCACAGATCAGTTCATGTCTAACAACGAAGATGGTGCAATCAGCTGAAAATAAAATTTGGAGATGGTGCAATGCTGGAAATACAATCCTTTCTCATCTTCAGTCAAAACAACGGATGCGTTTATATCTAGTCACCTGACCAGTGTTTTCATAAATCCATTTGTGTGAGTGTGATAAGCAATCATTGTCCTCCAAACACGCTTCTTATTATCTAGAAAAGATGAAGCGAGCTCTTTCCACCAATCTAAGCTCTTAAAAAACAGTTCTCTATAAACGGTATCCCACGTTGACGTCATTGTATACTCACCGCTATTTGTGCCACCAGCTCCAGATGTGGGGCCCGGTGACGACACCACAGTCCGGTATGTGGGGGGAGGAGGTGGGGGAGGCGTAATCCGGCTCCCCTGGCTCGCATCGTTGGGTGAGGTGACAGTTTCACCTCCGTCCTCTTTGGGTTGGGTGGTGTCTGTGTTCTTGGACTGCTCCTCTTGAGACAGGACTAGAGGCGTTGGGACGGGGCGTGTTGCAGGTTCCTCAGCAGGAGGAGTCACCGCTGGAGGGGTTCTTGCTTTGGGAGCAGGAGCTGGTGGGACAGTGGTGGGCGAGTTGATGGGAGGGGGAGAAGAAGCAGGAGGAGACGCAAGCTCCTTTTGTGGTGCTGGGGGTGGAGAGGTGGCGAGCATGGGAGGATTTCGGTCCTCTGGTGTGGAAGGACCTGAGGGGACAGAAGGTGCAGCGTGCTCTTCTGAAGGAGGTGGGGAGGTGGGTAGAGGAGGCGCAGGTTCTTCTTTTGGGGGAGGGGAGGTCGGGAGAGGTGGTGCAGGGTCTTCTGGAGGGGGTGGTGATGTAGGTAAGGGTGGGGCAGGAGATTCAGGTGGAGGCGGCGAGGCTGGTAGCGGAGGTGCTGGTTCTTCTGGTAGGGGCGGTTGGTTAGAAGATTCTTCACTGAAGCAGACCCACGATTCACCCGTTTCCTCACCAGCAGGGGGTTCAGGTCCAAAAATGTTGTCCAAGTCAGCGATTGAGGGCTTCCTGGTGGAGCCGTCTGCTTCTGTTGATGCTTCTGAAACAGAGACAGCCGGCGATCAGTCAAAGGCTGTGCCTGCAGAGGTGCTCAGTATGTTTACACACACAAATAGAACATGACAGGCAGCGTTATAGACAGAAAGATGGAGAGAAAGAAGCTGTGGTGTCCAAATGTTAGGTGTCTTATCCTGAGGTGACAGTTTGAAAAGACTTCTTACCAGCATCATCTGCAGGGGAAGAGCCAGTCGACGGGTTGGAGGTGGGGACATTCTTGGGTGGAAGTGGAGGTGGACCTGCAAAAGTGCAACAATGAATAGTCATTTCCAACTTATTCCTAAGCCCTGTGAACCTTCCACGTGACTTCTGGCGAGTCCCGTCATATAACTGGACCTGACAGCTTCCATGGTAACAGGACACTAATCCCCTTTCTCAGAGCGATTGGTACAACAAATCAATCACTCATGAAGATCTTGGTTAGTATATTTATTGTGTTAGTAGTACTAACACTTATTATTACTGAGCCTACTTAGCTTATGCTTCTAAAGCCTGGAAAGTGCTGCCAGTGTGTCAGTTATTATGAAACTATGTTACTCACGCTATTTCTGAAGAGCACCGGAAGTATCATCCATAATCGTTTTCCCGGTAACCTCCCCAAGAAACTCGTGAATAAATTCAGGAAGCTACGCCTTATAGACCTAAATGATTGTTTATGTTTGAGCTTATCCTGTCACTGCAAATTATGATGAGCTGACTTTGGTACAAACTGAGTACTGTTTCATAGATGAGCCTTTAACACATACATTATTGTAAAGATAAAAAAGCTTTGAAAGTTTGGATCCATACAGGACAGGTATTATGCCTCCTGCAAAGCAACCAAAACAACTTGAGAACAAGGAATCATCCCACAAATAATCAACCATGCAACACAGGACATTCAGACACCATCATGCCATATGCAAGGAGGAGACAGTGAGGGGGGGCTGGTGCAGTATGGCAGACAAGCACTGAACTCTCCCATGTAATAAAAAACATCCAACAATGAATCATTTGGTGGTGAAAGGGGTGATGAAATTAAAAATCACCACACAACTGTTTGATCGGATCTGTTTGTTAGTCAGATGAGGGGATGAGGGGGTTCATGAGGTGAGCCGTCAATGGAGCTGTGCAGTCATTCCAGGGAGACGAGGATGTGCGGCACAATATGCATAGAATGATTAAACTTACTTCCTGTGGGGAAGGATCTTGTCAAAGGGGATTCGGGCTCTGACAGAGGAGCGCCCCACGCATCGGACTCGGACAGAACCACTAAGTTCAGGAGGGGACAGAGAAGGTCAAGTAAGGGGAATACTACCAAAACATTCAAGGGTTTGTAATTCTTTGTGGCTCAAAAAAGCAAAAGGTGTCAGAGGGGAAACAGCATAGTTCAATCAAGAAAACTGATTTCCAGCCTCAGTGGCAGACTGCAGTCGGGATGTGTTGGAGCACAAAAGCACCTTCAATGTCTTTTGCTTGCCAACTGAATTTCACTGCCACTATAATAGAGGAATGCAGGGTTCAGCACAAAATGCAGACATCTGACTACAACCCTCTTCACTAAAACTGATTTCTAGAGGCAGAATTAAAAAACATTTTGGCACAAGACAGACCCACAAACAACATCAAATCTGTTGACTGTGACTTGTGACCACATCTGCCATAGAATAACAGCATTATCATTTTATGAATTCAACATTTATCTTTACTATTAACCTGGCTATATAAAAGTCATCTTAAAACTAGCCTAACCACTTGTCTCATAAACAAACCAGATAATGCCTAAACCCACATTATTATCATTAGGAAATCTGAAATATATGAGAGGTTAATTATCTTGAATAGATGTTGTTAAACTGTTTACTGTCTTACTGTAATAGTTCTAGTTATATCAGCCAAAATGGTGCAAGTAGGCTTTATGAATATATGAAATATTGGATTTACAGGATATTTGCAATAATGTGATGAAGTACTTTCATTTTTCATTTTATTCATTGGATTTATTAAAAACATCATCAGATTATTTTATGTTCAAACTTCTCTCAAACAAATTTCCAATTAATTCACATCATAAAAATTCACTTGGGAGTTACACCTAGCTTAACCAGAGCTGTCTAGTATAGCATTCCTACAAGTAAACCTACTTTCATGAAGGCTATAATGTTTCAGAGAGGTGTTTATTCATCTCTATGGTGACTTTTCAGGCTGCAGTTTGTGCTGCTGTTAAATTGAATTTTCTATTATTTTATCCACCCCATTTAAATCAATGACTGTAGGCGAAATAACACAATAAAACTACAGCCTCCAAAATTACATTAAATTTAATCAGCGCCTCACTCAAACAGAATTATTGCAGTTGTTGTAGGCGACGACTTAAAATCTAGCTAATAAACTTTAACATTTGCTAATTCAGCATCTTGTGAAGATAAAACCATAATTGGTAATAAAGTAATAAGAGATACTGGTGTCACATAGACAAAGCTGTTTTATTTGTCTAAAGGGAATTTGTGCGAGTTGATGTTAGTTATGCCTGACATGGCTGTTGCATAACAGCTAAGAGCTCTCCCCCAGCCTGCACTGCTAAATCCTACTGGATTGGACGAATGTGGGTGACAGCAGAATCTGAATATCAATGAGCTGCACTGTGTACATGAACGTGACCTCCCAGTCCCAATTTCAACTTTGACCTTAGCAAAGACAGATGGAGTGAATCCACTACTGCACAGAGAGCCTGAGGGAAGAACAATGATGTTAGAGAAATAGGTGAGGGGGAGGGGGAGGAGGAGAGAAAAAGAAAGAGTATCTGCTGTGACAGCCAAGCAGGGCTTAGCTGGCAGCCTTAAAGAGACAATAGATGTGTGTTTAGAAAGCCTTTTTCAATGTGTTGCTATCACTTTTAAACAAAAAACAACAACCGACACAAAGACATAAACAGAGACACGTGAAGAGACAAAGATGGAGGGTTACCTTCATTTTTCGGTTCTCCAAAGGCTGTGTCCAGAGGAGGCCCAAATAAGGCTGTGGTGTCTTCAGAGACAGGTGTTTGTTGACCGCTGACACAGACAAAGGACAGTATGAAAGAAGTTATGTCACACACCAGTTGTAGAAAGTCATTTAAGGAAACAGCTACACCGTACATATAAAGGGAGCAAGCTATCAAATGGTATTGGAGAATCAGAAAATGCCAACACTGCCAGAAAGAACAGAAATAAGATGCATCTTAAACAATATATATGTTTTTCTAACTAATTCCATCTTAGTTCTCATGAATTTTATGGATCGGGTTGCAGCTGCATTGTTGTAATTATTAGCTGTAAACTGTCAGCCAACATAACGTCTATCTCAAATACAGCCTTCGGTTATATGAAGAATATTATCTGGATAAGTTTACTAAAGTGACATTCTCTGAGGATTCCTGCTCAATGAAATCAAGCTAGATGCTGCAACTGATGTACGAATGCCTCGAGTCAGATGCAGAAATAGTTTCAGTCAGACAACAAAAGAGATGACATTGGATTCTGGTGACATCTCAGTAAGAATCCACACAAAGTGAAAACTGAAGTGGTTTATAGAAAAACGAAATTGTTTCACTAACTAAGAGGCTCACAAAGGTGTTTGTCCACTGATTGATGTGATTAAATCCTCAGTTCATCTGACCTAGACAAGAATGTATCGAGGCTGGGTGGACTGGCCAAACTACCCAAAAGGCCTGATGATGCTTGATGGTAAGATTTGAAAGCTCGACTTCATGTAACAGGTAATTAGCTCAAAATATGACACTTTAGACTTCACTAATGAAAGAAGTTTATGCTTAAAATCAAGCTACTTGTATCACTTAAATCATCAATAAGTGGGTACATTTTGTGACATTACTATGATTACTGTAACCTGCCAAGAACATCACCCTATGCCAAAAGAATGAACTGCACAGTAAATCTAATGCACTGTTATACAACACAAACTTTTATTAAAAAAACAGTAAAAGGCAGCAGGTGTCTCAGCCCAAATAAAACCAGATACAGTTTAAGTGTAAACATACAGAACACAGTACATGCAGCACTATACCAGTAGTAGGGACCAGCAGTGGCTCATACAGTATAATACATACTGTATACTGCAGCACATTTAGATTTAGTGGCATTAGATTGTCCTGAACTTTGTCAGGGAAGAGTGGAGTACATACCTGGGGGGTTGTGGTGCTGGAGCTGGTGTGGGGGCGACAGTGGGTAGAGTAGGGACGACACGCCTTGGTCTGGCAATCTCCTCACCTGGACCCATAATTAAACACCATATGTGACTCTCGCAGCTCATTCTCTGTTATTCACCATCATTAATATTTGAACATGGCCTGAGCTGCAGCGAGCCTGATACTTACTGGATGTGTTCCTTTTCAAACCCTGTAACAACAAAACAAAAACAACCGTAAAATATAAAAAACTTCAAAAGACATAAAACTCAAAAATGCCATCCAAACAGTCAATAACCAGTACAATGTTACATTAGTTCAAATATTTCACTATTATGCTACCA
The DNA here is from genome assembly GCF_965226575.1 of Pagrus pagrus. Lineage (NCBI taxonomy): Eukaryota > Metazoa > Chordata > Actinopteri > Spariformes > Sparidae > Pagrus > Pagrus pagrus. The sequence continues at coordinate 22,151,549 of NC_140190.1, forward strand.
TCCTACAGAGCACACCATGTACAACAATTGCAAATACACCGAAAAACATAGAAGTATCAATGTATGACAGTGCAAAATAATCCACTTTATCTTTGAATGATAAAATGTCAAGAATAATGATGTCAGCTGTACAATAGTGAAGGTCAGATGCTGAACTTCAGTCTAAGATTGACTTAATCTGATGAGACTGGAGAGCTGCTGGTGCCACTAGGCCAACCCCAACCCTTTTGAAGTTGTTAAAAGAAGTTTATTGAGCGTTTTGATACTTTCACAGTATTTATATAGCTTTACAATAAAAAAAAGACATGATTATTCTCACTTTCGACATTATGGGACCTTAACCTGTAAACAGCTGCATTTTAGTGGCAGAGTGGCTGGAAGTCTTCCGTGTGTAAGAATAGAACATATTCACAATAATTGCAAATCCTGGAGGTATAAAATTGAATAGGCTAATGCTGAGCTGCTTGAGAGTGGTCACTTGGAATAATTTTAACGTAATTTGTAATGTAAATGAATTTTGTTTACAAGTGATTCATTGAACGAAGCACATTCACTGAAATATGGCACAGAATGTTCTAAAGCCTCAGAAGCTGCCCATCTGCCACGAGGGATACAGTTTCAAATAAGGGAAGTAGAGTTAGTCCTATTAATAACTAGAAATTCAATAACAATAACAATGTTAGTATTAGGTTGGAAAACGGCAACTTGGTGAAGTGCTGCTGCCTGCAGTGGAAATATTGGAAAGCCTTCAAAATATGCTTTTGAAGTCTTAAGAAGCCAAGAGGCCTGATACCAGAGAAGGTGTGAGGCTGATAAAGTTGGAGGGAGGAAAGTTAAAAGAGAAATGAGTTTTGTTGTTGAAGAGGCAACAGCACAAGAATATTGCCTCTCCTGCTGTATTCTTAAACAACCGGGTGTGTGCAAACATATGTGTGACTTCACCATGAGAGGGAGACCAAGAAATACCAAGAAAGGCAGGGAGAAGATAAGGAGACAGAGGGAGGAGACAGGAGCAGATGAGATGAGACACGACACAACGATGGGGAGTGACTGAAGTAAGACATCAAAGGGTCCAGCTGTCAAAAGTGCAAATTTTCTCCCCCTACGGAGACCAAGCATGAAGCCATTCAAGATGAAAAACAAGAACACCAGTGATCTTTAGAAGCTGGAATAATTATGTACACTTACATGTATCATTTCATTGTTATGCTTAAATATGAACGTCAAGACAAATCAGCTAACAGTTTTGACCCCTCGCCTCAGCCACTGAACCCACCTACGTATTTTCTGTCTTATTCAACCAGCTCCAAGGACAAGGTGACGAGTAAAAGGGGGCAAGAAGCATGTGACATATTTTCAGCCTGACCCCAGGAAGACGGAAGAAAAGGACACTTACCGGGCTACGTCTCTGTGACCAGCAAAAAGGAAGAGAGAAGAGACACCTGGTCAGAGAGTGACAAATCAGTAAAGCAGACATCATATGTACATCAGGAGAAGAAGAATGTTGACCTGGCTGGTCAGATCTGGGGATGAGGATGATAACATGTCCATGGAGATGTGTTTTGTGTTCATGTGTGTTTGATTTTATGAGAAATTGTTTGTGCAGCCTTGAGGTTTTTTGAGCATCAAGGGAAATAGCTAAAAACTCCTGGATAATAAGGCATGTCATTATTATGAGACAGCTGAATATGACCTATTCAAACTGACCTGTGTGTTTGTGTTATTGCTTGTTGATGGTGAGAAAAAGCAGGTGTAGTAATGCCTGAATCCTCTAATATTACAGTGCCTATAAAAAGTATTGACCCCCTTGGATGATTTCCCGTTTTATTGCTTTTATAAGTGGAATCATGGTTAATATAATTTGGCTCCTTCAAAGTAGTGTCAATGAATCAAAAATATATGATGTAAAATAAGTGATTGCATAAATATTCATCCCCTTTAAAGTGACTGATAGAGTGAAATAGAGATCACCTTGGACAGTGAATGTGTTTCAAGTGATTGTAGTATAAAGACACTTGTGTCTGGAAGGTCCAGTCACTGGTTAATCAGTATTCCTGGCTACAATTACACCATGAAGACAAAAGAACACTCCAAGCAAATCCATGAAAAGGTTACTGAAAAGTATAAGTCAGGGGATGGATACCAAAACATTTCCAAGTCACTGAACATCCTCCAGAGTTCAGTTAAATCCATCCTTAATGGATGGAATATGGCATATGTGTAAATATGCCTAGAGCAGGCTGTCCTCACAAACTGAACGACCATGCAATAAAGAGATTAGTTAGGGAGGCCACCAAGACACCTATGACTGCTCTGAAGGAGTTAAAAGCTTCAGCAGCCGGGATGGGAGGGACTTGTTGCATACAACAACAGTTGCTCAGGTTCTCCACCAATCAAAGCTTTATGGGAGAGTGGCAAAGAGAAAGCCACTGTAGAAGAAAGCTCATTAAATCTCCACTAGAGTTCAACCAAAGGTATGTGGGAGACTCCAAGATCAACTGGAAGAAGGTTCTTTGGTCTGATGGCACCAAAATGGAGCTTTTTGGCCATCAGACGCTATATGTTTGGCAGACACCAAACACTGCACATCACCACAAACACACCATCCCCACCATGAGGCATGGTGGTGGCAGCATCATGCTGTGGAGATGCTTCTCCGCAACAGGCCCTGGAAGGCTTGTAAAGGTAGAGGGTAAAATGAATGCAGCAAAATATAGGAGGACAACCTGATTCAGTCTGCAAGAGAACTACGACTTGGGACAAGTTCTATTTTGCAGCAAGACAATGACCCTAAGCGAATAGCGAAAGCTACACAGAAATGGTTTAAAGACAACAAGGTGTATGTTCTGGAGTGGCCGAGTCAAAGCCCAGACCTCAATCCAATACAGAATTTGTGGCTGGTCTTGAAAAGGGCTGTTTCATGCCCGATCCCTGTGCAACCTGACAAAGCTTGAGCAGTTTTGTAAAGAAGAATGGAGTAAAATTGCGGTGTCCAGATGTGCAAGCCTGATTGAGACCTATCCACACAGACTCAGTGCTGTAATTTGAGGCCAAAGGTGCATCTACAAAACACTGACTTGGAGAGGTTGACTATTTATGCAATCTCTTATTTTACATTATACATTAATTAACATTTAATTAATTGACATTACTAATTGACATTACTTTGTAGAATTAAAAAAAACAAACTTTTTTCATTTATTTTTTGTACATTTTTTGTCAAAAAAGCCAAATTATATTGACCATGATTCCATTTATAAAAATTATAGACGGTGAAAATATTCGAGGGGGTGAATACTTTTTACAGGCACTGTATCTGTGAACTTGCTGTGGCTGGACACCATACAAAATATCCTGTGGAGTTGCCTACATCACCTCATACCACCCTACATCACCTTATCTTGTGCCATCTCTATCCCCGTCCCTTTATTTGATTATCTTTTTGTGACAAACCATGTCATTTTTGCCCTCTAATCCTCCTCCTTTCATTTCCCCTCGTAGTCTCCCATCCGCCCCCTTGGTCTCTTTCATTTCTGCTGAAATCTCTCCATCTGCCTGCGTCATGTCTACCTCGCACCAACCCTCTCTCCCCTCCATCCCTCACTCTTGTGCTTGTTCCAGTTGTGCAGTGAGCCGTGAGTGATTAAAGTGATGCAACAAGGGGGCGGGACATGCTGATGGAAGGGATTCATTTCATTGGTAAGACTGGGGCAGGACACAGGGCAACACTTTTTGCCATAACCAATCACTGACTCCCTGCTGTATGTAAACAGGAAGACCAACAGGAAGTGTTGCAATCTGTGACCTTTTAGCCTCGGTCAGGGATTAACAATGACCTTTACCACACAAGTAGTTGTGTACAGACATGCCAATGTTAAAAAAGGACCGCTCCAAACAATTGTGGGATGTATTTGAAATCATTAGATCTTTTTTGTCCCATGTTTGAAATTCAATATTGCATCTTTGCTTGTAGTGCAAGAGTAAAGACACATTAATATCTTTCAGCTGGGCTGTAAAGTGACTGACTTAGCCTCAGAGACTCTGTGTAGATCTGACTGCATGGTGGCAGACCACCATATGAAGACTTCACCATAAAAATAATTCTTAAAAATTAGATCTTTCTGGTTAAAATGTTGTTGACGATAGGACAAAGGAGGAATAAAATGTGATGTAAGACCTCTTGGTTGAATTCCTAGTATTTTAACTCCATCCCTGACCTTTACCCTGAGTCCTCTATTGCTTGTAGTCTTGTTATTTGGTCTGAAAACTGGAAGATGAAGACTCCAGAACCAATTAAAATCAGATTAAAGATGTCTTAGTTAGCAAAAAAAAAAAAAACTTAACAGAGAGAGCACTTATGCTTAAAGCACCTATGCAAACAATTTCACGTTTGCCATAAAAATGATGAGTAGTAACACACATGCACACACAGTAATCTGCCTATAAATACCACCACCATGAAAAACACACACAAAAAAGAAAACACATAATAGTGGCCATTTGCCCTAGAAAAGCACGGCCAATAAAACTTGATATATCGGTTCATTTGCGGTTAGCTTATTTGAGATTATTAAAATGGATTAAAGTATTACTGTCACAGTCAAGGATAAAAAATACATATAAACACAACAGCATGCAAAGCAAAGGCTTACCGGACTCCTCTACAGAAGATAGTATCATAAGAGGCAGCAAAGGAGCAAGAGATAAAAGACAAATAAAAAGAAGAGAGGGTTGGAAAAGTTAGGAGACTAGAGGGGAAAGCATATTAACACTGACAACTCAAAGCAAAGCAAAGCATCTGTGTTTGATGTAGGCAGTCATCTACATCAGCGACAATCATTAATACAGATGGATGAACCAGAAGTAATATGGCTCCTCACTGCATTCAGACAGTTCTTCATCCCTCCATCCACACATATTACCCACCACTCCTCCTAACATCAAGTGAGTGCTGAATCCTGGCTCACATTTTAGGTGAAACAAGCTGTTAACTCAAATCATCGTGTCCCTCTCACAAACTTGTGTACATATGAATAATTCATGCAGAATATGCCAGATATTACCGCAGAAGTAAAGCTCAGGTTGTCTGCTAAATACAGCACTCAGTATCTAGGAATGTATAATACTTGGTTTGTGTTTAAGGTTTTTCACAGCTGTGGTAAGAGGATGTCATATTTACATGCAGAAAACCAACGTCGATGCATTAGAATATAGTCTCAGCTTTTAGTCAAGGGAATCTCAATGTTGTACAAATGACTGTGGGCTACTGTCAAGTATGTGTCTTGCTTTTGAAAATAGGAGCAAGTCATAAATGTTTCAGTCGGACAATGAAGTTTTATAGGATTGGTTCAAAGAAAAGGACTAATCTAGAAAAAAGTGGAAAGAAGCGGTGTTTGTTCCTGGAGCACCGTTAACACTTGGCCCCTCTTCCTCTTTTCATCAGACCGTTTTATTGTCAGTCCACAGCCAAGGTTACCCAGAGTTGCCAGGGACTGGGAGTGACTGTGTGACTCATGTAATTTATGTGTGAGCAGAAAAGCTCTGCACAAGCAAACGTGATGCTAATTTGAACTGGTGGGGAGGTGAAGGTGGCAGTTTCATAATCACAACTACAGGCCAGTGATTCCAATGTCACGATCTTGTGTAACATTCAGGTGACTTGACTGCATTAGATGAATTATAAAAATGTTAGAGAAAACAAAACTTTCTATGAAGGGCATGTCTATAATCCATTATAAGAACACTCACACATACACATATTATATTTAACTATAACACTACAATGCGTTGTAGTTCCATTACCAAAGCTGTCATATTATGAGTACTGCAACGAACATTTACTTTCAATATAAATGAATCTGTTATTGTCCTTTACTTAATGTCAAGAAATAGTAAAAAAATGCCAATCACAATTCCCAAGTCAAAGACGATGTCTTCAAAGTAATCCAAAACTGAAAGATAGCACATTCACTGTGACAAAAAAACAAATTCTCAAATTTAAGGAACTAGAACTCAATAAATATAACAAAATCCTTGTGAGTAATCATTTTGTTGATCCACTTGTCACTTCAGCGCCGTATCTATAAGGAAAAAAGCCTCAATATGGCAAAAACAACCAATGTCTCCCATGTACTTCGCACGTGCACACAACCATTAGCAGCCATGGAAAGACCTTCACACCTGATCAGGTTAACAGAGCCAGCGGGTGAACACACAGATTAAATTATTGAGTTCAGAAGCTCCAATGACCACATGCAATCTCACCGCACAGCAGACCGACACACAGGTTCATTGTGCCCACTTTCCTACCTGAATTATTCAAGGCTGACACTTAAGCTTAACTGTCCTCACTGAAGAACACAGGAATTATGGGCAGAAGCTAAAAAGGCAGGGTCTCACTGCTAATTACAGGCTGTCTAAAGGGAACGTGTGCATGAATTTTGGACTCAGCTGAGTTGCATCACTTCAAACAAGTGCTTCACACCCTGCTATTTGGCGGCGGTATGTCGGTAGTCATCAGATGGGTTCTGTTTTGTGGGGACATCTGTCTCGTGTGAAAACGACACCAGACTCAACAGGAGAACACTGACGTCACAGACAGCACTGACCGAGGATCACAAGCATCACAAATTAAATATATGGAATTCAAGCTATCATATAAACCTGACCTCAATCGTCACGGGGACATGGATTGTGATTTCAGACGTGGGTTCAGCCTGTAAAGACCCAAGTGAAGCTGTGACCCATTTAGAGATCCTATCATTAGGTCAAACAAAACATTGGGATACAGAAGACTATATACAATTTAAACACCAAAACTCAGCCGTCTGTTTATGAAAGCCGGCAGTGATGTCAGGGCTACTCACCATAGGAGACGGGGAAAGGGCTATGTTGCCTATGGAGGCTTTGAGCTCGTCCACCGATGGCACTGTCACTACACAATCGGCCGGCAGCGGCTTGATCTTGATTTTGAATTTTTTTCTGTGGTCCTCCTCTTCTTCCGACTCATCAGAGGAGAAGAAGTGGGTCTTTTTGGTGGTGGGGGGTAGCAGTAGTAAGGTGTCAAGGAAAGCAAAGTCAACCAAACTCAACTCCTCAACAAGAAACTACCCTTTTACCTTGGTGACTGCCTTAAAACCTCAACTAATTCCTTTAAAACTTGCTTTTTTGTGTTTTTAAATCAAGCATTTATTTCAAACATTGTCTCTACTTTTTTTAAAATTATGATCCATACTTGCAATTCAAACCCTTTTAATTCTGTAGTGTTTCAATTGTTGTTTTATGTCTCTTGAGACAGAAATACCTTTTTGCAGCTGAATAATTGGAAAACGACAGAAATTGAAACCTAAATACTACTTTTGAATTAATTGAGAGGTATGTACATTTTAGGCAAGACCGACTACAAATATTGGATTCAATTTGATGCCCACAGGATGAACGCCCACATTCTTTTGAATCAGATTAAATTTACAACCTACTGAGGAGGTAACATCAAAGTGATGGATATAGTTTTATTATCATAACAAACACTCAGAGAGAGAGAGAGAGAGAGAGAAAATTGAAAAAAAGAGCAGTGTCTCTGCTCAGTATGAACTGACAGTTTGGGAATCAGCAAATTGATCAGAGTAATATTTCCACGCTTCACAAAGATGTTGTGGGGCTTTTCACTTCTTTTGAACTTCCTGTCACATCTGCTGCATCAATGACTCATTCTTCTGGAGCTGCGTTATGCACTGCACCTTACTACCTTTATTTAGATCTTTGTTAATTAGACGTTTTTACACTTCGTTCAGCAGCTTACGCACTTTATCATCAATGTTTGTAATTATTTTGTTTGTGTGTGGGTCGAGACATTTTATTATACAGATTTGCTTCCACTGATTTGGCAGCCTCGGCATAATTTGAGAGGGGATGAAGTAGATTCCAATTTGAATGATATTTACTACACAAACCAATCTCCTATCAGTATGCACCAGTTTAAAATAAAATAATACAAATGATTTCTGTTGAATGACAAATGAAGCAGTTCTGAGGATATCTCCCTCTTCAGACTCCTCATCAGGTCTGATGCTGTAGCCCTCGTCATCCACCTCAGGGGAGTTCTGAAACACATAAGAGTGACTCAGTATAAACTCTCTTTGGTAACACTTTATAACAGCGATCATTAATTGAAAGTGAATTAATAGTTTAATCACACTTAAGTTAATGACTTTTGTAAATGGTTGAAACATTCTGTGCAGTTCATCTATAAACATTATTTTGATGGTCATTATAAAGTTACAACTGATGATTATAAACCTTTAAAATTGCTGAATAAATGGTTTATAATGCATTTCAATGTTTGTTAACAGTGAAATAACTGTAAACTAAAGAGTTTGTATGTGATCATTGTATGTGAATAAAATGCTTACAGAAAAACAGCAGTTGGTTCGTAGAGTACCGTTGGTTAATTCAGCCACAGTTTAGGTTCCCATTGACATATTCAGACAATTAATTACACAAAGACTTCTGCTCACACCAAATGAAAGGTTCTCTGCTTAATGAAACATGACTAAACACATATTGACAAAGTCATAATCTGGATGTTAAATTTAAGCACAATATTGTTGCAAATGATAATTAAAACCATCAACTTGATATACTGTTGTTGACCACTTTTAACATGCTTTGTCCACAAATTTGTCAATAGCACATTGATTTTACAATAACACGGATCAATACTTTAAGATCATTTAAAGCAAATGAAAAACAAAGCAGCAGTGAGCTGGTGAGGACCAAACACTGTTTGAAGTTAGTATGTACTGTAAATATAATCCTACAGTCATACTTATACTTACATATCTGTCCCAGTCGATATCTCCGTAGAAGCCATTAGGGGCCCCGTTGGTCTTCTTCTGAGACTGAGAACAGAGAAATGCTTTGATTAAAATCCCACCAGACGATGACGGTACAGTATATTCTGCACTACTGTGCTACCACTGAATGTGTTTCTATGTTAGCTACTGATCAGTTAAACTGTGGTGCAGCCAATTCTACTCTATAAACCTTTATCCTGTGCACTCCTGATGTCATGTCACATTAAACTGTCCCATAGTTTCCCATTTTCCACTTACAGGCACTAATCTGTTCCATGGTTGTGTTCACTTTCAAGCTTGCAACTCCCGGTCAAAATAATGTCATTTTTGGATTTTTTTTTGTGTTTTCTTGAAACTAAATTGAATGTTTGGTCGCTAAAGATCTGATAATGTTGATGATTCTTGTTATTATCCAATATGATACGACAATACTGCGTAATATTTCAAGATTTAAGTCTGTTCAAGCTACCCCAGAGGACTTATGGGATATTTCTGTTGCCCTTTTTGTAGACTTAAAGCCTCCTCAGAGAGCCTGCTAATGAAAAGATTGCTGAATCAGCAACACTGGCAGTTGACTGATGAATGGACAAACACAATGTGAGGTCTATTACAAGTCTAACCTCTAAGCTCTATACTAATTACTCTAGAGGTTAGTCTACCCAAAGAACTAGAGTCTACAGTTCAGTACCGATTCAACCTCTTGGGGTTCCTGGCAAGTAAAAAGAACACAGATAGTAAATATTACAGCTCAAGATCAAGACTTAGAGAGTGAATAGTAATTTATAAATGACTTAAGTGGTTGATATATAATAAATATTTTCTGTTACTTACACCCCCTTCTCTGTCTGGGGACCCCCTGTGAAAAGAAAAAGAGGAGGGAAGAAAGAAGAGCACGAAAGTCACGTAACATGTGAGCTCTTCATTTTGATACTAATTGCTTTGCTATTTAGCAGAGCTGAAACATTTAATTGGAGTGTTCAAAGAAAAGCTTTTCATACCACCATACCCACACACTTATTCACTCAAATATAAGACTCTCACAGACACCACAGCACAGAAACATTTTACACTAAGTCTACATGTCTCACAGCTACAGATTGGCTGGAGAACTATCATGCTTCGAAAAGATCCTGAACAAATATTTCATAATTAAGCTAACGGGTCTATTTAGAATTCATCATTTCAGCTGTATGCAAACAAGCACTGGATGTTTAAGTATGCCCATTGTTTTGTAAATCCATAATAGCTTGTCATAAAGGATTTGTTCAGATAGATTTATTCATACAATGCAATACACAATATATCACTGTGGCTCACAATTGACTCTTCAGCTGTGAATCGTAAGGGAAGCAGCAGTCTTACATTTATTTTACAAGACCTGTACTCAATACTAATCCTGTAATTGTTCTGACTTATTCTAATCCTTTCATTCTGCTGTAATATGCACGACCTGCAGCCATGTATCAGTTTTTTCTTAAAATAACTCATAATTCAGTGGTTTCACTCAGCTCTCTGCTCCACTGCAGGAACCAACAACTATCATGCTCACGCATTCATGCCTTATGTTCACAAAGTACACCAAGACGACAGATCAGGACTTACGTGGAGTCATTGTCCTTCTCTTTCTTCCGTATCCCGAAGGCCTTCCTGGTACGTTTTTTCAATCCTGAAGAGAAAAAAAAAAATAGGAAAAGGGTGAATTACTGTGTGAAGAGACACCAAAGGCATGACTAAAAGGTGGTGTCTGTGGGTGGGTCAAAGGGTAGGTGGCTTCAGCTGTCCTGCATCTGTCAACCTGGAGATTAAAGGTGACGTTTTTATGTATTATTGAGTGACTTGCTGAATCACTGTGAAGGCAAAGGCTGTCTTTTATAACTAAAAATGTGTTCATGGTCATCGCAGATGGACAAACAGCCATGCAATTCCCAAGGCATCATCTTGGAATGGAAAACTCATTAGCACTGTGCAAATCAATGCGCCAAGGATTTAACAAGAATAGCTTAGAGAGCGAGTTGATAATATACAAAATTTCAATTGACAATGCGACACAAAGCATATGAGATCCAGTTTGAATCCCTCGACTAAGTTGGAAAAACTCACTTCACTGTCTCTCCACCTCTACTTTGTACGTGACAGCATGGCTATGACCATGGCATGTGTTCTCCAGCTTCCCTAATGAAGGTGCAACAATACAAACTAAAACAGCACTCTGTACAGTGCATACCTCCGCCAAGGCCCAACAGTCCACTTTAATTCAGTCAAGCCTAATCCAATATCAAACTTGATAGCGCTGTATGACTCATAAAATTAAACCACCCATAAATGCTTAACCATAATTTAAGCTCACTAGATCTAGGATCCACATGAAATTGAACTCACTCATAGATACCAGCCACCTGACTATGCCTGTTTCTTCCATTAAGATTCATGCATTATTCCCTGAGAAATAAGCAGAAATGTCAAAAAATCTTGCATTGAGAGAAGGTTTGCAGAAAGCGGTTCAGTAGTTTTTGTGTAATCCTGCTGACAACCCAACCAGAAAAACAGAAGCAGACACGGGTGAAAACATAACCTCTGTGGTGGAGGTAATGATTGCTGTATTGTTAAAGCAACAAGTGTGAGAGTGTGTTTTGGCCCTGACAAAACTTTTGGTCACTTGATGTTTTAAATGCAAACTCAGGACCTTGACACAAACACTGGTAAAGAATGCGACAGTATACACATCTAACCCCAGCTGAGTGCAAGCGCAGGACAAAAGCAGCATACAAAAGAGAAGAAGTTAGCACATGGAATACTACAACCTCCAAAACACTTGACGCAATGATCAAACATCTCAACCTTATTTTGCCCTCTATTTTCTTCAGTCAACAAACTGAAAATGAAGCTTTCACCACAGATTTGCAGAAATGTTTTGTGTGTTCTGCCAACTCAAGATCAATCAGGATGTCATCTGGACTGAATTAACAACAGAAGTTCGCAAGAAATTGTTTACACAAAAGTAGGAAGTTCAATCACACTCCCTCTAGCTCTAGGTCACTTTAAGTATGTTTCATTTAACTCATTCAACTATACAATTATGCCAAACAAACACATCTCAAAAGCTCCTGGCTTGCCCTTACCCCAGATGAAAGCCCAGTTGTCCCCCTCCATTTTTTTTCTGACAAGACTCTCATTCTTCTTCGTCTTTGTCTGGTTGTGAACTCATCACATTATCTCATGACCAACCGATCTCTTCCTCATACCACATGCAGGTTCACACTGAGCTTAAGAGGCAGGAACCTGATGCTACCTCTCGCTAAACCGCACACATGAAAACGCACACACACAAACACACAGGCAAGGTATCATGATCGGGTTCTTGGTCTTCATCTGGTATTCAAATTCAACACCAGTGAGGACGCCACTCATGAATTAAAGACTTATGTCATCATTTCTTACATTTCATATAATTTCTTTACTACACTAATCTTTGCATCAGCATGGCTGCAGCCAAAGCAGGAAATCGATCCAAGAGAGGCCTGTTGGCCATGATAAGTATGAATGACCACTGTCAAAGCTCAAATAAATGTCCCACTGTGGAAGAAAAGCACTGAATATGCAAAGAGGAGGCACATTCACAAACACAAAGGCTTGTCCTCGTATTCAAAAAGGCAGGCACACATGTTAAGAGCAAATGCAGAGACATGCACACATGTCAAGAAACTGAGCTTGATGAATATTCATTGACACTAGAAGATCAGGTGTTAAGAAGCAGCACCTGTTTGTATAAAAAGATACCAAAGTCATTATTTAGAGAAGAAGAAGAAAAAGAGGAGATCTATAAAATATATATTGGAAGTGGAAATTAGAGACGGCTGTGGGCTTGAGCAAAGCAATAAATAACCAAACACTTCATTTTTTTAAGTGTGTTTCTACGAACAAAACACTGGTAAGGGGATTACTGAAACAATCACACTGCTTGTTTGGGTGTTTGAGAGTTGTTTGGTCATTCTGTATACAGATACAAAGGAAATTTCAACACTCGTGCACACATACAGACACTTCCTCCCCATGAGGTTTACTTTGTGTCCCTCAAATACTGAAGGTTTCATTTCCGTGAAGCTAGACTAAAGATTGCTTCTTCCTTCTGTTTCTGTGGCTTGACAGTTTCCCTCTCCCGGATCTTTGTGTGGCATCTGTCAGAGGCCTCACTACAAGGACTCAGTGTGCTCTCAGCCTGTAGCCTAAGAGATGGAGGGGGCTTAAATTGCTCAACAGCTGTTCTACAAAGCCAAGGAGGTTTTAACATTTCAGCTACAACTTCTATAGGTTCAGTCTGAATCTCTGCTGATGCTTCATTTCTTATGTTTTCTATTTATTTTCTGCTTTTTTCTGTGTAATGCTACCTGTTGATTCGATGTCAAAATCTGGTTGAACATAATTATCCACCATGATACTACTTTATTTTCTTCATTGTCTTAAAGCAGCTTGCTTCAAGCTAGCGACTTCTCTTTCACTTTTGGCACCATCAAGGCAAACCAAAGCACACTACTTTTTAAGATTCTGAATGTTGTGCGTTTTTAAACTGCACTTTCATTTTTGCAAGCTGTATTTAATCCAATTTGAACATTTATTTATGCTGCGATCACGTTTCAGACTATGTCTTCAATAAATACCTTTCCATATCTCTAACCCTCAGTTGGCCTCTCTTCTTTTTTTCTCCTTAAGTCTCTTCCCTTCTCGTGTGAATCCAGTGTTTCCCCCCAAGCAAGAGCTGACAGGTTTACAGCTGTGCTAATGAAAGCATTTTGTGCATGTGTCAGTGTGAACATGGCAGCCTTACCATGGCTACACAAGTCTGTATTCTGCATTCTGCATTATCTAAATCTATCTAATATTTATTTTTACTGTCTTTACCTTTGTTTCCCTTGACTTTGTTTATTTGTTTCCTATTTTTTCATTAGCTGGATGAGGATTACTCTGAGAAAATTAGGTTTAATATTTTAGTCGTTTTGCATACGAACAGTTCAAACACACACAAACTGTGTTCACACATGAGTCAACTGACAAGCGAAATTTGATAATAATGTAGTAACTTACTTACTACTTCATGTTTAGATCACAGCAGGACCTCAATCTGATTGGATGACGTTGATGTGAAAGAATACATGAATGCATATGGCAGGGGTTAATTAACAGAGGGGGAAATAACAGAGCAGGCAGTACACACTGTTTAATGACTTAATGGCTTCCGTTCAGAGGGATGCTAGCACAAGTGCTAACGTAATTAGTGGTCTCTTCTCAAGACACAGTAATGTAATTCTAGGAACAGCCATACGACATGAAGCCAAACAGGACAGGACACTGCCAAACCTAAAAACAACCCTGGATGACAGGGTGACGATGACTGACCAGAGTAAGACATTTACTAAAAAAGTGCCTATAGAAAGGAAGGGGAAGTATTTTAAAGGTAATGTTTATCTGGTCACTGAAAGGACTTCAAAATCTAGGGTTCAGGATAAATTTGGAGAGGTGGGAAGCTTACTTTAGAAAGGGTCCCAAGAAGTGAAAACAAACTCACAACAGGAGGAACACCACCCAGAGCACCACACAGCGTATTATTATTATTATAATAACGGTGAGGTCCACCCTTGAACCAACAGAGGGAGGTCTCCATGAACACTGCCTTCCACAAAAAGAACCACCCTGAAACACAGCATTTATACCTTTCTCCCATTATTAATCCAGTGCATGTGCACATAAACTCATTCCATTCAGAATGCAGATTCACACCTGGGACTTGTTATTATTATGTTATATATATTGTATGTGTATGTGTATGTGTGTATGTGTGTGTGTGTGTACTGTAAATATTAATAATAGGCCAAAATGTTGTTGTTGTGGATTGTTGTAGGATTGACACCAGTGTTGTCACCACAGCAACCCATGCAGATTCCTTGGTGATGTCTGTTCACAAAACTCAGATATGATCACTTACAAAAAAAGTGCAGACACTCCGTCTTTCAGATCTGATTTGAGAAACAAATCGGATTTGCCTGCTGCCTAAACATACCATAACGTTAAGTGTTATGAGTGAATCTTAAGCACCTATTGTGTGATTGTGATTGTGATCCCTTGGCCTTGCTTGTGTCTGCTTCCCAGAGCATTAGCTGCAGCTATGTTAGCCACAGAGTTAGAGAACTCAACTGGAAGGGACACCATGCTTTGGACACACACACACACACACACACAGACACAGACACAGACACACAGAAATGTAAGTTACACACTGTTGCACATATGTGCTACAGCACACACCCACTTGAACGCTTTTCTTTAAAGTAGAGCTCCACTTCTAGACAGGCAGAGCAGAAGCTGTTTAACAAGCTGCTCCAAAGGGGGAAGAGATGAAGAGGCTCTATAGACCAACCAACAAAACACACACACAGCTTGTGCTGCCAGCCACAGCAGAGCAAAGCGGACCAGGCCAGGCCACTCCAGACTCTGGATGGGAGACCTGTGCTGCTGTGCATAGTAAGTAGAGAGGACAATAATACACCATTGAGATCTAGATGCAGAAGAGAAAAAAAAAATCTGATGTTTATTGCTTTTCAATATGAATTTAGATATGACAGCTTTTAATTAACTTCTTGAACTCTCATTTGTTGAAAGGTGATCACATTTTCTAAATCTAATTCAGTGACTTTGTATTTCTGTCTATTAGTGAGCTCAGACCAAAAGCCAAGAGAATACTCGCCTTGAGTTTGGTCTGAATGCCCCATAAAAGTGAAAGAAAAACATGATAGCGTACAGCATGCATGTCAGAGCACGCTAGGTGGAAAAAGGGCATGAAGGAGTTAAAGAGTGACGACAGTACGTTGAGTTGTTTGGGGTATTGTGTCAAGCTGACAAAGCACGAGGAGAAGCATGTGGATCCACTGACAGGCAGGTATGCAGATTAGACGACAAGGTAACACGTAGTTAGCAGAACAGGACGAAGGCTCGTAGTCACATAAAAGTGCAGACTCAAAAATAAAAAAAAACATGCTGACAGACAGGCTGTAAGAAACAGTAAATAGACAAGGGGACAGGCAGACATATAGTAGACAAACTGAGAGATAGACAGACATATTGCAAACAGGAGGTTTAAAAGGCTCTTGGGTTGGAGTGACTCATTCACCCTCCTGGGCCCTGAGAGGCAGGAATAGGAGGAGCAAGCAGGTGAGGACAGAAAAGCTGCTCAAGGCTGGCAGATAGACCAACAATGACCTCGCACTGTTGCAACATTTCTGAGGCAGAAAATGCTCTAATAGGAGACACGTGACATGCAGCTATGTGAATGCAGCCTCCATTTTATTCATGCACTGTTCTGCAGAGCTGTGTGGAGCTGAAAATCTGATCTCAAAACTGAGTTGCATCGCTGAGAAGAGGCAGGGGGAGTGATGAGATAGATGTATTTATTTACTCAGGATGTGCTGAGGAGAACCATATTCTTCCATGCAGCAGCTACTATGCTGCACTCTCATGATCAACCTTTACATATGAAGCAGCATGTCTTAAGATTTAGAGATTGGAATTGATTTCAGAGGCTCCTACATTTGCACAAACATGGTTTTATAGAATGTCACACAAGCAAGAACAACAAGTGCACATAAAACCATTTGAGTCCCCCACTACATCTCTCTAAAGCCATCCATTTCCAACTACAGTTTCCTTGCTTGTCTCAGGACAGCACTTCTCTCACCTTCCTACCTCTGACCCAAAGATGGAGGAAGAATCTGAAAGAAGAGGCCAAGAGGAGAGAACTGGTGATGTCCCTCCTGTCTTATTACGTGGCAGCAGGAACAGAAAGCTAAGGGGGCACGGCATGAGAAAACATCCAGAAATGGCCACTGACAGCCATCACCTTCAGCCTCGCTGTGTGTTACAGTGAAAGAGCCTGTGTCAGTGTGGCAGGGGAAAGACAAAGAGACGGTGTCAGTTTGCGTTTGTGCCTGTGGATGCTAAAATTAGGCCTTGACTGTACTGTCCAGGTGGCTGCACTGTGAGCTATCAACTGTAACACTTGCAGTAACAACGTGCCCAATGCATACAAACACACCAACACACACACACACAGGATTTGGATGATACATTTCTGTTTTGCTGCACGGATGCACCCTTTGAAAAAAAAAGAAAAGACATATCATCGAGTGACGTCACCCACCACTAAGGAAAGTGGGTCAGGGCCAGAAACCATAAAGCAGCATGGCAGCAGTTGGTGCAGAGATGAACAAAAGATATTTGAGAACGGCAGGATGGTGATGATGCATCCATCTGTGCACTTCTTGTTTTCACTCTGTATCTAATATTTCATTCATATATGGTTAGTTTTATTTTTATTTTGAGGGATAAATAAGCATATCAGCATTCAACAGACAACGGCATGAATAATAGAATAATTATCTAAAAATAAAAAAACAGTATAAATGGCTTTCACAGTTTCATAGAGGCTAGGCTGACATCTTCAAAGTGCTGATTAGTCAGATTATGACATACTACAGATTAGTCAGTGCAAAAAAAGGTGTTCAAGCTTTAGTATTAAAAAATTGTCATTTTTAATCAAATTGTGAAATATGATTATTTGCTGGTTTTCTACGTTTTCTTTTATGTTGAACTGAATAATTTGACTCTTTGAAAAAAAAAATCACAAACTTTTTTTAATATGTCAAATTTGGCTCTTTCAAAGTGTGTTAAATGGTAAATGGACTTGCATTTCTATAGCGCTTTTCCAGTCTACTGACTAAGCACTTTACAACACTTGTGACGTTCACCCATTCACACACACATTCATACACTGATGGCAGAGGCTGCCATGCCAGGTGCCAACTGCTCATCAGGAGCAATTTGGGGTTCAGTATCTTGCTCAAGGACGCTTCGACATGCAGCTGGGGGAGCCGGGGATTCGAGCCAGTGACCTTCCGATTACTAGACGACCTGCTCTACCTCCTGAGCTACAGCCGCCCTACATTTTACAGTTTTTGTGATATCTAGTAGATGAATCAATGACAATCTGGAACTAGCAAATATAATCAAAGTTATTACAGCACATTATCAGACTAAAGCTAAATGTTATGCCAACAGTCTAAGATTATTTGCAGCACTTGTCTGGCTATCTCTCCCTCCACCCCCATCATTCTTATTCATCTCTTCCCCCCATCCTCCCTCCCTCCTTCCCTCCTGTCTCTATAAACAGCCAGCACTCATGGTTTCCATCCCCAGGCTGCATATAGCATCCACCAAGGACTGTGTGGCGAATGACCCTGCTGCACAATCAACAAAGTGGCTTTTAACGTGGATGTTTGGCACAAAGACACAGGGAGTAGATGTATTTTCCACCTGTCTGTCCATTTATTGACACAAGACTTTCATAGATCGGAGAGGCAGATATGGGAACCGAGTGCCCTCTCCGCCTCCAGCTGGTGCTCAAAGCGCTCCTGCTCATGTCACAGTGTGATACTTCTGCTATTTCCTACAAGTCTTCTTGTTTTAATATAAACAGCAAATGGATGGTTGTTTCTTACCAGATAATGTGAATTATAATGATGCTGTCACTTTGTGAGATTCAATCCAGATACATGGTGTGACGGTTTAAGCATATCACTCGAAGCATTAGCAAATCACAAATGTGAATTTAAGGTCTTGAGATCAGCAGGGATTATTGCTCCGAGGTCTTTGTAAAACACTTAGTTCATTGTTTTGTTTTTTTTCCATTTATTGTGTCTTTTCTACATCTACACACACTGGAAACAGTTTGAAGCTTCTAAACTTTACAACAATACAGCTTGAAGGTGGCCTATAGTTGTTGGTCAAAATTTTTATACAAGCCCCTTCAAATGTCTCCAGTGACTATATCTATCTATATATATATATATATATATGGGTGTTGCCAAACTACAAAACCCCTGCTAGGCCTCCGACTCCTCCCTGGAGATGAGCCCACTGCTATTTCAGTCATGTCCTCCTATCAAAACAGATCACCACAGCCGCCACTGAGGGGGTAAAAAAACAAAAAGTAGAAATCATGCCTCCTTCTTTCGTCTACATTAATCTGACAGTACCCAGAAATGTCATCTGCATCCTCCCAGCTGAACTCCATTACCATAGGAAGATAAAATAGTAAGGTGAGAAAAATATCTTCTTTTCCCTTTTTATGCATGCTGCATTTTAGAGCATTTGCATAGTTACCTGGCACATTAACTTAGCTGTGAAGTGACGTTCAACAATCAGTTCAGCTAGAGCAGCAGTTGTTCCACAGACGCTGGGGCAAAGCAAAGCCATCCGTCTTATTTGTGTGTCTTTTCCCAAATGTACACTCGCTGTGCACATCAGCCTCCATCACCAGCACACTGTGTGCTCGCTAGATGGGCCTGCTGTTTCTCATTCCTCATGATGATATTTCTATTCTCGTAAAAGTTTCTGTGCATAAATTTAGAGATACATTTGCATTAAGTCAATAAACACACGTCCCCTCCTTGCACAAACTACTGACACAAATAGAAAACACTCTCATGGTTATCAGTGAGGTGTGAGACTGAGGTGCTAGCTGCCTGCATGACAACAACCTGAAAATCAGCCTCTAAAAGCTACTGTAATTGGACAGAAATATTTCTTTCCTCATTTCAAGCCTCCTCTGGGACAGTGAGGCCACTTGTGACGTCAGCTAGTGTGATATTGTCTGGTTTTCAAGGCTAAAGCTGCTCTGGTGTTTTAGCCGTTGGCTAGACAACAAAAACGAATGCAAGACACCTCCACAGTCGAGTGGATTTGTCAGCCTATAAGGATCCTGACAGTTTCACCTTTTCTTCAGTGCACTGTCCCATTTCTGTCCATGCATTCTAATCATCATTGTAGATACCACATTAATACACAGCTGGCCTGTAGCAGGAGAGGTGATTAACAGTTTTGTGTTGAATTTCATAATGTGCACACATATGATGTAACACAAATACAGTGTATTACAGATATTACAAGTACATGGGGCATGCATTCCTTTACATTTCTTTCAGGCCCCCTTGCAGCCTCGCCTTTCTGAAAGCAGACACACCAAAAGCTAAAATTACAGCAACCTTCTTTGAAATTACATTGTGCTTATCATCATTCAAAACACAAGGCTACAATGAATTTAGTGCATAAGGAAGCCCGACTGCAGCTCCAACTGCCCTTAGCAAAGTGTTCCTGCTGCTGACCTTTGAAAACAAAGCAAATTAAATTTTGCTGTTTGCTCTCCCTGCCGTAGGTCTCTGTTTTTTCTGGCACTGGGCTAAAACACTAAAGATCTTGATTATTGCTCCTCCCATTTATGTGAAGCTAAAGATAGACATTTGATCAGTTCTCAGTGCTCCAGTTTGGCTCTGTTACAATCACATATTGATCAAGACTCTCCCCCTGGATGTAGTTTTCTAAGGAGAAGTGTACGACATAATTTACACTGACGGTTACGTACAGGAAATAATAGTATATAGGATAGGGTTAGAAGATGCACACTGCTGTAAAACAGTGCAACTACAGTACAACTCATGCTACAGAGTGCTAAAAATAAACTGAACAAATCAATCAAACTAATATAAAAAAGTAATATATAACAAATGTAAGCAATATAAAGAAGTTTCACAAATTTTAATATGAATAGATAAAAAATAAAACAAAAAATACAAAATGTCAAAGAAAGACAAATCATTTGTAAAAAAATTAATAAAAAAATCTTTGACACTGTACTTCATATAAAAAAAAATCTGATATAATACCAGCCACTGCAATGACTCCCTGGCATACTGACTGGTGGCTTGTGTTTATCTCATTAGTATGTTTCCTTCAAGTGTAAAAGGAAAAACTTAAAGCCTACCCACAGATCAACATGAATCCCCATGTGTTTATTGATTCGATCTGTTTTTACTGACAACTGATCAATATTTCGACCCATTAAGCATGCTTGTCAGGATTATCTGTCCGATACATCACTGCAGCATAGCAGAACCAGCATAATCACAGTAGAAATGAGATAAGTATAATTTTAAGCCCCTTTAATATATTTTTTCAACTAAATGACTGCAAGGGCTGCTATTACTGATGATCTCACTAAGGACCAACAACCCAGAATGACGCTCTATGGTAATTTCAGCCACAGTTAACTCAAAACCACCAAAATTCTGGTTCATATAAAACTGTTCACATCATCTCTCATCCAGCGAATTCACATGAGCCAATTTTACACTGCCAACCTATCAAAGGGTGGTGGAGAGCTAAGAAAACTGGTGAACATTCAGTAAGGGAAGCACATTTTTCTGAGGAACAACAGACAGACCAAGCCAGATACTACATCAGATTAGTATTCTTCCACTGTTATCTGCATGTGTTCTGATTCCACTAGATGTAGGTAGGAGGGAATAAGAAGTTATTAAGACTATATCAGTATATAAGCATCTTGATGCAAGTCTGTGCTTTTCTGCCCATCATTTTTCAGGCTGTTACTGCATTGTTTGCATCTGATTATTGTGAAGATATTTATGCAAATATCAGATTCAAGGTTTGCCTCAATTCACAGACAAGAGTATTCTAAGATTGTGAAAAAGCAAATATGCAAAACACATAAAATGTTAATGACTTAGCTGTCCAGATATTTTAATATCAAATGCAATGATTTAATGTTGGTGAGCCATAAGACAAAAGGCAGTGTGGTGTACAATGAAGTGTGATTCACAAATGACAGGATGGATAATTTCTTTCTTTCAAAAATGGAAGATCTGTGTTTGCACTCAGTCTGAACTCTCCATTGTATTAAGAAGGAGGACGGAGGAGGAGGATGAGGGGGAGGAGGGATGGAGGGTCTGTGGTGAGAAACACTTGAGACACACACACACACACACACACACACACACACACGCGCACACACACACACACACACACACACACACACACACACACGCACACACACACGCACACACACACACCTACAACTACATACGAAGCAAACAAGCGCACATTTGGTATGAGTCACTGATGAATCAATTTTACAATTTTACAGAACAGATTGGCCAGTAATGATTAAGAATAAACAACTAAGCAGATACATGAAAAGTGCTCCTTGTGGCTGTTCACACACTTTGACAACGTAGGACATTTTTTTTTTTACTTCACCCAGGCATAATTGCAATTGCAAACACGCACATGGCTGCAATTGCAATTACGCCTAAAAATTTATTTTTGATCAAATCAAATTTAAACAAATGAATGTGTTGTCCACAACCTAGTATTTGCTTACCAACATCTCAGATACCATCTGACTTAACCTTTAAACAGGAGGGGAATCTGGATCAGCCAGTCTCATCCATCTCCTGTGGGTGGATCAATCTGATTAAATCAGCATGGGTGGAGAAAGGGTTTGTCAAACTCTGATGATTTCAGTTTAATTCGTATTTGCTGAGGAGTTCAATGCTCTACAACAAAACTGAATATGACATAGCCAAGATCGGAAAGTGCCCAATGATATTGCCCAATCTCATACCAAAATTGGCAAATTGCTAAAACAACTACGATAATCTGCCGGTATTTGTTCTGCCTTTTGTTGTCTTATTAATTAACATCACAAACCCATATTGCAGTAGCTCTATGATAAACTAAATGCCTTTGTGCACATACAAGGGCTTAACAAAATATCATGCAGCTCTGCAATCTGACATAACAGCCCTGCAACAATCATTCCCCTTCTGCAGCTTATGAATGTTAAATCCTTGCTTTACAAAGGTAGTATTTGTTGCAGGGCAATGGTGCTGGGTGGCATAATAAGCATTCATAATACTGTCGCACAATATTAAGGAGCTACTGTACATTTGCAGGCCAAACTGTATGGATGAATGTAGAAAACCAGGTGTTTTAGTGGAGTTTTTCGGCATAAATTAATTAGCTTCGGCTTCATCCAAACCATAATTAGGATCTTAGAACAGCAGTTTGAGTGTTATTTACCCTACTTGATTGCTTTGATGGTAAAACTGTGACTTTATTAGGAGAGTTGAGATAATAAAATCCATCAACTAAATTTACAACAGTGAAACGGTATGCTATGCTACAGAAACTCTGCTCCCACTTTCAATTACACACAATAAACCTTTCCTTTATGATCCCCAGCACTGCTTTATATCAACGTTCCATAAAGTAGGTGTGTGTCTAAGAGTGTGAGTGTCTGTTAGTAGAGTCCTGGGAACCACAACATTTGTCTTGCCAATGTACTGTATAGGCACTCCTCTCAGTGTCAAATCCCTTTTTTAAAGCGGTCAGTGCAACAAGTAACCAATCAGATAGATGGCTTTGATTCCAACTGATATACTCTCGTAAAAACCGGGGCTGGACATTGAGTAATGATGGAGGGATGAACTGACTATTCATAAAAACTACTATTAAATCATTTAACTGATGAGTTTAACAAACCTTTCACTTACATAATTGTATTGTCCTTACTTTGTCCTTTCGGATTTCTCTTTTTTCTATTCTGATCCTCTTTTACTTCATGTAATTCCATGTCTCCATGTGTGCATATAAAAGTGGAGGTAAAGCTGAGAATAATTAATAAAGGGCCTCCCCTCCCTAAAGTCCTGTTAGTAAGATAAGGTCATTCATCAGAGTGTCAGTTCCTCATAGGTCAGCACTGCTTCAATACTTTGCAAAGAGCAAATAGACTGAGAACTAAACTCTGAGCACTTCAGAGTCTCTAGAGACCCCATCGCATAGAACTTTTAGTTCATGTAACTTCATTCTTTGTAGGGACGGTTTAATTTGTTGTAGTGATGAAATTATTAATTGATTACTTGAATAGCTGATTAGTTGGCTCATCCATTAATTGTTAAATGTGTTTATCTGATTAAAAATATCACATATTTGCTAGTTACAGCTTCTTTCAGGAAGAAATTTGTGTAAAATAAAATAATTAAAACGAAAAACTACTGATACGTTTTAATTGCTGCCCTGTTTGCATTTTCATTATAAAACTCGTAACCAAACACTTTTGAATCCCTATTGTCTGCTAATTTAAGTTAAAGGCAAACTCAACTGATTTTACACTTTATGATTATACTTACAACCTACATTGGGAGCACTACTCAGCCCATGAAAATGGCTGTACGATATTTTATGTGGCTCTTTAGGAGCTTTGTCAATTGTGAGAAAATAGCATTGACAATGTCATAAGAGGTTTCCTCAGTCTAGATTTAGATGCTACATATTTTTTAGCAGAAAACTGAGGTTGGGAGTATGAAAGATGCTGTACAACTGCGCTATAGGAAATTCAGCATTTTTGGAGCTTAATTGATACTATGGACCCATAAAGTCTATCTCTTGTGAGTCCTCAAGCATTATAGAAGTGTAATAGTAGAAAGCTGAAGTACAAACAAAACTGGATGCTGTTAGCAGCAATGTTACTAAGGAAGATTTGTTTATATTGTCTCTCTAGATGCTTTGTTTTCATTTCAAGTCCTTGTACTTCATAAAAAAGGGGGATGTTTTTGGCTTTCCCAGCAGCCAATCAGGCATTTCATTTACCACGCTAGCTATATGATTCATCTAAAATTAAGGTTAAGACAATTAAGACATGTGGGTATGTGTGCATGAGATGTATGAAAGAGAGGAAAAGAGACACAGGCAGAGAAGCAAACAGTAGATGGCCCAGAAGGAAAAGTTTCCACATGAGCACCAGGCCGTGTGTGTGTGTGTGTGTGTGGTCTTGTCGAGATGAGGCTTGACAGAAAGTTGATATGTATCAGTAGCTTAGATGCAGCCATGTCATGTCCTCCTATTTGCCCCAGGGAGCACAGGAAATTACTTTGTTTGTAGAAAAAAACAATTATGAAAATGAGGATGGAAAAGGGGGGAGAGAGAAGGAAAATACAACACAGCGTCTCTGAGGAGACACAGAAGTGACAAGACTCACATCGAAATGGATAAGCTCAGCGACAAAGGCTCCATCTTCTCCTCCATCTCCTTAAAAACTGGCCCAAATTCCTGTGGATTACATTTGCCTTATTCCCTCCCAACAATCTAATCTCAGTTCATTCCGGTTAAGGCCGACCACTGACTCCACCCCTCCCCTGTTCACACCCAGATTATAGGTTTGGTCAGCTTTTGGTTGGAGAAGGAATGTCCTGACTGTCTATGGTTCATTAAGACAGGGGCTTATTAAAAACCTCTGACTACATCTTCTCACAGTACCAGTGCTCAAATAAAGAACCATTGACATCCTTGAAAGGTGGAGCACTGTTTGTCTCTTGAGGGTGAGGGGAGGGGGGGAGTGAAAGTAAGAGTGACACAAGGAGGGTGAGAAGCAGAGGGAGAGAGGGGATGTGGAGAGACCACGATGAACCATAAGATCTGGAACCACTTTGAGGGAACACACCATCAATTCCAGTGTCACTCTAATGGCCAGTAATCTGGTGCTCTGGAAATTCTTATATAACCTGCAGGTTGAGTGAGGCTACACATGCAGGCTGTGTCTAACCTCATGGTGTAGGTAAATACAGTCAAGTTGTACCATAACCTGGAGATATGATCTAAACATAGTAAATTACAGTATAGAACACCCAGCTGGGAACAGGGTTCATCCTGCTGGCTCAGTCTGGTTGTGCGCGCACACACACACACACACACACACACACACACACACACACACACACACACACACACACACACACACACACACACACACACACACACACACACACACACACACACACACACACACACACACACACACCATGTACAACCTTTGCACAGGCATCTGTTTAAATTATGACTCATGAACTGTTTGTTTTTCTCCCATCTTTCTCCTACCATTTTTGACAGTGTGAACCTGCAAAAGCCAACAGGAATAGAGTCAAGAGAACAAGAAGAGAGGATAGAAAGGTTTAAACAAATCTAATATTCTATTCTTTAATAGAGTTTAGGGATTGCACCTTACCTGCTTGGTATTTTTACGTCTCAAATAGGACATGTTTGTCAGTACTGCTGCTAACATTTGGTACAAAAGGTACTAAAAAAAGACATTGTTCTTCGAGGCTGCATGTTATGTAACACGCTGGTACTTCTAAAACAACAAATGGGGGCCATTGCAGGAGAATTCTGCTACAACTGCTGCTCTAAATGGAGGACAGTGTGACTCTGTATATCAAGCAGCAGTCCTGCAGCAGTTGCATGCATGCAAAGACACAGAAATAACAACATATATAGAAAAGGATGCATACAGGCATGCACCATGTACAACTATACATCACTGCGCTCTAATGAGACAGTGCTAAAAACCATCTGAGATCGGTGCTGGATTACACCCTGCTCCCCTCTCTGACTCACGCTGCGATTAAAATGAATATGAAACACCTTTTCTTATTGCTGATATTTTGTGAGGGTTTCAATTTCGATGAAAAGAAGCAGAAGGCATACATTCTTATTTTGTTATTGAAGAATGAGATGATGAGATGATGAGATATGTTAGCTTCAGGGCTTTCAAATGAGAAACTTTAACCATAAAGTAAACAGTCGCTAACATAATGTCCCTTGGGGGCAGAATTACATTGACATTTCTCTGTACTTGGATACTAAAAGATTCCAATTTCCACTTCTGTTTAAGGCAAACGGAGCTTAATAGTTGCTGATGTTGCTTTAAAAACATTCAGGGAACACCTGACATGAACACAAATGCTGCTGAACAGTGCTGACGACGATCTCCATTTGAGTTGACAAATGCGTGCAAATATAAGTATAGGCACAGAGCCAGAGGGGGGAAGAGACGACAAACCAAAACCTTGTGATTCTGGCACAAAAAAGCCTTCAGCACGGGTGGAGAAAAGGTTGTCAAACAGGATGAGGGTTTAATTCAAATCAACCTCAAAACAGCCCTCGAAGTCAACACATTCTGCTGATGTTTTAAGGCCTGGTGAGAAAGTCTTCAATCTCTAAGAAATACGACAGGAAGGCATTCTTATTCCTGCATCGCCCTCACCAACTATAGATAGTGGTTATCATTGTGGTTAAGTGAGAGGAGTAACTTCTCTTTCCTCCAATCTCCCTTTTAATTTGGACAAATTGAAGTCTGGTCACATGGGGTCTGTGTAGGCCAATTGTTTTGGAAGGTATGCTAAATTAATAAGTATGAATCTTACTCAGTCCGTGACCAATGAGGTCAAAGAGGTACTAAATCTCTGAGAAAATATGAAACAATGGCAGGAGTGATGAGCCTTTCGTGTGATGAGAAACACTGCAAATCGATTCCCATTCATTTCTACCTTTGTCCCTCCTCTCTGACAGCGATACAGCAGCAACCCGAGCAAACTAATGGCGATATATAAACTGATGTACTCTGAAACACTTTGATATCAATCTGTCTTTTCTTGTATCTAATCTATTGCTGTTTCTGTTCTGTCTGGCCTTATCAGTCTGTCACTTCTCCAATGCTGACTTTGTAACAATGCATAATAAACTCTGATGAGATAAAATAAAGTCAACTCATGCCACACTACAAGACCTCCTCTGTCTTTCTGACGTGACGTTTACCCTCAACTAGGGTGACAAGCAAAATCACTCCGACATTATTGAGGCAGCACATAAAACATTCAACAACATCACATAGTAATCACATGGTAGAAATTAATCTGTTTGAGTCATCAAGATTTGCATACCAGACACAAAAATGGCGCCTATTCAGTCCAAGTGTGTCACAACCTCCGCAACATCACTCGTTTCAGTGTCATAACTGGAGCCATTCAGTCCAATACAATTTGGGAAGTCTAGAAGAAGCCGCACAATTGAATTATTTTATCCCCATTAAAGTTAGCCGGGCGCTAAACCGGAAGTTAGCCGACTTGGTCGGCGGAAGTCTCTTGTGCACATGCTCTATGGGCTGCACAATGCGGATGATCCTGGTATTTTCATACCTGGGAAGTTAAGCTTCTTCGGCTTCAAAATGCCACTGAGCAGCTTTCATAGGAATGAATGGGGATACAACGCCAACACTGTGTCCAGATTTAATATAATGTTCTTGGTGGACACAAGGTTCAAGTTCACGTCCAGTTTAAAATAAGACATTCATGGTTTGAATATTATTCATGACATTGGCTGAAGTCAAAATAAATTTTATAAAAATAAAATCAGGACCAACTGGAATTGTGACAGTTCACTGAACCAGTCTGGGGGCAAATGTGGAGGAACTCCTCTGAGTATTCAAGATGTGAAAACAGTTACCACTATGCCAAGCTGTAACACCGCATGTCAAAAGCCTAAAACACAGGAGCTGAGGTACAGCTGGAATCACAAAGTGCACTCCCCAAAAGAACACGTTTCTTCGCCGTCCTCCCAGGGTGAATCTTAACAATTTGCTGAACAATATTGGCATAAAAAATGACTCACAGACTAACAGGATATCAGAAATCCTTTGCGGCAATCTTTCATTATAGATACAGATACTGAACAGTGTACAAGCAACTCTTCTTTCAGTACTCCTCAGCAGTGTCTTACAGTGGGACTGCAGATGACAGGTGCTTTGTGCCATGTGGTTTAGTTTCACTGATGTGCTGTTTTCTCTCAGTTGCAGTTCCCTCTGCGCCTCTAACTCCCATGTCTCCCCGCTTCCCCCTTTCTCTCCCCCTCTGTCTTTCTCCCTGCTGATATGGTGAAAATCAATGGCTCCTCTATTCTGTGGAAGGCCTGATGTCTGCTAATGAAATTCTATCTGCTATGAGTCATCCATCTGATAGCTGCTGGGACAGCGACAGGCAGAAGGACCGTCTCTCCAGTATCATTTATGATCATCACACACACACACACACACACACACACACACACACACACACACACACACACACACACACACACACACACACACACACACACACACACACAGATGCACACCTTTATAGGTATAAACATTAATGTGTTGAGTTCAGGAGTAAACCCTGATAATTGAGGTCACTGTCCAAATTAAACTGCTCATATTAAGTGATTGACACACACACACAATTTCTTATGCAGTGACTGGGCTGTTATGGCCAAAGGGTAATGGCCAGTAGCACTGTGTGTGTTTTAACATACATTTTCAAATCAGGAAAAGTGAAAGGCCTATTTATTTACTAATACTAGGAATGTTTACTTTCATTCATTTATAATGAAATGCCAATGCCAGTTAGTTTTTTACTTTTATCTATTAATAATGAGACTGCCAGTTAGTTGTAATTGTGTTGGGATTCAGAGAAAGTTGAAAAAGTAATATTTAGTTAGGGTAAGTTATTTTTTTAAATGTTAAGTTATGTTTTTGGTTAGGGTTTTGCTTGATTTAAAAACATTGTGCACTCACCATGCTCTAATAAACACAACAATTTACTTTTTTTGAAATAAATTTCCATGGGAGTCAGTCTCCAGTGGTACACTGGAGTTTGCTGGGCATGTTTTATCTCTGGCTGACTTAACAGTGTCAGATATATAATAAACTATTCAACCACTGGTGTAAATATCTACAGTGCAACCGTTGCTGTGCACTGGGGCTCAGAAGCTGTCAGGGGCCTGCACGTGCACATATATTTTTGGCCACAAATGCTGTGGTGCCGTTTCCCCCTATTTGGATAAAAGTGAAGTGAAGAGACCTTGTTTTCATGTTTGAATAACAGGTAGCGCAACAGCACAAGCAGTTCAGTGCAGGGTTGTTGCTTTTTTGTCTAAATTTTGAAATGTAAGAAGGGCACATTTTTTAATTAATGCCTCTCAATCTTATATGAACAAACTGTTTTAACAATAGTTGATCTAAGTTATGTTTTCTTCGTTATATGACAGTTTCTAACTCGGATTGCAGGATGGGAAGATTAATGGTGAGCCTCTCCTTGGTGAAATAGTAATGGCCTGCTTTGCTATTGTGTTGTCCAATACCAACATATTTGTGATAAGCTAATATTGGCCAACTTATCAGCTGTGCCATTTTATTGGCCGGAGTCTAATGCACAAAATATTTTTTCAGATCACTTTGCAATCAGTTTTTAAGAAATATAAAAGCTATACATTACATGGGTGGAAAGATTGATTACGATCTGCAAAGTTACATAATTGTCAACAGTCTCTGACTCCCTGAGTCCAACATGACACCTCAGTCATCAGTGTTTCATTTTCTGTTGCTGAAAGAGCAGACATCAAACTGAGATTTGTCATCCCTGACTGTTAACTCTCCCTCACACAAACAGTATGCACACAGACTCATAATGACTGGTTGATACTTAGTGATAAAAGTTAGAGAGGTAGTGGATCAGTGCTTGTCTAGCCATGTCTTAAAGGCCAGTAACAATGACCTCATGTCATGTCTGCAAACACATCTTACTTGAGTTACACAAATCAGTGAATGTAAACACACTGAATTACAAACTGTTTTCTCTTCTCAGCTCTTTCACACAACCCTGAATGTTAACCAGGCCAACAATGTAATGTACACAGAGAGTGCAGAGACGTAAAGCCTCACACTCACACCAACAGAAACTCACAATGAAACAGTACAGCCTGAAAACATGTCAACCACAGCTGGCGATACACTTGTACACGCTGTGTTTCTATCTTTAATGACATCCTCAAAACACTCAGTTCATGAATCACATTTCTCTTACCCTAAAAACCCACATCCCTCTCTCCATCACTCTCTCTGCAGCCCTCCAAACTTACAATCCCTCCCTCATCACTACATCTCGCAACCCAACCAGTATCAATCCAAACGCTGCTAATCTCTTCCTGTAGCTGTGTCTCTGCGTCACTGTGCTAGTGCATCCTTCGCTGATTGAAACTGACATCTGTTTGCACTGGTCTGGCTCAAAGCCATACAGTGCAAATACACACGGAGTGCAGGACCCAAACACATGTACAGATATGGCTAAAGAAGGGATCTGTCACACAGACGCTGACAAAAACAATGCCACTTTTTCTAATAATGCTAGTTCTGAGAGGAAAAAAATTAAAATGGAAGGAGGCAGGAAGGAAGGAAGGGACTTGAAAACTGAAGCCTAATAAAAAAAAATTTAAAACCGATGTCAGCAGTCCATCTTTTTTTTCTTCTTGTATTTCAGTGTTTCATGCCACTCCCTTAGATAGCTGGACATATGTATGATGGTTTGAGGTCATGTTGAAATACTTTAGCTTAAATATCATTGATAAAAGGCAGGTTTTCATGCAGCTGTCAGACTCAAAGAGTAAAAAATCGTTTTAGTGAGTCAAAAATCAGCATTAAACTGATGTATTCACCATTAGTAGAATTGCAATGGCTAGACATGCTATGGTTTCTCTTTATCATTTTTGTTTTTGTATGCCTCTAATTCCCCCCTTACAGTATTCATATACATACATAGAATACGTCATGCTTTTTCCCTGGGGCTTGTAATTTTTGGAAACTAAGGATATCACTGATTGAAGTAGATGATGCAAGTTGATGGTAAGTGGGTACTCCGAAAAACACGACAAAGCATCTCCACGGTGCATAAATAATCAGAATGATCATTTACGCTGATGTTTTAGCTATAAACAAGTAAAACGACCACCAATATGCAATCCATTTAACTGCAATAAGATTTCCTGTGAATTTATTAATTAAGCAGAGTCGAAGGAGACCGAGCCAAGCACTAACAGTCAGCTTGGGAGCAGAATACATTATGCAGAGAAGCACATTAATATTATATTGCCAAATAAATCCAACTTCCCTGAGGGTTTCCCTGCCACCACCATGTCTAGCAAACTCCCCTTCTATTATATGAAAGACAATGCTGGAGGAAGAGGGTGAAGGAGTTATTCACATCAACAGGACAAAAGAAGATGAGAAAGGTAATCACATGGGAAGGGGATGGTGGGAAGAGCAGACGTAGAAAAAAGAAGTTGATCCAGAGCAGTAATGTTTTGGAGAAAAAAAAAAATCACCACTTACAGCGGGTTCATACAGCGGCACAACTTGGCATGAGCAAAGCAATGCATTAGTAAACCATTCATGAGTTTGTTGATTTTTATTGACAGAAATGAGGATGTACCTGAAGCTGCCATTTTGAATCAAGGTACTAAAACAGATACAGAGAGGTAAATAAAAACAAACCAAAGTAAAATCTTGGGCACAAGTCAGTTCAACTCCCTCTAATACTTTCTACAATCACCCCTCCCACCACTTGAGCTGATCAGACTCCAAAAAAACAAAACAAAGAAGGAAGTGACTCAACAAAATACAGGCCTTTCATGATGATCGTACTGTCCTCCTCCCTCCCTCTGTATGTCTCCCTCTTGCCCTCTCCCTCCTGGGCTCTGACACGCACTGCTGCCCTCCATGTATCTCTTCCACTCTCACGCTATCCTACTTGGACATTTTAACTCACTTCATCTCCTTTTCCATCTCCGCCTCATTCCTCCTCATTTTGTTTTCACTGCCTCTTCTTTTTGGCACACTTTTCACTCTCCCTTTCTATTTCCCAGCTTGTGTCAGCTTCTTTCTCTGCATGTCTCTTTCATTGTCTTTCTCTCCTCTAATTGGGTACTGTGGATTGCTCTCCCTGCTGCACTGCTATGGATTCTGTAAAAGACACTATTATGAAAGCAGCATTTTAATGTCTCAGGACTGAGCGAGAGCGAGACAGGGAGACCTTGTAATTCACAGTTAGGCCCACAGAGGATCTAAGCCGTGACCTGAACACATCCTTATGGTGTGTGTGTGTGTAAGGATATGCTGATGATGAGTCAGTCAAACAGACAGCACAGCATGTCATTCAAAACAATTTGTACAAATAAGACTTATGTGTTGTATCACATAACAACACAGCAGCAATAAGATCATCAACAGGGTGCTGAACTACATTTAATTGGTGCTGGCCTGAATTCTGCTTGTTGATGGATCCATCAGAGACTTACTCTTCTCCTCTCTTATCACAAACCACGACACTATGATAAAACTAGAGCTACTGATTAAATAAGACCATGCATCTTTGACAGCAAATCACCTATTGTTTTGACAGCAGGCTCCTCTAATCTCTGTGTGGGTTCAGGCTGAAAACAGCATTCCTATTCTGTTGGTGAACAGTTTGAGCTACTTCCTGTTTATCTTTAATGTGCTATGTGTAACATTTTAATTTAAATAAAACAGTACAGCAATGATGGGAAAATAAAAAGGAACCACTAAATGGAAGATTATTTGAAAATATTATTTAGTCAAGGAAAATTACACGCTAAATTATGTATAGCGTGCACTGCTGTTCAGTTTTTATCTTCTCTACGTCCTTCAAGCATGATCCTGTCAAACGCAACAAATACCTTACGCATTTTAAACAGCATTTTTATCTGATGACATTTTCGACAAAGACCTATTTTTTCAGGCTGAATCTGACATGTCATTGAAGGAAACAGTTTGATAACGCTGTAAGAAAACCTCAGAATTCCCCGGCTACCACTGGGTTACACAAACACGTCTGTTTATCTGGCTCTGAATCTTGAAGCATCATTACATAAGCTGGTCTATGTGCGTGTGTCTGTCTGCACAAAGAACAAGATGGAATTTGGAAGGGCTGTTGTGAGGATGTTGTGTCTATAAATGAATGAACACGGTGTGAAGAAGAGTGTTAATTTCAGTCTTTGTCAAACTTACTGTCAAGCACAGTCACAATGGACCTATTCTACTGCAACACATTTAACAATGAGCTTTCCTGTGTGTCCGCCATTATTCTGAAGAACACACACACAAACAGGCACTTTGATAATCAAACAGATGTAAACATGCGCAAGTTTTTCATGCCAGCAATGTCTAATGTCGTGTTAGCATCCACGCATACACTAATGTTATTATTAGGAAAAGCCAGTGAGTCAGACTTGTCACTTCTCCAGCATACATACTAACGTCAGAACAAATGTGACACCACCCATTGGTTCGTGGAAGCCTTGAGTTTGGCATTACGACTGTCACCATCTTGGTTTTTGAAAGCCAGAAGTGAGCATATTTGGACGACATGGGGAGGATATCCTGATGGGATCTGACTGAGAACCTGAGGACATGCTGTGGCAGTGACTTTGTTATCACAATGTAGGCACGGCCTGAAGCATACTCTGCTTTATTTCTATTTTACGCTAAATGGGACCATACTTACTAAATTATCATTATTTTGTATTAATAAAGACTTGAAACTAGAGATTGACACCATAAACTCATTAAGAAACTGATAACTGAGGTAAAAGTGAGAAGTAGAGTCGCTTTCTCATAAGCTTACATACACCACACTTCTTTTTGCCACTATTGGAGTCGCCTAAAGAAGGCCAACAGAAAGAATGCAGGATTAAAAGGCACTGCTTTTGGACATATTCCAATCAATCTTATTGTCTTAATCAATCTGTGCTGAAAAACGTGCAGGCATCTAATTATTCTCCCACCTAAATATATTCTAACAGCTCACCCTAACTCTAATTGTTCAAAGGAAAACATCAGATCTGCATTGGCATTTTAGTCATGCTTTGAGGCCACAAGTCAATGCATACGGTTACTTCTTGAACACACATATGTGCAACAATTACATGTTATTAAAGCAGTACCACATTACTCCTACTCTGCTCTACTGCAGGAAATTCCTGAAGAGCTCCCAACAGCTCTAACATAACAGCCCTATCATTTTATCAGTTGGTTGCTTTCTGTCTCTGTGGTATACCTTGAGGCTGAACACACAAAATGTCCTATTAATCACTAACTAGGGACTACAACCATCTACGACCAGAATGTATAAGGCTTATATCTGCTACAAAAAGCAGATGAACAGATTTGTGAGTCTATGGTCCGTGTGTCTATGGAAGACACAGCAGAAACAGACTCAAACTATGACTCAGGATGGAGGATGTGGTACCAATCATGAGGGATGGCAGGAAGATACAATTCTGCATTATTCATTTCCAGACTGTCTGCTGCACTGTTTCATATCATCATAAAACTTCTGCACGGCCACTGAGGGCTGTTTCCGATGCATCAGCCCACGAGTTATTTGTTTGGGCCAATGGCATGACACTAAATTACTCATTTGGGTCTGCAACAGTGAGGAGTGTGGCAATCCTCAAAAAGGAAATATATACCATGAAAAAAAATTTCACCAACATGTGCTAAACTAGTGCATCATTTTTTATTTGTATACTCTCATCATCACACCTAAATACCTATTTATATCAAATCTATTCAGAAATCACAGAGAAGTTGCACTTGGGACCTGATTCCCTGCTCATTATTAAAAGAGACGTGAGTCAGCCGCCTGGTCATTTCCTGGGGAACCATATGGCAGCAGAGTCCTTCAGAGCGAAAGTTAGAGCCTTGATGTGATGGTAAGACCACAGATGAGATATGCTGACTGTGCTTGACATCACTGAACCTTCTCCAAGGCTTCTCAAAATTAGTTTTTTTTTTTTAGGTAATGGACACACAGATGAATGCCTGTAAGTTATTGCATGATATGGCTGAACAAAACACTACCTCCAAAAGAAAAATAATGCCGTTCTTAACATAACCAACAAGCTACTGTTCTCAGTGATGTTAGAGTGAGTTTGTATGGCAGAAAGATTGCCCCTAAATAAAAGCATAGAAATATAAATAGTTTAAGGATCCAACATTATTTCCTTGTTTAAAACCCTTGTATAAAAATGACAACTAAATTTACCTTGTACCTTGTAAATATTAATAAATGACTAATACACATACCAGCAAGCCTTGGAAAAAGGAAAGCATTCAATAGCATACAGTAAGCTTCATGCAATCAGTATGATGCTGCTGTCACATTTATAGCCGGCTAACTTGAAACTTAGGTCTTTCAACATTTATTAGAAATGTATTATTTATTATAATATTAATAGAAATACAATACTTATAGCTAAGTTGATCATAGTGATGGGTCAATGTTAATCTGAAGTCAGATGGCTGACATTAGACCCGTATACAACATAGACTGGTTATTCCACAGGGATCTCAGCTGCAATATCATGTTGCTTTCATTACAAGCCAATTGAGAGAGATGATCTTTCATGGTGAGATGCTTTTGACAAGCTGAGTCAGTGGATATGACCCTGCATGCTTGTGTGCCAGCAGCTGAGCCACTTTGACACAGACTTTTGATCTTAATTTGTTTTCAATTGTGTCAAAACTACTATTTACCCTCCAACAACTCACGAGAGCAAATAGTTATCATTCATAAAAAGTCAGGTAAAAGACCATTAAAGGAATGAAGTGCCTGCCATATGGCCTTGTGTCCTCTCTGCCCTCTACTCTGCAGCATTCCAGTCAAGGGTTTATCTAAGTTTTAACTCGGCAACCTTTAAGTACTGGGCCTCCCTGTGACAGTCTGATTCCTAACCAGGATTAACAAGACTACAAGTCTGAAGCCCTGCTAGTGACCACGAGAGGCTGCAGGGTTCATTACAACCCACAAAATTGTTGGCTAGATTCAAGGACACTCTGACAACATACTGAAAAGACACCAACAACATACAGAATTTGCTATTCTTAGAGCCCTCACTTTCCTCGGACCAACTTTCTCCTGATGTTTGTGCTACAGGAAATGCCATGGGTTCATTAAAATCAAAAGGGCTTACTCATTTGGAGCACCCACTTGATCAGAAAAAGTTATAACAATTTATCAAAAGGATTCTAAGAAGTTTTTTGTAGTGTTCAAAATATAGAATGTTGAGGCTCCAGGGAGCAAAATGCAATGGTGGTCCGTCTGTCAGATTGTGATGTTGTTTCTTTTGTCTGAGGGAAAGTTACCAATGGTAGCACTTGAGGAAGGATCAATGGGTCATTTACCACATAAGGATTACTCCTCTGGTACCCAGGAATATACAAAGAAAACTGCCTGGTAATCATCCCATTGGTTTTCAAGATAATATCTCACTTTGACCAACTAGTTGAAAGCTGAGGAGTGATACCAAATCAATTATGGATCATGGGTGCCATAAATGTCATGCCTAATTTCATGGCAATCAGTGTTAGGGTAAGATGGATAGACACTGATAAACTGTTCTTTAACAGTCAGAAATCGAATCTATTAAAGTGTGCTTTTGTCACGAGGATGTTAGTGTCATCTCCTTATAACTCCTACTCTCAAAGTCCAACGGGATCAGAATCCCATGCTGCACCTGGTTACCTCGAGGAAAGCTGAGTAAATTGCACACAAGCGCAGGGTCTCGTGAGTACAGAAACAGCAAACAGGACATGTGTAACTTAAAATGTCATCTGACTAGCAATGATGTACACACACTGTGCACCACAACCACATATGCAGCAATCCCACTTGCAGTAAACTCAGGAAATTCATAGCAAATGATCATGGTAAGTGCTATTCGACCATTGTAAATTAAAGGGGAAAGGGTCCATTCAGAAAAGAAAAAGTGCCCAAAAGGAATGCTTTTCTGAAAGAATGTTGGATTTTTGGTTTTACAGTGGGGAATTGTTATGCCTTGTTATAATCATCATTTAGAGGTTCAGTTATGTTAAGCACAACATGTTTATATCTGCTATATTTTGTCAAAAGGGATGGTGGTTGTTGTCACTAACACTGGCACTAATCATTAAATGCTTGCCTCCCTCTCTCTGAACTAAAATGAACTAATCACCTCATGTCTTCTACCCTGTGTGTAACCCAGGGACAACCATGCTGGCCATGGCATGGAGCTTTAAAAAGCAGAGCTAACAAGGATTAGCATCCAATTTTAACACCTGACTGTAATCCTGCCCTCACACAGTCTATGCTAAGCCTGCGATAGCCATGCTAATGGAAGGGGAAGCGGTTTGCAGACGGTCTTTTTTTTTTCTTCGCAACTGTTACCTAACAACTTGGCTCGTGACAAATACAGCTGATGACAGGCAAGCACACTTGCAGGGGAGGGGGAGTGATAGATTAACGTGAAGTCAGACAATTCTTTACTGAAAGATATACTTGCTGAGTCAATCAGTTCTGTTAATACACACATTTTTTGGGGGCAGCTTTTGCCTTTCTTTTACATGATGATCCAACACTGTACTAAAAATAGAATTGCAATATTTGTATACTGCTGTGCCCTGCAAGTGAAAAACAGGCAGAGATTACCTACCTACTGCATATTACTTATTATCACACAGAAAAGTGTTTTTTAAACTCCACCACTATAGCTTTACCATCACAAACTGCATCATAAACCAAGGGAAAACACAAAACACAGATCCATTAACTATTGGCTAGTGTGCTGTTATCTCCCTGAAAGATCTGTCCTAACTCTGACAAGGACAGCGAGGCTGTCTTATTATGCCTTTATTATGGTCATCATCCAAATTATAACTTACTGAGCAGTTCGTAGTTTGTATAATGACATGTATGTGACAAATAGTGATGCTGTTATAATTGTTGTCATCACAACCTTGCATCAGACTGACTGTTGCCCTTTTACATGGTACAGTAGCATGGCCAGTAAACACACTGTTACCAAACATTCAAGGGGAGCCATTTTTGTGGTGTTAGCTACTTTCAACTGATTAAAACGTCATTCATTCAATTTAAATTTAGATCTACTCTGACCTCACACAGCAGGCCAGCAATCACAGACAATTTATGTAGCATGCATGGTCTTAACAAAGGGAACGGACATGAAGAAGGTCCAAATCATGGTCTTCCATGAATAAAATAATGATCATGAGACTTTTTCGAATGTTAATATGTTTAACAGATCTACAGTACCATTTGATCAGATAACCATTTCAAATGATTACATGGTTACATGGCGGGTTGTACATTCACAATGTCCAATTTGGCAGCAGCAGACTAGATTAAGTAGTGTGTTTTTCTTTGTAATACACAGTAAATCTGAGGTAAGAAGGTTTCGATGTCATCACCACAAGATGTCAACCATTCTACTACTCTTCAGAAAACTACTGTTCTGTGCCTACTGTAGTTTTAGTAAAAACATGGCATGGCACAGAATTTATTCAAATAGCGTCTATAATCTGTCTGTTTGCCCTTCAACACCTAAGCTAACGAGCAGCTAGCTAAAAACAAGCTATTAGCCTAACCCCCTGGTTTGTAACCCAACTATATTTAATTATCTGTTTCATATTGTCATGCCTACTATCTGAAGAAAATTATTCTGTGGATTGTCAGTTAAGATCTTATTTGACTATGGTGATTAAGAAGGTTAAATTTAGCAATAAATCCACAGTTCAGATGCGTGCCATGGTTGGTGTCTGTACGTCAAGTCAGTTGGCTCAGCATTTGAAATAAGAAAAATAATGTGGCGACCGTTAATTAGGCTGAGAATTATTGCTGTGACCAGATGTCAATCCAAAAACAAAACTATAATTTCCTGCCCACCCTTCAAATCTGCTTCTTGTTTTAAATGACCTGGCTACTATGTTATTATCAAATATATCTCCCTTTGATGCCTTTCAGAAAAAACTGATAGACACAAACACAACCAGACGACAAGCTAATGAGATTCTTCCTGAACAGCAGACACATTGGCAAACAGGTTGTTTACTAAATGCACCGGAATAAACAGGCTTGAGAGACAAACATCGTTCAACTTCCTTAGAATACAGACAATAACAACCACTTCAAGAAAATGTATGTAACTATAGTGGGATCATTTTTCGGATTAATGTTGGGTCCCCTGTATAAACTGCCTAAAAATGTTGTCTATCTATCGTGGACTAAGAAATCTTACATAATTCAAGGTTGATTTAGTTAAAGTCAACATATTTAGGTTTGTCTAGTCAAACAATAGTTCAGTGGCTGTTAAATATAGGATGCCTGAACAATATGAAGGATAAGAAATAATAAGATTTGATTGAAGATAAGATAAGATTTGTCATATGAAACGAATGGATGGAAGCTGTCGTGTGCCAGCTGCAGAGCTGTAGGGATTCATCCTTCCATCACAGGCCTTCCCCCTGGTGATGTCATCAATTAAAGGGACATGAAACTAAAACAGTCATCAATTCTCTTTTTCCTCACTATGCTCAAGCCAACAGAGATGGATCAGTCCAACCATGGGTGGATACAAATGTACGCACTACAGACATGCAATCCGTTAGCAAGTGCTGGGTAAAATGGCAATATAGTGTGAGCAGATACGCAGCAGAGTCATAAGCTACTGTGAGTGTGAATGCACGCGTGTGTGCATGCGTTTAAGAGTACACCATACAAAGAGAATTTATACAAGTGAGCCAGCTGGGCACATAAGCCCTCCTGCACAATAAATCCAAATAATCCTTTACGATGGGAAGCGGGAAAAAGGGGGGTTGGGGGGCACTCAGACATATGCACACACACACACACACACACACACACACACACACACACACACTCACAAAAAGGTACACACGGTTCAATTAGCCTCGCCATTGTGCCTCTGTGGTAGACATTCAGTGGCTGTGCCCTTTTCCTGAGAATAACATGCAAGTCACCGGAATGTATGCACTCAAAATAGCAGGACAGCTTATGACATTTGAACCTCCCAAACATACACACACACACATACACACACACGCTTGCCATCAGATGAAGCGCTGTCGGACAAGGACATAAAGGGGGATTACCCTGAATTACAACATAAAACAGGACAGCGTTTTAATAAAATAAAAAATCATCTTACCTTCCATCATGGTTGCAGATTTGCATTCCTCTATCTCCAAGGAGCCTGAAATGAAAGCAGGAGGCGTGGGGAGGGGGAGAGGAGAAGAAGCCCCTGGTTACCACAGAGATACAGTAGAATTGATGGGCAGCAGAGCAGCCGTGTGCATGTGGCTAACGCCCTGGCTAACTTTGAGCCTCCGACACCCCCAGACGTAGCCTGTCAACTAGCCCAGGAGGGAGAGAGAGAGAGAAATAGATAGAGAGAGGAGAGAGGAGGGGTAGGGGCCTGGCCGGGCTAGCTGCCGATCAGAGCTGAGGCTTAAGCCATGGAGGATGCTGCTACTGCTGCTGCTGCTGCTGCTGCTGCTGCTGCGGCTCTAACCTACACATTCAGTGGAGGATGCTGAGAGGTGGGGGGAAAGCTAACCGGAGGAAAAAAATAAATAAAAGAGGCAGGGTAGAGAGAGAGAGGGAGGGAGGTGGAGAGACTGAGAGGGAGGGAGGGAGGTTTTTGTGTGTGTATGTGTGTTTGGTAGGGGGGGTGGTAGTGTTGAGGAGGGGCGGAGGCAGCTTGCTGAGGTCAGAGATGGCCTCAGCCAATCCCGGCAGCTCTTTGTGGAGTCACATGGCTTACAGCTTGAATCTCCTGACACCATGGCTCAAGAGAGGGCTACATTAGTAACCTCTCTTGCTTGACAAATAATGGTGCGTACACATTAAACACACACACACACACATATTTACACATCCAAATAGAGTCGTGGAAAAAGCAGCCAGACATGTACAGAGTACATACGGATTCACAAATACACAAAATACACACACATGCACCCCTCCCCTACACCCTACCTTATGTCACTGCAGTGTGCCGAGCCTGCCCAGAGGTGAATGACATTAATTATTTGCTCGCGGGGAGAGCAACATGCAGGTGTGAGCCAAGTGACAACCCATGCTGAGGACACAAACAGACGCAGACTCTATTATAACTATAACTATAAGAAATATTATACCACTGCACAAAATATTTACCCTGCACCCTCCTGCACAGTGACTATTCCTGTAGTAGCTGCCTGTGTGTCCCTGCCTGTGTCCCGCCCCCCTTGGAATAAGGTGTGGTTTCACTCTGCCCTCTCTTCCCTCCTCCTCTACCCGTTCCCTCCCACCTTCCCCTCTCTCTGCCAGTCTGTTTCACTCCGCTGACTTTTTCTGTCTCTCTGCTTCAACACTGCACCGGGATGAGGAGGGATTGATCAGCGTGACGTTATGGCGACGCAGGCTGCAGCTGCAACCAACGAGCGAGAAGGGCCGATGACAGAGCAGCCCCCGGAGAGGAGTGTGCGCTTGTGTTTGCTGATTAATTATCTATGAGAGGGTGGAGAGAAAGGGAGGGTGGGGGGTGAATGCTTATGTGGACAAGCTAAAGAGAAGAGGAGACTGACAATAAGGCAAACCTAGAAAACAACAACAACAACAAATGAAACAGACAAGTGCAACTTTACCAGAACAATCAAACTCTAGTAATTAATGCAGCAAGCAATGAAGGCAAGTATTTAGTTTAGCTTCAGTAACAGTACTCATCATGGTCAGAGTAGTGTTCTAGCACTTCATATTACAGCATTGATATATAATATAGCTCAGTTAGTAAGCCATGAAGTACTAATGTTAGAAGGACCTGCTGGGTATAAAAAGGCTTATTTTGAGTAATAAAAAAACAACCAATCTTAGTTTCAGGTGATAAATGCAAAATAATACTTAAGTCAATGTATTTTATAAAGAAAATGTTCCATCAGGAAAACCTATATATTTTTTTTCCAGGGTGTCTGTGTCCTGAAAGTCTTCAGGTTTTCCTTGTTTTGCAATGTAACATTTTCCACAAAAAGAGAATGATATTTTTTACAGCTCACTGATTGTTGTTTATTGTGCATTTTACTTAGCAAGTCTCATAAAGATATGATAAATCTGTAAGAAAGAGAATTGAACTGGTTCATAATGACTTCTTAAAACTACCATTCTGTGTAATTTTTATTATTTTGGGGGGGGATTTTGGATGCCCCATTATGCAATCAAAGTCAAAATGTATAGCTGTGACTATTCAGAAAGTTATCAATGAGAAGTAAAACGTGTAAACTGGACTGAACATTACTATGTAAGTCCAGTGTTCAGTGGGTGGCAGGCTGTGCATTTATTTAATAACAAGCACGGCCGCTCTCTACCACTGACCCTTTGTACCTATATAGTAAGCATCTATTAAATGAATACATGTAAACAAAATGATTAGTCTTAGTAGTCTTATGGATTTTCCCAGACATGACTTACGGATATATGGCTATATACAGTATATATTGTGTGTTCATAGGAATTCCTTTAGTCTGTGGTAAATAATTTTTGTCCAAAGGGACGAATAATATCTATTTTCCCCTCTGTCGATCTCTCCGTCCTCAGTTATGCTTTAACAAGAGCCAGCTGTGTGCCTCTCCATGCCCAAAGAACTTCCCAGGTCATACTCAAGCTCATGTGATGGTGACTCCCTCCCTCCAAATCTCTTTCTTTCTCTCTCTCTCATTTATCACTTCTTTCCCTTTCCATTTACTGATTTCTCTCTTTTTGCTGTTTTTACCTCATTATTTCTGTCAAACTGCCTCAATGTGGCTCATTCTGTCACTTGCCTCCTCCCTCCTTTCATCTCTTATTCTTTCCTTGCCAGGCTATTCTGTCTTAACACCCAGCAGATGCTCCCAAAGAGAGGGTCCCAACCCTCCCACCTTGCCTCAGCTTTAACTCCTTTCCCCCTCCCCCCTCAATTCAACACTGCATTTACTGACTTTTCTGCCCTCTACCCTTTTTTATTTTTTCTGCTGCCTCCCTTTTGTCTTATCATCTACCCTGTCTTTTCTATTCTTTCTATATCTATCTCCCATCACCATCACCTTTCAGTTTCCCATTTTCTTCTACATCACTCCTTGCTTATCTTGCTTCTGCTTACTCCCTGCTTTCTCCTGCACTGCCATCTAGTGTTCGCTAAGAATGATTGCACAGGTGGCCTCTCAGCTAAGGTGGTAAAAATATTTGCTCAGTGTACTAGAATACATGGATGAATAAAGACGGCAATACTAGCTCTCACACCATC
Source organism: Pagrus pagrus (assembly GCF_965226575.1). Lineage (NCBI taxonomy): Eukaryota > Metazoa > Chordata > Actinopteri > Spariformes > Sparidae > Pagrus > Pagrus pagrus. Next base: position 22,195,135 of record NC_140190.1, read on the forward strand.
CCAGTTAACAACCAAATAACTGAAACTAACCTATATCGATTGGATCACCTTATGACTGTGTTACACTCCAGGCAACAAGTAGAGACTGTTGTTCACTCATGATGGACCAATATAGACACTGTGCAGACACACACGTAGTCTGTTGACTGTCTAGAGCTGGACTGCAGCTCTGTTCAATGCATGCTGCTGTAACATGTACGTCAAAATACAAAAGAAATATAACTTGTGGAAATAATGTATTCTGTGGGCAACGGGGGCGGGACTAGATAAGCATCTGCTTCTCCCGCTTTCCCTTTCGGCCATGTGTACTATCTGATTTTAACTAAGATGATGTGTGATGATGACTGTCTAATAACATGCCGAAATAAATAAATAAATAAAATAAATAAATACCCATCAATGCACTGTTCAGGGCATGTCTGTGGTAGCTAGGCTAATATTTACTTATATTAATATGTACAAATCAAGAGATATGTACTGTATAGTCATTATGCACCTGACAAATGCTGCCATGGCAGCTAGTGGAGGAATGTAGAGTAAGGGAGGAGTAAGGGAGGGGGATTTGCTAAATAAAGCCTAATGCCCTATAAGCTCTGTTTTGGAGCTGCAGGACTGGAGCAGCCTGAATTAAGACAAACGCAGTGGAATAGACAATTATAACCAAGCTGCTGTAGATAACTGGGCATTTTCTGCATTACTTACCAGAGAGAGGTGCCATTTATGGCCATCTTGATGAGACCTTTGCCAACACCTTTTGGGGTATCATTTTGTATTTGAAAAGACAATAAAAGCAAAATACCTCCAATGACACTTTTTTTTGTACAGCAAAAACAATGTGACACACAAAAAGCATGAAAGCATGTACAAATAAGTCAGAGATGAATTAAACTAAAATGTATTCTAAATTTTTTTTATTATTAATTATTTTTAGAGCTCAATAGGTTACAGTTTACCTTTGCTTTTACTTTAATGTTAAGAGGTTTATAAAGAAACACGGTCAAATTCAGTTAATTAAACACCAACAGTGAGTCCGATTGTGCTTTTCTTTTCACTGAAATATTTTCATCATGTTTATATTTTCACAGTATGTCACTTCAACTTTAAATTACAGTACTTTCAATAGTACTTAAAACAGCTGTGCAGCAACTGCTGTTGTTAACGCTGTTCTTGTGCACTTCAGCATGACATGTGATGTACATGTCATGTGACATTCATTATTAACCCCTGAACTCGGAAGCAGACGCTCAAAAACTAAGGATAGAGAGCACCATCTCTCTCTGTTGTCACTCAGTGAAAATTAACAATAATATAGCCTTACTACGTTACTGTAACAGATAGCATCAAGGTGACATCTGCAAAAATCTAACTGACTGCATTATATCCCAGGCTAGTGGATTGAACATGCAATTGCATTGCATACTCATGTTGTTTCTGAGAAATTAGCTTTGGTATCAAAATATCTATTTGAACTCAGATAGCTTTGGAGCAAAGAGAAAGGAAAAGGGTAGACAGAGCATGCAGCTTTGGGGAAATGAATGACTTGTGTAAATGCCATGGGGATATCTAGTGCTTTCCTCCTTTACAACTTCAGTCTGCCTTTCTCTCTTTTTTCCTGTGTTCCTTGATGCAAGAATAACATCCATATCCATGTGTTATGGCAAAACATACCAGTAGGGTCAACTAAAAAGTGAAGGTAAAGTGCTACATATATTGCAAACAGCCAGAAGCGCATACACACTACTACAGTTAAGTCCATATACTCACAAAAAGACACACAGCACCCACAGACATCAAACAATCTAGAGTAAACCCACTGATATTATGAAATGCACAGCAAAAAGAAAGAGAAGAAAAGTGACTAACACTCCTTATTTCCATGTAAGTTGACTATCCACGCCTCTTTTACTGGTGGGATGCTCGACTGTACCAATAGATCAAAAACGAGGTTTTACCTACTGTACCTGCAACGATGCGAAACCAGCCCGTACACAGCTCCTCAGCCATTTATGGCTATCTCCATGGACCCCCTTGTTCTCACCCCAGGTAGACAGGAGGGGTGAGATGGGAGAGGACAAACGGATGACAAAGCTTTTCCGCTGGAAAAGAGAAGAGGGAGACCAGAATGAGGAGTAACCAAGGACTCTGCCAGGCTGAGCTGCTCAGAGGATGTACACGTACGCTGACATTGCTAGCAGCGCATAATTTAACAACTGCAAGTGTAGCGCCAAAGGCATACGAATACACTGGAAGACAACCTGTGGAGAATAGTAATATGGTACACTGGGCTATGAGGCCAGGCAAGTCGGGCAGTGAAGGTCAACATGTCCTTTATTGCAGCACAGGCAGACACGCACTCCTTCACACACACACACAGTGAATCATTTTCCCTATTCATTTACAAATTCTTCAGTGGTGGCAAACGACAAATATTTTATTTTATATGTGCATGTTACGCATTTTTAATTGACAGATCTGCATAAACAAGACTGTACTATATATCAGTGCATAACATTACTGATTTTATGGACTTCTCTAACTTCAGGTACTTGGCCTGAGTAAGTCTTAGAAATGTAAGTCTATGACATGAGTTATTCTGTTTTATTTTTACTCAGACGAAGACAAAGAAGAAGAAATGTCTTAATTACCCCCATCAAAGGCTGTAAATTTAGAGTGGAATAAGATTTATTGTCCAGCCAAGGCAGGAAAATCATCTTTGGACTCACCCAGGAAAATATAAACACAATCATTTCCACAAGATAAAAAACATAATATTAACAGAACAAATATCTTTCGGTAATACAACAGTACTGTAAAATCATTCGTACCCATGGTGTATAGCCTACATGCTCATATTTAAGTTCAATGTAGTTTGTTGACAGCATTTATTGCATTTGGGGCGAACACAACTTTTGTAGACCTTTTTATGCACTTTATTTCAGTTGTTTTCTCTCCTCTGAAGTTTGCTATTTTGAATCTCAGAAGCACCTGATTCACTGAGTTAGTGTATTAGTGTAAACAACAAAGAAAATGTATGTTTGCTTAAATTTTAGTTTTTAGATGCAAGGTGGCAGATTAATAACTAGACAGGTGAATGGATCAAAAAATTGATGATTTATTTCACAACAAGATCTGTAAAATGACATGCTGTTGGCACCATCTGCTGTTCACTTTAACACGGTACTCTTTTCCCTGCCATATACGGCATGTCTCGAACACCTCCATCTATGAGCACCAACATGCGGTTCGCAATAGGAATCAGTAGTATCACAAGGACACACAACTTTCATTAAAAAACACAGAAAAAATATGAATCCAGGTAAAAAACATGATCTACTTTTGACCTCCCAGAATCCAGGTACAGCATCTGCACAATCACATTCAGGCTACAGTAGGCCACTGCAAAATGAATCCAACTGTTAGCCTAGCTATGACAGTCTCTGTTGGTACAGGTGGCCAATTAATAATTTAGCTGTAGACTCTAAGCTTGATACCTGCAGTGACAACAACGGTATTTCACTTCATTGTCACATTGAAGCACATTGCTGCGCGTTCTCTGGTCCTTATCTCAGGAAAACACTCTCCCGAGAGCAAAGCAGCCTCCCTGTCATTTAGACAGACAGCAGTTACTATTCTTAAATAGACTATGGGCAAGGATACCTTTATTTCTGGCACATTCTGTACACTTCCCAGATGGCAGAAACTTGTAAAAGAAAAAAACCCAACCCCTACCTCTCATCTCTCTCACCCTCTACCATGCATATATCTCTCTTTATCCCCCACCCACATACATACACCCTGTACCTCCCTCCCTCTGACCTACTTTCTTTCCACCTTTGCTCATGGCTTTCGCCTGTGGGGTGCAGTGTTGCTCTAATCTGGCTATTTTTCAGTGACGTCTGTCTGCATCTGTTTGCAGGTCCCAAGCTGTATTCAACAACAGCAAAAACCGCAAGACGAATTCAAATGGGTCATCACTCTGTCACTGTATTAACATAGCTACATGTAGGACGTGAAAGCTGCATTTAGCAGAAAACCATTATCATTTGGAAAGTGAAAAACCACTGGGAGTGGAGGATGAGGTATGGCACTGCCACTTCAGGTCCCTGAATTGCTGATCATTTATCAAATGTGTTCTGGTTCTATCCACAACTTGAATGAAAAAAAAAAACTGCAATCTTGCACAAATTGTTATTTTCAGCAAGTGCTACAAAAAATGTAATTAATGGCAACTGTGATGCCTGAATAATTATTTATTAAAAGGATAATACCATTCCTTTTCAAGATTTCACATGTGAAGATACTGTTCCTCTTCGTTTCATATCATTGTAAATAGTAACTGGCTGATGGTCAGACAAAGCAATCAGACTGTATACTGTACATCAATTTTGGCTCTGGGAACAGAGAATGGAAATTTGTTTTTATTTACAATTCAAAGACTAAACAATTGATTAATCGAAGACTAATAAAAAGAATAGTCATTTTACCTTTATGTGTGTATTCAGCTCATGGCTCGACTGAGAGATAGGCCGGTTAAAGGCTTCAACAAGTAAAAGAAAAAATAAAGGGAGAGGGGAACTACATAGTGTGCCAGAATGCCAAACTTGAGTATGACTAAAATAATCACTGATATCCATATCAATAAAAATAAAATAAAAATAAAAATACACAAATTCAGCAAGGTACTATTTCTTGCCACACTCACTGAGGTGAGCAGGATAATGACACTAATTCAGTGCTACAGAAGAAGGGCACTGAGGAGAGGGGAAAGCCCAGTGGCATATGACAATGCAGTGAGGTGAACCAATCCAACAGGAAGAGAGAAGGGTGACTTTTCTCCTACTATCAAATCATCATGTTCACTCATAGCTAGCCAACACTGACACACCAGCTAGCAGGAAATATTTACTCATTCATGCACTTCTGTTGTGTTTGTCATCTCCCACTATACATTTTCATAGGGGACGCTTTTTGTTTTCTTCTTTTGTATTTTGTCCTTCATCAACCTAAGGCACCCTCACACTGACCTACCAGGAAGAGTACTCTACCCTAAACTTGAGGTATGTCAACACTCAGTGTTTCAACAATATGATGCCTCTCAGTTAACGTCAGCTCTGCACTAGGCCTTCCCTGTGCTCATGTTGCATCTGTCACGTCTCATGTCCCGAGGCCTTGTGCCATTTCCTGCACACTGCTGAAGCAACATCCCTGCAAACCTCCACCCTGCTCCATCTTACCCACCCCCAAAGTGCCCTGATGAGGGATGATGATTAGGCAGCAGTCATTAAATGTACACAGACAAACACCCACCCACCCACCAATTAGGCAGCAGTGAGTGCAGTCAAACCAAAACAACTCACTCCACTCAACGGCAGGGGAAGGCATGCAGGGCGATAAGGCGTGGTGATGGCAGGGTGCCATGTTGAGTGCCTACGTGCTATCCAGCCACTCATGATGCCCTCTGTCTGTTAGGACTGCCAGACAGACATACTGTTCTGTGTCATTACCCCACTAGCTGCCCTGCCAAGGGGGGCAAGCACACACACATACACAGAAACACATACACACTACAACAAGAGGCAAGGTTTGCTGTGTATCTAGCACCCACTTACTAATTACCTAATGATGCTGAGGAGGCCGACTGCCAGCTCATAGGTGAGTTTGGCTTGTTTTGTCCTATGTCACTGGACTGAATGGCTCAAATTAAGATAGTGAAACGAGTCATTTCACGGGGGTTGTGACGCTCAAAATAATTTATCCACTGTTTTACAGAAGCTTCTTTCACAATGGGTCTATTGTTGTTTTCTCTTCTGTTCAACTGTTTTCAACCGAAACGTGGCATCAGTGACGTACAACATAACGCTTCAGATAAAAATTACAAACGGGCTGCCTTGCCTGCGGGAAGTGGGAATGGGGTCAATATGCAATTTTTAGTGAGTGTTCCCGTGTTTAAAAACCAATGTAGACCCGCTAATTTTTGTGGAAAAGCGGTATAAGTTCTTAAAGCAAGAGTTAGTTTGGAAGGAACTTCATGGGGGAAAGGTACTGATGTATTTTATTTTGGTGCCAGTATAGGTACAAAAAAATAGTTTGTAAAGCTAATTTCCCAGCACATGACAACTGTATTTTTGATAAAATTTGATCATTTCAAGTACATTAAGGCTTAAAGTTATGCATAATTAAGGGTGTGGGTGCTTTGATAGCTTGCTACAAAATATTTAATCCTAATATCAGACAAATAGTAAGGCTTGCTGTGTGACGTATTGTACCTGCCTGCAGCAACGAGCTGCACTGGTGACAGAAATTCATTGTAATGTACTGTCCTAATTCTCTTTTATTTGACTGCTGAATAGAGGTAAAAAGTTCTTTACTACATGAAGATACATTTCTCTTTATGTGTGAGCACAGATAGCTTGTTAGCCTTAGCTAGCTTGGTAGCTTCCAGACTTTGTAAAAGTCATCCAAAGACAAAGTTAGAAGGTGTCAGTTCCATAATGAAAATCAACTTAAAGACTATAGACACTGGAAATTATAGTAGATCTACATTTCCCACTGCCTCCCTGCCCTGTAGCACCAGTTTAATAATAAGCGCCGTTAGCCTGGACTATTCTTTGACCCCAAACCCCATCCAGAGCCCCCTCTGAAAATCCAGTCCTCCCCTCCAGCCTCACAACACAGGATGGAAAAGATGAGCTCATGCTTCTGATACTGGGCCAGTCTGGTTTGTGGCCTCCCTAATGGTCTCCAGGATGTCAACACCAGTCCAATAAGTCCCTGTTACTCACACCAATTACCATTTGCACACAGGGCCAAAGCCTACATAAACAGAGCCCAAACTTGCTATACAATCAGCTTATATCTATAAACAGTGGGGAGGTTTAAATTAGGCCACTCCCAAGAGTATGGGTCTCTGCATGGACAGCCAGGCTGAGATGACAGAATGGAGCCAGATGAACTCACTGCAGGGAGTCTCAAAGTAGTATTTTAAAGACGACAAAAATAGCACAGGGATGAGTTCTATACTCCATAATAGGTTCTTTGGACAATTCAAACAGAACATTTTACTATCAAGTTCAATAAATGTTTGCTTTATATTAATTTCATTTAGGAGGTTGGTTCTGTTTAGCTGGTAAATGATCCCAATAAAGAAGACACTGACCTAAATGACTCTCCTACATACAGCTAAGGCGGTAACCGAACCAGAACACTCACAGAAAACCCCATTGCTGAGTTCGTTTGGACAAACACAAAAAGATGAAGACTTGCCTGCGCTTGCTTACTGGCTCACTCTGGTTTGGCTGGACACCCACAGGGAAAGTTGCTAATATAGGTTATGTGTGTGTGTGCCGTGACGTGCTGGTAGGAGCCCAGATCGGCCTCCCAATGACGCATGTAAAACTGAACCCATAATTCATGAGGCATCTTAAAATAGGAGTGTAGATTTTTAAGTTCTGCTCTGACAGCACAGCAGAGTAGTGTGAATACTGAACCTGTCTGTGATATAATTTAGTAGGACATGAGGCAGACTCAAAGTCATGATGTAAGGTTCACAAAATGCTCATGGTGGGATCCCTGTTCCCCCCTCTTTATCGGTCTTTTAACTAGCAAATGTAGGCTGTAGATTCACCAAACCTCCCGAGTCAGGAAGGCAGAGGATTAGTAACGCAGCAGGAACCTTCTATTACAGTGCCAAATATGTCTTGTGTTTTACGTATGTGTGTGTAATGGGTAAGAGTGGATGGGTAATCCTGTACAGTAATTCTTTTAGCGTATTTTAGCTCTGAACTGTGATTTAGTTAGATGGGTGACCTGAGCACAAGGAATAGTATTTTTTATTTTATTTTTCCCCCCTTTTTTTTAACAACTGATTGATAGTTAAATCTAAAAAATTCCCAGAGCCCAAGGTGACAAAGTACTCATTTTATCAAAACTCAAGTCTGGCCATATGACAAAACAGTAAATCTATCACCTCCGATATTCATCAGGTCATAGGTCTTCACCCTAAATTGCAGGAACTGATGCTGTGCCATTGGTACCCACTTGTTGCTCACAAGAGTCAGTCTGGTTTACACGTTTCTACCTTTTATCTTGTTATGGAGCTGGTTACAATTCCTACCTAATGTCGCTTTTGAGCCTTGCCTGCTGAAATCATTAGTGTTATTGGGGAACAACTGCTAACTGTGAAGTCTGACCAATCCTGGATTTTTATTATCAATATTTGAGAATATCATGAATCTGATCACTTTATTTAGGTCAATACCTATTTACTTTTCGATGTTATACCTATTTACTTTTCAATGTTTTGGCAACAACGCTTCTAATTAGCGGTTGGCCGATATTTGCCTATCACAGGTATATCGGTATTGGTGTATGTGAAAATGAATTTTCTAGACATTATACTGCGGAATAATCTGCTTACAATATTTATAATAATCAAACTCCCAGGAAAGTTTACTATTTCAGTGCTGTCATTTTAGACAATTACGTTTATTGTTGAACTGCTAAATAGCCTGCCTCCATTACATATATCGTCTTGTGTCTTGATATCCACAAATGTGTGTATATTGGCAGATACAGTACAGACCAAAAGTTTGGACACACCTTCTCATTCAAAGAGTTTTCTTTATTTTCATGACTATGAAAATTGTAGATTCACACTGAAGGCATCAAAACTATGAATTAACACATGTAGAATTATATACTTAACAAAAAAGTGTGAAACAACTGAAAATATGTCTTATATTCTAGGTTCTTCAAAGTAGCCACCTTTTGCTCTGATTACTGCTTTGCACACACTTGGCATTCTCTTGATGAGCTTCAAGAGGTAGTCACCTGAAATGGTCTTCCAACAGTCTTGAAGGAGTTCCCAGAGATGCTTAGCACTTGTTGGCCCTTTTGCCTTCACTCTGCGGTCCAGCTCACCCCAAACCATCTCGATTGGGTTCAGGTCTGGTGACTGTGGAGGCCAGGTCATCTGGCGCAGCACCCCATCACTCTCCTTCTTGGTCAAATAGCCCCTACACTGCCTGGAGGTGTGTTTGGGGTCATTGTCCTGTTGAAAAAAAAAACGAACGATGGTCCAACTAAACGCAAACCGGATGGAATAGCATGCCGCTGCAAGATGCTGTGGTAGCCATGCTGGTTCAGTATGCCTTCAATTTTGAATAAATCCCCAACAGTGTCACCAGCAAAGCAGCCCCACACCATCACACCTCCTCCTCCATGCTTCACGGTGGGAACCAGGCATGTAGAGTCCATCCGTTCACCTTTTCTGCGTCGCACAAAGACACGGTGGTTGGAACCAAAGATCTCAAATTTGGACTCATCAGACCAAAGCACAGATTTCCACTGGTCTAATGTCCATTCCTTGTGTTCTTTAGCCCAAACAAGTCTCTTCTGCTTGTTGCCTGTCCTTAGCAGTGGTTTCCTAGCAGCTATTCTACCATGAAGGCCTGATTCACACAGTCTCCTCTTAACAGTTGTTCTAGAGATGTGTCTGCTGCTAGAACTCTGTGTGGCATTGACCTGGTCTCTAATCTGAGCTGCTGTTAACCTGCGATTTCTGAGGCTGGTGACTCGGATGAACTTATCCTCCGCAGCAGAGGTGACTCTTGGTCTTCCTTTCCTGGGGCGGTCCTCATGTGAGCCAGTTTCTTTGTAGCGCTTGATGGTTTTTGAGACTGCACTTGGGGACACTTTCAAAGTTTTCCCAATTTTTCGGACTGACTGACCTTCATTTCTTAAAGTAATGATGGCCACTCGTTTTTCTTTACTTAGCTGCTTTTTTCTTGCCATAATACAAATTCTAACAGTCTATTCAGTAGGACTATCAGCTGTGTATCCGCCTGACTTCTGCACAACACAACTGATGGTCCCAACCCCATTTATAAGGCAAGAAATCCCACTTATTAAACCTGACAGGGCACACCTGTGAAGTGAAAACCATTTCAGGTGACTACCTCTTGAAGCTCATCAAGAGAATGCAGAGTGTGTGCAAAGCAGTAATCAGAGCAAAAGGTGGCTACTTTGAAGAAACTACAATATAAGGCGTATTTTCAGTTGTTTTACACTTTTTTGTTAAGTACATATTTCCACATGTGTTCATTCATAGTTTTGATGCCTTCAGTGTGAATCTACAATGTCAATAGTCATGAAAAGAAAGGAAACTCATTGAATGAGAAGGTGTGTCCAAACTTTGTACTGTACTGTATATCAATATCAAATCTTAATAAATCTTAATAAAATATTATGGATTATTAAGACTGTTTAAATTTAACCACCAAAATCAAAATATATTTTCAAAAAAATCGAAACGAATACAACTACACACATATATAAAATAATGGACACATAAAAGGCCTTTCCATCGTGCTGGAAAACAGCAGATTAATACATACACATCTATATCAAAACACACACAAGTCCATGTGCATGTACATATACACACAACACTTCTACCCAGAAGGCACAGCATGCCTTGCTCTTTCTTACTCATCGCTGACATGTTTCGCACCATCTCCTGAGTGTCATATAATAAAGCATATGTACGCTCACAGAATGCTGCAGCCCACCCACGCACACACAGCTCACCCAAATCCCTCACACACTTCCGGTAAACTCTCAGAATGAGCAGCCCTTGTGATACTGACAGATGCATGACTACAATACGGCACCTCTAATACAATTTTCTAAACTCACAAAACACAATTTCTGGTAAACCCCACTTACCTCAATTTGAAAAATCTAACTCTGATATCAGCTGATTTGTAGTCACAAGATGTTCTGTCCTTTTCCTTCAAGTCTTCTTAGTCAGCTACTGTTTCACAGCAAAGTCCATTTGTGATCTGCAGCACACAAACACACAAAATATAATCTTACCTTTAGCTATGTAGGTCTTATAGTTTTAAAACTACTCCACGAACTGGCATTAACATAAAAACAATTAATGAACAGGATGAAGCATCGATGGTCATAAAAACTGATTGAATGACCAGATAACTGGCAGACGAGCTACTTGAGCAACGTGACTTTTTTAAAAATGATTAATGTATTTAGAAAACTCTCAAATTATGACACAGCTCATGTGTTGATGGGACAAATGATCATCCTGAGCATTCAGACAGGCCTGAATGACTGACACACCAAACTACCAAATGTACTGTAAGGCTTCCCCCATGGAGCATCAGCAACAGCATGAATGACTCACTCCTCCAACAACAACAACGCTTTACTCCTATTTGTATTTCTATTTGCTGAAACATTCAGGGTAGATTCAGGGCACAGTGAGATAATGCACACAAGCCTATTACAGTCAATGCCTTGCTGAAAGTCACTGACAAAAGTTGATTTTTGTGTATCTGGATGTTGCTTATTTACTTTACCTGCACACTCCTTTACTCGTGATGCTTTTCATTCATTTGTGAATACCAAAATCAATCAATATTTGGTAAGAGGTTAATTTGTGTAATCTCTGATCAAATTATTTTCATTTTGCATCTCAACTGCTATTTCGTCGAGCAAACCTAAAGGAGGAAAAGTTCCAAATAAGAACCAAAATTTCATGTTGTGCTTTTTACTCAGTTTATTAACAGTTCTAAGCAGGTCTGCGCTTCCTCATGTCTTTATTAATTTTTCCCCAAAGTGTCGCTGTGCTGCAGTCATGTGATATAAGCCCAGTGCTGGCTTCATGGGTAAAGCCCATGTATTTGAGGCCGTTCACAGCTCAACACAGGAAACAGAGAAACTTTCCCAGGCTGAATTCCCAGGCAAAATCCACCTACTAACTGAAACCTCATTCCTCACTCATCATTCTCGAGCTTGGCAATCCCTTCTTCCCCCCACAGTTTTTCCCACATATCACAAACCTCTACTTGAACTCATTCTGCTTCAACACTCACACTTAGTAGGCAGTCGGCCTCTGGGAGTTTATAGCTGTCCCAACACAATACTCACAAGCCCAGAGCTAAGCCCCACGTCTGCACTGAGCTTTTGTTTAAAGACAACTGCTAAATTTCTGTCGCTGTCTCAAAGTATTGGTCAAGAATTAAAACACTAACTTTGAAATTTATTCAGTGTTATGCCCCAGCTAGGGGAACCTAGAGCATAACATGATTAAGCGGCCACCTTCCCTCACTCCCAAGCCACAGAGAACCCAAGGACGCGGGTTTGTGCGTATGTAACAAACAATCTTTTTTACAAAACAATAAAAAGAATATGATTCACAACTTAGACATAAAACAGTATTGGCGTCGGGGTGGGCCAAGGCCAAAATAACAAACATAACCCAACTAACTGACGAACCAAGGCTGACCTGCAAAAGAAGAGAAAACCAAAATACAAAGTCTAACCTCCCTACTTACTCAAAACAGGAGAAACGAAGGACAGAGCAATTGGCAGCCCACCCCTACTGCTGCATGCGTAAACTGAACAAAACAGACGGGGTTGGGAGTGGAGGAGGGATAACGAGAGACCGCCCGGATGTTCCTCCATATATGGTCCCCCTTGCGCTGGCTGGACCAATCGGGGCTGGATCCGGCACCACACCTGCAACACATCATCCACTCACACATTCATTCAGACACACCCACAGAGGCCTAGACCCACCCCTGGGTCATAACATTCAGACAACTGAAGCCTCCTATTAACTTCATGTATTTTCATATTTTTACAGAAAGAGGGCTGAGGTTTTTCCCCCTGCATTTACAGTTCAAAGTTTAAGTTCATTATTAGAAAGGGATCGCTTAATGGCCAGTATGAAAAGCCTGTTGCAATGTTCATATGGGCACCTGACTATTGTTTTAAGACAGACTTCAAAAATTGCGATTCTAATTAAAATTGTTTGAATAAATATAAAGTTGTGTAAAAGTTTCTCCAAAGAGTATCTGACATATTAATCGCCATCAACACGTTTAGAGTAACTTAAAATGTGTGATAAAAGAGTAAACAAGCATGTGCTTCAAATGACTCAAACTGTAGTATCCTGACTGTGACTGGACTATGCCAGGACAACCACTGACACAGGAAGTGCTAGAATGGAGGCCAGACCCAGAACTCAGGTGTAGCTCCATGTGAATCATCACATGCAACAACACCTGTTCAGTTTAACTAACTAAATAAGGACAACAAACCAAAACAGTTTGATTGGGCACAAATATCCTCACATGCTGATGTCGTACAGTCTGGCCTCTGATATTTTGATTCAAACATCCCCAGGCATCAACGCCACAGCTCTTACAAAACATACTCAGTGTAATTAATCAAGCTGATCATTAATTTCCTTAACAAAGGCTAATTATTTTTCAGTTGTGCCAAACTTCATGATGCGGTGAGTTTGGTCAATCAACCCGAATGAATTGACTGTAATTGTTATTGAAGTAAATTACGTCAAAACATAATTACTCAACCGTTTCAGACGTCAAAAGCAAATCAGTCTTTTGTCCCCTTCTCCTCTTTCTACTCCCTTCTCCGGACCTTGTTTTCACATGCTGGATAGAAACATTGTGTAATAAGCTTTAACAACAATCCATTGTGATTATAGCATTGTCAGGGGCTCTATGATTTCAGGTCCTCGTGTCAGGATCCGACTGTGTCAAGACTACAGTGGCTTGTATCTCCAAAAGCACTCCTTTAACTTTCATAAAAACCTTGAAGACTAATCAGAAACCAGTGTTGTACATTTGGAATCCATGATCGGAGAGAAAATTTCCAATAAGGACCTGTTAATTGTGTTCACACTCTTAGCAGGATCCACAACAATGTGTCTTATTGTATGAATTGTCAAAACCCACAGCAACATTTTCCACAGTCAGTGTTTGTTAAATGGCAAAGACATTTGTGTATTTGTGTTCTCTACTGACTCCTTGAACTATCAGCAGCTGCAACATTTGTCAAGCAGAAAAAGTATGTACATCCTCAAACCACATTGTTTTTGGTGGAAGTGCTTTTAAGATTTTTGCACCTTCATCTTGGTTTGAGCAACAGAGGTACCATGAAATTGATTATTTGATATATTTGGAAGATTATACATTTGGATTTAGGACTATTTGACCACTAAACGCAAATATTTCTTAACACTGGTAAATCTATTGTGTCTTTCTAATTCAATAAGTGTCATAAGTGTGTTGTTGTTTGTTCCATGATGTGAAGCTTTTAAGTCTTGGCCAGGACCCAAAAAGGAGATTTTTAATCTCAATGACAGTATTCCTGTTAAAATACAAGGCTGAATTACATTTTTAAGTTGTGATTAAATTTTTTTAACCTGGCAGGTGCAAAATACTCAAGGGGCCAATTACAAACACTTATCTTTCTACTACAGTTATAATGCGTCAAAACTTATGGTTGGGTAACGTATTTCAACATTTAATAATTGCACTTCAATGAACCTGGGATGAGACTTACTGGGAAAAAGTGACGGTAAAATATATCAGGAAACTGCATCAAGGTTTAGACGTCATCCATGTCAGCTTGTACTACAGCTCTGACTCATGAGTTCAGATAGAGTGGCAGCAGCCCTACACACCAGGGATTTGGGGTTTACCACCATTTTCAATTCAGTTACTCAGACAAGATCCTCAGGATGATAAAGGATGATCTCACTTGCCAGGGAAATGTTCACTTTCCTGTTTCATTTCTAGGATGCAAGCTGTTCTGCACAGGGTCTCCATGGTTACGAGAACTCTGTCCAAAAATACACAGGCCATCTCTGAGGGAAGTACATCATTTACTAAAAATGAATATCTGGGAAATCATTTAATTTACAATCATGGATGGTTGTTTCATCTACCACACAGTCCTGGACTCACTTTAAATATTTAGTGCTCCTATTATTAAAGCTGTCAAACAGTGATGAAGCTCAGTAAATTCCAACACAATAAAAGGTTTTAGCCCTACAATGAGCTAACCCATGAAATATTTAGAAAGAGTCCCACCAGTCTTGTTAATTCTCATAATATCTGAACTGAGTGTACAGTGTGGTAAAATGAGACAATACAGTTGTGTGAATACAATACAACAAGCTAGTTTCATTTCGGCGCTTTCTAGCACCAATTTATGTCTCTCATGCAACTTTAGCTAGCATAATGGTAGCTAAAACTTTTGCAATTATGTTTACATTTGAATCAACTGAATTATGCAACACTTACCGCTATTTGGATAACATGTTGACTCTTCAAAGTATCTCCTACTCAGGTGGAAATAAAGATATTCCGTCTCCTGTAACTCCTTTCCAAACTTGCGACTGGTTTTGCTCAGCCGATTAAAGATGGTCGACGGAAGTGACATAGTTAGCCCCTCGCTCGTCTCCTATGACGCATCAACATTGAACGTTTTATCATCAGGCTAGTGTATCAATTTTAATTTGATTAACTTGATCTTTTTTTTTTTACATAATGACTGATCTGGGTTTATTTACATTTTTCACATATTTCCAGCATTGTTTCATATATTTCCAGTCATCTATGACAAAGTTAGCAAAGTGAAGTGTCACTACCAGGCTTCCGTAACCGTTTGGCCCGTTAATCAGCTGTGAAGAATTGAGAAACTGGATAAAGAAAATTTTCTTTACAATATAGTTTATGTATAATTTGTTTGCCAAACAGGATAGACGCTTATTGGGAATCTGGAAATGCTTCAAACAGCGGTAAGTGTTGTCATATTATCTGTTACGCTGGTATTTAGGCTGTATTCTTGAGCAAAATAATGATGCTAAAGCTAAGCTAATGCAAAGCTGACCGTCAATGTCAACGATGTTAAAAACGATGATGCAGACTGGTGCTAAACAGTGTCTACATACAGGCAAGCCTCACTTTATCATGTACCTTTTACCACAAAAGGACAGACAGCCATTTTTAACCATGTTACATAAGTCGTAGGCCCATGTACTGTATTGCGGGGTTATTTATTTAACTCACACATGGTGTATCACGACAGCTGAATTGGGTTTTAACTGCCACGTGTTTTACTGATTCATACACCTGCCCAGCCCCTTGGTTAATAATTAATCTCAACATCTCCGGAAAGTAATTCCCACCTGCACACCAAAACATTTTGACTTGCGGCTCAATAGTATTGCATAACAACAGCGTCTCTCCCTGTGCACCAGCATTGGATTTTTCCCAAATGAAGTATCAGCCTCTGACTATGAGACCAAACTTGGCCTGACAGCATGCAGACTGTACCTGATCCGCGTGATCATCCTCTTCTTTCACTAGTATGGGGAGCAGGTTGTTTGTTTTGATGAGTATTTATGCAGTATTTTAGGAACGGTGCGCATCTACATGCAGGTAGTGTTTTGGTCGGTACTCATGGCATGCGTGTTTGACCACGCCTAGAGGCAGTGTGTGTGTGTGTGTGTGTGTGTGTGTGTGCGCAAGCGCGCGCAGGGGGACGGGTGACCTGCTGGGCCTGTTGGCAAACCTGCTCACTATATTTTCCCAAACAACAGAAAGGCCTTGTAGAAACCCTATCAATCAACAAAATGTAAGGCAAACATTTGGATTTTATTCATTTAAAAGTAAAGGTAGATTTCAGTAGATCTTATTATCAGCTCTAATAATGGATTATACGTTTGAATTATGTATGTATAGAGCTACACAATATGGTGAAAAAATAATATTTCGGTTATTTTGCAAGTGCAGTATGAATCACAATTTAAATTTTCACTGAAAACAACTATTAAAATCATTACATCATGTTTTCTTAAATCAGAAGAATAAGATTTGTATGCCAGGGCATCTCTGCAGCACTACAGTACTTACATTCAAATGCTGTTTTGTCACGCATTTTAACTTTAACTAAGCTCTTGCAATTTAGATATTGCATCATATAGTGATTTCATTAATATCCTGATTAATTGTGCAGCCCTAATATAAACTGAACTAGAAGTTCAACTAACGATCATTTTCATTGTCAATAAATCTGTTAATTATTTTCTCAATAAGTCAATTAGTTGTTTGGTCTCTTAAATGTCCGAAAATTGTGAAAAATGTTGATAAGGGTTTCCCAAAGCCCAAGTCCTGTATTGTTTTGTCCACTGCTCAAAGATGTTCAGTTTACTATCATAAATGAAGCTACTCAAACCAGTTAATCAAGCATCAAAATAGTTGGTGATTAATTTAATAGTTGACAGCTAATCGAGTAATCGTTGCACCTGTGCCAAACAACTACACACAGGGCAGCTTCTTTTTCAAACTGGCACCTGGACTGCAGTAGTAGTGTACAGTATATTCTGTTGTAATCCATATTTGCAGTTATGAACTATAGCAGCATGAATCTGCACATCTGTCTGTGTGTGTGTGTGTGTGTGTGTGTGTGTGTGTGTGTGTGTTTCAGAGTTCATCTGTGTCAGTACCTGCTGTACAAGACGTTGCCTGCATGTAGCTGTGGAGATTATCCCACAGAGAAACGTCTAGAGAATGTGTCTCAGTATTCAACTCCAGCACAGTTGCCATGGCAACCTGATCGACAGAGAGGACTTGGTTGTCCCTCTGATAGGTTGTGAGAGGAAAAACCCTGTCAAAATCCCAAATCACTGCATCTTCTGTCTCTCTGTCTCTGTCTCTCCCTCTCGTTCTCACTCGGCACGTGTACTCACTCACCCACACACACTTAATACACAGATAAACACACACCCTACTTAATTTGTTGGGGAGACACCACCTGTCTGCCAGAGGCAACATAATTGTATTAAAGGATAACTACCGTTTTTTACAACCTGGACCTTATTTCTAGCAAAATATATGATCATTTACTCACCCAGATAACTTTGGTGTCATTTGAAGTTGTTCGGACGAAATTAGATCCAGTGTAGCGCCGATATATCCATATAATGCGAGTGACGGGGCACCGACACACAGCCTCTATATAACGCATTATCTGCCACCCATTATCTTCATTTCACTAATATTTTGTCATGATACGCTAGCGCTATTCCCCTCTGCGTCTGTTATCAACATCCGGGGTCAAACTAGCAGTAGCAGCTACAGGTAAACAAGCCGGCTGTCGTGGGTGCGCGCGCAGCTCAGAGACGACATCTTCCAGGTCAGAGGTAGTAGGTCAACCTACAGACCCCGGATGTTGACAATAGACGAGCCCGGACTCAGAGGGGAATAGCGCTAGCGTATCATGACAAAATATTGGTGAAATGAACTAGTTTCGTGGCAGATAATGCTCATAGAGGCTGCGCTTCGCTGCCCCGTCACTCCCATTATATGGATATATCGGCGCTACACTGGATCTAATTTTGTCCGAACAACTTCAAATGACACCAAAGTTATCTGGGTGAGTAAATGATCATATATTTTGCTAGAAATAAGGTCCAGGTTGTAAAAAACGGTAGTTATCCTTTAAGATCAATCAATATTCTTCTAGAAAAACAGGTACATTCAGGTTGAAGTCAAATAATAAATAAGCAAGATCCTAATTTATTTATTTAATTTTTAAATGGCTGGCACTAGGCAGTTGTTACTACTTGTTTCTGCCCTGCATCTGTCATCAACAGCTGCTGAGATGCCCTTATTACTTTTCACTTTTAATTTTAAATCTTTTCTTCATTTCACTCAGAACCCAGATAATGCCACCATGAAACTCATCACTTCCTCTGCCCCAGAGGCTCCTTTCCTGTGAGGATTGACCAGTATGCTCAAAATCCAGTCCAGGATGTCTTCAATCACAACTTTTACCCAGGTTTGTTCAAAACATCTACTCCTCTCCTCTGTGCAGCCAGACCAGGCTGTTGTACTTGCCTGTATGAGCTCCCAGTCTGAAAACTGTGGCAGTTAAAGAGGAACAGGAACAGTACATGTAGAGAGAGTGAAAAGCTGAGCTAAAATTCAAAAACAAGTAGAAAACAGAAATTAACATAAGTTGCATTCAAAGAGAAATCAGGTCCTACTCTATAGAAACAGTCGGTACAATAACCTAAGGTTATGTGAATATGTGTGAGGGTAGCTTATGCCATCTGTGTGTCTCTTTGTCATCTTTCTTATTTTTTTCAAATTCGAAACAGAAAGAGCTCTCCGTACTTAGCAGACACTGAGTCATTAAAAAGTCCCTAGTGTTGACCACCACCGTGGTCGTGTATACAGTATCGTTGTCCTGGTTATTCACAAACGCCAGACTCTCTTAGTTCAGTTGATCCTCTGCTCCATGTGCATGTTTCTTGCTGTAACAGTTTGCCATATATTATTTTAATAGATCATCATAAATACAAAATGACTGACCAATGAGTAACATTGTTTGTGGCTTTAATAATTTTCTTCACATTCATGAACTGTAAGTAAAGAAGTTACATTTTAAAATGGAGCTATTTCAATAGAGGAACCATTCATTATTCATCCCATCATCATTTGTTTGTTTGCTCAATTACGGCAAAAAATCATCAAAGTTGAGTCGTAAAGTTGATTGTGCTGTTGTGTGCTGTTTGAGGTTTAGACAAATAAATATGACTTGACAAACAGGAGCCTCCAGGGTAATGCTGTAAGTAACACCAGCCTTTTTTATGTGATGTAATATTTTTGAAAACCATTAAAACTATCATTTGTGATGGGGGAGTTGTCCAGTGCTCAGAGAATATGTTGTTAAGCAAGTTGACGAGGTTCAAGCCCTGGAACTGACCCGAGTGTGCCTGTCATTAACTATAAATGCTCTGAAGTATTGTACAGGAGATTACGGGAAGGAATGGCATTACGGAAGAACAATGAGTGAAAGACGCACACACTCATGCAAGCCAAAGAACTGTTCCCATGTGCTGCAGACCTCTATGATTCAGGAAGGGTGCGTGAGAGCAGCAAACTATTTATTAAGTTTTAGAGTAATCTAACCAAAGGACTCAGTCACACAGCTGTGGAAGAGCTGGAGAAAAGGGAAATAGAAACTACTGTGAGATTAGTCATACTACGGAAAAACACTCATTCCTCATTCTAGCTCTCAGTTAGTTGCTCACTGTCATAAAAACGTAGGGTTTAAAAAACTCCTGAGACGATTATTCACTGTTGGTCGTGTCAGTGATTCACAGGAAGCACTTTAATAGATAGACACTTTTGTTCAACTGGTCCATGTCAGACGGATCTTATCACAACCTTTAACTTCTCTAAATGACTGTTGAAGTTAGAGTCGGGGCTTTATATTTATATTGAGGTCATGAATCTGTCTCAAGGCATAAAGGGGTGCTGATTTTACAATATATTAATATTATATTGTCATATGAGATTTTGGATATTGTTATGTTGTGATATGAAGAGTCTTTTCCTGGTTTTAAAGGCTGTATAACAGTAAAATTATGTAATTTTATGAACCTACCAGACTGTTCTACTCATTCAAACACTTGCCTTTACCCACTTAGTCATTATAGCCACATTATTGATGATTATTTATCAAAAGCCATTTGTTAATATTTTGTGAAAGTACCAAAAGTCCTCCCTTCAATATTTGTCCTCGCATTTATGAAATGCCTTCGAGGGGATTTCAAAATGTACATAGTGATATATCATGAAAATATTGCGGCCAGATCGGCCAGCAGCTGCTTGTACATTTTTAACCATACTACATGTATGTAGATTGTGACTACATGAACACCACAGTTTAAGCTAAAGATGACATTAGTTATAACTGTCTGTCTGACTGTCTCAGCAGACATTGCCAGTGCTCTGGTTACAGCCTGGAAGTGGTGCCTTATATCCCCAACACCCTGCCAGCTGCGTCCACCTGTTCTTTCATCATTTTCGCGAGCACAATGAGGACTCGCTGAGGATCCTTAAACAGACTTTCAGTGGTGTTTCTCTGCACCCTCAGCCACTTCATCATCTCTCCTCTAATTGGCTCGGGGGGGATATAAATAGCCGCATGTATCCACCACGAGACTGATTTACTTGCTTCACTTACAAGGTTAATGCGGCCTCAGGGGACCCATGAGGGACATCGTGTTACCTTTTCCCTGAAAGCCACTGTAGCAACAACAAAAACTGACAAGTATACAGTCGTGGTCAAAAGTTTACATACACTTGTAACGAAAATGTACATCATGGCAGGCTAGAGTTCCAATGATTTCTACAGCTCTCATTTTTCTGTGATGGAATGAGAGGAACACAAACTACTTTGTCACAAAAAACATTCATGAAGTTTACTTCATTTATTATGGGTCTTCTGAAAATGTGACCAAATCTGCTGGCTCAAAAATATACATACAGTAACTTGAACAATCAATTTAGGTGTTTATTTTCTTTGTAGCATGGTCTCTTTAACTTCTTCTGAGTGATTATGATTGATACACACACTAGACTCAGCCACAAACACTACAATGGGAAAGTCTATGGAACTCAGCATTGATCTGAAATAGCACATTATTGATTTGAACAAGTCAGTAAAGTCACTTGGAGCCTTTTCAAAGCAGTTACAGGGCCCAAGATCAACTGTACAAACAGCTGTTTGTAAGTATAAAGTGCATGGCACAGTTGTGTCACTGCCACAATCAGGAAGAAAACGCAAACTACCACCTGCTGCTGAGAGAAAACTGGTCGGAGTCAACCAAAAAACACCAAAAAGCAAGTCTGCAATGAATTAGAAGCTGCTAGAAGATGGACGACAGTGTCCACAGTCAAGTGTGTTTTGCATCAACATGAGCTGAGAGGCTGCCGTGCAAGAAAGAATCCCTCGCTCCAGACGTGGCACCATAAAGCCCGACTGAAGTTTGCTGCTGATCACATGGACAAAGAAAAAACCTTCTGGAGGAAAAATCTGTGATCAGATGAAGCAAAACATTGAGTTGTTTGGCCACAATGAGCAGCAATATGTTTGGAGGAGAGAAGATGAGACCTTCGACCCCAAGAACACCACACCTACTGTCAAGCATGGTGCTGGTAGTATTATGCTGTGGGGCTGTTTTGCTGTCAGTGGATCTGGTGCTCTAAAGGAAGTAAATGGAAGAATGAAGAAGGAGGATTATCTCCAAATTCTTCAGGAAAACTGAAAATCATCAGCCAGAAGATTGAGTCTTGGGTTCAGGTGGGTGTTCCAGCAGGACAATGGTCCCAAACACAGATCAGAAGTGCTAAAGGAACGGATCAATCAGGCTAGAATTGAGGTTTTGGAATGGCCTTCCCAAAGTCCTGACTTGAACCCCATCGAGGACATGTGGACTGTGCTGAAGAAACAAGTCTATGCCAGGAAGCCAACTAATTTAGTTGACCTTCACCGATTCTGTCAAGAGGAGTGGTTAAAAATTCAGCCAGAGGCTTGTGGATGGCTATCAAAAGCAATGGCAGAAAAATTTAAATGAAAAGAAAATGGCAGAGGGATATTTAACCAAATATATTAAATTCTGCATGTATATTTTTGAGCCAGCAGATTCGGTCACATTTTCAGAAAACCTGTAATAAATTCATTATTGAACCAAACTTCATGAATGTTTTTTGTGACAAAGAAGTTTCTCATTCCATCACAGAAAAATGAGAGCTGTAGAAATCATTGGAACTGAAGACTGCCATGATAAACATTTTGTTTACAAAGTGTATGTAAACTTTTGCCACCATGACTGCAACTGTAACTGCTGATTTTTTGGTCTTGTACTTTTGTACTTTTCACCATACAGTTTCGCCTCTTTTATGCCCGCATAGCAGGTGTGGATAATGACACAATCATGAAAAGCAAAAGAAAGTTTTGTTCAGATTATAAAAAGTACTAATAATGTTTATATTTATAAACTGATCTGCTAATCCTGTAAGACAACTCGATAACTCTTCATGCAAATTAAAATCAATTGCCAAGCTTGTCATTTTTCTCAGTGCAGTCCTCTGAGAGCAGCAGCGGGAGTATTTGACCCAGCTGGCCCTACAGCCAGCTATAAAACCACAATGACGCAAAAGCAGGAGCCACACAATTTGCATTAAGAGGGAAGATGTTTAACCCTTTGTGGTCATAATAGATACACACTGTTGCATTAAGCCAACACTGAACAGATGGGGTACTGACTGTACCCTCTATGTGCGATCTCTCACTTAGATCAGATTCCTTAATTTAGACACTCTGTACCAAGTTACAAAATCAGTGCACGGTGTGAATTCCTAAAACATGACAAACATTACAGACCCCTGATGAACAGGTTCCTCCAATCCACCTGTTTAGTCTTTAACAAGTTTTTTTTAATTTGGAGTCATTATGACTCTACTGACATCAAAGCCCCATACTACATACAAGTAATGTATAAACAGTATACATGGCAGACGTTCTTCACCATGAGCTGTCATTCTGCAGACTGCTATAAAATAATAGAAATCAACTAAAATTAAATCCAGTTTAATTGATGCACATACTCTATATGTTGACACCCAAAGCATCTAATTTCATGTAAACTCACGATCCGATTTGTTTTTGAGGTTAGTTTAATACCGAATTTTGAGGAGAGAAAATTAACTTTCTTTTAGCCTGTGGATGCATTTAATGACTCGTCACTACAAATACCGTGGGGTGAAATTCTATATTTCATATATTGGGTTTGACCGTGTGTCCCCCGTGGAAATTAAATGTTTGAAGTTGCCGAAAACAAGTGGTATGCAAAATATCTCACTTTGTCTTGAGTTGATAATAAGAAAAAAGTTTCACTTTTGTTCAAGCAAAGATGTCTTTTAGGCTGCTATAAAAAAATAAAATCCAGCACAGTTCTACGCATGTAGGTTAACAGAATAAAGACTCCACCATTGTCACCGCACCATTGTAAAATAATAACGCGTGGGCTCAGGAACCTTAAATTTAATTACCCGACATCTCAGTGAGACCTTTGTCTACATCATCAGCTGTGCTGTCTCCCTCTGTCTCTATCTCCTGTGTGTGTGTGTGTGTGTGTGTGTGTGTGTGTGTGTGTGTGTGTGTGTGTGTGTGTGTGTGTGTGTGTGTGTGTGTGTGTGTGTGTGTGTGTGTGTGTGTGTGTGTGTGTGTGTGTGTGTGTGTGTGTGTGTGTGTGTGTGTGTGTGTGTGTGTGTGTGCCACATCAACTACAACTTTAAATGTGACTTAAAAGGTAACTGAAGTTAAAATCAGACTGCACATTATTTACACCCCAGTTTTTGTGTTTTTAACACCTGACACCTGTCATTTTCACAGCACTCTCGCTAATGTAGCCACTTCTAATTGAGTACATGTGTGATTAAAAACTTGCAGTTAGCACAGTTGAGGAGGCAGCGGCCTACAATAAGGGGAAATCGTGCTAAATTGGTGAAATCATGGATATTAAAGCCACAGACTCAAGGCCTTTCCTTTCCTTTTTACGTTTTGACTGATTTGCTTCGCTGAGCAGCCAGTCAGAGTGATTCCTATCAGTGATGGGCTCCGCCGCTGAGCCAGTGTGCTCAGTCAGACGAAAGCCATCATGGAGGGCAAACTACTGCCAACGATGTGGCTCACACCACAAAAACTAGGGCCACAGACGCTCAGTGATGGCCCCAAAATTGGCAGACGGCCAGCTGTCGGCCTGGTGTGTCAGTAAAATAAATATGAAATGTGTCGGTGAAAATGCATACCTACAGTATTCCTGTAGGCACTCAATTTCACAATTTAAGATAATATTAAACATTAAATTAAAACAGTTTTATTATTATTATATTATATTACATTAAAATAAGACAGTTTTACCTTGTTTTAGGAATTTACAAGAAATTAGTGGCTGCAATGAGCTGAGGTTTACCATTGCACTACTATCAAAAGAATAACATTTAGTCTTGAATATTTTTTATTAATTAATATTCTCCCCACATTGGCAGATTTTTTGCTTTATTTTGAGATACCAGTTGAGATGAGGGATTCATGAAGTGTAAACGCCCACACACTCCCTCTCATTTGCGTTGTGTTTCTCTTTTCTCTGGATGCATCTCTCACTCGTTCACATGTATGGGTAGCCTTAAGCCAATTCCATATTAGCTCACGAGCTAACCATTTCCTCTTCTTGGCTCAAAATATTCCTCATATTCCTCTCAGTGCCACACAGAGGAGCAGTTAAGTGGTGTCATTTTTTGACTGGTGGGAAATGCGTTGCTCTGTTTTTAGCTTTATTAGGTAACTCAGCCATCCCCACAGACCTCCATGCCTTTGTAAAGCAGTGACAAGGGAGGCCAACTGTCCCATATCTCAGTCTAACTCTGTCTCTTTTTTCCATCCATCTCTCTTTCGTCACATGTACGCAAGTAGCTTCACCGAATCAAATCTCTTGCTTTTACTAGGTTATGTCAGAGGCAAGACGTAGAGAGACCTCCACAGTGGGAGATGGGTTAGCAGATAATGGAGGTGGAGGAAATTAGAGGAGACTGGGAATCAGTTGAGGAGAGGAGACACACATAAAAATCCAAGGATAAGTGCTGAAAGATAAAAATGGCATATGAGAGTGCAAAGAGTGAGACTAAGACAGCTCTGTGATATAATTCACTCATGATTTCCTTGGTTGGAGTGGATACAAGGGCAGACAGTCTTAGAGCTCTTATCATGGGTCACAATGAAATTGGATATGAAGGGTCATGGATGGAGATTACAAAAGCATCTTACCCGTGTAATTTTTTTTTTTCTTTTCTTTTTTTTTGGTCAGGTTTGAATAATTCCTCCCAAATCAGAAGTTTAAATTATTTGATTTTGGAGAAGGCACCTTCTCATAAAATAAGTTTTAAAATATACTTATTTGTTCTTATCAACTGTAAATTCTTCTGTCCAGTTTTGAAAATGCAGCTCTGTACTCAATTGCTAAAAAAACTACTAGAAAAAATGATAGACCTCAACACCTGTGAGCACTTTGCAAAACAAGCCTCATTATGTTTTTAAAGACGGAAGTTGTTGCAGTAAAACCAATAAAACTGTAGTTTCGACTCGCATATTGTTGTGTTCCATGGGATGTTTCCCAAAGTGTATTAGAGCCTATAAACACTCCAGTCAAACCAGTCACTTGTGGAAAATGATGTGCGAACAGAACATTCCTTAGAAATATTGCTTCATCAAGCATTTTTGCCTTCTCACCCTGCAGGCTGTGTGTACGGTCCCACATGTTGGATAAGCCAACTTATTTATGGAGCTATAAAGCAACTTTATGAGCATCCACATCCTTTCCAGTTAATCACAGAGGGGAGTCACTGCAGGATGTACTGCAAAAGAACAGGAGTCAGGTTGATTGTTAAAGTTGAAACTAGAAAACAAGTTTCACAATTCACAGTCAGAATCTGGAATAGCATCAGAATTCACATCGAGATAGATAATCAGGCTGATTTACAGATGTTAGAGTTTCAGGGTATACCTAAATCTTATATACCCAGTGAGCAAAGAGTGGTCTAGATCACGTCTTTTAGACGTCATTTATGGACATCCAAGACGTCTAAAAGACGTCCTCTGGGGAGCCAGAATGAAAGTTTTTTATACGTCTTTTCTAGACGTTGTATAGACGTTTATATATCGTTTATCGACTAATTCTGGCTGTCAGTGGACGTCCAGATCATAGCCAGTATGAACGTCTATTCTCAACTAATTCTGGATGTCAGTGGATGTCTTTTCTCAACGTCATTTATCAACTAATTCTGGCTGTCAATGGACGTCCAGATCATGGCCTGGCCATGTCAATAGTCAGGCCATAATCTAGACATCCACTGACATCCAGAATTAGTTGAGAATAGACGTTCATACTGGCTATGATCTGGACGTCCATTAACAGCCAGAATTAGTCGATAAATGACCTTGAGAAAAACGTCCAGTCAGGCCATAATCTAGACATCCACTGACATCCAGAATTAGTCGATAAACATCATATAAACGTCTATACAACGTCCAGAAAAGATGTATAAAAAACTTTCATTCTGGCTCCCCAGAGGATGTCTTTTAGACGTCTTGGATGTCCTTAAATGATGTCTAAAAGACGTGATCTAGACCACTCTTTGCTCACTGGGTAGGACTATTAGGGCCTTGTACAAATTAATTTGTGTGAATTTTCAAATGATTCAGACTAGAGATTCTGTATATAATACATGTATGATAATACTGTTTATAGTAATTCAATGCATCCTAAATCATTTCTAATAATTCATGTATGTTTAAGGCTGACCCAAAACCTTTAGTGATTCTAATGTTGCCATGGTAATCCATGTCCAAATCAGTATCAGTAAGCAAAGAGGTCAGAAATTTGTTTGCGTCTTCCATTCAAAAAAAAAAAAAAACATTGAAAAAAATCTAGTCTGTTAATATGCTTGTTATTCGTGTAGTCTCGATTATGCTTGTCTTTTCAAAAACTGAGCAGTCACCCCTGAAACTACAACACACACATTATATACATGTGGGGATCATTAAATGTATAACACATGGATGGAGCTTCCAGCTCTGAGTCAGTGCAAAATCCTTTTGTTTTCATTCTTCTGGCCAGCAGGAGGCTGCTCCACTGAAATATGACTGTCTATAAAAATAAATCAAATTGTATGTAATCTTATGTGAAAATGATCCTACTTCTCACCTGATTTATGACCTCACTAAACAAACAATAAAAGAGTTTATAGTCTCATTCGCTAGTTTCAAGTCTTCTTTAATGTAGCACGATGTCCCTTTTTAGAGTCAAATTGACGATACAGCAGGGTATGCTTCAGGGCATGGCTACCTTGTGATTGACAGGTCGCTACCACAGCGTGTCCTCTGGTTCTCACTCGCTCCTGTCTCAGTACATTAGAGCTGTGCTGCCTTGATGATGCAGCAAACCCAGTGACATCAACGATAATGAATGTTACATAGCACAGGTACTACAACACACTAAAAATCATTCTAAATCTACTTCACTTCACAGCACTGTCCTAAGGTTTGAGGTTGATGGTTTTTGTTCTCACAGGACGGGCCACGGCCTGGTGACCTTAATTGGTTCATAATTCTTTATTATACATTGTGGTGGACTTACTGTGGGAACTAAAACTTGAGTGTAAAAACAGAACCATAATTGAGTATATACAGTCTCAGACTCTGACTGTATTCCTGGACCAACAACCCACAAGTGGCCCTAATGACTCTGAAACTCAGAGCTTACACATGTCCTTAACGACTCTGTAAGGACACTCCCACTCAGAGCTTAAAAGCCTGCAGCTCCCCTCCAGTTAGTTAGAACTGAAGAAGCCTCTTGGATGAGAAGTGAAACGTCCTCAAGAAACTGAAACACGTCAAGTTGCCTACGATACAGCACCTAGATTTACCATGACCTGGATGACTGAGAACCTTCATCAACAGTATCCTTGCAAATAGCATACCACTCAGTCATATCTTATTCTTACAGCACTCTCTTGCCCACCAGAAAGCTCTAAGATACATATATATGGTCCCGAAACATCAATAGATTATTTGATAAGATAATGGGGCATTGGCCATTTTGTTGGACACAGAATTGGAAGATGTCTTACTGGGCTCAGGGAGGGGCATTTTTTCATTTTAAAGATGATTGATTAAAAAAACCTATGTTATATATACAGTTGAATCAATTGTACTCTCTTGATTGCATTCTTTGATGTAACTGATGTCAAAACTATATGTTGCAGTCTAACATCTTGAGCTTGATATTTGTTATTTTACATGCATATTTTTTTGCAAAGGCAGTGTTGGTTGGTTTGTAAATTGTTTCACAGCTTTTTAGGTTGGGTATTATCAGCTGCAGACCTCTAGGGGCCACTAGCAACAGAATTTTGGCCTATTGTTGATACTGTTTTACATACCGGAGGCTCTTTATGTTCAGCATGGGACCCAGGTGCACAGTAAATACAGTTTTGTGTTGGGACACAGCCTAATGAAACATGACGAACGTGGAAACCCACCAAAAGCATGACTGTGACCCAATTTATTGTTCACACCCAGTGTTATGAAAACCAGGCCGTGAGGGGGGAAAAAATGCAAAAACAGAAGGAATATACTCATGCTTTGCTTTTAATCACTTAATAGAAAAAGTATTTCAGATTTATTTTTGAACACAATATACAATATAATACCATACATTGTGTGAAACATTTAATAACCCACCTGCAACAACCGGTGGACTTGAACATATTATTGACAATAAAAAAACCCATCTCTCATGCAGATAGTGCTAAATCTGGCTAACCATTTGGACACAACTAGGACCAAAAAAAGCTTGAACATAGATAAACAATGTTAATACTGACAAATTTGAATTTCAAAACTGCTAACAAGTTTGGTCAGAAAGAGTTCACACATTTGCACAATCAGATACATAAGATCATGTTTTGTTGTTAATTCAGAACGATTCACGTCAGTGCCGGGCGTATTGTAGCATGCTACCAATACCGTCCCCGTGTTATCTACCTTTACATGAAGTGCGTTAAGTGTAAAAGGAGACAATCGCCTTGTGTTTGTCAGTCGAACCTGTATCTGGCCTCATATATCAGCAATCTGCATTCAAATGCTAGGTGGAGAAGCTTAGGTGTGACAAGCTGCTGAGAGGAAAATAAGCCATTTGTGTATTTTGATACCGAGCACTGGCTATGTTTCTGTGTTCCTAAGCTAGCTTGTATGTATCCTATATCCAAGCCTATGCAGTTTAACATGTCCTCTATGACGCCTCTGGGTTACCAAATTGTTGCTGTCAGATGAAAACCTCATAGCTTCAAAAACTCAGTTGGATCCATTGGAAAATATCTCAGTAACAAAATGAGAACATTCAAAGTCCTCTGTAAAATTTGGGCCATTATTGAAGAAATGTAACTAAATTGAAATTTTACTGGAAAACGTCAAATGTTCAGATATTTGAAAAAATACCATGAATTAAGATTTCAAAGTGATGCCAAAGTGAAAAAATTTTTGGTTTAATATTCATTCATTATAAGCTTAATATAAAGTTTTTCATTAACTTGTTGGTGACGTTACATTAAAAGACAATTTTAACTTTTCTGTAAAAATAAAAATGTTATTTTGGAGTTACAAGCTTCTCATCTAACAACAACAACAATGTGTCTCTTTAGCTGCTGCTCTGCTGGGCACTCAAAACATTGTGCGAATATATACTTAGATATATTTATATATATATTTATAAAAACAATATATAATACATATATAAAAAGACTCTAATCCAGAGTCTTCTACACATTAGACACCACCACTTCCAGGTAATGCAAGTGCATATAAATTAAAATAGATTTTACACTGAGCCAGTATTTCTTATTTACAAGCTTAAAGTATAGAATAAATACACACTGTTATAAACAGCAAAAAGGACCAACTTGAGCTCCTAGCAACAAACAGTAGAGACAAAGGTGTGGAGTGATGAGGGTAAGGCCTGAAGACAAAGTCACACACGTACAGAAACGCACATACACACATACAAAACCTTCCATACATACGTACTGCACACAAACGATTGCCACTTAAAGCATGCTGTGGTGAAATTTGATGAAGTACCTTTTGAGTGTGTCAGTAAACCAATATGAAAATGGAGAGATGTGATTATAGATGCATCTAGAACATCCATTAAAATTAGTCATGGAAGCCACAGGAGGAGAAATGTGAAGTCTGCAAACCATTTTCAGATCATATTACCCATCAAAGAGAGGTATTTTTTGGTTTGTTTTCAACCTTGAGCACCTAATTATTCCTCTTTTTTCAAAAGGGTACAGTCTGCCATGCTGTATCCAGCAATTCCATCTGTTCCGAATTCTAATAACCCGACTGTCCTGGAAACCTGATACAGTGGAGGGGGGAGGGAAAAAATTCAATTGACGTCAATGAGCAGACGCCGCACTTGAGGGATTTTTGTCGGGAGGAAGAAATAGCCAGCCTGATTGTTTTGGGGTCGTGTCTGTTGAGCCCAGAGGGGTTTGTAAACCATGTGAATAGTGGCGCTGATGAGGGTATGAGACCGCCTTTCAGACAGGCAGCTGTAAGAGCACCTTTAATCATCTGGTCTGAGCCTGATTGCAAAGGGGCAGGGGGGCGTTACATCAGACGGGTCTGGGGTCAGGACCCATTCCAACTAACAGGATTATTAAGACTGCAGCATACCTGTGGGCTAAAAATAGATTCACCGCTGTTGTGCATTTCGTCCTTGGCGGACTTCATTTAGTTTTTTTTCATAGATCTAAGCAGCTGGTTGTCATGAGCTATTTGTTTGAGGGGTTATTAGGACCTGGACCGTCCTCTATTTCACACCAACGCGACAACAATTGGATCATATAACAATCATGCAAATCAAATGTTCCATTAATTGCACTGTAAATTTAGCAGGAATGCCTGGCTATTTCATTGCACATGTAGGGTCTCGTAACCTCAATGAGCATTTTGCATTAAAAGTCAAGTTTTGGTGTGAAAACGCAGGAAGCGCTGCAAATGGTCTGCAGACCATTGCAAAGAAAAAAAAGAAAGAGATGGAGTATGAAAATAGATGATGTATTTCAGTGTGACTGTGACATTCATTGACCAATATCTGATATAGAGAGCAACAAACTAAACATGTAACATGAACCATGAGTGAATGTAAAGGTTTGAATTGTACGTGCAAAGAAAAACATTGTGCTCAGATTGAAAATAGATGTGACAAATTGTGCATATGGTGTGGGTGTTGATGTTTCCCTATTTCAATGAGTTTGTCCAAGAGTTGTTTGTCGACGTTTGTTTGGATTTCTCTATTGCCCAATACATGGAAGACTGTTCTCTTTTTAACATACAAAAAAGATTTTGCTCTTTCAAATAAGAAAAAAAAAACATTTCACAGACATACTAGAGTGTTCAATAAATAAAAAACTATTATAAAGACAATAGTAAAAAAGGCACACAAAAGTCCTTTGACAAATGGTACAGGAAAAAAGTAAACACTTTCTCTTGCTATACAAATGTGTCTCCATCAGTAGATCTTACTCTATGCTACTTCTAGATCATATCATATCTATAAAAAAGTCTTCAGGTACAAAACTTCTCTCAGTAGTGTCAATGTCCATTTAATGCCAGTCCAGAAAAGAAAAGTAACCATTTCCCAAACTGGCCAAAATCCTTCAAGTTCCACCCTCAGTCTCGCCTGTCCATCAAGACTAAAATGTCCGCAGCAATTATTTCCTGAGAACTCTGAAGCCGCTCCACTGAAACTGTCCGTCCGTGTCTGGCTTCAAACACCCAAGTGCAAGACGCCCCTGTGCGGGACGAAATAAGCCCTTGCTTCTGTGGGCTTATTAAAAAGCACAGCTGCAAGAGGATCTCTCCTCTTTTTTCAAAAAACCTTCAAATCACCATGTGAGCCTGATGATGGAAGCCCTATGTGTCTGTCGGTGACGCCTCGTGTGTCACAATTTCTATTGCCGTCGTTGGCTCCATCATGCCGCCCTCTTCATGCTCCTGAATGTCCAAATAGTCCAGAGGAGGAGAACGAGAATCTCCTAGACTATCCTCCTCTTCATCCAACTCTTCCTCCTCCTCTTCTTCACCATCTTTCTCTATTCCGTCCAAGTCCTCCTCCTCCAAGGTCAGCTCAAACTGAAACTTTTCCCCGCCTCCCTGCCCCCCAGTGCCTCCACTGTGTCCGTGCGTGCCCTGGTCGTAGAAGGGCGGGGAGGGACTCTGGGGGATCATGCTCTGGTACCAGTTCCTGTTGTCTTCCAGAGTGTCCAGAATGTCCTGGGCGTCAGGGTGAACCAGATCGGCCCAGGTCTCCCACAGAGGGTGCACGATGTAGTCGATGAAACCCACCTGGAAAAAATGAGGACAAATTAGAACCAGAATGGAGATTCTTTACATGTTGATGCACACACATGAATTTGTTTGTACATCATACAGTTTCCATGTCCTTGATTGCGTACCTGGCTCTTCTCCACTGAGGCTGTGTGTTTATCACACATAGGGCTGATCTCCATTCCCCTCTCCCGCTCTCTGTCTCCCTGGTGGAAGAACTCCTCCATTATCCGATCGGTCCACTGACGATACAGCTCCAGGGACTTTGTGGGGTTACTCAGGTCAGCACAATGCACCATGTTACGCAGCACCTAATAAATAATACAGGAATGCCATTTAGTAAATGCCTGTATCCTCTGTAATGCTTCATCATTTGAACTTTTGTTATTGCCACCCAAAATCTCTACATTCATCAGCGTTTATTTTTAGTTTTAAGTGAAAATTGGATAACAAATCGATAATACAAAATGTACAATCCAATGTCCGTAAAGCGATACAGCCAGGTATGGTGGAATACTTTACAACAATTAGATTAGGAAGGAATTGGATTCTTGTAGAACAGACATAAAAGGCTAATTCTATAATGTGCTCTGTTATGAGCGGAGGGCAGTCTACACAACAGTCTAGTAAGGACAGAATCCTACAAAGACCATTAGAGGGAAAGATTGTGGAGCACTTAAAGGTAAAAAGAAGATGGATGGAGTGAGAAAAGGAGTGACAGTGTGAGCAGAGGTCAGCTATGTAGGAGGTCGGCTAATGATCACAGGCTGAGCAACCTCCACCAACCCTGGCTATTGATTAGAGCTATTAAAAGCAGGTGAAAGGTAGATGGAGGGCTTACAGTAGGTCCAATCAGAAATTCACAGTTTTATGTTTTAACTATAAATCGTTTTTTAAGTTAAGAATTGTATTTATTTATTTTTTTAACAAAACAAACCAAGCACCAACCTGTATCCTGTCGGTGTAATTGTCCAGCAGCAGCACTCCAGAGCTCGTCACCTTCTTAGTCTCCACCATGGTCTTCAGATCAGCCAGGAGACTCATGTGTTTGGACATGTCAGTGGCCAAAACCTGAATAAAAAAGACGAAAACATCCTCAGTCAGCATTGGGATCATGTGGACAGGTTATGATATAAATCAAGAGGACATAATGTCATTCAGGAGATCTTACCATGTCGATGACCATCTTGCGCAGTGACTGTCGCTGCTTTTTAGTGAGGTTCTGGAAGATATCACAGTTGTCCTCCTGCAGCAGCTTGAATCCAACAGCTAAGTGATGGTTCTCCAGCACAGACTCATCATTGTACATCAACGCCAGCTCAGAATCTGGGAAGAAAAAGTGATTTTAACATTTTAGTCTTTGTGGCTGCTTCTATTTGACAGTTGAAAGCAGCAATTCATATATTTTTTTAAATATTTTTTCTTCAGTAATACTTACTGGTATTGATTAGGAATTGGTTTGATACTCCAGGATGGTCTACATCATGGATAGCTGCAGCAAAGATGGCTGCTAGGATCTCGAGATCTGTGAAGACAGCCTGTGAAAGAGAGAGAGGGAGTGAATTTTTTAATTTTTTTAACTATTTCTGTGGATAAAAATAGCATCAGCATAGCAGCATCCACCCACTGACTATTGATATCAGGGCATTGTGTGATAGATAACAGACCCAGGGTTGTCCATAACAGCCTGCAGTCAACATCTAATGTTTAATCGTAATTTGACTCAAAAAATATTTTAAACCTTCAGAGTTAAGAGATGTGACAAAAACATAATCTAACAAAATCCTGAGCTGAGGTACTAAAAACTGAACCGACAACAATATTTCACTTTGTTTTAACTTACATCCAGGGCCGGGGTGGAGAGGAGGATGTGTGTGGATTGGGCCACGTCAGCAGCATGCAGGCTGTTATGGTAAGCCACATCTGAATGATAGTGATCTTCCAATGTCATCATGTAGGCCACGAACGTATCCATGGGGATCTTAAATGTCTTTAACAAGTCTCGCTCCTGGAAAGAAAAAAAACATAATTTAATTAGACTAAGTGTTGATAGTTTTAACAGTAATCACCCCAAAAATTCGAAGGAAACAATTCTATAAGTGAAGACGGTTCATACCTGGAAGATGGCGTACATGATGCAGGTGAGGGGCCGGTTGTGGGAGTACTCCGAAACAGTGAAGATGTTCAGGCCCCACTTATTGAGGTCCTCCAGCTCCTTCGACAGCAGCTCCTCCTTATCTGTCTTGACGCCGAATCGCGAGATGCTGCTGCTGGAGAGCGAGGGCCCATGGGAGACCTTCTTTACTCCACTGATCTGTGTCATCAGCTGCTGCTTCTGCTGCTTCTTCTTCTCCCGCGTCTTGGATGTTGGCGACGGGATCTCCACCTCATTCTGTTTGTCTGAGGGAGGGGAAAATAAGAGATTTCTTGTTTTTAGAAAAGTGTAAATATCATGAGGAAGAAGTGGTTTAAATTCCCAACTTCATAAAACAGGAGTCTGGGTTTTAATCTTCTTCTTAAAAAAAAGACTCCAGGTGCACCACAGAAACAACTGCAGCTGGTTAGTTCCTGAGGGATTTATTGATTCACTCATTCATTCATCAACTCTTCCCTCCATTCATTTGTTCATTCATGCTCCTTGTCCTCCACCTGCAGTCTCTCTCTGAGCTCCTACTGTTCATTCGTCTCTGTCCCTCTCCCTCCCTCACAACATTTTTCCCCCCCGTCTCTCAGCAGGTGGCTCACGTCTCATCTCCTGCTCTTTTCACTCTCATAGGTCAGCCCATTGACAGACTGAGCGCTGGGGCTTTCACACAGTTAAAGCAGCTCCATGAAGTCGGTCATTCAATAAGCTGCCGCATCTATCACAGCGTTATCAAATTACTTAGTACAGAGTGGGATTTTTTATGTTTGCTTTATTTTCTTTGGTCAGTCTATTCAACTACGTTTAGTCTGGCCACAAATAGAGCGAATAAGCAGTCCAAGAATAAAAACCGCAAGGCTTTCATGTAATATTCTTTTGAAAAAATAACTAGAAATAAAATGCCAGTTTTTGCACTTTATCCAAAAATAAACACAGATGCAATGTTGCAATGCAATCCTGCAGGGACTGGCTATCGGCATGTATGTGAGCTGTGCACTCATCTATCAAGCCTCGACTCAGCTCATTGCTGGCCTATCAGCCTTCCCCTGTGGAGGGTTATTCAATTACCAGCTGTAATTCAAATAATCACTTTCACTCTCATGCTCTCCCTCTCTCTCTTGCACTGTTTTCGCTGCTTTTCTCTCTGTCTCTCGCTCTCTCTTCAGTCCTCCAGTGGTAATTGAGAATGGGCAATTAAGCGCTCTCAGACATGTGCTGCGTGGGAAACAAGAGGAAGAGCAATATATTGCCCTCTAATTTATTAGAGGCCGCCATTATCACCACTGCTGTGTGTGGCTTGTACATATATGTGTGTGTGTGTGTGTGTGTGTGTGTGTGTGTGTGTGATAGAGATCAGATTGTGAGATGGACAAGTTCGCAGAGTCATTCTTATCTGTTTCTACATAAGTAAGTGGCAATACACAGTAAACAACACGCAGTGTGTTCCACAGTTGATTTGATAAACTGCTCAGGAGGGCTTTCAGCACAGTTATCATGATCATGGTTTCCATATTCCAGCAGATTTAGTCTCTGTGTCGCAGTTTGGCCTGCAGTGTGTCAGCCAGTCACATGGATAGCTCCTCTTATTTGTATTTTCTCCTCCCTCTGTTTTCACTCTTCTCTCCTCTGCATTTAATTTTTTTATCTATTTCTTTTTCTCTTTTTAGACACCAAATCCCTCTCCCAAAAAATGTAAGCAGATAAAGTGGAAATCTGCCGTATCTTTCTCTGTTCTTTTTCATTTCTCCTTCCCGCTTCTCTGTCATCTCCCACGTTTCTTTCGATTTCATCGGATTCTTTTTCATCCTCCTCCGTATGCTCTCCTATGAGAGACGCAGATGCTGTGGGGAAGGTGGGGGCTGCTTTTTGGGGCCTTTTTTCCCCCCTCAGTTTATTCCCTAAACTAGGTGTGTTGTGCTGCTGGCCGATCAAAGGGAATTATGACAGAATTATGCCACGAGGACAGCTGTGGCGGGGGAAGGCACACGTGAATGGCCAGCATGCTGTCGGCCAACAATCCTTTAATGGAAAGTCGGAAAACCTGGTCTCAAATCGCTATTCATGGGAAAATCTGGGATCTTTTATATACAAAATTATCCTGGCCCTTTTTACCAGTCGACAGTCTGCATCACCATCAGCTGAAATACTTACAAACCAGATATTAGAATTTAGATTTGAGTTGCATCTAAGAATGACCTCTGCAGGACCTGGCATATGGTAGGAAAATGTAATTAATCTGAATCTGAATGGATGCTTTTATAAAAAAAAAAAAAATAATAATAATAATAATATAAAGCTGTAATAAGTGCATTACTGATTAGATACTAATCTAAATGGATGGAAGGATTAAACAGTCCTACTGGTCAGCTGAGGCCAAACCAGGCCAGCTTTGCTGCTTTATTCATTTTACCTCCTTCTCTTCATTCATTTTAACCTATAATGTTTTTTTTCCCTACTGCTAGCAGGGTAATCCTGATCGTAGCGATAGTCATCTCTGTCTGGATTCTCGGGGCAGCAACATGGGGAGGGAGAGGTGGTGGGACAACAAGGTGTCCCTGCTGACAAGGATGCATTAAGACGGTGATGAGTCACCCAATCTGCCGAGCTCATCTCATTGCCAGCAAAGGGGGTTCCTCTGTACCTCTGTTTTCTCCTTCACTGCAGTCAGAGCCCTCCCTCACTTGCTTCTTCTCTGTGTCTCCTCACCCTCCTCCCCTCGCTTTCTATGATCTGCCAACAACACTACACCGGATCAGGATGCGAATCGATTGGAAGCACAGTGCCTATAAATAATCTTAACTACCTCTACGTGTATTCTGTCCTACTTGTATTACCCTCTTTGTTTGTCAATCTATATTACACTCAACTCATTAAGTCACTTACATATCCCTGGAATCTATGTATCTGTGATCTAGCTGTCCTCAGACTTATGTGGAAATCTCACATTAACCAAAATCCAATTTTGAATCCATTTGGAAAATGTCTTGCTTGTGCTGTTGAGGCTATATTTTCCCTACAGTGAGTTGCTAGTGTGGTTTGATGCGAGGGCCCTAAAACATTTTGTACATGTGGATGACAAAAAAACAGCAGAAGCAATGGTTTCCATCCATTCACAGATCTCAAATGCGCAACCCACGCTAATAGCATCCAGTTCCAATCCATTTACTCTGATTCTGGCTAACAAGCTCCCTTGTCAGTCAAGTGGCAAGTTTAGCAGTAGCCAGCCACCTTACATAAATCTTTTTTTTTTTTACAATACTTTGAGAAATGTAGATATTTTACTTCAGTTTTAATGGCCATTTTGAGCCCAATGCCATAAACATCTAGACAAAGCTTAATGGCGCAGTGTTTTATGGTACGCCCCCACAGAAAAGCCTGCCAGAGCAACTTGCACAGCTCAACATCTTGTAAGAGACTGAAGCTCCAATAAACATTGCAGCAAAACAGAGAAATGGGGATCCGTGTGAGCCACAAAATATTTGTGGATATTTGTATGCATTTAGTTCCTGTGTTGAATTGTAGTCTGTGGTAATTTAAGGTGGTTTATAAAGACCGAAATAGTGGATTTGTAAGTGTGACCCAAGTGCATGTTCACAAGACATTTCATTTACCTAGGAAGGTGTTGGAGATGAATTCGGACACCTGGTTCCCAGACCGACTCATCTCAGATAGGTGCGTCAACTCCCGATTCAACATTCTCTTGAACTGCAAGAGGGAAAGAGGAAGAGGAGGGGGGAGAGAGAGAAAAAAAAAATGTCGTCAGTTTCCATTGAGGGGAAACCTGGGAGAAATTAAGGTCCAAGATTCCATGGAAAATACAGCAGTACTGAGTTTTATTTCACCAGCTTCACCAATATTATTCAATTACAGTGTAAAATCATTGGCGGAGGGACGCATCTTATTTTCCCCTCCATTTTCCCCGAAATTAATTAGGGTGCGGATCATTATTTGTGTTACCAGTGGGGAGGCCATCACCTTTTAATGCCCCTCAGTTCACCTCCTGCAACCAATTTACAGTTTTATCACACTGAATCACGTTTTTGTGGGGGCCTATTTAGCTGTTTTACTTGCGTCACTGTGCAAGAATTTCAATGATGTCAAGAGGAAAATCTGCACACTGCTTCGAACGTTCCTCTCCATTCCAACATTTTGGTGATTTTCATGTACTTTTAATACGATCAACAGTTTTAAATAGATAAAATATTTGACGGAGACGGATACATTTGACAGTACACGGAGACCCAGGCACTGCAGTAGCAGCTGTTTATGACAGACTGATGCATGCGCGTGCACACACATACACACAGAATATACAAACAGACACACAGCTCTGCAGAGGGCTCAAGATGGAGTCTGAGCCACAAAACACCATTCTGTCAAACCCCCCTCACCATGATGGAAATGTCTTTTTGGTGCAATTAGGCTAGCACAGTGTCTTGAAAATCTCCACAAAAACAAAAGATATTATGAAAATGCTTAATTTCTTTAGAATAGGCTCTTACAGCAAGAGCAGACACAGACAGACGTAAAATTAAATGAGTGCGTTATCCCGACAAGCTACATAGATAAGTGCCACACACCTTAATGTAACCCCAAGAAACCGACAGCAGGTAATTGGCTTCAGGCATTTTGGACCCCGTTTTCTCGTTCCTACACAAAGCCAGAACTGTAATCCAATAAAAAAGTAGAGGCAGAAGAACAGGATTCTTTCAGCGCCAAAAAGGATAAAAAAAAAATCCTCTCTTCTCTCCTCTAGTGTGTTTCTTCCCAGCAGCTAAGAGAGCAGCTTGATGATGGCTCACTCTCCCTCTCAGCAGCAGAAAAGGGCCAGCTCTTAGTCTCCATGCCCTGGGATGGATGGATGGATGGAGGACTGAGGATAAAATAGGCGTTGTAGCCAGGCTATATGAGGGGGAGATCCAGCAGGCTCGATGGATCGGCTGGAGCGGCAGCAGCTGGAGCCGTGTGCTGGGGACTCTCAGCGCACTGATGAATAATGGAGAAGAAGCGAGGAGGGGGGAAAAACGTCGATGGAGACAGGAGGAGGAGGAGAAGGAGGAGGAGGGAGTGAGGCGGCGATGTTCATATGACTAGAGGGGGGGTTCCTCCACTGGATTTGTCTTGCTTCGCTACTCTCATTGCTGTGGCGCTCTCACTGCCCCTCCTACCCTGCCTTTTCTGTTTCTCTCTTTTTCGTTCCCTCCCTCCCTCCCTCTTCTGTCTCTTTTTTCCCCCGCTGTAGTCTGCCAGCCCCAGCAACACGCTCTATTCAGAACACATGATTTGACAAAGTGGGGAGAAGGGGGGAGCCCTAATTACAGCTTGGCATTGGTGTATACATGAGGTTCAGAAGGGATGCTT
This sequence comes from Pagrus pagrus, assembly GCF_965226575.1. Classification (NCBI taxonomy): domain Eukaryota; kingdom Metazoa; phylum Chordata; class Actinopteri; order Spariformes; family Sparidae; genus Pagrus; species Pagrus pagrus. The sequence goes on from NC_140190.1 coordinate 22,235,279, forward strand.
GAGTGATTGACATAATATCCAGACTCTCCATCCCTCTTCACTTTTCCAGCTTTGCAACCTCTGCAGATAAAATCCATCCTCTTTAATTCCCGGCCCCTGTAATTCCCTCTAAAAGCCATTTTTTACGAAGTCAGCCATTGTGTAGGAATGTCATCGAGCCGTGCAGCTATGCCTCCCCTCTACAGTAAAACAATGAGAGTTGAGGAAGGGGATGGGGCACGTTTTGAAGAATGTGAATGCACAGGGCTGTATTTTTATCCCCATTATCTCTATTATCATCTGCTCGCCTCCCTCTCCCTCTTTTGAGTCTCCTGTTATCTCCTGACATCCCCGAGTGTGGTGGCCATTGTGGAGAACTCACAAGCCTGTTCATTATCTGCATCCCAATTCCAATATTAGATGCTGTCAGGGTGTCTGTGGAAGGCTATTTTTAACGGCCCAGAGAGACAACATGAGAGTGGGAAAGACGGTCAGTGAGGAGGGGAAAAAAAGGAGAGATGGGAGATAATTGCATCCTTCCCCAATTTAGGTGACAACAGCCTCTCTCTCTGCCTGTGAGTAAGTGTGTATGCCAATTACCAGAACACCCCAGCGCCATGGCAACAGCATCAGGCGGCCAGTGTGAGGCTGTTGTGAGAGGAGGAGAGAAGAGAGGAGAGGCTTCCCCCTTTCCTTCGCAGGCAGACATGTGGTGTAGCTGCTGAGCTGTCACGAGGACACCGCACACATCTCTGCTCACATCCAGCGATGTGCAGACTGAAAACCGCCTCCCCTCCCTCCCTCTGCTCTGTCTCTCCCTCGCTCTCCACCACTTACATGTCAATTTCTCTCCCGGCTGCCACTTGCCAACACAGTCATCAATCTCTCTGTCTGTCTGCCTCGCTGCCAGAATCAATGGGCTGTCCTTGGAGCAGGTGTTGATACGGCTGCAGTGTACAAGGCTGGGGCCACCTGCCTGGAATACACTGTTCTGTTACATCAGTACCTTCGGCCAATCTGCGAGGCGCGGTTTGTGCTTTTGTCAATTTAGTCACGATTTCTGTTTGTGAGGCCCACGAGGAAGGCTGCAGTGCCTTCGCTAATGAGAAAATATCCATAGCTCTCGCCACTTCAGAGCCAATCCATGGGAAACTGTAAACAGACGTTCCCAGAGAACCTCTCAGTCCGATGTTTGTGTTGGTGTGTATGAGTTTGGAAAGATGAGGGGGAGATCAAAAGCTTCCCCGAGAGGATTCCGGATTATCCTCCCACTGAGGGAAAGAACCAGAAGCCGGGAGGTAGGACGCAAGAAAAGAGCGAAAAAAAATAAATAAATAAAAAAGAAAGAGAGGAGGCAGTTCTTTATATAATAGCTCACTGCATAATATATAAAGAAACCAGAAATAACAGCGGGGGATGTCTCTCTGCAATGTGTTGAAGAGCTATGCTTCCCCACGGGCTGAAAGAAATGCCTCCGTACACTCACACAGCAGCGGCAGCCTAAAGATGCTGTTATCTACAGTTAAGCACAGTGGATGCTGACATGTCTCACGCATGTTTAACACACTGGTGCCTGTGTGTTTCTGAACGAGTGTGTTATGGCGAGTGCACGTTTGATTTTTATTGTTCGTTCAGGGGCAGAAGGGAAGCCTCTTTACCTCCTACTGACACCATGACACTGGAGGGAGATTAGCGTCTTAGAGCCCTGTGGGTATCTCTTTCTCACATACCCACATGGTGTATATCCTTATTCCATTCTTTCTCCCTTCACTTCCTCCCAGCCCCGGGCGTCATTTCTGTTCTCCCTTTCTGTGTCAGAAAATGGACAGGTTTTTCCCTCGTGGTAAATTATTCTTTTGCTTTAAATTATCAGCTATCTTCATCTGAGGTGGTTCAGATTGAAGTTGTGCCTTTGGGCCACTAGTGGGTGCACTATGCTCAGTCTGCTATAGAACAGCCAGCTCGGTGTTGGGAGAGCATTGACCCCTTAAACCCTGAAGGGACAGAAACTTGACTTATATATCAACCTGTCCTCTTTTTCTATCAAATTTTAAAACATTCAAACAAATCGCTAAGTTAGCAATTATTTCACAAATCTAAATGAACACTGGTGACGATGTGTACATTTTGAAGAGCAAACGATTACACCACGAGATTACACTTTTTTACCTGAACATTTTTTTCATTTAACGACTCTTAACGGGGTACTATTACCCCACATCCTTTAATGTTAGTTTGTTTATTCAGTTTATTTGGTGATGAAAACAAAGCGAGTTTGTTCATTTAGTTTGTTTAGGCATAAGAAATAAGTCAATGATGATCTTTGTTCTCTGATTAAAATGTCTTCCCCAAAATGTCCAACTACACCTTTAAACGCCAATTAAAACAAAACAGAATTACTATGATTTAGTTTCCTTCTTTCATCAGTTGAATAATATAATCTCTCATTTACATTATGCATTAGATTAGACAATAGACTTTTTGTTAATGTTGGTGGGTTGAATGTAAAGTAAAACATCAAGCAAAGAAAAAATCTTCAAAAGCTCGAATGCGACATAATGCTCCTCGAGAGAAGCACTTACTTAAAGATCAGCAGAGACTAGGCAGCAAACCTGCAGTGGTTGTGGTTTATCTCTCCCTCGCTTGAGCAAAATTATGACGCAGGTAGTATCATCAGCGTTATGGCAAAGAGTCGCAGTGACATAACTCTGTGAAGATCAGGGAACCTACCTACGTATGAAACTGTGAGTATCTCGGCTGAAGCTACAAACACCTCAACTAAGAGACGGCCTGACAACCTCTCACTTCCTCTGACTCACTCGCTCATGCTGATGTGTGTCTGTATGAGCATGAGTAAATTCACTTTGTCTGATGCAGTAAGATATATTGAAAAATAACTCTTGAAGACCCTGGAAGACTACGCTTGCTTCAGCTTTGGTTGCTTCAAAAGCAGAAAACACCGACATGTAAAATACAACGGAGGCATCATTACAACAAGACATGCTCTTGATAGCCTGAGAAAGAAGACATGCTTAAGACACATTAACCGGTGCTGCAACACACAAATGATTGCTCAATACAGAAATTAATTAACATTATCACATCAAAAAGAAATGGTGTATTATTCTAAATTCCCCGAGAGATTTTCTTCACTCTGCATCCTGTTTGCCACTACTGCTCTCTCTCTCCCCACATGACCTGAGTTTTCAGAAAAAGGAAAGAACAAAAAACTCCAGGCCTTGGTACAATACAAAACTTGTCACCTGCCTGGACCGCAGTCATTTTGCTTATAAACTCGACGCCTTCCTTTCTTCAGTAACTTGGAAAGAAATGAGTTTAACATTGTTCCAAGGGGAGCAAAACTGCATTTGCAATTACTAGTGTAAAAAACAAAAGTTTACATAAACATAAAGTTCTGACAGAACTAAAACCCCAGAGACAGAAATGCCGTATCTGATCAGCACTGTTTGTAACTATGATGTTTTGGTGAAAGACAATAGAGAGGCCTCTCAGTGTGTTACAATTGAGCCACAAATCTGTCTGACTGTTTTCTCAACACATTTACAATTCAGCGCTGTAAGAAATGATGCACAGCAGGACGCATGCACCACAGCCTGTTGCAGGAACCTCATGTAAATGTGTATAAATGTATAAATAGGAAATAATCTAAGAAAAGATCATGGCTTTCACATCTATATTAACTAATCACATGCCTTCAAAAAGCAGAAAAGACGCAAGTACACATTCAGCATCCACAGCAGTGAAATTTAAAACAACTTTTACCGACAACAAAGGACAAAAAGGATCAACTGAAAACTCATGTTTCCAAACTCTAGATGTTCCAGCATGTGGACTCACCATGTTCAGCAAGCAACTCAAGAACTAGACACAAAGTCTATACAAAGTCTTACAGTCCATTAAGATACCACAGAAAGTTCAACTGATTACAAACTCTTTATATCACAAAAAAACACAAAAATCCAAGAAAACTCACCTTTCTCCAACCATTCAGCTTCCCTAATTTCCTCTCTTTCTTGTCAAAGCAGCAGGCTCCCATGTTGCTGTGTGAGGAGCGCAGAGCAGAGTGGGGCTGCTGTCCGTTAAAGTGTCTGTCTCAGTCTGACTACAGTAAAGAGGACCAAGCCTTGGCTCTCTCACGCCGGGAAACGCTACAGCTCTAGTGACTCACTTTGGGCTGCGAGGTCTGACTAGGCTTTACCTCACACCCTGTGTATGTGGAGCAATGACTGAGTGTATGTGTGCGAGGGAGAGACCTCTGCCTCATACACACTCCCTCATGGGGGTAGTCCCGCCTCTAGTTTCTTGCTGTTCACTACTCCTGCAGCTGGCAGATACAGCTCTAAGGTTTACACTGTCAATATCGCGCTGATCATTCCGATGACTAGAGCGCTTCCTGTTTTGATGAACACATTCGATTTCCTTGAACGCAAAGCTAGCTTGTGTTTTATTCCCGCTGGCAGTTAAAATGATCTGATTTTTGTTGTTTACTGTATATGCCGAAACGCCCAAAGTCAGAGGAAAGGTCTTAACTTTCAAGAGTCTGAGTTTACAAGTACTGTGGTAGAATAGTGTTGTTGGAACATAAATCACTGAGCTGCTTTTTGGTGAGTGGATGTGCACGGCTCTCCACAATCTAGTTGTTAATTTGACCTCCTCACTACTACCAAGTGTGGGAGTGCAAACTGTATTTCCTTCAAGGACTCCGTAGCCTTAAAATAATCCCTCACACTGGTCTCTGCACAAAGCATTACACAATTACACACAATTGGTCCAACAGGACCATGTAGACCTGTAGAGGCTGGTAAAAGCCCAGCAGCAACTGTGCTACACTTCCTTTTGTTATTGATTTGATCTGCTGATCACTCCCTTGACTGATCAGTTAGTCTCTATGGCTATAAAATGTCAAATGCCCCAGTTTCTCAGACCCCAAGGGAATGTTTTAAAGCTGCACCAATTACTCGATTAAAATAACAACAATTGGCAACTATTTTGGTTATCAATACATAAAAACAATTTTTTCTTAATATTTGGGGTTTTTTTGAACTCTTGGTTGGACATAACAAGAGATTTGATGATGTCACCATTTGCTCTATGACACTGAAGGGATTTTTTAACAGTTTTCAGTTGTTTTATAGGTCAAACAATTAATTGACAAAATAATCTGCAGATTAATGGATCATGAAAATATCTTTAGTTGCAGCCCTAAATGTCTCGCTGACAAAAGAAAAGCAGCTGATTCATCAACTAATTGTTCCACTATTGATTAATCTGCAGATTATTTTTCCAATTAATAAATGAATTGCCTAGTGTATAAAATGAAAATGGTGAAACATGTCGACTTGTCTGTTACAGTCCAGTGCTCAAAGATATAAGACAGACAGGCAGAAAATCTAGCAGTGAATATTTGTCATTCGTACTTCATAAATGGCTTAAACAATCAATCGTCACCAAAATGTATTGACTAATTGATTGCTCGACTCATCATTTCAGCCCGAGTTTCAAATAACAGAAGCTCCTCCGTCTTGACACAGAAGAATATCCAAACTCGCAACAAGCCCTGACCCGTCTACGTCAGCCATACATAACAGAGAGGACAGTCACGTACAGTGAGACCTCAGCGGCAGCAGCAGCCCCCTGCACTTCACCTTGGAGGTACAACAGCAGCCTCTCGCATTTCACATCCCTCATGCTCATGTTTCATACTCTGCCACAGCTTGAATAACAGTTTTTCCATCCTAAATACAACACGTAGTCAGACTACATTAGCCGATGGGCTTGTGTTCTAGTTTAATAAAACCAGGTCGAGTGTAATGACCCACATGACAAAGATACGGCAGTTGTGTAATGTTTTAGCTTACTGTAAAAACAAGGCTGCAGGTTAGAGATATCAGTGGGATTAACCTGATTATATAGACACACAGTCACTCAACACACACAGACACAAACAGCTCACGCATACCAGAAACACCTTTTGATTATCAATATCTTATCTGCAATAAGTCGACAGGAGGGCATTTTTACATCATTCTTAAGGGGTTAACTTTCTGGGATATTCTGTGAACTAAGAGAAAAACAAACAAACTCCTAAAACCGTTGGTTATTGTTATCACAGATAATTAGATATGAGAATATGACATTAATATGTGTTATTTCTGTTATGTACATCAGTTTGATCAAGTCAAATTACTGTTGTTGTACAGTCTGTTACAGCCTGATTATCTTGGCAGCTGAAGGGGACAAGTTTAATACAGTGTTTTCAGGGAAAAACCAGCATCCATCTGTCCTGTCCTTATTCCATAGTTGGGATTTTTGGGAATTTCTCAAGTCAGGGAGGCTGCTGAGTTCAATCATCACCTGCAGAAAACTTTTGGCTCAATCTTGCCGATTTTTCCGTGATTGCACAAGTGTTAAAATTACACTGAGTGAAATAATACTAATTTGACGGAAGAAGGATACAAACCAGCAGCTTTGCCACATTTATTAATAGAGTAAAAACAGTTTTTTATTATGTTATGTAGATTCCGAGTCTCATTCTGCTGTAGCGTACATACTGTATCCCGTCTACTCTGCTGTACGATCCTGCCGTCCTGTGGCCTCATATCCACGTCTGCTTGTTTAAAAGGTTAATAATAATTATTCTGTGACTCAATACTTCTCATGTGTCTGAACTGGAACCAATCCAGCTGACTGTCAGTGTTGGATGTGTGTCCACATGACGACAGCAATGGGATAAATAAACACGACCATTAACCATCCAAATGGGCATGATGGGATGTCTATTGTCGTCTGGAGAGAGAGCGGGGGATCAGGAAGGAGACAGGAAGAGAGAGTCACTCTGCCCAGGGGTCTGCATGATCCCTGGCACACACACACACACACACATAAGCACGCGCACACATAAGCACACACACACACACACACACACACACACACCACACACCACACACAAAATGTTCTCTCTCTTCCTCTCTAGTTTATTGTGTTTGACCCACTGTGGGATCCCTCGCATCCTGTTGTCCAGTTTTATGAGAAATAACAAGCTTATCCTCTTGGCTCACTTGACAAACTGTTTTCAGGCTCTCTTACTCACAGCTGCTATTCAGCCTATGCAACAGCGTTCTGGGATTTCACCGCCACAGGCATAGCATACAAACAAGAGTTTAGTATCGGAAGTTTTGAGTCAACAAAACAGCTGAAATCTGGCACTTCCTATAAACTGTCACCCCCGACAGCTGTGTTGTTTCAGTTGTGTTAGATGTATAAGAAAGATGGGCAAACATCCAGTCTCACTCGTGTTTACAGAAGTCGTTACCATTATAGCTGTCATGTTACTTATAGCCATGAATGTATCATAAGAAATAGATACAGGATTCAAAGATAGCATCCAGTCACATGGATTATAATTGCTCACCCAGCACATACGCCAAAAGGTTTTCTCCCAGGTTGGCTTTCTCGTAAGCCCCACGTGCATATTCCTGCTTAGCCCATTGATTTTTAGAGAATGAGAGAACACACTTCAGTGAGAAGGTTAGTCACATTTTTTTTTTTTTTTTCAAAATGATTGACGGGGCTGATATATTGTGACCAAACGGGTCGGGTCCAACCAAATATCTCTCATGAGACTGCAATTACACTGCGAACAGGAGCCTTTCCCAAATGAAATCGAGGGACAAAAACGACGTCTCGATCAGTGGTTAATCACACTCTGAAGTTTGCTCTTTCATTTTCTGGAGGAGATATGTCAGGTGTTAGTGTGTTTCTCCATGCATCTCCCATTGACTTTAACACAGCTGACACCACAGTCTGGCAGCAAAGTGAGATTCGGTGACGTATTGAACGTTCCTTCTTTTTTAGGTTCCTTGAAGCAAACAAGGAAGAGACAGGACTTTATGATTCATGTGCTGGATGAGCAGCGTTTACTGGAATGAACTGTCGTAAATGGACATCCTGGGGTCCAGGTTTCATAATACATTCACATCTGGAATTGCTCACTTTATTGTGTAAAAACCTGCTATTTATACTATAAGTGCCAAATTACCACTGCTGCTCTTCATAAAGGTACAGTAATAGTTGCACTTCTAATGAAAACTTGGACTCATTCACAAGAAATACAGTCATTTACTTCAGGCTTAAAGCACAAGTGCAGCTCATTGATTCTCAGATATAAACTACAGTATCAGTATCAAGAGAAAGCTCAATAAATCTACAAGGCCAAATATTGCTTGGTACCATTCTGTGTCACGCTCTGTCAAGTTACTGGTTCTTAGATAACGAAGCAGGAACTAAACCTTGATGCACATCACACACAATCAATGACACAGAAGAAATAGAACACCCAGCGGATGGTGAGAAGGTGTTTGACGGGAACGAAAGAAAGAGAGCAACTAAAAAAAACACAACCACTTCCTTCTGGCAGACTAACAATTTCTGAAAAAGTTTTCAAGTGCCGCTAACAGGGAGTTTGTTCCCATAATATAGTCTGTATTATAGTGGATGGGACTGGACGGAAATGTGTGTGAAAGCAAACTTAAGTTACTGCTACAGTACCTCTCAAGGTACTAATAAAAATTACTATAATAACACAAGTTATTTAGAGACATTTAAGCAATGCAGAAGCTGAAACTTTAACTTCTTGTCTGTACATGCATCTAAGAATTAATAAGTAATCAACCTTACAGACACGGCCATATATTGCTCAGTGTCATGCTTTTTATTATGGTTATGGGGTTGAGCTACTTAAATAAAGAATCAGGAACTTAAGCTCGGACGCACATCACCCACAATGATGCAGAAGAGAAAACAAAAAGCAACACTTTCCTTAATCAGATCAGACAGAGAAAAGGAAATGATTGGAGCTTTATGCCGGTTTAGAGTAACATCCAGTCATATTCACACAAGTGTGCAGGCGACCCTTGTAACCTGACAGCACACATGCCAACAGTGCAACACCACCACCACCAAACCAACCTCATTCGTGCTGTACAAGTTCAGACTTTTAGTACTTCGACTTTGCTCAGGTCATGCTAAGTTCCTGTTTGTTTACAGCAAACTACAGTATGTCTGGGTCGTTCATTTGTTTATTATGCCGAAGGATTAGTGCTCCTTGCAGATTCCGTTACTGCTGCAGGCTTCAAAAGCATGACTTTTTCTGTTTTTAACATTTTCAACAAAAGAAACATTGTTCAAATAAAGTTTATCAGACAACATTAGCCTCATGCCCTGAACATTTTCTCCACTAATGATGGAACAGGACGGAAAGATAAAAACAGAAAACAAAGGTGCAGCCTCTCCTACCTTGTTGGAGGCCATGTCGCTGACAGAGCGGTAGGTCTGGATGGTCTCCAGCTGGTCCAGACACCAGTCCAACTCCTCCATCGTCTCCATGGCCAGCTTCTGGTACGCCTCATCTGTCAACAAGCAGCCGGCACACAGAGACACACAGTCAGAACAGACAGTGCACATGGAGCCGGAGCGTTGCCCTGCCACTCCCAGGCAACATCCACCCACAGGTCCAGCGCGGGGCGCCTGCTGCTGCTGAGAAGGGGGTATGGCGAGAGGTGGCACCCGGCTGCAGCGCTCCTTCATCATGAGGAGGTGTAGCTGTGGAGAGCTGCTGGGATTTGCAGCTGTCACTAGAGCAGGGAGGAAAGCTGCTGTAGGACCTGAGTGTGCGCTGTCACACACTCAACTTTACTCTCTGTGCATGTCAGAGTGTGTGTAACCCCCCCCCCCAACCTGAGGCCCTCGGCTCATTTACATAATGTCAGCCCCCTAAAGCAGGAAACCAGATCCCCTTACCATCGCTACACGCTAACACACAGGAAGCAAACACACTCCACTAAATCTACAGACACGCACAAGCGTTTGTCAAGCCAAACCAAACTCTTATGTTAACTGTTTATTCTCTCCCTTCTGACACGCATACATACACAGAACACAACCACAATGATTATGTAACATTATTTAATCAGTACAATAACATCTGATTATAGACTATGGACAGATAACAGCACTCTACAGATAGTGATACTGTTTTGTTAGACACAAACATGGTAATTGGCCTGTCTGTCTGTGGTACACATGACAAAGATTCAGGATGTTTTAATGAGTCCTCGCAAAGTCGGAACATTTGACATTCTGGTCTGCTGCTAAAATGATAACAGCTGCTGTAAAGACATGTGGTTGTTGTTTTGCAGTGTGTGCGTAGAACACAACCACAGGACAGGCGCAAATGTAGCACAAAGACAACATTACAGGAACTGGCTTGGGTATTAATTTTACCAGAACTGAAAGATATTTCTCTGTAATATTAAGCAAATGCCAGTGAGTGTACTGTATGTATTTGTGTGATTACACCGTGTGAACAGCACGTATCAGCTCATTTTCTGCCAGTTATTAGGAAAACATTAAGTTACTCAGTTTTTAAATCATTGCCAGCCGTGAAAGCATCGGCTGGTGATGTCTGTGCGTGTCATGGCATGTGGCGAATGTGGTCTACTAAGCAGTCACGGATCATAACATGAACATGAGCGTCACAGGCGGTGTGATCTCTAGTTTATATTGGAAGTCTACTTTAAGTGTAATCATTAAACACTTGTTGCAAGTATTACAGTCGTTGACCTGGAGCTGCAACTACTGATTATTTTTGTTAATTTCAATTAACTTATCTGCCAATTATTTTCTGGATTAATTGTTCAGTCAATAACATTACAGATAATAGTGAAGAAAGCTGAGAAATAGTTTTCAGTTTCGGCCTACTGTAACACAAGACAAAGAAAAGCAGCAAATATTCACAGTTTGGCATTTTTGCAAAAAAAAGAAAAAGAATAGTCACTAATTAATTTTCTGTCAGTCAACTAATGGATTTGTTGATTAATAATTTCAGCTACTGTATATCTTAAAGGGGCGCTGTGTAGTTTTGGGACATAATTTCAAACTCAGGATTTTAGTATTTACAATATTAATGAGGTAGTAAATACAAAATCATAAATATACTTTTTTTCCGCAACTGAATAAACAAGCTGTTCTCAGAGGAAAATAAGGTCCCAGAACACTGTTTGCAGCTAGAAAGATGGCAGGGTCCGCCACATACAAACAAAGTAAAACAGTATGAAATTGTGTTGTCCTTTAAGATCAGTTTGTTTATTCTGTTTATTCAGTCATGAAAACAAAAAGAGTTTGTTTATTTAGTTTGTTTAGGTAGAAAAAAATCTTCTGATTAAGATTCCTTCCCCAAAATGACATAGCGCACCTTTAAATATCACTTTAAATAATTTAAAACTATTTGTGTTGCACTTTTCTTGTAAGAATGCAACATAAAGTGTTTGTAGCACATCTGAAAAATAAAACATAGAAATAAAACGTAGCCTGTGTTAGTGTTAGAAGAGTGTTAGAAGATGTTTGCTGCCAACGCCAGCAAATTTAAGCCAGGATAACAAAAGTCTGTTTGGAGTAAAGCTGTAGGGAAAAAAATCGAGGGAACAAAGTCAATTTAAACAAAGACTTGTCCTTATAAAAGACCAGCATAAACAGTCAAAATCTCCAAAACCTTTCAAGAATATGGGTTTTATTTCCAAGTGCAAACCTCTTATGTTACAATAAGCATGATTACCAATTTGCGAGAGCGACTGTTTTCTTTAAAAATTTAAATGATTATTTAAACTACGCGAGTGCCTATAATCCGATATAGAGAGTGTGCTGTAACCGCTGCTGAACTCGGAGTCAATACTCCAGCCCTATTCCAACTACAACTGCACATCAAAGGTTGGACTGAGGCCTTGTTGGAAAGCAGAGGGGGTGACTGGTCGAGCTGGACTCACTCACACACATACACACTTGCCTGCTGCTCCTGCATTGTATACACTCCGTGTCTCCTAGCTGCCGAGCACAACATGGCAGCAGGGTGTGCACTGCGGCGACCTTAGCGTGGCCACGTAGAATGTGTCCCCTGCTCTGATCTCCTCGCCATCAAAGACATGAGCCTGTTTGCTCTACCAAACATGAGAGGCACCTGGCGCTCTGCCCTCAGCCTTCCCTCACTCTGATGAGGGCAGCGAGAGAAAGAGGGAGTGTGTATGTGTGTGTGTTTAGTTTAACTCCGCAAGCTTCTGATGTCAAAACGGCTTACACTCATCTGAGAGGTTTCTTCTCCGTATTCTCAGCACTTTTGAGGTGGTTTGCGTTTCTGAGGAGCACAGAAAGGTCCTTTCCCCAGTAACTGTTTTCTCATTTTGAACTTTTAAACTCTGTTCAGACAGAAAGTATCATTTGAGTAGTCCACTGTATGGATGTTTTTATGGACTTAACTCATAAAACAGCAATAACTTTAGTCCGTGCTTGCTAATGCTAAAGAGTATTTCTAACACTATAAACGGGCTGCACAGTAACGTCTGTGTGAAGGGTGAGTTTTTGCTCTGAACTTATGAGGTCAAAATGTGCAAAAATGATTATAGACCAGAGTGGGACAGGGTTTCAGAAGTAAAAGTCCTGTTCATCCAAGGCCTACAGGAGCATGGATCTCTTGCTGTTTAATCATCTTTTATACGAAATTAAAGGCACATGACTGTGTACAGAAAAACTGATGAAGGAGTCCACTACCACTCAGAGGAACATTTAAGTAACAAACATCCAAAACACAAAGTTCAAAATTCTGCACTGCTAGCGCAAAAGTGGAGTCTAAAGATTATGCTTTTTAAAAGCCGGATAATCCATTGAGCAGTTTAAATCAGTCAACTTTTAGATTCTGGGTCAATGTTACATGAATGCAGGCAAAACGTTTTGATCCCAATCTTGCAACAGTTAAAGGTTCACTGTGGACTGCACCATGGTTTCACATTATTTCATTCATCAACAGGTGGCTGTTGAAATGCAGTAATGCAGAGGCGGAGAAAGGCGAGACTGCAAGATAGTAAACATGGACGTAAACAACGCAGGATTCAAACTTTTGAGACAAATCATCTCTGCATCAAGGATAGACACGTGATTTTAGTGAGTAACACTACAATTTCCACAGCGCATCCTCAAAAAAAAATGCTGCCGTAATAATTTGTAAAAAAAAACTGAATCAGGTTCGAGTTCAGGAAAAGGGTGTGTGCACATACTGACGTGTGTTCTAGTGTGTTGTCATGAGGCTACATCAGGGGTAGAACTGAATTTCTTGATGGATTACTTGAGCTTTTAACCATAATTTAATCATGACTTCGATTTCAAAACACACAAAGCTGGGTAAAAAATCTGGTTTCGTGAGTCAGGACCTTAAACTGGTCACAGGGCCAGATTCTTGTGGGTCCCCACAAACTAAATCCATCCTCTAGGTAGGTGCCAGATCCACTTAACTATAACGCTTGTATAACGGTTTTACTCGGATCCCTGCCCCGCTAGCAAGAAACACTAATACCAGTCTTTACTCCAGTGCTGGACCCAGTTTACCAGCAGTCAAATAAAAAAATAAAGATTTATGTGCTAATCATTGAGACATTAAACTCTGGATTTCTCAATACTGTTATGATATGATGGTTTCAGCAACAATTGAATCTAATGTCAATGATTTAAATTCTTCCCTTCAGAGGAAAATAGGATTTAAGTGACCCAAAAAAAAAAAAAAAAACAGACCCTGTTTTTATTCTGCAGCTAAGAAACAGAGAAGTCAGTTGAACCAGTGAAAGACTTTAACTTGTTTTTTTTTTTCAGCTCTGTTTTGAAGTATTTGCAGATGTGATTTGACACAGAACTTGCGTACTGACAGAATAAGAAAAATCTTTTTGTTTTTCCAAAGACAGGATAATGTGGTCATTTCTATGCTAGAATTTGATAATAGGTAAACAAAAGCAGTGTTAAGCAGCAGGGTTGGGAAACTGTTACTATGGACAGGAATATTGGAACAGTAAAAAATGTAAGAGTGATTAAAAATAAGTGTGGTGCTTGAAAACCACAGTGACAAATTTACTGATTCTTAAAGTTTTTGCATTTAAATTTTTAGCCTCACTAATCTTCATATTCACACATTTGTATCACATTGAATCATACAATACTTCCGCTTCTGAAAGAAAAAGGAACTTAAAGTGACTATGACCAACGAATACATGCTTTTTTATTACACTTGTTTTAAGAGCACATGCATGTTAGCCAGCAATTACTTCAGTTACAGCAGTCTGCACAGTGTACTCTCATGGCCCCAGATGGACCAAGGGAAACAGCATTCAAAAGCCAAATGTCTGCTGACACACACACACTAACGCCACGATGTAAGAGGGGATTTCCACCGCCTCCACCCCGACACAAGGACCTTTATGATCAGCGCTCAGAACTACAGTGTCTGTCCCACAGGGGCAGACAGGAAAGCACGCACATACGCATGTACAATCCAGTCTCTCTCTTTCTCACACACACGCACACACACTGGTGCACTGTACATATACATCAACTAAAATGTCTCATCACTGCACTAACACATAAAAACATGTACTTTCCAGCTGAGGGAGGCAGGGCCAACAGGCTGCAGAGGCAGGGAGGGTTAGGAGGGGTATGAGGTCAGCTTGCTCTGTCTCTGTCACGCTCTACACTCAATATTCAGTTCAGTTTAGCTAAAGATATACAGATAAGACAAACACATTGTCACCTGAAAACCGTCAGTAATAACATTAAAAAAAAGTGTTGACGTTTTCTTGTAATATAACTAAATACACTGCCCGGCAAAAAGAAAAAAGTCACACACTCATTCGCCGTGGCATCGTTTTGACAAGCTTAAGCAATGTCACAACATTTATTTCCGTCTAGAGTTGCATTAAGGTTTCACCAAGATCTTGTATCAATGATGGGAGAATCAAGTCGGGCTGCTTGAAGCCTTTTTTTTTTCTTAAGGCTACACAGCTGTTAAGTCCCAATCCCTTGAGTTATGTTCACATTGTACATGTGGAAATGCTCTTACTTTCACTATTTAACATAGCCGTGAGTTCTACTGCTGATTTTTTTCGATTTGATATCGCCAAACGTTGAAGTGATCTCTGATCACGATCATTCAAGATATTTTTCAGACCACATTTCTTCCTCGAAGATGGCGGTTCACCCCTATCCTTCCAGGTTTAATAATGTGTTGGACAGTTCTTAACCCAATTTTAGTAGTGTCTGCAATCTCCTCAGTTGTTTTCTTTGCTTGATGCAGGCCATTAATTTAAGAGTAAGAGTAACATCCTTTCCACTACCACAGGATACGTCTTCCGAAATGGTTGTATAAGTGCTTAAGCTTCTCACTGTATCAGTTAGGGTTAAATAACTTGTTGCCAGCTGAAACATTAATCACTGCAGTGATTATCCAATGGAAGGCTCTTACCTATTCGCTTAGTTAAATCTCAGGCAGTGTATGTGCAGGACTGAGAGAAGATGGACGTGCAACTAGGGGTTCTGAGCAGACTGCAGCACCCCCTAAAATTAGGCATTATAAAAACCAAATGATCCAATAGTGTGATTATATTGTACATATATACAATAATATACAGCAATATACTCTCCCCTGCTCTAAATACAAATGAACACGTACATTGCATGGACACAATGTTTTTATCACAGCGAAAAAAACATCTTAATGTGTAACAAATGCCGAATTTACCAGAAGGCACAATTAATTAAGAATCTGTCATAAACAGTGTTTCACAAAGTTCATGAAGTTCCTTTTAACTCAACAACTCACAAAATTGAGCGATTTTAAAAGGGAGTCTGGAGAATGTCAGGCTTTTTTCAAGTTTGCCGTCTGTTATAGTGCAAAATGCTCTCAAATTTACAATTACCATTTACAATGATGTTCTTGCATAGCCTGACCCCTCAGCAGCCCCAAGTGTGACAGACCTCCTGCGTCCCTATATGGTATGGTTCATTATTAAATATTTCAAAATTGTATAAATATATTTACTTCAGAGAATAATCTCCTTGCTCTAGCGCATATATTTCCCCAATATTCTAAACGTAATGAATTTAAAAATTTAAAAATTTTAATGGTGTTTCTGAATGTCTGTTGCTCTCTTCCTCTGTCAGTCTACCTCCCTTCTCTCTCAAGAATCTGTTGATTTATTGACACAAGACTTTATGGGAGACTACTTCTTCGTTGCAGCAGCAGGTGTACACACACACACACACACCCAAAGCCTTATACATCTGCAGCGCATGGCATATGTTGCTATCAGATTAGGAGAGGTGTGCCCAGGGGATGTCAGGCCAGTGGAGGTGAAGCCGTGTGTGTGTGTGTGTGTGTGTGTGTGTGTGTGTGTGTGTGCATGTGCGTGCGTGTGTGTGTGTGTGTGTAACAGCTGCATCTGTGATCCTCTCATGGGGATAGAGTCAGTTTCCTGTCTGCGATGTGATGCTAGCTGCAGCGAGTAATCAGGAGCCAAAATCTATATGGCATTGTGAAGGTTAAATCGTTAGCGGAGATTTCCTACAGGCACTGACACACACACTTATAAACACGCAGAATAAGAGGTTAGCAGGGGACAGTCTCTCTTTTTTTTTTTCACTCATTTTCATTTCTGCTTTTAATTTATTGCCCGAGCATTATCATGTCAACATCTCAGTTTTTAAGGATTACGTGCCACATTTCCAGCAAAGCGGGTAAACAGACCACACACATGATGAGAAAACTCTGACGCCGTCTGATTGCCAGCAGGTTTCTGAATGAGACAGTCACTCAGAGTGGAAATCATTCTTAAGTGGCATCTCTTGCTTTACAAGAAACAGAACAGGCTGATCTGAAGTCTGTTACACAACACTTCCTTTCAAAGACCGGTGATGGTATGATGAGGCTGTGTGCTTTTGTACCGCTGCTTTTCCATTTCTTATGGGCCGAATTATGACTTCACATGCAGTGCATTGCAAAATCCATCACTGACAAGTATTGTGAAAAAAGGTGGCGGTGGAGTTTGTGGTTTTAGGAGCTCGTAATGTGGCCCTGAGCATTTGTGAGCCGGGTTCTAAGAAGTGACAGAATGACATCATAGGTCTGTGTTTCATTCGAGTTCATTTATCTGATTTACAGCGAGGCGAGTGCAAATAGCGTGTCAATAGATGGTATCAGAGTTGTTGTTGCCCTGTGGTTGTGAATTACAAACAGAAGGGGGAGAAATAATGACTGGACACTCTGTTGCAATAGAGGATTTGCACTTGCTTCACCACTTATGAATTTGCCGCAAACATTAGATGGAGTCATTACGGGTAGATTTATCACTCGTGTGGTGACCCTCAAGAAGCAGCACTGTGGACACATATTGGATGCTGACTCACACATTAGGAATCTTGATTTGTTGTAATGTGGCAATAAATATGGTTTTCATACTTGTCTGTATCAACGTGTTGATTAGTGGGTATAAATCAACAGCAAATACATCTACTTCCCAAAACTATTCCTTTAAATTTAAGGTTAAATACAGTCCAAAGAATTGAATGTGAAAATGCGATTGTGATGACAAAAATAGCTTCTTTACAGGAATTCAGCAGGAAATGTTTGTTCGGCCGTTTGCAGGTGAGCTTGTGGTCTTGGGGGCTGTTAAACTTGTTGTTTCTGGTGTCGCAGCAGGACGCATGCAGCACATTGCAATTTGACTTGTTAGAACAAGAATCTAGCAGATTCACATTCATGTGACTTCCAGTCTGACTTGTGGCTCTTCTGCTTATATTTACGCTGTAATAAAGTCAGTACTGACCACAAAACTTCTAACAAAAAGTGCTTTGACTGGGTCACACGTTACAACCATGCATGTCTGTGCTCATGTGTCTGTCAGACCCCCTTGTGGTTATTGCCCCCCTCCCCACTCTCCTTGGACACAGTGTTCCCTGTCCTCCCCATAACATACGGTACACATGTACACATTCCTGTCTGTCTCACTATAAGGCCCAGTGGGAAAGCAACACAGAAAGCTATAAATCTGAGTAACACGAAACAACTCCCACAGGGTGGACACTGATACCAGATCCTGTGGAGAATCCTTGGAATAACAGCGAAAACTGCTCTGCTATGTTACTCAACCTGTCTAAATCAAGGTGGAAAGTTCTCAGACTGTGAGAATTGTATTTTTGATGTGGCTCTCCAGCCCTGTTTAAACAGGGTTTATTCTTCTTCAGAAGGTTGGGGGATTTCACCATGTGTGCCCATGTGCTCATCTGTGGTTTTAATCCTGCCTGGTGTGCAAATGTGTGGGATCCAGTATTAACTTCAGTCCCAAATAGCTGCTATGTTTTGGCAAAGTCGCTGGTCTTCTTTTAATTTAAGTGCACAAAGAAGGTGTTTTTTTTGTGTCCATAGACAAATCAATTTGCCACAGAGATGCATTTCAGGTTACATAGACTGACCTTTATGACATCCATAGATACATTTAGTCACTTAAAAGCAAAATATTTATGTGGACCTGATATTATTCTAGTCCAAATGGGCCTTCAGTCCCAACTAGCGATGGGACGATTAAAGATACAGTGTAATTGCGGATCATGATAAAAGAAGTCGATCGTGGTGAATTTTCCTTTTTGGGATGATTGTGAATCCAGATAATCGTTACTATCCTAACATGAATGAGCTGAAAAAGCTGTCTAGCTCGCTGATGTATAGTCCTATATTGGTTTCCTCATTTATTTTGGTTTGCCTCAGCCTGTCACCATGGCTGAAGGCTTGTACATTTTATCCCCCACAACAACAAGTTAAATCGGATGTGTGTAAATACTACCCATTCCAAACCAATAACTGAAAGGAAGATGATGTTACCACCATTTATGTATCCTTTATTTGTGCAGGAAGACCTTATGATTATTGATTACTTATTGGAGATTCTATGATTGATTGTTTTTCACAAAAAAAAAAGATGCGTGTCCTATCTGTGATGCAATAAAAATATTTGTTTCCTAACAAACTGTACAGTTAAAGTGATTCCAGTATGTTTTAGTGCAATTTAAGTTTTTATATATTGAAGTTTTAAGAATATTCCGATGAATATTGGGACAACATTGTGACTCGTAATTATGTTGGACAGGATAATTGTGACAAATGAAATGTTCATATGGTCCCATGCCTAATCCTAACTGAGCCAAGCAGAGGCCTAATGTGTCAAAATCTTACAAGAATCTGCTTGTCTTGTTTCAAATGACTTAACTGAAGAGAAACCACACCCCAAGTCATGCCTTTTACACAAGACTGTTGGTGTACTAGCACATATACACATGATTCACACATGCACTTTATTCACTCACACACAGGGAGATACAGAGTGATTTATGCATGTGGGAGGTGAATGTGAGGAACATAATGTGAGGAGTGAACTGAGTCTGACATCACAGCGCCTGAAGGTTCATTGAGAGCAGCAGGCGTCTGCCTCAGTCTCACGTACAGTGATCGTAGCTGTCTGACTGGTCGTCGTGTTCTGGCGTAGAAATGTTGAATGTTTTGTTTCTGTATCTCTCTCACTGTCTCTGATAAAACAGACCGACGTCAGTGAGGCTGTTTGTCCATCCTATCAGCAACTCTTCTGCGTGGACCTGTGAGTAAAACACCCTCCTGTCCTTGAGCTGCGCTCTCGCCGGCTGTTTTGACTCCTGCTCTCATAAAGTCGAGCGTATTCTCCCTCCTCCCCGCTCACTCCTTCTCACCACAGTGTCTCACTACCCTCAAAAACATGTGTACACACACAAACACATACACACAAACACACAGCAACAGACTGGGCTTTGTCTGTGTTACCTGAGGTGAACTCCCACATTGGGAGCAACAGTACTGACGGGGCTGAATGGGCCTCATTGTCATGCTGACTGGCATTTGCCCCTCGGGTTGATTAGCATGGATCAGAGGAGCCACGAACCCAGTTAGCCAAACTTCTGTTGCTGTTGATGCTTTCGTTTCTTTTTTCCTTAAGGTTTCAAAGTCTAGAGTTATGATTACAGAGGTTTACTGTTGGCTCAGGGGTGGAGAAAAGAGAGAGGGGTACAGGTTATTGAGGCTGAATAAATGTGATTTGATGCTGACATGACATGCTTTAAAGGTTATCATCAGAGCGATTTTGAATTGATTTGCGGTGACCCAGCAGACCCAGGACATGCCGGCAAAATGCCCCCTACAGCATAACAGATCCACCGTTTGTTAGGTTACTGTAATGCACGATGTGAGATGTTATGTCATATTTTCCCCATGAGACACTTTGCTTTACTGTCATGTCACAAGAAGGGTCGAAGGGCGGGGGGGGAGGGAGTCCAGGAACGCTGGCACAGGCACAACGAACAGTTTTAATGTTTTGCCCAAGCAGACATCAACAAGGAGTCCCTTATGGATACAGAGATCTGCCATCATAGCTAGAGAGACCATTAAATTTAATGTTAAAGTAAAAAATGAAAATTCAGCCACTATCCTCTCAACCCCACGCTAATGAAAAAAAACATTTCTGGAGCTTCACAGCATTGCAGCGTTCTCATTCATTCGTTCTGTATGGCTCCATACAGGTGGTCCAGTGTGATCCAAGTCTTCGAAAGCCCTAAGATCCAAAACTGATTTGAAAAGACATGTGCAGACCCTTACCATGGCTGAGAAGCACTATTTACATCCTCAATGCGCTGTCAAGCTTGTGCACCCAATTCAGACTGGGTGCATGCTAACACTTTTAGCTCAGCCGCTACAGTGAAGATTTTGGCTAAGAAAAGGTTGCAGTTTTGCTGTGAAGCTCCATAAATCTTTCACCTGACGTCACCCAACTTTATGAAATGCTCCTTTTTAAATTGAGCATAAAATTGGCCTTTGTTAATTACTTTTAAAACTTAACCCAGGAGCCACTCCACCCCACCCCCTCCCTCCACACTTCGATAACCAACAGGATACTAATGCTTACACAAGCAGAGTTAGATATCAGACTTGTCCACACTGCCTTACTCAGAAGGTGGACGTGGCAGTAAAATGAACAATATAGGTCAGGTACCAGTTCCATTGATGCCTATTATTTGGTGTAAGATATGCAGGTGTCATTCAGTTTTTTAACATGTTGAAAATACACAAGACACCCCACCAGCTTCCATGACCTTTTTAAACCAGGGCTCAGATCACTTTTACAGGTTTTCTTTCCAATAATGAGGAAGTAAACAACCTCAGTGGGCTGCAGCTGGGCAGGCCCGCGTCATGTGTCACACTTCTTCAGTTTCTTTGGCTTTGATATCTGGATAAGATTTTATAGAGGCCGAGCGAGAAATCATTTTGGTCTCAACACTTTTCCAGCTGTTGTTGAACTGTTGTCAAGAAAAACACGACCGTCTTATTAACAATATCTCGACCGTATTTAGCATGCTGGCCTTGAATCGGAGCCAAGCCAGGCTCTGCCGTGCCAGGACGTAGCAGAGTTGATGAGCGAGGTGCGGAAAGCCACCGGAGGGGGTTCTATGACGAAGGGGTTTGCGTGCAACGAAGGATCGGTGTCTAAAGTAACATATGAAGACCAGCTGAGACAAACCTCAAATGACCTCGAACAGCATGCCTCCTCACGATGGGTAAGCATGGTGTGTCAGTGTGTCTGCGTGTGTGTGTATGCCCCACCACACACAACACAATCAAATTGGGCCAATAAAGTCTTTTGGCACTGGTGAGCATGCACAATAAGACTGATTGTGTTTGTCCATATTGGCTAAATGAAACTTCCTGATTGAATCAAGATTAAATACAAGTTCCCTCCAAGTAAAAACTAAATAGGCATGTGGCATTTATGGCCAAACAGAGCAAAGTTATCTTAATGCTACCTTGCCAAAAATCAGCAACATTACTGTAGTGTTATGATAACCAAACCATGATTTGGCTGTTTTGTTTCCTTGTTGTTAATAATAAGGAGGATTTTAATTAAAATGGTGTGTTGAATTGATTTTTAAAAGGCGGCTTTCTGTCCTGTTCCACAAAGAGGGCGGCGATGGTGGTGGTGGTTTTTGGCGGAGGGTGGGGATGGGGGGTGGGGGGGGGAACCAAAAGCTTCACAAATACCAAAACAAAAGAGCCGGTCTGTGAAGCAGAGAGCGTTTGAATCCATCTGCGCCGAGCTGAACAGGCCTGCTGGCAAGAGAATACTTCAGGGGAAGGGCAGCCGTCTACTTTATGACTGTGCTGACGTCAATGGCATAATTCAAATACTTGCAGAGTGCACGCTTCCAGCTTTCTAAACCTGCTCTCTCTCTCTGTGGCAGGCCACAGCTAAAACCCGATATGGAATTGGACTCCAGTAAAACTGAGAAATTAAACAACAACGGGAGTGGAGTCATGTCAGGATGAAAACGGCACAAAACCACATGGCATTCATTTGCTGGTCCTCCAGTCGTCACAAAGGCGAGCGACAGATTTACAAATCTTTGGAAATTTGCTCACAGAGGGTGACATAATACTTTGGTGAAGACATCTGAAACCTAACTTATTAGAGGGAAACTGATTAGCAAGAACTGTGTGTGTGTTTAGACTGTTTGTTAGTGAAACAGGAAGAAGAAAACCAAACTGATGTTAATTAAACCCCTTTCTATGAAAAGCTATTCTGTTTTACTGAAACAGGGAAGTGACACTGATTGTGTGACGCGGTGTGAGTTGTGGCTACACACTTAAACACATTTACTGTACTTTCTCTGGTTCAAGCTTCTAAAACACAAATATTAGATTTTTTAATCACACTGTCAGTCTAATGTTTTGTGGTTCTCGATTGTTGGTTACACACAACAGATCTCACTTTTTTGACATTTTGTAGAAAAGCCATTAACCAATTGATTGAGTAAATAATCAGTAGATTAATGAGCTGCGAGCTGCCCTGACTGTTTGATCTGACATCAGATGTGTCAGGATTATTTCCCAGAGTTTGAATGACATCATTGACTTACATTGCAGGATAAGTGGGGATGACATCATTAGATGGAGCCTTGGATGGCTGCAGACAGACTCACAAACAGTCCAAAGTTTGGTTTGCTCT
The DNA here is from genome assembly GCF_965226575.1 of Pagrus pagrus. NCBI lineage: Eukaryota > Metazoa > Chordata > Actinopteri > Spariformes > Sparidae > Pagrus > Pagrus pagrus. Next base: position 22,258,216 of record NC_140190.1, read on the forward strand.
CACGGGAGTGAGGAAAGTGGAACTGTGTCGAAAAAGTTTACACGCCAAGACATTTCTGTGCACGATAGCTATTGCATCAAGCACGATCAAGCAAACCGAATTCAGAAACGCACCATGAGGATCCTGATGCATCTACTTTTTGTTTCACGTGGTGCATAGTTACAGCACTTTTCCTCTGACTCCAGGCTTAATTTCTTGGCTTGCAAAGCAGGTATAAACTGAGGCAGGAAGTTGAATTTAATCAACTTTTCTATGATCTGTTTTTTTTTAGAAGAATCCATGACCTGAACTGACATTTTGGGCTCATTACAGCTCTTTTTGGCCTTAATGTTTGATAACCAATCTCACTGAGAGGACACAGAGATGCTGTTTGTTACAGTTTGTTTACAAGCTGCAAAATGCAACAGACCTGCAATTCAGGGCCAAGACAATTTGGGAAAAGGCTGATGTCAAGTTATCAAATTTCATCTGAGCTATTCTGACATATTAAACATTTTTTAAAATCTTGAAATGAGTATTCGGCGCCTTCAGAGAGGAGAACTGACAAAGATCCAAATCAGCAAACTGAATCAAATTTGAAGTGAAATATCTGATAACAGCTAATGACTCAACCAACCTTTGCATCAAGCCTCTACATAAACAAGTCTACATAAACACACAGACCTCCACACATGCAAGAAGGGTGTTTTCCAAAACTCAGCTCTGGATCTCCCCTGGCTGGGAGCTGCAGTTTCTGTGCCAGCGGGGTATAGAGAGCTTTGAGTAGGGTAAATACTTGGCACCACAGCTTCTTTATGACACTGGAGACTTGTAACGCAGAGGTCAGGCCTGTCGTTTATGGCCACGTTCCAACACTGGGATTACTTTCAATTGAACCGTGAACTCACAACTGCAAATTAGAAACTTATGTTTGACTTTTGAAAAAAAATCTTCGAGAGACACAAAGAGATTGTTTGTGACGGTCAGTATATTCCTTGGACGGTTGCCAACTATTCTAAAACCTTCAAGATGTCAGTCACTCTGTGGAAACCTCCAACCCTCTTTAACCCTCTGAGGGACACCTGACTGACACCGGACAGTTGGAGGGCAGGGGGATGGTGAAATGTGACCTAATGCTGGAGGAGGCATGGCAATCAGCTGGCACCTTTTCTATATTTCATTTGAGACGACATGGCTGTTGACACACGCACACGCAAATACAACCATGTTTGTAGCAACATGTATAACATAGGCACACGTGCAGAGATGATGTATGTTTTAAAGGTTTTTTTGTTCTAAATTTGTTCCAACAAAGTAGCTGCAAGTGCAAGACAACAAGGAGAAAAACACAAGCAGTCAGACAAAAAGACAGGTTGTAAACAGGCCAGTAATTTAGCTGACATATTTCATCTGAAACAATTTGCTTTGAGTTAAAACCTAAAGTGAGCACACTTGTACTGCCAGTAAAAAATTATGATTGATGCGATTATTTTGACAGATATTGAGATTGCGATATGAGCTGCGATTCTTCTGTGAATGGCAATTTTTGCACACCAATAAACTAAATAACTTATCACTAAAGTCTTAACGAGCTATGACATTTCTTAACTTCACACACAACGGTAATGATGGATTTACAAATACCAAATTACCAAATCCAGAGATAGTAACATATGTGTTGTGTGCATTTATCACGCACAGGAGGGCATTTTATTTGCTTGCCCATCTGATGCAGCAATAGTAAACAGATGTTGTCAACAGAGGTGACAACAAACAGCTGATGCAAACAACAGACAGACACATTCTTACACTGTGCCTTTGATCACATACTGTTGGTATTCATCTAAATGCTCTTATGCAGCTCTAAAGAATAAAAGCACTAATAAGAGCAAGACTGACAGAGAGGTCGAAAGGACAAAGTGAGCGCAGCGGTGGCGTTGACATATAAGAGTGTCTTTCCATCGCAACGTGGTAACGAGCTAAGCTCTTATGCAACACATTTCCAATTACAAATAGGCTTGTGAATCCCTCAATACCTTTCCCTCTCCATTTCCCCGTTTCTCTCTCTCTCTCTCTCTCTCTCTCTCTCTCTCTCTCTCTCTGAGGGTCTGAGCAGCCGCCAACTCATCAATCATCAACTACAAAGAAAGACAAAGAACCAAATTCCTGGAAAAGAGCAGCAGACAGAAGAGTGCATCAGTTTTAAGGCACTTGCGTAACCGTTTAGGTGAAAGTCAGGGCTGATCTGTCTGACTGTAAGAAACTGATGAATGTGAATGACTTTGTTCAAAATTGACAAATGAGATACAAGTGAACACGAAGAGATTTCTCTGAAATTACATCAACAAAAAATACTTGACTTAGAATATACATCTTAGGGCTGTCCTGCATGTCATTTTACAGAATTGAAAAGCTTTAAATGAGACACAATCCTCAATTTGAATGAAGTCAGTCATCAAATGAAATGCAGCGTTGATCGCCAAGCCAGTGCAGATACATGATATGATCTGTTAATAATAATAATAACACATTTATTTTATATAGCGCTTTTTAAGGTACTCAAAGACACTTCACAGGTTAAAAAGCAGGATAATAAAAACAACACACTAAACACTTTTACTTGTAACAACTGCTAGAGCGGAAATAGATCTTTTGTTATTGTGGTTAGATTAATGTAATTTACGATGCTGTTTAATGAGCCATTCCTGAGAAAGACACTTTCCTGACCAAGACTAGTTGAGTCTCATTCTTGGATCATCAACTTACTAACACTTTTGGGCAGGCGACATGGTCTGAGCCTCAGCACTCAACTATTTTTCTCCAGAATCAAGTGCAAAAAAAACCAAACAAAAACCCCCCATTTTTTCATTGTTTATGAATGAAGCTCTTTTTTCTTCGGTGTGCCATTTCTCCACCTATTTATTTCTTGAATTAATCAGCAACTATGTTCCATTATCCAGTTTATGTTTCTTTTAGGCAAAGTCAAAAAGGCTTCTTCAGCGTGATGATTTGCTGGTTTTCTCTGTTTCACATGATTGTAAATTGGATGTATTTGGGTGCCGACTGATGGAAATGTCGCTGTGTCCTATATGTTTTTCTTAATTCTGCTTCCTACAGTTTCCTGATAACTTTTCATTTAGTTTTAGACTTACTTTTTTGAAGCAATGGAAATGAATATATTAAATTTTTTATGAATGTTTTTTGCTACTTAAAACTAGTGAAGAAACACAGTTTTGCTTGTGATTGGCTGATGCTTCGAGCAACTGGTGATGGGCCCACAAAATCGTGATCGGAGCACCCTTACTTAAATCCATGACTGCGGGCTTTAGTACATCCTGGGAGTCAGTGGATATCACAGTTGCTCTGGCAAAATGCAAAACACACAACCAACAAATAACCTCTGTCATATTGTTATTCAGATAATTCTCCGTGCTGCCTCGATCTTAAAGACTGAAAACAGTTTGTGTCTTCGTGAACGCAGAGACAAAGAAAATGTGGGACAGTGGGCTTCAATTAAAAGCACATGTGAACAAGCGAAAGTAAGTCTAAAGCCGTGACCACAGCCCCGCTAGCTCGCTTGTTCTTCCTGTGAAAAACAGAAACCTAAATTTCATTTCAGCCTGGTCTCCACAACAAGGAAAAACAAGCGTTTTTATCTCCACTGACAGACTGGTGATATGGGCTCTGTTGTGACTAAGGGGATTGATATCACAGTGAGTTTACACTGTTACGCATTCGCAGACAGACGCTTACTGTAACCTGTGTGATACAGAAGCTCCCGTAGAAAATATTATTGATGACGTCACCTTGTCTCCAAGAGTCAGATCGTATAAACAACGGTTAGATCTGAGCGGAGCGGGAGAGCAGGCGGTTTGGAGAAGGTCCGTGATATTCCTCACCTCCTCTCTGAGAGCAAACATACAGCTACCCACATCTGTCACACACACACACACACACACACACACACTCTGATGGCAGGTTTTCACTTACATACAGGTAAACTCGCAACTTCACCTGATGATTCAAGCTGGTATTTGGGCAAACAAAGATTCAGGCACACACATACGCACTTGTGGACGTAAACACACAGTGGGACGTGCGTTTGTCAAAGTAGCCAGGCTTGTATACACACTACATTTCACAGTAGCGAGTCAGCGCCATTGGCATCTAATAGTCAGAGTAGAGAGAGAGGAACAGGGCAGTTTGATGGCTTCTGTGGTTTAATACTGGGCCGTGGTTCCCACTCTTCTTCTGAACTCTGCTCATGTTTCCAGGGTATTTTTTCTGTGTGTGACACATCGTGGAGATGATGATGGCAATGTTTAGACAGGCAGAGTGGCTGCCCGGAAGGATTACGCTAGATGGAACTAAGGGGAAAGTAGCCAATTCTCTCGTCATTTCTTTTTCTTTCTCAGGCGTGTGCCACAGCCCCCTGCATGTTAACCTTAACAGTCGATGTAAAATAACAAGTCATTCAAACAAAGCTACAATATGTTGTTGTCGTGTCCTTCCAAATCAACCCAGAGAAGTGTTGTCAGCAGCATAGTTCAGAAGCTTCAAATGATGAATGATAACGGCCTCAAATGATTCATATAAGAACCTTCTGATCTGGACCGGCTATAGTTTTGTTTAGGCTAAGAGACAAAAAGCAGTTAGTTAAACAAACAGTATGTATTTTCTGCCAATAAATCAAACCGATAACAAAAGATGTAGCTTGAAGACGTGAAGTAGCGTGGGATCATTGGAGTTTTTCGGCAGAAATGTTTTTGAATGAAGTAATGTTTTATTTTTACATTTTTTTCACATTAAGTTTGGTCACGTTGGCCGACTTCCTTCTTCACCCTCAGGCTTTATCTGATGTTTCCCTGGAATAAACAACTCAACAAAACATGGAAGGACGGTCTCGTCATTTTTAGACATTTTTTTTAATGTAGAAATGTTACATATTTTATCTTTAAGGTCTGTAAAAGATCATGTGTTAGGTTACAAAAAGCTATGTGATTAAGGTCAGGTAATGATCCCGGTCATGGTGAAAACCATTCATTGATTATTGGTAGGAAACAGGACGCCAACAATGATCCTTCGTGTCAAAGTTCTAGGATTTACTGGCTTCGATCAGTGCAGATCTCCAATGTTCTGTGGCGGTAGAACCACATCCTACCTGAGTAATTACGCCTTTAATTACTGTATGAGACACACAAGTCATAATTTGGACGGCCACATAAAGTCGTTGTCAGGTAGATATAGGTTATACAAATAACCCATATTATTTTATTTAACTATTTCTTGTTTTTTTGTTTGTTTTTTTAATAGTCCTGTATGTACGTTTGAAAAGTGTCTAGGGGCTAGCTAGTTAGCATGCTAACTTCAGAGGATTTCTCTGCAACACAACACATAGACATCTTTGTTACAACATCAAATCTGCTACTTCACCACATTATGTTGATAATTTTAGTGAACTTTACTTTACATAATGCACCTTTAAAAGTTGTTGCAGTTTTATGGCCACTTGACCAATATTTTGGGGAGCATTGTTTTTTTCAGTGTACCAGCCATTGGCAGATAGACCAGAAAACTAGTTCTGGACCCCTACTTTGGTAAACGCTTCACCTGGATCTCTTTGTGCAGCAAAGTTGTAATCTGCAGCTCTGAGGGGTAAAACTTCACACATACACAATAAATCAAGAGTAATTCTCCCGTGCTGCCTCCCAAATAAGGATGAACAGACAATAAGATAAAAGTGGTCTGACTATCTTGACAAACAAGCTTTTCCAGGATTACAAGTTAGATTTATGGGGGATGTCATGACATGAAGCTTTTATTACAGTTCTGTGTAATGGAACTCTTGACTTTCAAAGAAAAATCTCACAGTGTTGTACTGTCTGGGCGTGCGCCACATCCCATTTTCTCATGACATCTTCAGGGTCAAGTAGTGAGGGGAATTAACTATCCCTCTGACAGAATGTGCTTCAGGTTTATTTTAGTTTTTTTATAGAACAGACTACAACTCTTCTGCATAACCATGATTCATTAAGACCTTATCTTGATATTTTTAGTCTTCTTTGTAAATCTAAATACTGTATGAGACATCAGGTCACAGTTTTAGACCAAAACCGAGTCTTTAAAAAAAATGAAGGACAAAACTAAACTACAAAAATAATAATGCAAGTGGCACTGCATCCTTAGTTTATCATCTTAACTGAGGGACATTTAATTTAATTAGAATTGTAAAAAGTACTGTAATCTGTTCCAAATACATAATAAATAATACTAAATATACTAAACTATACTATATTCAACAGCAGCAGCATCTTATCTTAGCTCAAACAAGGATGATATGAGGCGTGGATTATATGGATTTCCTGAAGTTGTTGGCCGATATGCGGTCAGTTGGAAAAACGTGCGGAAAAATTTGTGAGCCAGATTCACAGTAATAAAGGCATTTAGCCTGCACCAGATTGTTTTGGAGCCATTTTCAATTCTGCAAATGTGTTTGGAGCCAGAAAACGAACTGCTCACCACACACAGTGTCGCCCAATCTGTTGCACTTCCATTAGTCCCGCTCTTTGCAGCCTCGCACATCGAACAGTTATCTGAGGACACCGCTACTGTACGAGAGGATTGTTACCCTGAATCAAACTCTGATCTGTGAGTGACACACACACAATACAAAGTGTCCATTTGAGTGTAAACACGCATTATAACAAGGGTGTTAGAACAAGAGATGAGCATTCAATGGAGAGCTGAAGAGGACAATACATGACCCGAGGTAAAGCACCTCTCAAACAGCAGGGTCCCCATAATGAGCTTGACACTGTCCCCCCTTCAAAAAGACACACAAGAGTTTAATGAAATGATAACAAGCCATATGCTAAAAATATCGATGTGAGGAGGACGGACGACTGAGCCACAAGGACCACGTATACATTTTGTTCTAAACCAAAAACTGATGCGGTCGAAGTTTTGAGATTCTACACTTCAAATATAATTTAACATTTTGTTTAAAAGTTTGATTCTAATAAAATACAACAAACACCTCCGCAGGTTTGAGAGATTCATCTATCTTTCAGGAAACTATTTCGTAGTAGTTTGTGGTGGGATACTCCTCAGAACACGATGTGGAATGTTTTGTCTGGAGGAACTTCTTCGAATGAAATTGGTTTTCATTGAAAACTATTTCCAGAGAAATAAAAAGGAACTGGGTCATTGTTTCTGGAAACGGACACGTGGCTGTTGGCAAAACATTCTCACCACCAGCTTCATTCAGCTGTTCTGGAGGTTTCAACCATATCGTTGACCTCGACAGATGAAGTTTGCGCACTTGTGACGGAAGCTTTCATGATTCAGATTTGCATTTTCTCAGAATTTCATGGACCTTTCGTCTAAGATGCCCCAGCTGGTTGTCACTGAAAGTTCAGTCTTTCTCACCACTTCATCAGCTGTTCAACTCCACTGTGTTTGGGTGGAGGCATCTCAGACATATAGCTTAAAACCTAGACAAACAGATTTGGATGAACTGCCGCCTTAAAGGATGAAAATTTAAATCCAGGCGTCATCTCCTCAACTCCATGCCGATGGGAAGTCGGGTGAGATTTCATAGTCCACAAAACATTTCTGGAGCTTTACAGCAAAACAGCATTCAACTGAATTCAATGAAGACTTGTTATAAAAGTAAAAAAGAAAATGCCCTCGATGTGCAGTTGAACTCGTGCACCCCCTTCAGACAGATGCACACTAACGCTTTTAGCTGCAGTGAAGATTTCGGCTTCATACAGGTGTAAATAACGTCTTTCAGAACAATGCAGGATCTTAATTGGATTACGCCGGATGAACTGTATGAAGTCCTTTTAGGTTGTTTGTTTTTTTGATTTTAAAAAACAACTCCCTGTTTTCTGTTTTTCTGTGAAGCTCCAGAAATGTTTTGGGGAATACAAAACGTCACCCCGCTTTTTTTAATCGACATAGAAATGCAGATAATGAGTGAATTTTCATCCTGTAGTAGTAGCAGCCTCATGGTGTCATCGTTACACAATCAACAAAATAGTGTGGCGCTGAATTAAAAGGGAAAATACGTTGTGGTTATGATCAAACCCGCATTAACCCTTTTATTTAAGTGCATTATTGTTTGCACTGTCAATCAGGAAGGGAGAAATGAACAGGTCAGTAGCCTCGTTATGTCACCTTCTACACAAAAACACACACAGGACACTACAAACAGAACAGAGACAGATGATAGACAGCAGCTTCGTGGAGCTCGGTCTACTGAGAAAAGCAGAGTGTTACTGATGAAGATCTACAGCCACACACACACACACACACACGGCAGATACGAACACATGAATATACACACACGGCCAGACATTAAGAACTGCCTCATGGGTACAATATACACATTCCTGTGTAGAGCAAACACTGGAGGTGACTTTTTCTCAGAGAGCGACTGAAGGTAAACAGTCTTATCTGTATTCACCAAGAACAGGCTCTTCTCTCGACCCTGATTCCTCTGCTGATACACTGTACAAAAGCAGTTTCTATGTGAACAGCAGAACAACTTGCATAACGCAACACACAATACACCACTTAGTACTTGCTGTTGACTCTCGTGTTTACACAGGTATGAAAAAGTCCCTATCGTCGTGTTTTTAGTCCATCAGTCATTATGCACATTTCGTACTGTACTGTATGTGCTTGTTGGTCTGATTGAAAATGAGTCACAAGAAAGAAACCTGAAAGCCTTATTAACAACTTCCCCTGTTCCCTCCTTCTGCATAATTACTGTCACATCTGAATGTTTGAAATCAGTCTCTTTGCAAAATTGGTCTCTTTACACTGGCGTTACATCTGAGGACACTGAATTTACTGATCTACACCTTAAAAGTGTTTCTTTAAAAACTGAGAACAGGAGTGTAAACTCTTCTAAACTCACCATAAATATATAAACAGAAAAACTACAGAAAAAACATGTAACATGAAGAAAATGAAGTTTTACCATCTCACTAAGACACTGCAAAATGATTTCAGTGCAGGAATGGGAAGTAAAACCTGGATACTACATCACTGGATTTCCCCTAAGGTCTATGATTAAGTAAAATACCAAGACAGCTGTTAAAAGGAACGACCCCTAAATAAAAATTACCTATATGCCTGATTTGCCAGTTTGAAGAAGTAGGATTTTAAGTTCATGAACTTTGGACGACATATTCATTCCTGAAATGCACAGCCACGCTATCAACTCTGTGAGACTTAATGACTGAGAGCGGCACTTTGAAATAAATGCATCAGCATGCTAGCATCCTCACAGTGACAATTCTAACATGCTAATGTTTAGCAGGTAATGTTTACCTTGTCTAAGATGTTAGTTTAGTGCCTTAGCGTAAAATGTTGGCAGTTAACTTTTTTGAAAACCACAGATAGGTTCACATTTGTATGAGTCATAGGCTACAAGATGTCATTACATTCACATTACATGTCTATGACCCGACCTTGACACTGGGAGTTGAAGGGGATGGTGGTGAAAGTCTGTAGCAATTTTTCTGGCGACAGAACCCGGTGTTTTTGTAATGAGACCTTGGGACATCTCCAGCCATGTTTGTGGCGACCAAAGCAGGTATTTTAAGCCAAAACACGATCTTGTCCTAAACCTAACCAGAGCATAAGCACAGCGTTGGCACAAGATAAGATCTAAGCTACATCAACAGTCTTGTTACTATTCATCCTGAGGGAGACATTAATGTGTGTACCAAATTTCATGACAATCCCTCCAATCCTATTCAAGACATTTCACCGAAAAATCACAAATGTGAACCTTACGAGGGTGCGAGAGTCAAACTTTGGTGATCACCAGAAACAGAAGGATTCATCTTCTGTACAGTGTGACCAAGAATGTCTGTATAAGATGTCATGTTTCAGTAGTCGCTGAGAAATGTCAGTGGAAATAGCAGTTTTGATTCATTAGCTGTGTTACAGTAATGTGATGCAAGTCAGGCTGCTCACTGGGTGTACATTGTCAGATATAAATCTAAATTGTCATAACACTTGAAATTACAGTCCATGGACAAAATAATTGGGACTTTCTTTACAGTTTCTAATCAGGCACTTAAATGTTTTTATATATACCCACACGTTTTTTTAGCTTTAAAATATTTTCACTTTGTTTCAACACAGTCGATCTCATAGCAGAGTGAGATACAGTCGGTGCCATTGCATAAGTTTACTTAACATTAGTTCAAGAAAACAGGTCTCTTTCAAAACTGGTTATGTAGCACCAGGTTTGAAACCAGCCGGCAGAGTCACAGTGATAGTCACAGTAGTGAATGGAGTGACAGCATCGTTTCTATGCTGGGGTTTGTGACGCAAGTCAGGCCCTGTCTGCTCTTTGTCTCCCTGTCATGCTGAAGGAAACTGATTTGTCTGCACAGAAAGATGGATGTTGTGTTGAAGAAAAAGAGCTTGCGGGTGGTGTCTCAACACCTGTGGGAGTGTGTATGTGTGTGTGTGAGGAAGTCGCTGTTGTCCCAGTGGCCTGTTTCCTCATTAGTGTCACAATCCTGCGCGGTGTGGACTTCCTTCCATGGAAGTGACAAACACACATCACTCATTTGATCCATACACATTCAGATAATACTCACACCCTTGTTTTACATGCAGCTACAAGTTCTGTTATGTCATCTGCACACGGGCACACACACACACACACACACACATTGTGTTTCTGGACACAAATCTGTCCTCTGGTAGAAGACGTCCTCATCCTGCCTCTCATTCAAAACAGGGTTTAGGGTGAAAGCATCACACATAAACCTGTCACTCTCCTGCCCTACACATATAAATCACATTAACTCAGCATTGTGTTGTAAACTGACTGGTGTTTTCTATTATTTCCTCAATGAAAAGCACCTCCTAATAGCAGCAGAAACTATAGCCTGCATACAGTTGAATTAACAGCTCTTAGGTAGGGTTTATTGCAGACGGCTGCATTAGACTGAAATAGTTTCAGTCAAGTGCCGAATAAATTGTTGTAACAGATTGTCTTTGGTAACAGAAATCCACTCTCTAAAGAGCATGTTCAAAGAAAAAAAACATTACTTCCACGTATTTCTATTCGACAGGGACCGTAGAAAAATTAATGAGGGGAGACTAACACATTTTTCTTTTAGATAAAGGGACAGCATGCTTTTTCTTTTTAGGTACCGCTGTAGAGATTAATATTACACTTCACTTTTGGAGATTAACTCAGTACATACTCTCTTAAATTTTCCATGCTTTCCTGCTTTTAGTTATTACTGATGATTAGCCAACTATTCTGATAATTAACTCGTAATGTTTCAAGCAAAAAGGTCCAACCTTAGCTGCTCACAGCTTCTTATATTGGGATTTGCTGCTTTTCTTTGTAATTAATGATAATGATTTATTTATTTGGATTTTGGACTGTAGGGTGGACAAAAGAATCAATTTGAAGATTTTTCCCCTTTTTCTCTTTTTTTGACATTTTATAGACCAAACAATTAATCATGTAAAAAATTGTCCTCCATAAAGTTGAATATGATTCAGCCCTGCGACCAACCCCAGTAAATGTTGTATAGTCCCTAAAAGTGGTTAAAAAACTAGAGCCTGACCTACGTAGTGTCACAACTGTTTGATAATCACAGTGAGGAATCACTGCAACTGCAATCTGAATTTTCTACTCCCTCAAATCTGCTTCGGCTCCAAAAACTGCATATCGTTCAGGCTCTACAGAAAAACCCAAAACAAAAACAGACAAATGAAACGCATCCGCACAAGATTTAGCTGGAGCAATAAAACATACCCGAAAATAATTTAATTCCAACCCCAGTCTGAAATAAAAGGATGCTCTTTCGTCTGTGAATAGATCGCAGCAGCTCTAAACTAAACATGACCCCTGTTTTACAAAAGCTTGGCTAAACTTCACAGGCTGTTACTATCATTCATTAAAATATTGTCAGAGAGCAGCCGCTACCTGCTCACTGCTGGAGATGTGCCATTACTGCCAGTAACAGCCATGTTAGTTTCCAATAAACAGAGTGTAGTATCATGTGAAAGGCCCACAGGCTGCACGGTGATACAGAGACTCGACTGTTGATTCTAGGTTATGATAGGAGCCCTTTCTGTCCCATTTATTTCCATCAGGAAGTGCAACAAAAACCAACTGAGGTGTCAGGCAAGAAAGAGAGAACCAGACTTGGATTTCTCTTTATCTCTCTGTCTGATAACAACACACACACAGAGAATCAAACACACACGCTGCCTGCACAGAGCTCTGCCATGAGGATCTTTCATGTAGCTGGTTAGGCATGGGCAGACAAGAGAGACTTCCCTAGGGGCACGCACAAACACACACACACACACCTACACTGTACTTGTTTACTTTACTGAAAGCAGTTGCAGTAAATCAGAGGGGAAAATGATTTTACATATATCACAGCCTTTCCTGTCAGCTGTCCAAACTGTTCCCGTCAGAGAAACCCAAACCTTCTCACCATCACTGAAGCTCTTTCTCTATAAGGTTTCACCTCATTATCCTGCCCGGTGACAGGACACTCTGCCTGGATACCTGAAGTAGTTTGAGTGGGGCATGTTTAGTGGAATTTAATCCGATTTTGGCCTCAAACCTTCATACATGACGCAGGGTGAGGTTGCAGTGCTCTTGTATAATGTAATATCTGCTGCTCTGCACAGTAGCCAGACTTCTGTGGGAGCCCCACTGAGGCCGTAAAAGTGGCCAGGAGCGGGAAGTAATTAAGAGGGCAGGTAACACAAGACACCCAGGGACAGGAATACTGAGAGCTGTTACGTAGCTACCAACATCGAGAGAAACAAGGCCGGGAATATGTTTCTCAACAGTTGGACACCTGGAACAGCCGAGAAAGAGGAGAGACTGAGAGAGAGAGAGAGGCATGAAAGAGGGGTTATGGAGCTTTGACCAGAATAGAGTCAAGGTTGGAGGAAAAGGAGAGAGTCGCTGCCATGGCAACTGCTCATGTTGGCATTTTGTGGATGCTCATAGCAGAGTGTGAGGCGAGAGACAGAATGATAGGCTGGCAGATACTGTATCTGTGACATTTAGACATGCTCGCCCTGCCATGGTATCCCTTACTGAACTAATGCCACAGCAAGACCACGAGGCTGGCAGCGGCCCAGCATTACCTCACCCACCAAAGATGGTCTGTTGCCCCAGAGGGAATGTAGCTGTAGATGCGTTTGTAAATTCCTATCAAACCTCACCTACCAAACTAATCTGGTAAACAGTTTCTATCTTTTATGGGTCATAGTCACATTCTAGCAATGCAATGCCATTTGTGTCTTATTTAACAAATAAGAAAGATGCTTCACGTCAGATATTTTCTCTTGGAAATCAAAATTAAGTGAGCAGCAGGTTGAAGCATCTTTCTGACACTCCACGACTCAAGACAGGCCCCGATAATACCCTGAAGCAGCATGCGTTGCTCTTCAACACAATAACTCAGTAAAATCTTGACTAACTATAACATAAACCCATATACACACAGACGAACACACTGGTCACACTGGCAGATATTGGTCTCTATTTGGAGTCGGTGGGACGCGTCAGTTAGAAGCCCTGGACAGGTGCACCGCTGTGGACGAGTTATTGCTACTGAAGCCTCTGGCCTTAGCTGGACGTTTCACATGACAACCTATTATGAGATCCTGGTAAATAAATGCCTGTGTGTGTGTGTGTGTGTGTGTGTGTGTCTGTGTGTGTAGAGTATGTGAAGTAAAAGCACAAAATAACGCAGAAGTGCTGCATTTAGCTATTTAAAGCAGTTTTTGAGGCTTTCTTGATTTGGTTCATGTCTGCAGTTATTCTATGTAGTGGTTTTCATATGAAAAACATATCTGCTGCTTTTTCAAGAAGCAGAGTGCACAACAAAACTGTTATCATGTTAGACATCAAGTACAGTGCGTCATAACTCCCCGGGGGTTTGCACTTCTGGCTCGACATGTAGGCCACAGCACCTGTTTATATCCACCACACAGCTCTTTAAATTGGAGTAATCTTGCACATTTGCATTCTTTAAAACCCTGTATATTTTCTATGCTTCACTTTCCTGCTTGCGTTTAAAAATACGTTTTTTTTACTATTTCCAAAAAACAAATTATACACATTCAAATTCACACGTTGTGACGCCGTTGTTATTCTATTTCAAAAGTCACCGCACAAAATTCTCTTCAAGATTCAAGAGTCGGTCTTGCTGTTGGCAAATATGCACCTGCAGTTGGCCACATTCAAAATAAAATTGGGACTTTTACCTTCTGATCCTTATCATTCTCCTGCAGTAAGGACACCACAAACACAGTGGATGTTTAAAGGAAAACCCTGTGCAGTTGTATTGCTAAAACTAGCACAACCTGCAGCGAATGTAGTATTTTAGGCCATCCAGGTGGGTAACAATATTCATTTTTGTTTGGACCCCCGGGCCAATTGCAGCTATCTATTGCAGCTCTGTTGTCTTGCAGTCTGGTTAGCTGGGCACTTGAATGTTGATTCTCATGTTTTTAGTCTTAGATTGTCCAGTTCCTCTTCTCCAGCCCTGCATCATATCTCCTCTGGCACCTTCTTGCTTATTCTTCCTCCCTTCTCAAGAAAACTCTTATCTCTGCTGCCCTCTCACCTCATCACTCCTCATCTCCTCCTTTCATCCCTCCTCCTGTTCTTTCTCTCTTGTCCTCCCCGCCATGACCTCCTCGGTGCATTCCTGCACGCACCAGACCACTGTATGGTGCATGGAGGGCAAGGTTGTCCTGTATTAAATAACATTCATAAAGAGATACTTTTCATTCAGTGCCATTTCCTTTGCCCTCTGAAACCCTGCTGGCACAAATCTTGAATACAGTATGTTTCCATGACTTGATGAAAGCAAGCAGGCAAAGTTATTTACTTGTTCTGACCTGCAGCCCAGAGCAACAAACAGAAAGTGTGGAGTTTTTAGTGGATGACACATTCTTATGCCTTAAAAGTTGAGGGTAACAGTTGTCTTAAGATCAGGTCTGCAGGCTCACGAAAAATTAAGCTGTTGATGTTTTATTTTCTGATCTGGGTCTGTACTGATCACTAAAACCAGAGCTCACAAGATTAGTTGAAGATCCTCCTGGATAAAAGACACACAATCTGAATACCATCTAATATAATTAACCCTTCCCCGGTTGATTCCAGCAAACTCTCAGAGGAGGTTTCATGAGGACACATGAAAGACAGACACACTTTTCCTTTGGGACTATATTCCCTCAACCGTAGAAAGCCCGTTTGGGAGCTGATGGTCATCTAGTGCAGGTACCTCATACAACGCTGCATCAAAAGACCCAAACAATCACTTTAATCTGGACTAAAGGGGTGGACAGACAGACCAACCAACCATCACACTGACATTACCATCTGTATGTTCCTGCAGCTAGCATGGCCAAAAAATCAGCCAACAGCACAACATATTGTCCCTTTAGAAACTCAGTCAGTGGCACTCTTACCGACAAAAAACTTGCTAAAGCATTGGGTACCAAATTTAGCAGCAGTGCTATCTTTATCCACTGTTGTATAACGAGCTTTTACCTAAGACCTTGGCTAGTTCAGTAAAAGATTCCTGGACCATTATGTCTGTCCCATAAGTCTTGTACCTTTGTGTGTACTGTACCATATGCAGCAAACGTATGTGCAGTGTTGTTTTACCCTATTACATAACCCTCT
Organism: Pagrus pagrus; assembly: GCF_965226575.1. Lineage (NCBI taxonomy): Eukaryota > Metazoa > Chordata > Actinopteri > Spariformes > Sparidae > Pagrus > Pagrus pagrus. The sequence continues at coordinate 22,273,913 of NC_140190.1, forward strand.
CACATTGTCCAAACACCTTTCACCTACTGTTAACTCACTTATTGTTGAGTGTTGACCAAACATCAGCTCCCTGCTTTGAAAAAACAGAGCTTCTTTTTGGGAAAATGTCGTGGGGGGCCTGCTCGCCCCGTACGAAAACACCCACACAATGGAAAGGCACAATGGGACTTAAAAAGCCAACTCGTTGACACCTTTCCACACTAGCGAGCAGCCAAACGCAGACGCACACACACAGTGCGTATGGGGAGAAGGTCGGGAAAGTTCAAGAGCCCTTTGCCTCACATATATCCTGTATGACAGCGTTTCATCACAGAGGCCAACTCGACCAGGAAGTCAGGTCATACATTTGTGAGGTTCTCACAGCTAAATGCTGTAGAAAGGGGGCAGAATATTTCCTGGCTGTGTTATGACACCATGACACAAAACAGCTGCTTTGCATCAGTTGCTTTCTATTATGTGGAAATTTTTTGGTTCATGTGCGTGCAGACCTCACCAACCTGTTTGTGATTGTGACGTGATAACGGCTCTGTAAAAACAATGAGTCGCCTTTACAGTTTTCATTTTACACTCAATCACTTTAGTGCTGAAGGAAAACCGAAATCTGAGGACCAAATGGTGATTCAAGCTGAAACATGCTTACTGCCCATTATGTCCGATGTGCAGTCAGTACACTATAAGTTAGAAGTCTACATATGCAGGAAGATCTGTGTACGAATCTTCTCAAAATGAAATTACAAAATACTCTTATCTGATGTAGATTATTTGTGCCAACTCCACCTTCATCCTGTGAGAAAAAAACAAAACGGCTGTCCAGTATTTTTCCTACTGAGACTGCCATAGGGTAAGGAGTGTTGAGAAGTGCATGGGTCACAATTGAAGCATGACACTAACAATGAGTTTCAACATCCAGCCCGGACAATATCACAGTGTGTGCTTTGTGCTTGAATTTGTAACAGTAAGACATCAGAACACAATGTGCTGGTAAACACATAATTAACAGCACGTACAGCTCTTTGGATATTTTCCACTCATATGAATCACTGAGTAAGGTGATGGGTGGGGACTGATGCACTGATATAATCGGTCCAGGTAGTGCAACCAGTATAAAGGTACCTCATTTACGTACAGATGCTTAAATATAGATGGCTGGTTTAAATAGTACTTTTCCACATTCTTCACTGTCTGAAATACACCTGATACACGCTTCACAGAAGGTCTTTTCTTCTAGTTAGTTGGGTGAATCTGTTGGCGTTGTTGTTTTCATGTGATACGTTTCCTATTTAAACTCTGGTTTGAAAAATGACACACACACTGACATATATTGGAGCTTGCTATGTTGTGCCACTTCTGCCAAACTGATCACTCAACCTCAATAAATCAATCACTTTTCTTTTTGTCCCCAAAGGGCAAAACGTTGTGCAGCTGTGACACACTTAACCACAAGATGAAAACTCAAAGCACAGCGGACACAGTGTACAATTAAGAGATTCAAAAATGATTTTTAAAAAGCATGATAAAAATGTATATTCAATTAGCATTAATTAACATATATTTTATCTAGTCAAAGTGTAGCTGATACAGCAATTCTGCAGCACACCAGGACAATCTCACACTGTATTTGTATACGAAGAAAGGAATAACTTGAGTATTACATTTGCCGAATTTACAAGAGGGGACAAATACTTTCGAATTTGTCACAGACAACGCTTCACAAAGTTTATAAAGTTTCCTCACACTCAACAACCTACAAAATCCATAATATGTTAAGTGAGTCTGGGGATTTGCTCACGGAGGACAGAGATCCTATTTCAATGAGGATAATGAGAATGTAACAAGAGTAAAAACACCCGGTGTAAACACAAAGGCAAGAATGGATCGGTTTTTATCCAGATAACTTATACAGATACAGAATCCGTTATCAATACTAGGTGTAATGGGGCATTACTTTTGGCTAACGGTACTCTAAACCTATTCTGCTTAACACGTTTCTGCCAACTGATGTGGATGTAGTATCTACTTAATCTGTAAATTCTGTTAGTGTGTCCTTTAGCAAGGCACTAAACCCCTGCTGTATGTGTATTATTTTAAAAATAGAAAAATAAAATAATGTCATTTGTGATAAAAATGCCAATTGATGCGATGTAAAGTATATAAAAGAGTAAAAAAACAAACAAACAAAGTTTTTTCAGGCATGTCTGCCATTATGGGACAGTTGAAAGGGGGTTTGACGTGTAACAGAGGTCAACAGCTACTGTAAATCGACGAGTGACGCTGTGCTTATATGGTCTGGCATCTTAACCAGGACGCCATTAATATGCCCCCCTGAAGCTAACTTTGACCTCTGAGACCTGAAATATCCAAATCTAAAGCAGCTTTGTGTAATGAGAGACAGCAGCACTGCTAAAGCACATAAACATGTATCTGGCCTCAGTTTATCACCTCATTAAATGTTACACAAAGTCATAGAATTAATGAATATTATATATAATATAATTCAGCATCATATATATCATATCATTATATCACATAGGAAATTGAGGCAAGGCTGCTGCTTTTGGAGTTGTTGTTCATTTCACTTGCGTCTCATGACTCAACACTGACGTGACTTGTTTCATGAATGAAGTTCAAAATATGCAAGATATGCAGTTTTGGCTTTAACTTATCTGTATGTAAACAGCATTAGAAGAGTTAGTTGTGTGTGCTGAGAGAAGGTGAAACAGGTCCACCTGTGTGTAATGCAGGTATTTACGTATCATATCATTGTGTCAGCATGTGCATGTTTGTGCAGTGTGTGGGCACAGACAATAGGCCTTTGTCTCCCCGCATCCTATTTTTCTCTTGTGGGCTGACAAAGACATTCATACACACCAACACACACGCACACCTCATCTACACACAGTTCCTCCTGGCTTCCATCAAGTTACAACAGTTTAGAGACAGCAAAACAGGAACAATCTGATCTTCTCTTCCTGCCTCACACTTCCTGCCCTCCCCCTCCTCCTCCGCTGACAATAGCGAGAGAGAAAGAGGCAAACAGATGAATGAAAAAGAAAAAAAAAATGACTTGAGGGGATGTAAATGAAAAAGACAGAAAGAGGGTGAGACAGAGCGGGTATGGCTGTGGATGAGTGTGTGATTCTGTGAACAGGAGGTGGTCTGCAGCGAGGATGTGGCCTGAGGTTTATGGGAAAACAGTTCTGATTGTGTGGTGTGCAGGTGTTGGCTGCATGCACCCAAACTACAAGCATTTCACACGAAGCATTTACCAGCAGTGTTGGGCAAGTTATTTTCAAAATGCAATCAAAAAGCATTTTCCTTGAAATGGTCATCCATAGTTGCCAACTGTGACTGTTTACCATTTGGTGCAGAGCATGTTGTGTAGAGGGGTCTTTTAAAGCTTAAGATCTGATTCCTGCTGCAAAATAATGTTACTATGAGAGCTGTGAGACCAAAACAGCTGAACAATGAGCTGAAACTCACTGTAAACCCTCGTAAAGGAAGCTGCAGATTCAGAAGATAATTCTCTGTGGGTTCATTAGGAACAGTGCCTCTCTAGTAACTAGTAATATGACAATGAACACAACATACTAATGTAACATTACTTTGTAAAGTAATATATTACATTGCAATATTACTGTCTGCGTAGAGTGATATATTACTTACTACACTATTTCTTAGTCCCTCCCCGCAAAACGCCCAAATAACTTACATGGAACAATTAAATCACCTAGATCTTTTTAAATAAACGAATGGCTTTGGACACAGGGATGAGCAGGTAGACAAGGATCAAAGTCTGATATATTATGGAGCTCTGTGAGGACACTCCCACACAGAGTTTAAAAGCCTGCAGCTCCCCTCCAGTTAGTTAGAACTGAAGAAGCCTCTGGGATGAGAAGTGAAACATCTTCAAGAAACTAAAACAAGTCCAGTTGCCGACGATACAGCTCTTAGAATAACAAAGGTCTAGTTGTTGTTTGACATTTTAATGCAGAAACATTACATACTACATATGGGTTAGGGTTAGGGTTATATCCTTAGTATAACCCTAACCCTTATATCTTTAGTATCATTACAATAATAAAAACAGCTAATTAGCACAATTTAGAAGCTGGATCCAATGAATTAATGATTTACATTAATGAGTTAAGTACACACATTGCCTTTTGAGATTAGTATCAAGTTTTAAGCATGTTTTTTTTTTTTTTCTCGACAAAAACATTATAGCAATCGAACTTTCTTACACAACAAAACTAAAAAAGAAAAGAAAAATAAAGTAAAAAAAACATAAAAACAAAAAAACAACACACTTAAAGCAACTATGAGGCTATTTTATTCTGAAACTTCTTTTGTTTTTAGTTTAATGAGCTGAGAAGAAAACACAAATACACTGGGTGTGTTTATAGTATATAGCATTATCCAAAGCCAACAGCATGCCTCTTTCATCTGTTTTAATGTGTTTTGTGGACAACATTGAGAAATAAAATATATATCAGGTTGGCTGTGGCAGAAAAAAATTGTTAGTAACAAAACTTTATTGTTGTTTTTTTTGGTCTTTCATGGGATTTGCTGATAACAACAAGAAGATTAAATGATATTCTCATCCTTAAGTGAACTTTTAAGCCTAAAATACTTGAACATTATTTCCATGTCAATCTTTAGCCAGGTTGATTGGACAAAATGTTTCTCATGTAGATGAAGAGCAGACTGTTTACTTGACGAGTCCCTGCAGTCAGTTCTACTTAAACGCAGTGACGGGTTGGAAACATTTAAGCTGTTTGTAGAATTTAGTGACGACCTTGTTTGCCCTCACAGAGAAAGGTCATAATGCACGTTATGGAGCTGGTTTACCAGATACACACACTCACACATTTCCCAAACTCTTTATTACACACTCACACACACACGCACGCGAGCACACACATGCGCGCACACACACACACACACACACACAAACCCAGAGCACCTGATGAGCTGCGGTTCAGAAGAAGGAAGTGAAAACTCAGTCCATCTGCTTTGACAGGAAGTCAACAGAAGCCGCATACAGGCATGCTGACGTCAATCAGAGCCACAGGAACACCTCCCCACAGCACACACACTCACTCACACACAGCACACACACACACACTCACATTACTCACAGTGATGCGCACATGCCATGATAAACACTCATTCGAATCATACACCTTACCAATCCACATTTACAAAACTGCAGACTTTAAACACAATCACACAATGAATACTGCATTACACACACGTCAGTGATCTCATAGACCCCCACACTCACCGCACACTCACACAGACAAGCACGCACACACACACACAGAATAAACATAGATTATTAAGGAACTTGTTGCCTCTTTTTCAACAAGATGAACTTTTGCATTTCAGATATAACACCCACGCTCAGTGAAGCTCGTACTTTTCTGATTAAATGCGCTAAAACAAAAACATACGCTTGTTTTTTACTGAAGAGGAAAACCTTTACTATCGTTGTGGAACTGACTGACGCTCATTTTCAGTTCTACTTTGATGTCATATCTGAGCTGAGTTGGTTTTCATGTAAAGCATGTTGGTTATTTGATGGTTAACTACGCTCACTGTTCTCAGTTTCGTTGTTGCTCATCTTGGTCTCTCTTTACACAACAATACGTGACACTTCTTTCAATGCTCTGCCTCGAGTTGTGGGAAAATCGTCCTACTGACCTGAAGTTAAAGGTCTGATAGTGAAGAAATGTTTTTATCAGTACAGAAGAATAAAAATAAGATAAGATACAGAAGTTTCAGGTGAAAAAGTGAGTGATCAGTGAGACACACTGAGCCTTTGCATGGACAGCAGAGATTAGTGAGTGATGTTGAATTATATTTTTTCGCACCATGAAAAGTTCCAATAAACCTGACACAATTGGAGGTGACCACATCCAGATAAAGGAGAACATAAAGGAGGTTTATCAGCTACCTCTCAGTCTTCCAGGAGGTCAGTATTTGATAGTCTGTGTGTATCACTTTAAATTAACACTATAATTTCCCCAAAATGTACATATTTCCACTCAACTCTTTATCTCTACGAGAAAAAGATGATGAAATAAATATAAAATAAATAAAGACGAAGAATAAAAACTTTAGAAGTAAGGGGCAGCAGAAATATGAACGTTGACATCACCTTTTATCCTGATATGTTGAAATTGCTGCTTATTTACACATTCAGCAGTTACAAAGCAACATTATCATTGTTCCGAGTTGTGTTTCCGGACACCTGTCAAAATCAAGTCCAGTATTCACTCTCTTTTAGCTCTGTTTTTGGTCTCCACCAACACCAGAGGGAAATAACTATAAATAATAAAAAATAATAAATTAGAACAATAATAAATGAGAAAATAGTCGTTCATAGATTTGTCTGAAAAAATATATTAGCCATAGTTTTTACCCTCGTTTTTACCAGCGCCTGGAAATAACATGATGCCACAAGGTATGGCGTCATTACAGGCCTTGGAATTTTCACCAGGCTACAATAAAATGTGAGTGGCACGGTCTTTTCCACACACGGTCAGTATAAGCCCGTGCCGCTTCATGGGAAAGACAATACAAACAGCAGATCTTAGAATAATCTAATAATTTCCGAAAAGTTCCCGATGACTATCAAATAGCATTTTGCTTGAAATGCTCATCCAAAGTTGCCAACTGTGAGTTTTTTTTACCATTTGGTGCAGAGCATGTTGTGTAGAGAGGGTTTTTAAAGCTTAAGAACTGATTCCTGCTGCATACAAAGTAATATTACTATGAGAGCTGTGAGACTGAACCAAAACAGCCAAACAATGAGCTGAAACTCACTATAAAGCCTCGTAAAGGAAGCTGCAGATTCAGGTGATAATTCTCTGTGTGTTTTTGAATTAACATCACTGGTTCAAGTGAAAGAGAAAGCCCAGCTATTCTCACACCTCTTCAGTGTGATGTTCGACAAACACTCCACAGATACACACACGTGTTTCTCATAACCATCACAGCTAAATGTCTAACTCCAACCCTCACCAACCTCTGGATGTGCACTGCCTCTCTTTTTACCAAGACCTATCTCAGTTGTAACCAAAACAGAGTCTTAACCTTCAAATCGTCCTTTGATTGGTCCTCAAAATGCAGAAATGCCCTCACAATGATCGTTTCAAAAATAAATAGGTCCTCACACAAACAAAGCATAAGCGACAGTGAAATAGCATTTGTAAACACACGTTCAAATTGATTTTAAATATGTGTAAAAACACAGTTATTGTGTGTAATCTGTGTGTATTTGTGTGTGTGTAACAAACAGCCTTGGCTGAGCCGGTGAGCAGACACAGATCCCAGCATCACACAAAGGAATATCCATAAGCAATACACACTTTACAGCCACACATTCACGTGTATAGAGCTCATAAAGTCACCTGTGCTTTCATACACATACTCACACACTGCCTCTTACCCACGCAGAAGGGTATATGCACACACACAATGACACAGGGCCGCTTAAAATCAAATGTGATGAAAGACAAAAAAAGGAGGTTTGCTGTTATCCTCGAGTGAGCTGCCTTAATAGACCACACTGTGTGTGAGTGCTTGCCTGAAATACCAGTTCACTTGTGTTTGGACACGGTTAATGAGTTTGATGACAAAACAGTCTGGACTACAGTGCTGCAGCTGAAGACAGATGGTGAAAAAAAGTGAAAGTCGTCACGTACGCGAGTTCATGAGCAGAGGACGAAGGAGGGAGGCAGGGAGGGAGGAGAGAATAATGAGAACAAGGAGAAATGATGGAAGGGAAAAGTTCAGTCCGGGTAAAGCTGGTTAAAAAGACGTGTTCTTTACGCAGCTTTACAGAAGTCAGACACACTGCGGGACATTGCTCTGAGCTGCTTACCTGGGAGACAAACTCTGGTGATCGGAGGCTGAGTTGTTGCTGCAGGAGACCTCCTGAGAGACGGGAAGAAAAGAGAGAAAAAGAAAGGTGTTACAAAACAAACAAACATCCTGAATAAAGTATATACTGTACGTAATAATCTTTAAAAGGACTGGCTCAGCAAAATAAGAAGCTGAAGGTGAGGTTCGCCCAGGGCGTCATGCGAGCTAGGACCGCCATATGTTGTTTCATTGTCAGATGTTCCAGATCCAATCATATATGTCCACATCACATCAGTTACACTACAGTAGGCAGTTGTTATACATATTTTGATCCACATTCTTCTTTTTGCAGTGACATTTCTCACACCTCCCTGCACCTCTCCTGCAATAACATGTAACTGTAGGTGCATGTTATTCTTTTAATACAGTTTGTCCAAGTTCATGTCACAAAATGTTGTTTCTTTCACTCTCAAATGTGTGTTATTGTTATAATAAGAGGCTTAAAACTGACTTACAAAGTGACTCGTCAGAATAATTGAAGTTGAAAAGGTGGCACCTTGTGCAGGATCTGTTTCTGTGAGAGACTGACAGCTGGAAAGTAGGCAGCTGACTGTGTATTGATACATTTCCTTTTAGCGGGGACTCCTCAATCATCTGCCCCATCTTGTGTGTGCAATTAGTTCAATAAGTGTGCGCATTAAGTTGCTGGTCCATGTGTGTGTTTAAGCCTCTGCTCTCGTCTATGTGTGGGTGTCAGCTGAATGTAGGTCAGAGAGGCTTCAGGTATTCAGTACAGCAAACCGAGTGTTAATACAGCCTGAGGAAGAAGAGAGAGCTCGGAGCATCTTTAGAGACTGACACACACACACACACACACACACACACACACACATACACACACACACACACGCCCACACCAGCCTTCACATAAAGAATAGAGGGAAAGGTGCCCTATATAACTAGCTCTAGTTTATCTGCATCTGCAGTCTCACCTCCACTGGGACGTGATGCTGCTGCAGCATGTGTTTCCATACTGATAAATCTGTGATATACCAATATCAGCTGGACTCTTAAGATGCCATCTTTGGCTTTAGGAAATTGTAACAGGCATTTCTCGTTATTTTGTGACTATCTTTAGACGAAACGATGAATACATGAACTGAGAGAATAAACTGCAGATTCATTATCAATGATCATCATAGTTGCAGCCTTAGATTAGACTTGTGGACATTGTGGACTGTGGAGGTAAAGCTATAGATTGTACTGACTGAGATAAAACAACTCTTACTTACTTACTATGTTTGTAATTTGGAAAAAGCTTCACTTTTCCAACATGTTTTTGAATGTGATTATTGTTAAACATATTAAACTCAAAGCATGGAAAAAATGGTACAGAAAATTAAGTGCACTGGTTCGAGAAAGTATAGAATTTCTGCCTGCAGTTTTAAGCCTCTGCTCACCAGGCGAGTTGACCTGTTGGATGTAAAATCTCCTCCTTCATCATTTTATCCTTTGAGACATTTGTGTAGAACATCATCATTATCATATAAATTGATGGGTAATGGCCAGTGTGTTTTGTGAGGTAGCAGTGACGTTGACTTTTGACCACCAAAGTCTAATCGGCTCATCCTTGAGACCGAGTGGACGTTTGGGCCGAATTTTAAGAAATTCCCTCAAAGCGTTCTTGAAAAATTGCGTTCACAAGAACGAGGTGGACAACCTGAAAACATAATTGTTGCGGTCACTGCTATCGATGGCGCTGAAGCATAAAAATTCATGACATGACCTGCTCTACAAGTAGTCCTCCGTCTATGTTACGTCTGCAGCCACACGCTGACTACTGAATACAATATGGCTTTAATCATACAGTACATGGGCCTTTTAGTCTGAGCTGCTATCACTGCACTTCAGGAATAAAATGCAAGCTACATTTTCTTTGCAGATACAGTGTGTGACGAGCAAACCATGTCCTAATATTAGATTTTCTCTGAGATATGATGTGTTTGTGTCACGTAGATCTTTTAATTTATTTCCACATTCAACTTCATTATGTGTGAGTCACAAATACGGTACACTGGCCACCGAGGCAGTGCAGAGAAAATGCCGTGGGGACGACAAATACTTTACGTGCATACCAATGAGTCGTTCCATCCGTGTGAGCGAGCTTGTTTTTGTGTTTGTGCCTCACCACAACAGAGCAGTTCCTTATAGAGCATTTTAACTGACTGACACACAGTTGGAAACTATTTTTTAAATTTCTCAAGAGATAAATGATTAAGGATGGTTCTATAATTACGTCACACTTTTATTTTGGCATCACTGTGATATTAAGTTGCTGTGTTTAAATGTGCATGTGCTGAGTTTGTTTACTGGACTACTTAACTCGCTCAAATGTGAGTGGAGGAGACAGCTGTGGTGTCAGACGTCACACCACAGTCCGTTTACAGCTCAATATGTCTACCTTGTGGTGAAATGATGGAATTGCAGGCTGAGTGCAAATAATGAACAGCCTTCTGTCTTTGACTTTTGTGTGATTTTGTAAGATGTGAAGAGACTCAGTCATTTTGGAGAAGCAGAGGAGTTGATGTCTTTCCACCTCAACAGATTTACTGCATGAAATTGTCTAAGAGTCACTTTCAAATGTATTTTGCACTCTTCCAGGAGGGAATTTAAAAACGAATCCAGAGAGTGCCTCAGTGGACTTCAACATGATTCAACAATCCAATGATGGCTTTAAAAACATAAAAACCTCATATTTCACTATCAACCGGCTCCTCAGAAATAAAGAATCTGCCAGAAGTATTTTTACAAATGTTGTCAGAGTCAAAGCAGTTTCATTCATAAAAATGTTATTGACCTAAACTTAGTCTCATTAGATGCATAAAAGATACTGAGCATTAAAAACCTTGGTTCTAAGAATCCCACTGTAACGTACGCACCTGTGATCTATACATTTCAAATCAACAAACATTGATGGCACCAGACCTGCGATTTCCCCTAATATAATGGCAGCAAAAACAAGGGTTTAATAAGTAAGAGCCATGGACGACAATAACAAATTCGAACATTTTGGAAGACGAGATCACGGTGATGATTGAGGAGATTAAAGCCAGGCTACATGTATTATTCTCTGGATTAAACGGTTGGTTGACAAACAGCCGAACACACAGCTTGGGAGTGTGTCAGCGCTGCAGTGAACGAGGTGGGGCAGAGAGACAGTGCTGTAGTTGATATTAAAAAAAAAGGACTTTTTTTTTTTTTTTTTTTTTTTTAAATAATCAGGGGTTAAGGATGCTTCAGAATTCAATATGAAAAGATTAAATGATGTGATGTGTCCAAAATGACTAACTGTTTGTCTGCTGATCACATTTTTCATAAAGCTCATGCAAAGTTTACCACATGTTGTGCATATGCCTCCCAAAATGCATCACACCTACAAAACCAGCAGGAACACAGCTAAAGTCAAGTCGAGACTTTACTAAGAGGTCAAATCATTTCCAAATCAAAGTACATTTTTATAAAATAAAAAAATAAAATACTTATAGGCCTACTCTAGTTCTACTTAAGTCAAACTTATGATCAAAATTGAAAAGTCAGTTTTAGACACTAGACAGTGAAAAAGCTCTATACCACAGATTAATAGAGTAACTACAAGGATGTGAAAGTAAAATTACTTTGAAATAGTCGTAAAATAAGGAAATGCGATAACATAAATTAAAAATGCATACAAAATGTACAAAAAAGTGATGAAAAGTCAAAACATTATTAACAAAAAGTCCATCATAAAGAAGATGAAGGATTAAATAATGCAGGACTGCAGTCTACAGAGTGGACATTACCCATCAGGGGCACAGTGGGAGATGGGGTTAAAAAAAACGCTTACTTGCTGGAGGCACACTGGACATTGGTCAGTACGGTGAAGTTATTCCTCACACTTCGAAGGCTTGCCAGAACCTAAAAAGGCAGAGGAGACAACCATAAGGATTCTTTCTCCGATATTCATTCAAAATCTTTTCTCTCAACAGTGTCTGCCTGGTTGAAGCACAGATAAATACAATAATTCGGTTCATTAGTCTGTAAAATGACGCACTAATACATGACATGTTTGTCTGAGCTTTGTGCTTTGGACACTGATGTTTTTGCTAAAACGCTGTTGGTAAAAGTCCCCATGGCTTAATAAGAATTTGTGTTAATATGAGACTCATTTTGTGTTACATACAGTGAGATGTTTACCTGAGCAAAAGGCGTTACGATCAGGTCATCACCATGTCTGCAAACACAAACACACAGAGAGAGGTGGTTAGAAGCATCCTCAAATACAAACCAAAGATCAGGTTTTACTGTTGCATAAAGCCTATATCCTGAGTGCTTCCTTACAAGCAAAGATGGGAACATGTAAGAACAATAAGCAGTGACCACCATGACCCAGCCGGCCTCATTACTATAATTAACTGAAAGAGCCGGGAGCCAGAGAGGAAGAGGAGTATGGGAGGATGGTAACGGGTCAGAGACAGGAGTCTTCTGTTCTGGATGTAACCTTGTAAGGCACTGAGCTCTAACACTGAGCTGTTTTTGTCATCTGAGACAGGGCAAATTACTGATCTACTCTCCTGTGGGTTTCAAGTCATTGTAATGTTCTGCAACATCTGGAGTCAAGCATTGAGCTCCTCAATCCCACCCCAAACTATAGAGCACCTATCATCAGATCCTCCACTGGGGGGCAGAGCTGTAGAGCAGCAGCCTGCTGTACGTCCAGTGATGTAGGAGAACCAGTCTGAGAGTTAAAACAGCCACAACTACATGTATGAGTACAAACTTCCTAATTAATGACTGGTCTGTATCTAAGCTTTATTCAACTTGGATACATTTAATTAGGGCAGGTGATAATAAAGTTTGTCTGCAACCTTTCAACTTTAACTTTATTGTCCCCCATGTGAAAACCTGTCTCATAGTCAGATGAAACAAAACAGATTGTTTTCTGCTTTACTTTTGTATATTTGATGTTTCTCTAAAATAAATATACAGTCATAAAAAAAAATGCATTTTTACATGTTTAAATTCTGAGCTTTGCATGTCAGACACAGGGAGCTCTACTGAGCCCGAAGACACAATAATGTCATGTAAAATAAGATCCAGCATATCATTTTCAGTATTTACATATTTACAGTAGATCTTTATTATCCTCTGAAAATGTTCGATCCTCTCTTTAAGTCGACAAATTCTTATTAAACTGTGCTGACTTTATTGACAGAAATGGTCTGAAGAGATTTTACCCCCAACAAACTGGATGTGAGTTATAAGGGACAGGCTCATCAAGGCCTCTCATCATATTGTACCTTTTTCAATCGGGGGACACTGAGTGACTTTCAGGCACTGAAATGTAGATCTGTAAATCAATCAATCAATCAATCTATCAATCTATCAATCTATCATCAAGATGTGAATCAAAATAAAGGGAAAAAAACGTGCTGACTGCTGTGAAACACAGTGTCAAAGACTGTCCCTGGGTCAGTGTGTTGTGTCTATAAAACACTGTTACAGTAACATGAATAGACAAGTCCATCATTAGTTAACAGTTCTTCTTCCTCTTTACTGGGATGTTTTTGATGAAATGCTTGAGACTAAACTGCTTGATGTTATGGAAATTGTGTTTTGATTATGTGCGGCTGCCTACAGTATAAACAGCCCACAGTGCCTCTGTAGTGAAGCTGCCCAACCTTACTGTTGAGGTTGTCTGCAGCTTTAAAGGAAAACCTGCAGACACTTCTGAGAGCAGGAGGAAGTTCTCCCAACTCCAGTCTCTATTCTAACTGATATTCTTTTATTCAGTACCGTTAATATTTGACTCTCTCCTTCAACTCCTCTTAAAAGTTATGACACAGTTAAAAACAATAAAATGCTTTTTTAAAAAACAGTTATTAAGCAGTTGTTTAATTTAAAGTTGCAACTGATGTTTCGAATACTTTGTACCTGGTTAATAAATACTGTGTAGTTAGGTTGTAAACAAAATAAATAAAGTAATGTTTATAAACCTTTACAGTTGCTTAATAAATGGGTTATAAAGCATTGTTTGTTTATGGTGAAATAACTATTAACTACAGATTAATAACCTATAAATGTGTATTAATGATGGTTATTATAAAGTTATAAAGTGTCACCAGTGTAGTAACAGTATGGAAGTTTACATTACAGTTTTTTTAAATTATTTTTTGGTTGAATTACCATTATGGTCAGCACAGTTATTAATTTTATCTTATTTGTTATTTGATAGATTGATTAAAATGTGTGTATATTGTACACATAAATTATGTATACAGGGAATACATATAAATATGTGTACATACAGTACAATCCTGCTTGCCACCCTCTACTGTATATCTCTGGGGTGTGTGCATGCTGTGTGTATTTGCATGTGTTTTATATTTACAGTTCGGAGGCGATGGAGGAGTTTCGTGACATGGACTTGGGCGACAGATCATAGTCGCTGTCAGAACGGTAGAGGAAGGACTCTCGGCGCTGGTTATGTCCGGGGAAGTTAGTGTGGAGGACCAGCCCAGAGCCGGGGGAGGCCTGGGGGTCCAGGGGGCTGCAGCTGGCAGATGGGCCATTCTCCACATCGAAACTGAAAAACAGATGAACACACAGGTTTTAAGATGTTAGTTTGTTTTATTCAGGATTAATAAAGCAGAGAAATAAAACATTTCCCTGGTACAAGAGGACTAGATCTGGTTTTATGATTCAAAGCAGCTGTCTGGTAGCATTAGACCGGAACATAGTGAACATTTTGGACTGGAAGTAACGTGCACGGCACAGTTGTGTCACTGCCACAATCAGGAACAAAACGCAAACTGTCATCTGTTGTTGAGAGAAAACTGGTCAGAGTCGACCAATAAACACTAAAAAGCAAGTCTGCAATGAATTAGAAGCTTCACAGTACAGTACACAGTCAAGTGTGTTTTGCATCAACATGAGCTGAGAGGCTGCCGTGCAAGAAAGAAGCCCTCGCTCCAGACATGGCACCATAAAGCCCGACTGAAGTCCTACTGATCACATGGACAAAGAAAAAACCTTCTGGAGGAAAAATCTGTGATCAGATGAAGCAAAAATGTAGTTGATTGGCCACAATTAGCAGCACTATGTTTGGAGGAGAGAAGATGAGACCTTCGACCCCAAGAACACCACACCTACTGTCAAGCATGGTGCTGGTAGTATTATGCTGTGGGGCTGTTTTGCTGTCAGTGGATCTGGTGCTCTAAAGGAAGTAAATGGAAGAATGAAGAAGGAGGATTATCTCCAAATTCTTCAGGAAAACTGAAAATCATCAGCCAGAAGATTGAGTCTTGGGTTCAGGTGGGTGTTCCAGCAGGACAATGGTCCCAAACACAGATCAGAAGTGCTAAAGGAACGGATCAATCAGGCTAGAATTGAGGTTTTGGAATGGCCTTCCCAAAGTCCTGACTTGAACCCCATCGAGGACATGTGGACTGTGCTGAAGAAACAAGTCTATGCCAGGAAGCCAACTAATTTAGTTGACCTTCACCGATTCTGTCAAGAGGAGTGGTTAAAAATTCAAAATTCATTTTGAGGCAGCAGATTCGGTCACATTTTCAGAGGACCCGTAATAAATTCATTATTGAACCAAACTTCATGAATGTTTTTTGTGACAAAGTAGTTTCTCATTCCATCACAGAGAAATGAGAGCTGTAGAAATCATTGGAACTGAAGACTGCCATGATAAACATTTTCTTTACAAAGTGTATGTCAACTTTTGACTGCGACTGAAAAGGAAATAAGTAACTAAACTAAACTTTGTGATTTAACACCAAGTGTTTTTGGGTTTGCTATAATTCAATCATAAAAACATTATCATTCCAAGTATCTGACAGCGTTTTGTTTTCATTATCGAGCTCTCTGTGGAATTGATTAGATTCTACTTTCATTAAACTATGTACAAAAGACACATATGCATGAATAGACTTGACATGACCGGGCGAGGAAGGGCAGAGTGACATACGAGGGTGCACAGTGTTCATTCACTGATGGAAACGGGGGAGACTGAGGCTTTGTGAAGAGCAGAAGGTGGAGGGATGAGTGAAGGAGGAGGTGGATGTCATTAAGACATCATCAAAGAGGAATATGTGCCACGTGTGCAACTTCCCAGGGATCTCCTTTCAAACAAACATGATGTATGTTTCCATGCATTTTCTACTGTAGTCTGAGTTTTTGCCAGTCGCTCTCTTTCATTACTGTTCTGCCTCGATGGCCATCACTTCCCCGTCTGTATAGTAAACACACACCAGCAGAGAGGGCGCTGGTTACACGACAAACTCAAAGGCCCAGACCACTTAAAAATTGTTTAATGTTTCTTCATTTTGATGTTTGACCTTCAGTGTGCAGAATGATGAATGTGCAGTTTGTTTTCACATTCATCTGCTACAGGGGAAAGTTTCTCTGTGCTCAGCATGAAACTGAGTTTAAAACACAGCTTTGAGCAGGATTCTGTGATACCGCAACTAGTTTGAAACTATTATTCACAGGGATTTTTATATAAAATACTGTATGTCTGGAGGGGGATCTTTAAACAAGAAGAAAACGCAATATTTACAGAAAACTCTTCCACCACAGAACATCCAGTGTATGCAAAAGGCCACAAATATTTTGTTTTGCAGCTGAGTGTTAAGTTGTAATGTGTATTTTTCTTATGTCCCTGCTCCTCCCAAGCTCTTCCTCTGTTTATTATAACAAATCTGAAATGGAAAAAACATCAGTTTATCTATCCAACAAGATTTTCCAAAGATTTTCTGACCTATAAAACTATGTGTAGAAGTAAAAGCTCTCATGAACCGTCTGCTGCTGCATCCCGACTCTAATACTGTGGGAGAGAGAGAGAGCGTACTGAAACAGGCTTTTATTTCAATAAAAATGTACAGACTCACTGCTTCATGTATTACATTCACTGCACATTCACACACCCTCGTGTCAACTTATTAATACCAACCAGTGAACCATTTGTAGGACAAATAACACCAGATTGGTGGGAATTCTGATGTTTTTTGACCCCAGGGAGAGTTGGAAAGTGAGTGAAAGGCGGAAGAGTGTTTTTTTTTCTTCATAAATGATGGGAATTTGGGTTGTAGCAAAAAAAATGACATGTATGGCATCAGGGCTAAAAGCTCAATCTGTAATACAAATAAAACACAGACAGAGCGATGCAGTGGAAGTGAACCTTAGATGTGAAGGGATTACAAAAAAAAAAACCGCACAGGAAAATAAACAAAAAGTCTAAAGTTAATTAGGCCAAGATAAGCACAAAACTAACAGTACTTATAAGCTGCTTTTTGAAAACATGCACATTGTCTTCTTTTAAACTATGTGCACAAAGTCAAGGAGCGACAACAGCACAAACATGATCACGATTAGTTTTCAACCTTGACCTTGAAACAGCCAGGCGTTCCTGCCCTGAAAGGCAGTGAAAGGGGCTTTATTTAACAGTTTGTAGCAATTCACATGTATTTAACACCTTTTTATTGGCCATACGTGAGCAGATTGTAAAATGACATGGAAGAAAAGACCTTCCCCGTCTCTTTCTGTTGTCTATACAAGCCTGAGGATTTCTTTGTCAAGGACTCGGGTCGGATTTTCCCACGACAGTCCAAAGGATGTGACTTTATGCAGGTTCTCGAGTGCCTTGTATTAGTGCCTCTCTCTGCTCCCCATAAAAACTAAGCCCGCTAACATGAACTAACGACCAGCTTACAGCACAACACAGAAGATCCACAGAGCCCCTTTAATACCCTCTGTGACACTAAAATAAATGATCAGAGCAATCAGGGAGAAGTGTGTTCTATCGGAGAGAAAGTCAGCTGGTACCTGTGTATCGATACTGTGGAAGATTAGCATTGATATGCATCGATAAATCAGTATTTTTGATAACACCACCAGGGATTGATGTGAGCTACGAGGTGCGATACACTGCGTGACACAGTTAGTCTACATTTTGGTGTTATGGCAAAATCGGCAGCTATTCTGGATTGCAACGCATCATAAGCTCGGTGCTCTTGCCGCCTGAGGAAAATTTAAATCAGCAGCTTTTCTCCCTTTTTCTGTGAATGACGAGGGTAATACGATTACTACAAATCATTTTCCATGCGAAACTTCTTGTTCAATTTCCCTGTATCACATGTCAATATGCAGTTTGACGTACTGAAATGCTTGCGTCAGAGGTAAACAAAAGGTGCATGTGAGTGCGCAGCTCAGACGCGCGCACACATGCATGCCTGCTCTATGCACCATGCATTGAACGCTCGACTGCTCTGCCCTCGGGTCAATCCGCTGCTTTGTGTGTTGTGATCACGTGTAGAGACGACTAATTCTGGAGCCAGCGCGGGCGAGTCTACTCATCCATAATGCACACATCTCACAACTGTCCCATCTTTTACTCTCGTCTCCTATAAAACATGGAACTTTGGATTGACTTTGTAGGTAAAATTGAAATACGGCGGCAAGGGGTAGCATTTTCACAGGGCCAGGAAATCCTTCCTAGACCAATCAAGAAAGGAAAGACCCCACAGTCTGTGTGTTTTGTCATGGCAGCTCTCAGGAATGTAGGTTATTTGTCTCCATGCACAGCTAAAAGAAACAAGATGGAGGAGATAAAACAACGCCTACAAGTCAAACTCCCAAGAATCACAAGAACATGGTCATAGTGGAAGGATATTCAGAGTATTTACTTAAGCTCCGTTAGTAATGCTACAGTCATACATTCAATACCTTATTTAAGTGAAAGTCCAGAAGTTATATCAGCAAAATGTACTTAAAGTTAAAGTACTCATAATGCAGAAGAAATGGTCCCTGTGACTCATAAATTAATACATTATAATGAATTACTGACTAATCTATCATAAGGCATCATATTCTCTAGACGCATTGTGTTTTGTTTGTAAACTCCAGTCAAATAAATACATTGTGTAGTAAAAAGTATAATATTGGCTCTGAAATGTGGCAAAGAACTGAAATCCTCAAGTAAAGTCTGAGTGTATTGTTCCACTACGAGACAAACACATGAGCCCCGAGCTGACGCTGAGCTGAGTCACATCCTCACGAGTGAGACAGTAGCACGCAGGGTTACAGGTGTTATGATGGTGCTTAATGCTGTCACGAGAAGCCAAACCGGATGAAAAGAGAAGTGCACTGCTCTGTCACTTCCCCCCTCAACACACACGGAGGGCTGATGACTGTTGTGTTATGTAAGCAGCAATAACACACAATGAGATGTCCGAGTCTGAGAATGAGAACAGCTCCATGCTGAGATTTTATCTGCGTCGAGTCCATTCCTCTAAACAGGACAACCCAGAGTGAATATTTAACTAACACCCACAATGGTGACATTACACAGAAGTCAACAAATCTTCCTTTTTTGTTTGTCTTTGATTTATCTGAATGTTATTTATTGTTTTCTTACAGAGGGATCAATCAACTAACTGGTTAATCATCAATAACTGAAAAATGTATATGAAACTTTACAATATACAGAGGTGATATCGTCAAATAACTTGTTTCCTTTAACAGTCCAAAAACAAAAGACATTTTGCCTACAAAATAAATATTTTGTTAAGTAAAGTGACATGATCTATTTTTAAAAAACAGTGTTTTTTGTAGGGTAAATGACTAAAATGACCAAAATTGTTTCTGTTGTGTGCCTCGAAGATGGAACAATGGTCCATTTCTTATTACCGTGCATTTTTCATGAAATAGAAAGAAAAACAAGGTCAACATACACATCTAATTCACTCCAGTAATCAGTTATGAACAAGGGGATACTGTACCACAGGAAGAAAATCACTGATTTGGGAACCACTTTACCATATTATAATATTAAATTAACACAGTAGTATAGTATAGAGGCATCATGATTAACAACACATGCGAATGCTTTTCATGTGTTATTCCCTAATATAAAACACAACCAGCGAGCGGTTGAATTAGCTCTAATACTGCAAACATCGTACAAGAACCAACAGCAGTAGCGGATCCATCTAAGAAGTGTCTCTGCACCGAACTGCACGTCACACGGCAACATTTCAGGATTTTAAACAACTCAGATAGTCTCAGTCCTATGACTGTGTGACTGTCTAGGTGACCAATGTTTGTATCTAGTTTGGTCCCCAGATAGCACTGACTGCCCCCCTCTGACTGGCAAACCCTGCTTAAATAAGTAAATGCTTGTAACTATTTGATCTTCGAGGTTCATTCTTGACCTTTGGGAACTGTGTACGAAACAAAACATGTCAAAAACATTCCAGTAACTTTTCTGAACTTTCATCCTTTCCTCTAATTACTGTGAGATGTGAGTGAAAGATCCAAAAAGCTACTCAGTGGAGCTCTGAGCTACATACAAGCCAAAGAAAACCAAATGACGTATCTAACTGCTCTGTAATGGTCTCCAGTAATGACTGAAAGGCAAAGAATAAGCACATTTATCTCATGGCTTTGTTTTTACTCTGGTCTACTTAGCAGGACAAAGAAGGGATATCCAAGAATTTAGCCCTCGAAAACCAGCACAAAGACAGACCCTGGAAACAATGATCCCTCTCTATGAATTGGGGTGTCCTGGTGGGTTAGTGGATTAGACTGTTTGTCTGGGAAAGCAGTCTCACTCATACCAGTCTCCCATGCTTTCTCTTTGAAGTCCATGTACAGACTGATGGATACAATCTCCCTGGATGTAAACATATACAAATGTAAAAATGTAAAGTTCAAGTTCCCGCTCTGTGGACCAGAAACATGCCTTCTGTTCAGAGACAGGATGGAAACAAAGACTGTTTAGTCAAACTGCTCAGACATCGAGACAACCAGAGGCCAAATGCTTTATAGCAATTATGAGCTTCCCAGGTAGGAGAGGAATAAGTCAAACTAGCAGGACTCTGAGGAATCTGACAGAGCGTGAACGGGGGTTGAAAAGGATCAAAGCGTCACCAGATTTCATGACGCACAGTCGTGTTTGTATTTTTCTTTATAAGTGTCGTCTGTGACCTTCCACAGAACCACAGAGGGCCCTGATTCCTGGGAATTTTCCAACTAATTATGATCATTATGGTGTTTAATCTTGTGAGACAGTCATGGTGTTATGTTTCACTAAAGCAATCAGGAAGTGCTCCCTCTGACCCTAAAATGATTTGCTATGATGACATGACATTCCTTTCCCATGATCCAGCAGCATTTGTCTGAGTGGGTGACAGATACACAAAAAGGATGACAGCCCTTTTAAAAAGGTACGTAGAGAAGTTCTGTCAACATTTATTTGCTCGATTAGTTTTAGAGGTAGCAGTTGCCACACTGGTTCAAACACTTTTAACCAAAATCACGTTTTTTAAAGTACTTCTACATGCTACATGGGCAATCATCAGAGAGGAAGGGATACGTCTAACTGTCAAGCAAATGTGAAGCAAACTTTGCATTTTGCAAAAAAGAAAATGAAACAAATGCAAATTAGGCACATTTCCATCAACTGGTTTGGACAAGTAAGACAAGTGTGGCTTCATCAGAAGTTGGCAGAACACGCTTTATGATGCACGGCTGTAATAAACTGAGGAGAAGGCTGCGAAAGGGAAACAAAACAAGTTGTTAGCCAAGAAGAAGAAGAAGAAGAAGAGGAAGAGGATGAAGAACACAAAGACAAAGAAGGAGATGAAGAAGAACAAGAAGGACAAGAAGAAGAAGAGGAAGACAAAGGCGAAGAAGGAGAAGACGAAGAAGGCAAAGAAAAAGAAGGACAAGAAGAAGAAGAACAAGAAGAAGAAGAGAAAGAATACGCCAACAACAGACACAGCTTCGTCTCAAGGAGTGGAAACAGCTGATCATCTAAGTTAAATGTTCTCTACATCAGAACTAATTCGGACTAAGTGTTTCCATCTCCCGTTAACACATATATTTATAACAAAAGCAGATAGTGAGCTCAAAGATGGTGTCTATTCAGTCCAGTGAGAATTACTCATACGCCAAAAAAGGTTTTTAGCTTCCGGGTTTACTTTATTTACATGGCGGCAGCATTTTGTCCCACGCAGGCGAGTGGCCAGAGCACAAAATTGGAGGCAAGGCTGAGTGGTGCCGTTGTGTCCAGGTCTAAATTATAGACCGTTTTCGGAATAAGAAAAAAAAAACACCTCACGCAAGCTTAAAACTTTTACGTTTTTTCAGACTCGACCATTTCCATCAACCGTTTTTAATGCTGCATTTGTGTCTTAATAAGTGTTAGTACTGTTGATTCTCTGATACAGTTGGGAAGTGGTTCCTAGCTTAAGGAGGTGAGTATTGGATCTAAGAATAACTTATCCACATACCACATGGTATACACACCAAAACATAGAGCTTTCCTTATGAAAACACGCAGACTGAAATGTAACCTGGCTTCAACCACGAGCCGTGACAGTATGTAATGGTGACACACATTATCATACAGCATCCATATTACTCCTATAGCATGAACAAAAACACATCTAGGCTAATCCACTGAGGCCATGCAAGGAGGTTTTCTTCCCTTATAATTCAATAAAAATTTCATGGAAAAAATAATTTCATCTGGTACTAGTTATAGAGCACACAGAGTAACAGTTATGAGGCTATTATCCAGTCTGTAAAGAGGAATTTTCTTGGAAGACCTGCTCTGTTTAAAAGTCACGTTAATACTTTTCATCATTCATTCATAATCGGCATGTTCAGCTGACCTGCTGGGCGCTAACGAAAATAATGAATTTATCAGTGGGATGTGTAACATATGAACAGAGTTCTTCCCAAGGAAATTTCCAAGGAAATGATTAATAATTATAAGGACTGAAATGGGTATGAAATATAAAACAGCGAACAAAGACACATTAATGTTTAAATACATCAGTGTTTACCAGGAACCTAAACTGTACTTCTGAGTTCAAGAGGCGGCAGCTGACATCCAAAAGATCACAAAGCAGTGACCACACTGAAAACATCCAGTAGCAGATAGTGAAGATGCCAAAGGTGGTTGGAAAGGTTTGAGACAAATATTGAGTTTCTTGTTTTTCCTGGGAAATGACTCCACTTCCCAGCCTGAAGACAATGGTGCTGTTTCAGGTTTACAATAGTCACTGGCCAGAACACTGACCCTGTCATTTACTGGTAGAGTGGGACAACTCAGTATCCTGCCTGCTGATTCATGAGACTGAAGGTGATGATGGAACTGAACTACTGCTGAGATTAGGGAGCATGGGGCAACATCAGGGCTGCAACCAATTATTCATTTCAACATTCATCTGCAAATGATTTTCTTGATTAACTCTTACCATTCCTGGAAATGTATGTAAAATTACTGCCCCTATTAGCTGGAAAACGCAATGGGCCCACCTCGTGTCGTCTTACAAGGTCCAAGTTGAGATTTAATAACAACATCACTGAAAATGGACGCTTAACATGTTATTCTAAGAAAATATCTAGGCTACTGGCAAAATTATGCTGTTTTGTGACCTCAAAGTACCCCTGCCTCTTCATCTCCTTAATTCTACTAACTTTGAGCATTTAAAATAGTCAAAAACAAGTGCTCAGGTGGAAAAACAGCCTTTACAGTGATCACTTGTTGGCTGTTGTAGGCTCTAGGGCAGACATAGAAGCTTGAATGTAAAGAGTTTTTGAACATATAAAAACACATTAAAAACATTCATTTGCCATTTTGTCATCATTTATGCATTGAATACTGTGTTTTGGACTTTTGAAGGCTTGATGTCTTCAAATATAATTTTTTGTCTGTCAAAGAATCCAAAGATATTCATTAAATTGCCACATATACAAAGCTGAAACCAGCAACTGTTTTCCTTTTCTGCTTTAAAAAAGGAGGATGTCTTTGGACCCACACATCACAAAATCAGTGTTCACTGGGATTTCTCTTTTGAATTGTCCTACGTCATAAATACTACTAACTGCTCACCTGGGTAAACTGAAATACAAGAAAACAGACAAATTTAACTCAAATTTGGCCACAGCCTGAGAAGAGGGAACAGAGAGAGACACAGAGCGTCACAGACTGGGAGAGAGAGAGAGCCTTCTTATTCTTTGAATTAATCTCTTCCTTCCTGTGTGTTATGGTGAGGGGGAAACCAGTGACCATTTGTCTGTCGGGTTGTGCAAACAGAGGTGCCATGGTAACACCTCCTGTTTGTCCCAGTGCTAGCCAAGGTTTAAATATTATTCCTTCACTTGAATTGCATCTTGTTCTGTTATTAAATGAGCAATTCTACTAACGTCAACAATCTTGTGGCTTGAAATAGTCAAAGATAAAAAAAACACCTGTATCACTGTCAGAAGAACTGGTTGTCAAAATGTATTTAAGGAAAATCTTTTCCAACAATCCTAGCAAAAGATTTAGACTGAGGATGACACGGACAGACGCCAAAAACAAGCAGTGGATCTGGAAATGACCTTTCTGTCTAACCAGCTGGCTCTGTGAAATGTGCCAGAGCTCTGAAATGCCCCAGAAGGACGATGAGATGATTGAGTGATCCCATCAGACTGAGCAAAAATAGAAGCAACATTTTATGCTCCAAAAGATCACAGATTTCCCTTCATGAATCTGTCGCAGTAAGTTTACATGAGCTAGTCTAAACAGGCTTACTTATAAAACTCTACTGGGGCAAAGAGATCAACGTTAAATGTTGTCATCATAGTCAAACACTGATCTGTTCCCACTTCGAGTCCGAACACAGCAGTGTCGTTACATTTTCTCACACTGGGAAAGTTTCAAGTCGCCCGAACTCTTGATTCATTCGAAATGATGAAATATGGAGATATTGCATCAGTTCTCAGTTTACACATCATCTAAACACAAACCACTTGGAAAATTGATTGCATCAGTATGAAATGCTCAAAACCAGCCATGTGCTTTTACTTGTTTGGTGTCAGATTTCACCTACTGATAACACCACGACAACACTAGCCGGATGTGTTGTACATGATCAGGCCGCATCCTGCCCAAATGAGTATACTCCAGTAATTGTGTTCATTCATGTACCTGTGAGACAGAGTGGCAGGATATGCATGTGGTTATAGAACTGGAGTTACTTGAAAGTTTGTCGCAGCATGACTGTACCAGCTGCCCTGTGTCCGTGTCTGAAGTGTGTATTACCTCCCAACTTTTAGCAGCTGTTTGTACTCACTGATTTTTTGACGTTAAACATGACAAATTTTTACAAATACAGTAAACAGCAACCAATATAGGCCACTTCTTCGACGGCAGTGGAGAAAGTCACCAGGCTCAGTTTTGAGAGTTGTTGCCTAAGGACACATTTTATAAACTTTGTGAAACGCTGTTTACAACAAATCCTTGACTATTTGGCCTTCTCTTTCATTCGGGAAATGTAATACAAGCAGATATTTCTGTCTTTGGGTAAAAAACATTGTATCCGTTGGTTCCAGTGGTGTGTGTGTTTATTTCTAAATGGAGTGGGAAAGTGAGATCAGATCACAAGTGGTCAATCTGGAAGCATGTCGAGACTTTATGACTGGTTCACTCACGACAAATGTGAATACCAGATCTGACTTCCCTTACACAGGTAAGCACTGTCATACAATCTATGTGTGAGCAGAAGATTAACAGTAAGGATTTCTTTACTATGTGTGTTACTGCAGAACACAAGTTTTTTCTTCAACTTTTGGACAATATTTGGATTGAAACTTACTTATGTCTTCACTAGCAATCAGAACACTTGTAGGAAAAAACACAGGAAGCCCAAGCTGACCAATCACAGTTCTTGCTGTTGCCATGTGGTACAGTATCACTGCAGCCTTGATGTGTAGTCACATTTTTGATGAGGCTTCGATGCTCTGAGGCTATGCTGTAAACCCTTAACACACGACTATAAATAAAGCTTATTCTATTTAAAACATTTTTGGCTGCAGCCTGTATTGCATTTTGTTTCCCACTGCTTCTAATTGGAGAGATTTATTGTTAAATGTCATCAACTGTGACAATTTTATTGAAACCTGTATTCTTAGATGAGAAATCTATTCTGCTAATGAAAACACAAACCACCAGAATTATGCCCATAAACCACCAAAAACGCCCTCTGGCCTTTTGTTATCTGCCACAAAGACCAGAAGAAAACTCAGGGATCCAACCAGCTACAGCACTTATTAATAGAAATTAGGCCACTAACGTAATCAGGACTTGAGCCAAGTCATTAGACACGCACACTTAGGAACAAAGTCATCCAGCAGATGCTCTCTTTTAGAAATCATTTACAGTCTAAATACACAGCCACATGTCACATGATTACAGGAAACACAAAGCAGAACTGGCCAAAGGTGTGATGATGACGGTCATGATGATGGAGCAGGGGCTACGGGTTGTTTAGTGTGTGTGTGTGTGTGTGTGTGTGTGTCTGTGTGGTTGGTTGTGTGGGTGTAAGTGGCTGGGCGAAGTGAGAGATTACGCACAGCAGAGGGTAACAGAGTGACGGACACTTATTTGAACCAAAAGTGAAGAGCTGAAACATACTTTTAACGAGGACAAAGACAAAGAAAATATGAGAGAAAGTTGACCGACAGCAAAGACAGAAACAAATGAGGGAATGTTGCTTTGAAAAAAAAATAAAAATAAAACATTCCTGGGCTGGAAAATTGCAGTGTGGCATCTCTTTTCCATGACATCCCCTGTCTGTTTGAAGTCAGCCTACTCGCAGTCGCAGTCACTGGCTCCTGTGCATTACTCTCATTGAACTACAGCCACATTAAACGTATAACCTTCTATTGAGTGAAGCTAACTATTCTAGGAGGATGGACGTCACCTATGGAAATTGTTTGGCCAATGTCCAGGTCAAAATGGGAGAATACCTTATCAACATGGTCTCACAGCATCCAATACTGTACGACAAACACCACAACGACTACTTCAACAACCAAGTCAAGGACAATATATGGCTTGAGATCACCTAGCAGCTGTGATACAATACAGATCGTAATGTATCGTAAAATGCTCTTTTCCAATTGATCCATCAGCATTAGCTACAAATATCTAAGTCTGCAATGTAAAAAATGCAAATGTTGCTAAATGTTAACAACACAACGTAATGGCTAAAAAATAATGACACCATCTGCATTTATGTTGGTTCCCCTATAAACCTTGCTTTCATCATGCGATTTGCATGCACGATTTGCATGCTTAACCTTAACGCCATCCTGTTCCCAATCATCATCACCAGCCCCAACGTCAACATCTTCTTGATCCGTGTGACCCTCCGAGCCATCAGTGTTACCGCCTGTCATTATCTCAATTGAAATAACCACCGTTATTCTCATCAAACCCACTTCGAAGCCATGGCGGCTAATTTCAACTCTGACGAGTCACTCGAGAAATCAAAAGGCCTCGACCGCAAAACCACGGCAGACTTAAGAGTCCTCGCCACATTTTTTCCATGTATCCATCTCCATAACAACATGTGACACTGTGAGTAAAGTGCAGTGCAAATAAAATACTTCCAAACCACAAACTCTACAATACAGTGGTGCACCCCACCCATGGGCAAGCAAGCACAAAACACTGCTATTCAAAGTCCTGCGCTGGAAGACAAATGGGCCTCCAAAGTGAAAAGAAGCTGACGGAAATATGAGTTGTAGCTGAGGAGCAGCCTCTGGGTCAGGTTTGTTTAGTTTAATTACACATGTTGGATTTAAATTCTTGCAGTTTCAAACAGATACAATATTATGAGGCGGGGTTCTGATTATTAAGAGCTGTGACTCAAAATCATTGTTTTTGTTGTGACTGATTTAAATTATGTTGTCCAGAAGTCCTCATTTGAGAATTGATGTTGGTCTGATGTGATCTGAGGTCACATTATCCTGACCCGGCACCCAGGAGAATCCTCTGTACAGATAAAAGGAGCTATGAGCTTTGTTATTATGCCATAGGAATCTGGGTCACTGTCCAAACATTTGGTTAAGCCCATCTCTGCAGGAGATTATGTGACCGAGGCGCACATGTGAGAAACTCTCTCTAGCACACATATATAGGCTAATTCATGCACATACCACAGAGGGCGCAGAGCGGCTGCATGTGTGTAAATATGTTGCCGGCTGTGCACAAACAAAAGCACATGCAGATAAAATGCACCCACACCAGTGTGAGGAAGCAGTCATGGAGTAATTATCCCCAGGCGCTCACACGGCCGCGTCTACCTGTCTTATGACTCAAACATGCCGCGCAGTACAGTACAGTACACCATCTGTGTACTTCTGCTTTCTTTAGTGTAGTCCTGTACTTTCCACAGGAAACTCTCGGTCACAGAGGTGGAACCCACCCAACCAGAGGTGGATGCCCGACGTCTCCAGAGCTCCACATTTCCATGATTACAGATCTGCCATCAGGACTGTTTTGTTTTAAGAATAAGAAAATAAACTTCTTGCGTTACATTTATGATGCATGTTGAGAAAACTGACAGTTCATATGACACCAAAACTGCTGAGTCAACCAGTGTTTTAGGTAAAGTATTTTAATAAACTGCTGTAGTGTCAGGTTACTGTATTTGGAAGACAATAATCTTGCTTTGCTAAGACATCTGCTTTTCATTGTTTTAGTGATCATGCTTTCTCCACTCATTCTGTTGTATGATGTCCCCCTAAACCTTGCAACAGTCCAAGCCTGCAGCATGATGTGGCTGCTGCTGAGCCAAAATACCCACAGTCCTCCTGGGGTGTGATCCAGCCTAGTTCTTCACACTGGTTTATTTCTTCCCCGACTCAAACATAAAAAAAAAAAAGTTTATTTAACTAAATTTAATTGAGCTGAGGGTGCTCAATGCACTGCAACTTAAGAGACACGTGAACATGCTGCAAAGAATTGTAAAAATCCTTATAAATAGAACAGTTGTTTATCAAATACTGTGTGACGGTGCGTCACAATGTTTATAGATATACTGAGTGTCTTATCACAATGGGAAATCAGGCATATAAACTGTCACATTAAGCAAGTTAGATAAGACAAATAACTAACCATGATAGCTACTGTTGCTCTCTGTTAGCGGCGCGGAGAGAGGCACTTCAGAACCTGCATAAAGTCTCACCCTTTAGACGTCACAGAAAGTCAGACCAGAGTCCTTCACGAAGAAATCCACAGTCCAGCAACTCAAACAAATCGTGTAACACATCGTGTTACAATCTGCTCACATATGGCCAATAAATAAGTTACTAACACATGTAAATTGTTACAAATGACAAACATACAGCCCCTTTAAAGGTTCAAATCATCATCATGGCTCAAACATTATGAATTCAGGATTATATATATGTCGGAAAAGATATTACACAAGTTTAACTATAATGCAGCTTGGATCTGATGAAGCCATTCTGTAAGTTTTTTCTGGAGGAGCATCTTTTTTTCATTCATCCATGATCTCCTGATATAAGTATACTTAATCAGTCTAAACAGAGGTGGTCATGTCAACTATTTAATAAAACTGCTTTGCAGTGTCCTGGATTCTCAACTGGATTTTCAGCTGGCTAAGGTCCAGACGCCTCTTAACACTGTGAGTTTAAATCTCTGACACAACATCGGGTCATCTCATCCAGTCACTCTCACTCTCTCTAAACTCATTCCCTTCTTTGATGTCTGCCCTCCATTGCAAGTGTTGTATGCTGCTTTAAGGATGATAGCATGGAGCACTGTGGTGCAGAAATACTACGACACTTGCAGCATTACTTTCTTGAAAAGTCAGTTCACGAAAATTTGAGAGTTAGTTTCATTTATTATCCTTTTGGAAATTGATGGTGTTGAGCCACGCAGAAGGTTTGCTTTTGGGAATGTTTCGATACCATTACTACTTTACATCATTTCACAAGGAAGACAAACAAAGATTTGAGGAAAGAGTCACGCAGAAATGGTTTTGTAAGTCCTCTGCACCCTCTGACCACGATGTTAGAAACCACTGTCTCAGGCAAATGAGACAGTGCCTGATAACACACACTGGTGTTATTGGCGGGTCAACTAATATAAAGTGATATGGTCAGACAAGACATCCTGCTCGGCAACAAAGTCAAATTTACCAGAGTTGCTAAAGGCTGAGACAACTGGAGACCCTTCAATGTCATTTTTTTTAGACATATCCTTCGGGTCGTCTGGTTGTCTCACAGACCACACTATGTAAGCGCTGTGGCTAAAAAGTGATATCATAAACAAATTCATCTCCGCACTTCCAGACTTATTTGCATGGCAAAGTACTTGACTGTCTTAACTGCAGTAACACGGCACGCAACCCTTTTCAAAACAATGATCTGCAAAAACCGCTGCAACCCCAAATCCATAAAATCTATCTATGTTGGATCTTCTCACATATTTCTAACATGTGACCGCGCATACTGTAGAACCACATTCCAGTAAAGGATTACAACAATGATGAGAAACACATGAGTGGATTGTTTAATGGGAAATGGGAAGTAAGACTGCACGTACTGTATACTGTATATGTCACAGCTAGAGGAGGAGTGAAAGGGCCCCTACGAACACAGCGAAGGGAAGAGTTTCTCAAAAGAAAATCAGATATCTTTACACAGAAGAAACACTGCAGCAATTGGGTCAAAGATAAAAATGACTGACACCAGATAAAAGACTGCGAGGACAGAATCAAAAGCAAAAGTGCGAGGTGTGAAGTGGTTGATTATCTGTGTCCTGACCTGTGAGCATGGCCATGGTTTGTGGCGTGGAGTTTCCTGATGACTTCCTCACTGAAGTCAAAATGAACCCTTCCTCTGGCACAGGGTGAACGCCGGTACATCGCCCCGACACACGCATGCACTCATGCACGCACTAACCGACACATACCGTCACACACGTAGCCACAAACAGATGAGCTAGAACACACCGAGGAGCAGCATTTCACACAAGCATATGAATGTCACACACACATCTGACAAGTCAGCACCATAGTTGACAACCACACAGTAGCATGCATACACACGCCTCTCAACTCAGTGAGATCACACACAGTAGCCGCTTCACATGAAATCAAATGTATCTAGCAGTTACTACACAACAAGCACCATCACACACACACTTCTTATGAATAGCTGAACATCACTTAATCAGGCTACACAGTCTCACATTTACATGAGTGTTAACATATAAAACCTTTGCTTGAAAAAGTCACTCATCAGACAATCTATCAGTCATCCCTTCCTTGGCATAAATAAAGGCAGGTATCCAAACACCTTGTCCACACAGGTCACACACAGTAGCAGCAGAAGCAGCGGTCCACACTTCACATCACGGAACTCTTTCAGCCCTCGTTCACACTCTCTGACACTCTCCACACACTCTCTGTGCTCTCTCTGCGGACTCTTCTCCTCGTCACAGGCTATACTTCCTCCCTGTTTGTGTGTGTGTGTGTGTGTGTGTGTGTGTGTGTGTATGTGTGTATGGGGCTCTGTTCCCTTCAGCGCGGCCCAGCAGAGTAAGGAGGAGCATCCAAGCTCTGGAGTGGAGTGACTGGAGTGGAGTCACAAGTCATCCATCACTCACCGCCTTGTTAGCTTTAATTAGCGCTGGATCTATGGAAAACATACAGACGCACTCAGGCCACACACACACACACTGCTACACATAAGACTACACTGTACATGTGTGACTGACGTGTACTGTGCAAGCTATCTGAGCAGGATATGGCTCAATAAACTGTCTCAAAAACCTGGAAAAGAAGGTAAACTGGACTAGTTAAACAAGATTTACTCTTATTTCTCAGTATCATAAAAACGTTTTTATAATATTTTGACATATATCTATCTAATTTTCTATTTATTTTTTCAGTACATATTTTCGGGTTTTTCAGGTTTATAAACATAATCTGCAACTTTACAATAAACAATAACTTAATACATTTTAATAAATGTAACATTTATTAAAGGATTTCAGTGTTTGCTCACAGACAAATAGCTATAACCTAAGGTTTAAATAACTAAAATTGTTTGCAAATTCCTTGTATGTAAAAAACCTACTTGGAAATAAACCAGATTCTGATTCTGAAATTGTTTGCCATGGTGATTTATGTATTTTGTTTCCTTCTTTAATGTACTGCTGAAAATATTTACACAGATTATATAAATATGTGGTGTCTTGTTAGCCCATATATGTATATATACAACACAATAATAAAAACAGTTACTGCAGGTCTCATATTATTTAGCAAGTGTAAGCAGTATATAAATGTTGCATAAATGGTAAATAACACGTAAGAAGGTTCAAGAGGCTGGCATAAAACAGACAATGAAACACTGCCTATAACTACATTGTAATGTGCTATAAAGCATTTAATAAACGTTTGTAAAAAATGGTGTTCTGATTCACTGTTATTCTGGCAACCTGGTCTACCTTAACTGTCACTGTGTGTCTGTGCAGGAAAGAGGTGGCATCTGGCACTCTCGCAGGGTGCCACAGTGCCTGATGACACTGTACAGGATACAGACACCAACCCCCTTTGAAACTGTGATGACAGATTAGTGGGAAATATCAGCAGATATGCAGTACAACACATGAGGTACAGAGACATAAATGAAGGGAAAAGGATAAAGTAATTAAAAATATGTTGACTCTGAAGCTACTGTACTGTGGAGAGTCTTGTTGTAACAAGACAAACATGGCTGCCTCACCAGCCATGTCGAGTGAAGCATCTGATTGTACAAATTGTTTAGAATAAAAATCTTTTGGAAAATATTAGATCATTAATCATTAGATTAACACAAGCACCGAAGCACATTTTGATATACTTCTACTTGAAAGGTGCACTATGTCAGAATTTTAGTTTTAAAATGACCAACAGAAAGTGAAGAAACAACAGTTTTGATGTTATATCATTTATATATTTTGTTGCAAAGATTTCTGCTGAGGTAAGCATGCTAACAAGCTAGCCCCAGCCCATCCTGCCCATCATAATACTATTCAGATATCCCAGTCCGGACCACTAACTGCACAGCTAACTGAGTTAACTAGCTAACAGCCGCTCGGGTAAACATCAGTTAGCAGTCACACTGGTAATATGTTGTGTCAGTTCTTACATATTGCACCTTTAAGTGAGTATTAGAAAATTATGTTACGTTTTACTTGGAAATATTGTACACTGTTATTTTAAGGGAGGATTACTATCTGGAAGAGAAGGTGTCAATGGATGAATGAGTAAGTCTCTCCTATTTCCCATAATATCCCCGAATAGTGGTCATGAAAGTTAACAGGAAAGCCTTCTTGACTGACAACCGGAGGAGTTTCTTAAAAAATGTCGTCATTATAGGACAAGTGCGCTTCCTTGTCATTTATTTGGAAATGATTCAGAAAGCCGATGCATTACACAAGCGCTTAAAAACACATAAGGGGAGGAGAAGGATCACAGAGGCCAAAGCTGAATCACTATTCTGTTCCCACACTGCAGCTCGCTCGACTGCTTCACAATACACGCAAAGATGAGAAATGGGTGAGGCGGAAGATGTGGTAGCCACAGGGCTGTGTTTATCCTGTGTGACAATGGCACTGCCATTCCTCCTTAATCACCTCCTGAGGGTTAACCAACGAAGAAGAAGATATAAGAAAGAGCTCCTCCTCGCACTATAATGGACATCATGTCTGGCACACCAGTGGCAACTGGTGCTGATTTTGAAAACACTCACAAGTGATCATGGCTGTAAACACAAATGCTCAAGGAGACAAAGACAGCTGGAATATTTAGCAAGTGCCTGTTGAAAAGGACTGTATAGAGAATACTTTCTGTTGTTTAGATCCTAAGTGTCATACTACCAGCAGATTTGTATATTAAGATTAAAGTATACAGACAAGGGTTATTAACTCGTTTATGGTAGCCATCCAAATTAGCCTAAAAAAAAATATTATTTGAAGAAAAGGCCCTCTCTGTTTAATCCAGTGCTGGTCCATGTCAGCAAAGTATGTTTATGCAAAACCACAGATAAGGTACAACTTTCTTTATGCTGCAGCTTTACGTTCCTTTAGGTTCAACTTTGATTTCTTTTATTTCCCGGTTTTGGTTGCCTAAAACACTGCTGCACATCTTCTTAAAAATCACCAAGTTTTGTGACCACACACCCAGCTGCAGATGGCCCAACTTCCTGTCAACATTATCTGTTTGATCGCCACAAACACAACTGGAAATTGTGCTACAGTCTGTGGTGACATGACACATTTTGTAGAGATTTCAATACAGCGCTCAGCCTGTGATACAAACAAATTTGAACATATCTGTGGTTTACAGAAACATTAACTGCTTACATTTAATCCTGTTGACCTGTTGACTCCTGATTTGTTTTAATGTAGAATAAAATTCAATAAACCGTAACTATAAAATCAAGATAACTTCTGGTTTACAGTACATGTCATGTCTTTACATTTACAGTTTAAATTGGGCTGTTGTCCAGAGCTTCTTACACTAGGAAACAGTGGAATAAACAGTGAACAACACTGTGAAGTGGAATAAAAAGACTGGTCGTGTTTTTGAGGTCGGGTGCTGCTCTGTTTCATGTGTTCATCCTTTCAAATTAATCAGCTGTAAAAAAAACAGTCTGCCAAGGCACTGTGGCATTAAAACAAACGAAACCCTGGCAACATAACAAATACGACTGTTTTTAGCACCAGGTCTAATTATAGTGCATAGTTATGAGTTGTTATTGTTAAATGGTCCATGAAGCCAAACCACCGACACCCAGTGAAACTATTCACTCTTGGGCAGGGCACATTTACAAACTGTGATCTCACAACACACTGAAAGAGATCGCTCTGAATTCCCTCCTGTCCTCTTGTCCTCACTGTGACCTATGTGACCGGTGCTGAAGGGTCAAACAACTGACTGTATAAACTCTGAAATTAAAATGAGGCACGACCCCTCTATGAACATCAGAGGGCACCATTCCTTTCCGCAGAAAAAAAAAAAGTTTTTCAGGCCTGCATCCACAAGATGGCAGTGTGTCACTGTATAATAGCCTTGATTTACAGCCAATGAGCCCCTTAGAAGTCACTCTTACAGGATGTGGCATGCAAGATGTGCCACCAGATGAGCCGTGCCCTGTGGGAAGCACTCAGAGATGGCATTAAAGAGGATGTGAACATCTTCAAATGTTACTTCATTTTGGACCAGAACGACAGATATAATGGTTGTGAGGGAAGTGACTGTGACAACGTGATGGGTACCTGCTGACTTCAATGTCCTACACACATACTTTGAACTGGGATGATAGGTGGGTGCTGGGAGCTGGAGTTTTTATCTTACTGCAAAACATTTTCTATGAAGATTGAGTGCTAACGCAAACAAAGAGAAAGCTTGTACATGTAGAAGTATAGTTTTGTTAAAATCTTCACAGGGTTTCATGTAGAAGCTGAGAACCATAATTAAACATCGATCAGGCTTCTGTTTGACAGCTTAAGAGTAGCCTGTCAACTTGTCACTGGCAGACTGCTCTTCAGGCTTCTCCGTGTGATTTAAACCGATATCACGCTGCAGACGAGGCAACCGGATAATAAAAAGACAAACTTTTGCACAATGTCCTTTGTCTCAGTGCACGGAAAAGGAAGACTGCAAATAGGATCTGAGACATGTTTGACAGAAGCTGACAGGCACAACGTCACCTTTGACATGAAAGCTGCCTCTCTCGTACAAACACACACGCAATCACATTAAATCAGGATCAAACAACCGGCATGATCCCTGAAAGCTATTCAAATATCTATTCTATAAAAAGGAGGAAGGGTTCAGAGGGGCAGACTGATAGAAAATAAGTTTACAAGACAGAGGATGACAAAGGGAGGTAGACTGTGTGTGAAGATTAAAGTCATTTGAAAAGAAAAGTTCACCCAAAAGGGAAATTTCAGTCATTATCTTAGCACTGATTTTGGATCCTGGGCCTCTGGAGACGTGGGTTACGCCAGACCCCCCCTCCCACTGCCAAGCCCCCTTTTACCCAACTGGCATGAACACAAACACACTTAGGCCTCCATGACAAATTCCAGCCTCCGTGGGTGAAAACTGTGGCCTTGAAAGGGTGGAGAAGTTTGTGTGGACAGTCTAACCGACAGAGCAACGGCAGCAACGGGTCAATATGACTGATTATTCCTGTCAGAGTACAAGGATCCCACAAGAGATGCATGATCCGACCTACCGTCTCAGCACAGATAGTGACCTTATTGAATAGATCAGGTATCAGCTGGATGTCACCAGTTCACAGTATACACAGCTTCTTCATTGGTGTCATTATGAAAATGTAGCGTTTCCACTATCACTTACAATCATTTCATCATAATGGACTGCCAGCTCAGTTTTAAGAGCCACAGAGAGTATGCATGATATCAGATTGGTGTCCCATATCAGAAGATATCCTGAGTGTAGGTAGCAAAATGAGGAGGATATCCAAGAGGAAAAGTTGTATCTGTACATCCCTTATCTTAACAACTCATGCTTCACCTCATAACAATGTCCAATGTCCACTGCTGCAGTGCATTCAGAAGAAGAAATCACCCCATGGAAATATTTCAGTGGGTAACAAAATTTGAATGTATCGATGCTGAAGGGCGGTACTCTGCCATCCCTGAAGAGGGGATCCCTCAGTTTAAACATTTACTTATTCATAATAATAATAATAAGGAGAGTCCTCCACAGAGGCCAGTGTGACTTCATGTGGAGTGAGAGTTGGCAGTGGAGTAAAGGAGGACCCTGTAGTAGAAAAGTCCCCGGTCATTTTTATAGTGCTGCTCACAGAAATTTCAGCCCAGTGAGATAATAACCCTGACACATCGAGGAGCAGATGTATTTTTGTTACTGCCAAGGCTGACGCTTGGATTACACCGCACGGTCTGAATCAGCCACTGTTCACTTTAACATCGCAGGTGAGGAGATTGCCGAGATGCCACGGACACGACGAGCAGCACAAACACACGCAAAAGACACACACATCTCCGAGGTCTGACTTGAGCAAGAGCATCACTCCAGACACTTCATTCATCAAATCTTTGCACTGACTCACTTGACTCATCACTTATAGCTTCCAGTGGCCTCCATCCAAAGAGAGAAGACGAGAAGAGGAAAAACAACAAGAATTAGAAGTAGAAATAAAAAATGCTTTTTTTGGGAAAAACTGATTGACTGGAGGGGCAGGTATGAAAAAGGAAAGTAATGAGGTCAAAAGGAGACAATAAGCCCGAATCTACCACCTGCCACATTCGATTTTCAGCAGGAGGGAGAATTTCAGTCAGTCTTGCTGTCTTACCACAACATAGCTCCCCACCACCACAACCCTCTCTCTCTGTGTATAAATCTAATTCCCCTCTCTGAAAAAGAGGGCACTGCAGTCAGTCCCCCTGTGATTAACCTAATCCCCTGATCGCAGAGCAGCGCTTCCCTCTGTGCCAGCACCGTACCATAGTTGACGTCAGCAGCACTCACGCTGTGATAACCAGGGGGCATACTCTGAAAATTGTGTGAATTCTAAGCAGTGCAGAGCCTAACACCACTACTAAACACGTACTAACAGCTAAAGCCATACAAGCAAGAGCTCACAGCACAACATGGCTTTTTCTTTACTATTGTGAGTGAAGCATGCAACCTCACTGTAAGGGCTAACATTAAAACTACTGCATGGATTTCCACAAAACTCGGTTGGATGATGGGTGTTGGCCAAGAACAGACTCTGTTAACTGCGGATTCGGATTAGGGGCGGCTCCAGGAATCTCCTCTCACTTTCCTGAACATTGTGAGATGAGAGTTTTCCAAAATTTTAGTTGATTTCTCAGGAAATAATGCATTTAGATTTGATACGGGGCCATCGAGTTAGATATTGGACTAGGCTTGATAGAATTGTGCTCTACTCAGTGTCATTCTAGTTGGCTCTAAGATGTATGGGAGTGTCAAGTTTATATAAATATGATTCAATAATTACTTTCACTCTGTAGTAATTAGTGAAGAACACTTCCAGTGAGTCATATTAAATGAGTATCGATTACATTGTTTTGTTGTGTGGGTATTATAATGTTATGTTTATGCCTGGCACTGTAGCAATGTCTGGATTTCATTATCTACCGCCTCAGTGACGTTTACATCCGTACGTGTGGCATCTGGTTCTGCTCTGTCAAAACACAAACAAACATTCACTCACACAAAGGAGTTTGCCTCACTTCCTCTGTAGTCAAACTCAATTATTTAGAGCATCTACGTATGTACTGCGAAGGAAACCCAGCACATACGTCAGTGCAGATCAAAGGCAGTGAAGTACATTATATTATTGTCTATCATTGGGAGTATGTGAGTTTTACCATCATGCTCAGTCAGTGACGTGCATGCATGTGTGTGTTGTGGTGAGGATATTTAAGACTAAGAACATGGTGGATGGTGTTTAGGGTTAGAGGGCTTGATCCAGACATGAGAGCAGGGAGTCAGATAACGAGGCCCACATGTGCAAGTTTTCTTTCGCAGGCTCTTTCCTTCCCACTTCTAAAACCTGGCACCTTTTTATCTGCTCCATCTCCCAACTGTCATCCGTAGGAGTGTAATCCGCCAAGTGGTTCAAATTCAAACAATGATTCACTTCAGGTTCATGGATCAAGGAGAGTGAATGGGGGAACATTCACCAAATCACTTAACTAGCAGCTCTGCTCACATCAGCTGTTCAGAGCATGCATGAGAGGTTCTTATTTGAAACAGCACATCAACTCAGCGGGGAATATTTTTTTGAGCAAAAGTGGACAGTTTCAAGTCATATTACTGTGCCGTATCTGTGCAGCGGGTATGTGTGTGAAACAGTGATTAGCTTCTGATCAGTCACTTTGCAGGTCTAATACTGCTAATCCTGTTTTAGGCTTCGGTTTCAGTTAATTATCAAAAACGTTAATTCTGCTAGATGAGCTTTTACATTATTGCACAAAATTAAATTGGCTGCCACTGAAATCCCCCTCACAGGAAAAGCATTTCTCGTAGATGAAACCCTGTAATATCACATTTCACTCAGACAACCTGAGAAGCAGAAGCCCACTTACTGTAGAGTTTAGCCCAGCTTACAGAATATCCAGTCAAAGTATCCAAAGCACACTTGAAGTTTGTTATTTAGATCCCCATTTGGCGCTGTTAACCCAAGTACGGCGAGAAATTGGTGTAATTAAAGCGCAGATGTACGAATGGGAGTCGACACGTGCGGAAGCGAGCGAGACGGGGAAAAGAGAGAGCGAGCAAGGACAGAGAAAAACAAAAAGGGCAATTTTCACTCCATGTCTCTCCTCCTATGCACTGAGGTGATTTTCTCGCAGCGAAAAATCTTATCAGCAATTTCCAGCAGTGATCTATGCAAAGTACACCACTGAGCCTTCACTACAAAGGACTGGGTCTAATGAGAATGACACACTGCGTCCTTACACAGCAATTATGTTCAATGTATGCAAAAGCACCAACACACACTCTCTCTCTCTCTCTCTATCTCCCTCAAACACACTAGTACACACATCAGTACAGGCCAAATAGTCGAAATAGTCAACCTTCTCCAACAGAAAAGATGTTGTGAAGGAAACTTAATCCCATCTGGATTGCATTTACAATCAATAAAATGTGAAAATGTTGTTAATTATCTGGCAGGTCGCAGAAATGTTGACCAGATGTAATGTAATGTGAAAAACATCAAATCTAGCATCTAGCATATCTACACGTAGTGACTAATGCATTATTAAAGGTTAAACATATGAGATTTTTAACATTACTATACACAGCAGCAACAATTATTTCCTATGTAAAGATATAGTATTTGATAGCTGGTCCAGCAATGCTATTCCCTCCAGTGCAGAAGTATAGAAGAATTCGTGTCCTGTTTGTGACCAAGAGTCAAGGCTGACTTGCTTTTAAGTTATGTGTAAGCTGAAGTGTATAAAAATGACGTACATTATGTTGAGCTACATGAGTGACATACCAGCCTAAACCCAACCAAATAGTACTGTGCCTAATCATAATACTGTATGTCATAATATGTTAACTGTTTGTCAGCAAGCTTTATTTTGAAAGTCTAACTGAACGTTGCACATGCCATATTAATGCTCCCTTCACATGCATAACAGACACTAGAGGTTTGGGTAAAGCGTCATAGTTTAAAGTTTAAGGCCACTGACCAAGCTGTCGTATTTGATTTGATTTGAGTGAGAATGTGTTGTATCCTATGTCAAAGTCCTGTGCTTTGTACGCCTGACACCCTGACCACCTCCTGACAACCCCAGTGTGACGCATAAACACAGCACTTCATCCAGGGGGAGAAACACTTGTGTTTGCCGACTCGACTTTACTGGGAAAACAATTTGCCTGAACGTATTTTCTAGGAGACAGGTTTGCAGTAGTGGAAACACATACTCAAACCGACATGAATTCAAGCCTACAACCACACAGACACTGTGAAGGGCAACAGAAACAATGCTTGGTCCCCACTTTTCTTTCATCTTCACATACCAAACCCAGGAGTGATGGCGGGATGGGCTGATGGGAACTTCCAGATTGAATGATGTCATTGTCATAGTCTTGGTCACCCTTGTGATCGAGAATCAATTTGTTTCTTGTTTGTTTCTTGTTCTCTGCAAGTCTCAGCTCAATAACTTACTTGATTTGATTCATAGATGATGAAAGCGTAAGACTGGTATTATTGAACCAATCTTCTCAAGAAGAAGGCAACACAGAGGCGTCGCATCCTGGTATCCCACTGTGGATCATCTCAGGACAGTTTCAAAAATTCACCAGGATAATCCCAGCATCCGTTACTTGATAACTGCTCTCGGTTGTAATGAAAAAGCAGGTGGTAGCTGATACTGGCCACAGAAAATGACCCTGCATGCTCATTTCAGAAGGGCAGGTTAGCAGTTTTCAGCAAATAGGATGAGACAGAAACTGAGTCGAGCCAATTTAAAAACAATCCTCATTCCGTCATTCAGGAAAGAGCAGGATATTGGCAATGCTGCCAAAAAAAATTTCAGAGTCCTCGTAATTAATAGAACAATAAAAAAGTTATGAAAACACTTCATTCACTCGTCCAGATGAGAGCGTCCAGAGCCATGTTTCACTTCTCCACCTGTTCCTGTCCTGCTGAAATTGATGCTGTTCCTCTTTCTAGTCTCTGCCTCAGTTCAGGTCTGCTGGACCACATACAGATCACATTTCATGGATGATCTTTGATCCCCCGGCGCTGACTAACCAAGGTACAGTATATGGGCCAAGGCAACAAGTGCAAAACAATCTGGGTTTCTTGGCAATGACTGTCCCTCAAATTATTCCTGTTTTTCACTCAAAATAGTCTCAAATATAGAAAGAATTACATTTTTGGACTCAGCTAATAGTCAGGTCAAGATCAACAACAACTTTGATTTATGGAACGATAAAAGATGTTGTCAAGTTGCTGTAAGATGTTTATTTTCTGTTTCTGTGAAATAGCAAAAATGCATCAACAATAAACAAACAAAAAAAAAACTACAATTTAAATATTGCAAACCTTGGGGTAAATATTGCTTTGTGTTTCCTTTCAAATAACAGCCCAGTAGTAAAGTGCTTTGGCAACAACAAGCAAGGCGAATTGCATTCGCATTGGGTTCCCTTCTCATGTTACCCGACCACTTCCTTTATGGCACTCTCTGTGTCACAACAGCCATGTCTGTCTCACTGTACATGCTGATTGAACCTACATCGGGTCTGATTACACAGAACAGCGGCACACGGTACGATGCGATAAGGCCTAAAACAACTCCATGTACTGCGCATTTCAAAAAGCCAGCTGATGTGCATCTTGACACTTGAGACTACATGTATCGAATACCATTCAGCAAACACAATATATGAATATAAAATCCGTTGTTCCACTGTGGCCTACTTCACTAGTCCATTCAAAGTGCCTCTAAAAACAGCATGTAAAACTGCCTGGTTCAAAAGCACTTGACTCATGGCTCTGTGTGGTCGGTAATTGTTTGCTTTGAAACCAGGTACTTTTTCAGTGCATGTATGGTGGCCAGGAAATTATTCGTTGAGAGGATTTCTCTTGACAGAACAGGAAAAGCTTTTTGTTAGATGAATTGATGGATCAAGCACAATTTACATTGGAGAAACTGAAAGGTTTGGTTCAAAGAATAATAATGTTGAAATGAATAAAGATTCTTTCATTTATCACAGCACCTGTGTGACAAACGAGTCATTAATCATTTAATGTCGGTCAGGTGCTTGGACTGAAACTGGTTTCATTTGAGAATGTGCGGTGTTACTTCTTTAAAACCATCACTGTCCAAATAAATGGGAATGCCATTCAGTCCATTATTTGAATTGAATGACACATTATATTAAAAGTGAGAAGTGACAGATAGATATACTCTGTGGACGGTTACCTTAGACCTCAGAAAAACACATTTTATCTTGCAAAACAGATTGTCAACACCCACCATCCTCAGTTTCAACACAAATTTATAAAACATCAACATTTTTCATATCAAAATCAAATTAAAGGACTTGTAAAGTTGTTTGTACTGCCTAACCACCTGTGAATCAATAGTCAACACTGCAGCTCTGTCCAGATTTTATTCTGTTTAGCTTATTGTTTTGTTAATAATAAAAGTATTTAACTGGTGAAACATGAGTTGACTTTTATTTTGAAGAAGTGCTGCGACTGTGCTGCTGGCCCCGCTGCTGCACGGAGTAGATGCCTGTGGCAGTTCGTACAACTTAAGTATTGATTTTTTAAAAAGTCAGGACAGTGGGGATGGCGAGCAAGTAATGTAGTAGGCATATGCCTGACCACCGTGTAACACCGTGAACATTGACTACCGCAACAAGCCTTGTCAGATAAACTGGAATTTCCCATGTTGCGTCTGACAAACTGGATTAAACCTCTCTTTATGAGATGAATTCAATTATTTCCAATACCCAAGTGTTTAATGGCAAGTCCAAACTTGACCCGAAACTATTGCAGAAGTAAATGCAGTAAATTTTTTGATGAATTTCAAACGTTAGAGGTCTCATCTTATATTACAAACTGCTGTGAAGCCAGTCCTGAAAACCCTGACAATTACCGAGCAAATACTGTATTTCTCTCCCTCTTCCTGCAGCTCAGAGCTGTGATGCCGGCTTAATGGGGAAAGAAATCCACAGATGGAGTGTGATTCAAAGTTCAGCTAACTCACACACTCTCTCTCACACACACACACACACACACACGCACGCACACAGACACACACACACACACATACAAAGACTTTAAGTCAGGTAGTGACTCATCCTGAAACAAAGACAGGCAACGACAGAAAGCATTACTCAGCCTGAATATTCTACAACCATACAGTACAGGGACAAAAAACACACACTGACATAAAATACCTCTCAACTGGGAAACTCTTCGAACACGCTAACTTGAGAGGGAGGAAATAACCCAGAAAAAAGCACTGAGGTGAGAGACATTTCCATGGCAACCCCATTCGTAAGCCAATGAGCTTTGACCTTACAGTGCAAAGATAGAAACAATCTTTTTAATCTATTTGATTTTTGATTTATGTATGTGCTGGTATTTTGTCTTTGTGATATATTTAGCATTTTCTGTCCTCCTGTGCTCATGCTCATTCAGTCTCAGACAATTTAAAAAGGGTTAGAGTTAGACACCTGGGGCATCTCTGGTGCCTAAATTTGCTCCACTGTGACTGACACTTACCTCTCAATTATATTCTATATAGTACACACAATATATGTTGAAATATATCATGCAAACCAGTGAAGGAACGTGTACTAAAGGAACATGTTGACTGGCCATGTGAAAGTGAAGAAGGGGAAGATTCAGTGAGGTAGAAGACAAACGAGACAGAGGGCTGTAATAAGGGATTAGATAGGTAGAGAGCTGTGGAAATGATTATTGGACTGAATGAATAATTGGCTGGACACAGCAGGCACGGGCTGAGAACAATAGGAGAAGAAACAAAGAAGAATTTCTCACTCAAGTATGATCAGCACTAAATTTGGCTGTTGCATGAGGGGAGTTGGACTAGTTTATTTCTAAGATATTTTTGTGCTCTTTCCTTTTTTTGTTTGGTGGGGAGTTATTGGATAATGCAGCTGAAGAGTGACAGGAAATGGGATGAGAGACAGAGAGAGGATGACATCCAGCAAAGGGCAACAGGTCGGATTCGACTGCTGTGGCAAGAACACAGACAATGTACCTGGGGCGCTCTAGCCGAGCATCTAAGCTACTGTGGCGATCCAGATATTTTTTTCCTGAATCAAAAACTTGTGTACCAAAACACATATTTATTCAAATGACATTAGAAGAGGGTTAACCCTCTTAACCCTAGCCCTAACCTGATCACCTAATTTTAAGGCCGGCGGTCTAAAACTAACAACGACACTTCACTGTTCGCCACTTCAGCCGGCAACAAGATGATGCTGATGCTGGAGGATCGCTGCAGGTTATGTTATTAATATGTTCCTCATCAAAGATGAATTATTTCACCCACCCACACATCATCCCCTATTAACCAGAGGGATAGTCTGCATGTCCTGTCCTGTCCGATCAGAGGACTGAGATACAAACATCACATAACCCACACCGCAGCGGTCCTCCTGCCCCGAGAGCACGGAGCTATGAAACCGTTCACGTGCTTTACAAATCCGTTCCAACAGA
Organism: Pagrus pagrus; assembly: GCF_965226575.1. Lineage (NCBI taxonomy): Eukaryota > Metazoa > Chordata > Actinopteri > Spariformes > Sparidae > Pagrus > Pagrus pagrus. The sequence goes on from NC_140190.1 coordinate 22,318,427, forward strand.
TTTCCACATCCATTTTTTTTCCTACCATTTGACCCTTGAGGGTCCGCAGGCTCCGTACATACTGTAATATGTAGGAGAGTCCTTTGAATCACTTAGGGGGTTTGGGGGAAAAAAGCAGGTTTACTCTGTAATATCTAATGTGCAACTCAGGACAGAAAAGATATTCACATTTTTTTTCCTCTCTATAAATAGTGAATTAAGCTTGTGAAGGAAATTTAATGGAGGTCCTTTTTAATATCTGAGCAAATGTAACCACACAGTAAATCAAGCGAGTGCATTTAAATACCAGCAGTGTGTATTAATGTGGAAATTAGCTGCTTTCCCAGTTCAGCTATTATTTATGATGCAAGACTCCTTTCCTATTACCGCTTTCAGGTCAAATACTACTAAAAACAAGGGTGGTGGTGGTGGTGTGTGCTGCTCAGTTTGCAGCCACCACTGCCGCTGCTGCTGCCAATGCATGTCACGCCCCTCCGACATCGACCTGTAGGCTCATGTTTCTTCATGGTTCCCCACAGGGTGCCGCATTGATCTCCCTCTTCTCTCTCTTTCGCTGGCTTTAAATTATGCTTGGCAGGGAGCGACACGAAACCTTTAGCCTCGACACCAAAACAAAATCCATACTCTCATTCCTTCTCAATTAAAACGCCCAAAGTCGATATGTGCTACGGCTGAGTGCGACGCATTAAATGTGCAAAATATTAGGAAAACACAGGAATATAGGTGAGTAAATCCACCAGCTTAAAGCCTCTGCCTCATATTCATCTTCCTGTGTTGCATCGATATGATCAAAGGAAGACGTGCAGATAAACTGTTTAGTTAAAGAATAATTCAGCTTCTTTAATTCAATATGCTGAATTATTTGAGAATAACATAGAACTAACATAGAAATATTGTGCTATGAATTGTCTGTAGAATTATAATGACAACCTAATGCGTTATGTCCTGGGCACACAAACCAGACATAAAGCACACACACATGTGCAACACAGCTGCCACATAGGCCACCACTGTCATCACTACAGATCACATAACACTGTATAGTATAATTATCACCAGGGTCCTTTGTGGGTCTCTGCATGTCTCACCATCTCTGCACGGGTCCTTACACAAGTCAAAGACCATGTGTGTGTGTCTGTGCACATGTAGGCTTGTGTGTTCTCACAAAGTGTGTGCACATGTCGGTGTGTGACAGCCTGACGCGCATAGTTACTAGCAAATATCGCCATGGTCGAACTTTTCAACAGAGCGGAGCCTCAAATAGCTTCCTGTATCTCCTGTCCATCTCTGTCTCCCCTTTAAGTCATTCGTGTTCTGTTCCTCACCCGCTTTTTCTCTTCTGTTATGGATTTCCCTCTTTTTCCTTGTGTTTGGCTGATCTCTCCCATGTCTGTTTAATTTTCCATTTGTGCCCTTCAGACCCATGTTATTCCCCTCCTGTGTTGAGTCCCTGAAGTTATCATGCCATGCTGTTATCTCATTTTCTATCATTATGTCTCTAGCATCAATTTGTGCCTTTGTTTTTGCGTGCGGCCACGCTCCTTACCTGTTTCTATCTTTGTCTCGGAGAAGAGCAGCGTATCATGTGATGGCTTCCAACCAGGGCTTGCAGCCTATTTTCGTCTTGTCTGAGTTTGTCTCTCCCAGAAATAACAACTAAATGGGCCACTTGGGATTTTGCTTCTTTCTTTGAGGTGTTGTTTACTCTGTCTGAATTGAAGATGGAAACAGCTCTTAGCGCAACAAAGATCTGAGACGACACGACAGGTCATGCACTTCAAATTGCATTCTTGGCCATGCCTTTATCCACATTTATCCATCTATCCCACCAATTTATAAAACAGCTTATCCTGAGTAAGGATCCTATCTCAGCATGCACTGTGAAAGGGCCAAGTCACTGTCTTTTACAGGCTAACACAAACAACACTATCACACCTGCAGGCAATTTAGAGGTTTGAGGAATCCGCCAGAGCCTCTTTCCAGGACCCTGGGAACCCGTGCAGTGTGATACACTGATAATTGGAGCACACCCTCCAGTCCTCTGTGAGTCGTAAAACACGGAGCTAGTAGGAGTTGCAATGTACTTGCAGTTTCACACATCTAACAAAACCAATTGTCACAAAAGCACAGGAAATGTTCTACGCTCGATGAAGTGACTCAAAAGCTCATTTGTGACTTAATTAGCGAAGGATAAATAAAGACACAGCTACATTGTCTTAACTATATCAGTCTGTAGCTGTATAATCAGCATCTCAGGACAAATCTCAACAAATTTTGGACAACATCAGACACTTCCCTCAGAGAAATGGGCAAGGTAAAGTCTTGCTCAGTCTCTCAAATGCCCTTTTCTCATCAAGGAGGATGTGACAGATGGATTCAGGGATTCCTCCTTCCTCTGCCTGTCTATTCAAGGTGAGCAGTTTTTCAATATCTGCTGAGAAGAACCTTGAAGAACCTCTCCAAACTCCTTTCGTACCCAGGAGGAAGATGTATTCCTTCAGTCCTCCTGAAATCTTCCTTCTCATTCAGGACTGCTCTAGCCGGACATCTTCCTTCATGGATTCTCAGGTTACCACCACAACAGGCAGGCACCAACAATCTCTTGGCCACAACTCTGAGCAACCACATCCTCAATACAGGCTTTGAACATTGCCTTCAAAGATGTCAGTTTGTGCAAAATTATCTCAATTATCTGATTCACATTGTCCAGAAGTGTTTTTGCACATCATCATGCTGTTGTGTTTGAATAATAAGAATAATGCAACATTAGCGCTGACATTAACCTACAAGAGCTTAGGCTTGTTTAGAGGACCCAGTCAAAAGCTGTGGGATCCAGGACAGGCTCCCCTGGAGGTGCCAGGTTATCCTGTGTCACGGACCAGTGACATCACTGGTGACACACATGTAAAGTGACCTCTGTGTGTTTGTGTGTACTTCCTGTGTGCAGGAGGGGGGCTCCTCTTTCTATGTGTCCATTGTGTCCCCACAGAGACTCGAGGGTATGAGGGTGGACTCACATTCTCAACCCCTGCAGGTGCGAACACACACACACACACACACACACACACACACACACACACACACACACACACACACACACCGTACTGTCTGCAACTTGAGTCTGGGAATCAGATTCCAGCCGCTCTTCTACACACTTACCTAGTCTCTCTGTCGAACACACAAACCTACAGACACACACAGGGGCCTCTATGTCACAATAGGCCTGAGAAGCATTGACAGAGAGGCATATAATTTATGTGACACCAGCACCACACGGGAGCAGACTGGAGGGTGACCTACGTCATACTGGTTTACAAACGACAAAGAAAGGCCGGTCTTTTAGCAGCATCAGCAAACCGGAGAACAAGTCTCTTCCTCTTCTTTCAGCCCTCCTCCGCTCCTCTCGTCCTCCACCTCTCCATTTCCTAAACTCTTCCTGGACTCTCTTCCACTCTTCTCATGGCTCCTCTCTGTCACTCAATCATCTACTCTGTCCTCTCACCTTACCCTCCAGGATTTCTCCTGCTGGATTATTTAAAAGGGTAGAGTGTGTTTGTTTGTGCAATTTCTCAGTGACTATGTTTACATGCACACTAATATACCACTGTCATTATGAACATGACGATGTTCAGATTTTTATATGGGTCATGTAAGCAGCATTTTATTCTGTATCAGACCTGAACCTGAGTGAAGCATTTATGATCAAGACATGTGGGATATGTTGATATTGTTCGGGTTTTCTTTGGATATTCAGAATTTGCGTCTCAATTGGGGTTTGTACTGCGTCACACAGCCTTTAAGGTCGTTGTCATGGACCTATCCAATGCGTGGCAGGGCTGGTGTAGAGATGCATGCCCAAAAGACAATCCCACATTTCTAGTTGGAAGGAGAAACACACCTACTTTAAAACATTATGGAAGACTTGAATATCAAATATTGTAACACCCAAATTTTCAGGAAGGTTGTTGAAAGAATTAAAGAGAGAAAACTTAAATAAAAAAAATCTTATGCCAAGGAGCAAAATGGCACAAACGACTCCACCAGTTCCACTTTTCCATATTTTGACCTGATAAACATGTTAGGGCACGTTAATAGCAATATGCATGGCTTCAGGTAAAGAGGAATATTAGTGTAAGTATTGGTTTTCATTAGCCATACAACAGGTGAGTAGGAATACTGTCTCAGTATAAGTATGAGTGTGAAAAACTGAATATTTTGTGCATGTAAACGTAATCGGTGATTGTACACTAAAGCTGCAACTTACGATTAGTTTTGTTGCTGATTAAACTGATTGGTTATTTTTTTGATTAATCAGTTAGTAGTTTGGTTTATTAAATGTCGATCAGTGTTTTCCAAACCTCAAGATGGCGTCCTCAAATGTCTCAAAGATATTCAGTTGCCTCTATCCCGTCATGAAGGAGTAAAGAAACCAGAAAATATTCATGTTTAAGAACAACAGAATTTAGATTTTTTTTTTCTCAAAGAAATTACTCAAACCAATTAGAAGATTGTTTAATTAGTTGGCCATTAATTAAATCATTGACAACTAATTGATTAATCATTGCAGCTCTTCTTTCCACTACAGCTGAGAGCTTTAGATGCCGGCACAACTACAATAGCCTTCAACATGTGATCAAAGGAAGTATTTTATCGTGCTGTACCTCGCGCCATCCCAAAATCATTGGCTCTGATATTGGTTTGCTCACAGAGTGGCACGCCGCAGGTGTCCCAACCATATGGCAGTTTGGTATTCACACCTAGTCATCCTAAAGACAAGGGGGAGGCTGGGTGAGAAGATGAGCCCAATGAGCCCAGTGGTGGAGCGGCTCTATGTAGGCGTTAGCGGCTCGTTTAAATCCATTGCTGCCGCCTGTATGTCTGTATACTTTGCAACAGTTCTCTACTCTCCACAGCCTTCTGACAAAATAGCCTGCATCACAGTCTTACATGAAAAAGAATCAGCAGTCTGACAAGATCAGGGGAAAAAATGGAAAGAAGAAGGGAAGGAGAAACAAGAGAGAGTGAAAGAAAAAAAGGAAGCAAAAGAGCTCCAGAGAAGCAGAGATAGTAAAGGGATCCAGAATAGTCTGAGTGGAGGGAAAGAGATCAAAAAGAGGTGAAAAACACTCTTTCACACTTTCAGTCTCCCTGAAAGCTTGTCCAGCTGAGTCACTCACTGCAGAGCAACCGCAGCGCCGAGCCACGTCTGGTCTGCCCCGCATTCATTTCACAGCACAGCCTCTGATAAATTATCAAACAAGCACAGTCACAGTCATTACGGCAGCTGTGAGGCTGGCACCGACACCGCTGGCCAACACGCCAAAATCTATACAGATGCAGTCACATGCTAATGCGACACGATGCATCGGCACGTCGCAGAGCTGAGCAGGGCAGATTTTGAAGCCTGTCCATCAACTTTAAAGGGTTTTATATCGATACAAGTTTCTTTCGTCAACAACAAAACTACTTCCTGGACAAAACCGAATGTAAAACCATTCAATTGTTGCTAAACATTAAACATATACATATACCATCTGTGTGTTTTCCTGGCTCGGAAGTAGTAATTATTCTGTCATCTTTTCAAAAGCACACGGACTGTAGAAGAAGATTAAAAGATCCCTATCGCTCATAATCTACTTACAACGCACAATGTCCGCATGCTAATAGATACAAAGCTTTGAGGCACAACAGACACAAATAACTTCCAACGTTCTGTCTTCATTTGATGACGCCACAGGCTCCAACGTATTATCCGACAAGCACAGCCACACTGTGACTGTGCAGCACCTACGACAGCACTTAGTCGAGCACAAAACAAGCTGCACAACGAGGTTGAATTTATGCACTTGCGGTCCCTTAAAATCCATAGTGCAGCGGGGTAGACAGTGTAATTCTCAAACCCGTTTTGTGCCATAATGCAGCAGACTCCATCGTAGATAAAGCAATTTGGTCGTCACTGTGCAAGTGCTCTTTTCTCTGTGGCCTCTGAGCTTTTAATGAGCCACAGAGATAAAGTAGCTCCAGATTAACGACCCAAACAGCCAAACTCCTGCCATGGGACTTGCGGTGTGTAAGACAATCAAAACTCCTCATTAACAACCACACAACTCCAGCGGCACTACGTACTCTGCCTAAACACTACAAATCAAGCCCTCTTCACGCTTGGTTTGTTCCACTTAAAAAGAGGAAAGAGACACGACCAGAGAAAAAAAGAGCATGAGTGCTTTTAATGCAGATCAGCAGGGACCAAGAACATGTTTTGTCACTCCACAGCATCTTTGAAAACTCTTAAAACTCTAGTTCTTTTTTTGAATTGCTTCCAAGGATAACATGTGAAAAGAAGAAGTAACAGAAATGGACTGATTAAAAAAATATGTGACTATTGTACCTAAGCTGAACACTTATCTAACTGGCAGTCATAGACACAATCATCTGCTTTATTCTTTATTTGGATCATTCATTTACAAGGCCAAAAAGGCATTGCCGGGCAGCATTACATTCGATCTATCAGTAATAAATGTAATAACAGCCACAGAGCCAGGATGGTGGCCTGATGTGGAAAATGTGAATCAGAGCTATGAGCCTGTTATGGAACATCAGCTGGGCCAAAATGAAGCAAACTGATTTCTGAATAATACGTTATAGCAAAGAATTAGACTTGAGTGAGAGTGTAGTAAGATTATCACAGAAGAATTACATAAAACACACTCATCATACGATGTCGGACAATTTTGCTTGTCTACAACTAGGATTGCAGCGGTATACAGGTTTTAGACTACTGTGGTATACAAACTGACAGTTATCATACAGTGTACATTTGCTTATCTATGGTTTTGAATTAGTTGACAGTTTCTATTCCTTAAAGAGTCATTGTTACTGATGACAACAAAAATAATGTGTAATAAACCACTATATACATCTTATCGTACTGTTAAAATCTCACACGCTATTGCAGCCCTATTTACAATCCAGGTCTAATCTCTATACTTCCAGGTCCAGTCATCCAGGTCTAATCTCTATCCATCATCTCTGTCAGTGATGCTGGTTTGAATGCATTTCCAACTAGGAAAGTTCCTATCGCAGTGTACAATGCCCTTATCCTGACTCACTGACGGTGCTTTCAGGTGAACACATTCTCACTCCCAACCTTAAACTGTGAAGCTCTACTTACCCCTCTAGCATCAGTTTTGCACATACAGAGCTCTGTGGGGAAGTTGGCAATAATAAATATACAACATCCGCTTAGACTTTCAAAAGTGAAGCTTGTTTAGGCACTGAAATTACTTAGTTAGGTTTAGGAAACGATTATGTTTTAGGTTAAAATCACTACCTCACTTATGTAAGTTCAGTCACGTCACGTTTACATAAATGACCTGACCTACGTAACATTACTTAAACACAAGGCAACCTTGACACTTGGTCGCACACGGGACTTGAACTTCTGGCCCCTGTAAGAAAGTTTTGTGTATGACCCATCCAACCACCCCGACCAGCCCCTGACTCGGACTTCTCTGGGGGGGTTCCTCCAGAAATTACGCTAAGTACAGCATTGTACTTAAAAGCACAGGACCACTGACCAGGCTGCTCAGGTTGCGAGCTGTTTCCATCTGACTTAATGTTTTTTTTACCTGTCAGGCTTCACTGTGGCAATATTGCTGTTACCAGTTCTTAGCAAATACAGCAAATATTTTGTGAGTAAACATTTCATCAGAACTAACAGAACTGATAGCAGAAACTAAAAGAATAGGAATTGTAAATGCTGTCATCTGACCTTTTAAGATCAATATTAAGACAATTAAAGGCAGCACAGATTCTTTTGGAAGCATCTTTACCAGCAGCCATGTTTTGATCAAGAATACATCGAATGAGTCATTGAAACTGCAGGTGGTTGGCAGGCCTCTAAGTGCACATGTGAATCAGACAAGACAGAAACGGGCGTCTTGAAATTATCCACTCTGGTGATGGAGCATAAGGAGCACGGGCACCAGCACAGACGGTCTCACTGTCTGCCATCTTCATTGTTTACCAGATCCAGTTACAAATTTGTCACTTTTTAAAGCAGGAACGTTTCTGCACTAGACCGAAAAACACAAGCCAGAGGCAAGTGAATATACTACCGCTGTCTGCTGCTGCTGCCCCAAATGCAGCACCCAGCCGGGCTGAGTGGTTTGTGATGACAGATGAGAGCCACAGAGAGAGGAAGATAACCCCTCCGGGACATATTTAGGTGATAAAAACGACAACAGTAAACAAGTCTGTAATTAAAAGCTCATCTCTTTTAGTCTCCCTGGTGGCAGGAAGTGAATCGCTCTCTCCACAAGTCAGGATGATTTAGCCTGAGAGCTGCAGAGCCACCAACATTTCCAGCTATTCATAGCAGATGAGAGGAAGTCTTTGTGTCCTAGCACATCCGCCGCTGTGCTAAATTTGTCTTCTTCGCCTCGGATCGATTCTTTTGAGCTTAAGTTGCTGATTAGTGTTTGTCTTCTGTTATCACGACGTGGGACACATCGCGTTTGAACCTCATGAGGAAGCTGATCTGATTTGAAATGTGACTGATTCAATTCCCGCTGTGTCTGACATCCTCACTGTCACCACCCTCACTACCATGATCCTCTTCAGTGACCTCAAATAATCACAGCCATTGTCATTATTAACCGTCATTAAATCCATTAAGGCTGTTCAGAGTCACTGGCATTTATCATGTGCGTCCTCTCCGGTTTCATCACCCTCATCAGATGCTGCATGTTGATGAACGAGAGGTGTGAGAAGAGTCAGTGAGATGAATGTGTACGTGGGAATCAGTGTGTGTGATTTGTGCTACTGTGTTCCAGAGGGGTCTGTTATTTTTGCTCAAAACTCTCCGCCTGGACTCCTCACAAGGAGCACTGCAAGGACGTTGGCAGATGGCGAGTGTTGGCAGGGGCTCGGCCCTCGGTGCCGCACACCGGCTGCCAGCAGGCAGAGCAGCACACAGCTACAGGGAGGCTTTTTAGGCCACACACACTTGACACGGGTTGCTGGCAGACAGGTCAACCTTAAACACTCTGCAGGGGCAATTATAAACACATGCAGGGACACTCTGATTACACACGTAGATAGACTGTGAGGTGGCCAAGTCTCGCAGTGATATAATTCATTTTGGTCCTTGTGTGACTTTTCTAGGCCAGTGGTTGTAAAAATGGAGTGTGGGATCCCCTCAGGAGGAAATAGAAGGAAAGAGGTGCTCCAAAATAATGAGGAATACTCTACTTACCATGAGTTAATTCATGAGAAATTCTTATGCGTTTGTTATTGTGGGTCAGCAATGACTCACAGGCCAACACACAAACCTTCCCAAGAAGTAAAAACATGTATCAAGTGGGACATCCTGTCCTCACACAGGATTGTTTAGAGCAATCCAGCAAATGAATATGAGTTATTTTCTAGAGGTGGAAGAATTGTTGATTTGTTAAGAATTATTAGTAAATGTAATAAGTTACACTTATTATGCTCAATTGCCCATTTCACTGAGTGTTATATTATAAATATTATATTGTTTGATAATTATTAATGGTATATTAAAGGTGCACAATGGAGTTTTGCGGAAGACATTTTAATCAGAGGAGAAAGATCTTCATTGATTTTTATGCCTAAACAAACTAAATAAACAAACTCTCGTCATTTTCATGACTGAATAAACTGAATAGACAAACTGACCTTAAAGGACAACACAGTTTCATACTGGTTCACTTTGTTTATATGTGGCGGACCCTGCCATCTTTCTAGCTTCAAACAGTGTTCTGGGGACCTTATTTTCCTCTGAGAACAGCTTGTTTGTTCAGTTATGGAAAAAATAAATATTTCTGAGTTTGTATTATTACCTCATTAATATTGTAAATTTGTAAATTAAAAATTTGAGTTTGACTTTTTCCCAAAAACTACAAAGTGCCCCTTTAAGTACTAGTAGTATAAAGTAGCATAAACTGGAAATACTCAAATAAGATACTTCAAAATTGTACTGCAGTACAACTACATTTGAGTAAATACCATCCATCAGTTGGCTTTTTTTGTGTAAAACCTAGAAAATCAAAATGTTTCCGGGTGGTAAACAATAAACTCTTCTTTGAAATGTCGAAACCTGCTCTACTATGTGTAGTCATACAAGGAATTTGTCTCCAGTTTACATAGCTCTCAGTGTACAAACACAGAAAAAGAACACAATACTACAACAATAAAATTAATCAAATGAGTTAAAGAATGATCATTTAAAATACAGAGTAAGAAATATCAATGTTAAGGACGTACTGTACAATAACACATGAAAACATCTGGTTAACATTTGACTTTAAATGGCCCGTTACAACATCCAGTGAATCATGTTGCGTTGGAAACAGTAACTGAGGCCAAACTACCAAGAACCAATTCAATTTCCCCTGATGATCAAGGAGCCAGAAGATTGCTATGAGGGGTGACAGGAAATTATGTTTGTGTTGTGTCGTGTGTGTGTGTGTGTGTGTGTGTGTGTATGCGTGCGTGCGTGTGTGCCTGTGCACGCAGCTTTGTCAAGATAATTAATAGCAGCCTGTGAGTCTGTGTTTGGATAATGTCCAATTAATTTTCACTTAGCTTCCTGGATTTGTATCAGCAAGTTTGTAAATTCATTTTCTTCTTGATTGACAGCCCCACTGACCAGCATGTCTGTTGTTTGGTTGTGTTGTGCTAAATACCTAGTAAGACAAAAATAGTAAGACATGCTGAAGGAAGATGAGTTCTCTCATGGAGACCAAACTTTCTTTTCAAGCGGTGTGGCTCCACACTAAGTGGTTTAGAGAGCACTAACATAACTGAGACAAATTATTCAGATGATTGAGTGAACGCAGCCAGACAGAAATACTGTAGTTCTGGTAGCTGATCTGAGAGAAAAGTGAGAGACTGTACTGTGGAGATGTGTTGGATGTGCTGCTCAAACTGAAGCAGCTGCACATCAATTTTCAACAATTTCCCTTCCCACATGAACAGGCTAGTGAAGCTACACCTGCAGAGTTAAGATAATGTTTAAAAGTAATAATTAACTGTACTGATCTTCACAGATCTCCATCTTCATTAAGTTGATGGAAAATTGGTATTGCAAACAAAGGAAGCCGTAACATCATAATCTAAGCTTGGTGATGCCAAGCTTAGCTAGCGTTAGCTGTCTTTCCTCATGGGTCTGGGCGGTTCTGAAACCTCAGCAATGCTTACATTATTTCTTGATTCTTTACATTTTGATGATGCCTCTGACTGCCTCTGAAATACATTTTTATTGGCTTGGGGAAAGTTTTGCTGATATTAGACCCCTGTGAATTCAAAATTCTTGTTTGAAGTTGGAGATGTCCTGTCAACAGTTTTACAGACGTCAGTATCATATTTAGGTCTTATTATATATCCATTGGTAGGCCATTTGCAATAGTTTGATATTAAAAACAAATTGTTAAGGTCATCCTTACAGACCAATCAAAATACAGAAACAACAGTGTCAGTTGGAACAAAAGATTCACACCCAAGGCGTACTGTTTCTACATCAAATCTTAATTTCCACCCTATGGTAATTACAACTTTGACCAAATGCATGCGGGTCAAAACACCAAACATGTTCTGTATATATATCTATACACAGGTGATTGATTTGCAAAAAAACAAAAAACATTTTGAGTTTGATTTTGACAACATTGTTTGAAAAACAGCTGTCGGTTCAGTATTAAAACCTCTAATCCCCACTGCTGGAGAGGGAACCCAACAACAACAACAACCAGAAGGCAGGAGACACTACGCCTAGATACGTGTTATCACAACACATCACCTGCTCACCCCCCCATCCATCTCAACCCCCTCACCCCACATACACACACACTGCTACTAAACCCCACCGCTCCTGCTTCTTTCGTTACCATGGAGACCGAGCAGTAGCTGTCTCCGTGGACAGAATAAAAAAAAGTCCCACCCTCTGCATTTCAACGTCCTACAGACACACACAAGCTAACACATCCACACCTGACATCAGACAAACAAAACACTCACAGGGCAGCTGAAACACACAGTGATGCTGTTCAGTGATTATTCCCCCAGGAACCATAAGGTCACCAGGACGACCATGAACAGTGTAGAAACCATCAGCCTCCCCACTGTCATCACATCACTGCCTCCTTGGTGATCACACATCACTGCCTGGTCATTTATATGTCACCTGTCACACTGAGAGACACGGAGGGGTGATGAGAAAATGGTTCCTCACAATATTTTTTGTCATACATTTAGATATATATGGTCTTGTAACAGAAAACAACCCCCTGACTCCATTTTGTGTCATTATGCTCCACCTCAACCCCCCGTGGGACGCACAGTGACAGAGTGGTTAGTGTTCGAACAGTCTATAGGCCCCGTGTGTCACAATCAGGCATCCACACAAGAGCACTCAGGACACCAACCGGGTCCAATTTTATGCCTCATTACCTCCTCACACACACACACAGAAACAGAAACACACAGAGTACATGATATGTGTTCGACTACGCTGGCAAATACATACATGTGAAATGTAAACATGGTCACGGCACAAGGATCACTTGCTACCAATTCTGATATATAGTGACGGCTGACACTAATGATGGCAACACTAATGACAGGGTTTAATTCACTGAGCTGATTGGAATCTGTGTTGTGTGATGTTGTGTCACTTGTGGACATTTTTTGCAATTTCTAGAAAGTTTATACAATTGTATTAATAGTATTTGAGAGGTCTTGGTGAAGACATTATCACCATGACACCATGAAGACATTATTAATATATATAATATATATAATTGATAAGGGTATTTTCTGACACAGATTTACATCACAATGTAGTAAATCGATGCGAAATCATATAAAGTAATAAATTGTGATATACAATTAAGCATTTCACCAAACTCAACAAAAACAAAAAATAATATTCAAACTAATTTTGTTGTTTAGACTTTAAAGGGACAGTTCACCTAAAATAACATATCTTTCCTCTTACCTGTAGTGCTACAGTATCTATCGATCTAGATTTTTGGTGTGAGTTGCAGAATTTTGGAGATATCGGCCAAAGACATGTCTGCCTTCTCTCCAATATATTGGAACTAGATGGCACTCAGCTTCCACAAAGTACCAGAAAAACACATTTGAAAAACTAAACAGTATTGTTTCTTTCAATAAATCATGACCCAGGTACTCAAGATACTCCACAGACCGTGTGAGCAGTTTAAAGGGACTATTTTCTTTCTACCGAACTACACCCTCCAACTGTATCACGGTACCCTGTCAGAAATGAAGCACAGTAGGTGTCTATTTCTGTCAAGTACCCCTGAGGACTAAATATTGGACCTCAAGGTAACAATGTGTACCTTTTAAGGGCCAAAATGGTAAATATATGTGCAGTTATTTCTAAATGTACACTTTTTTTAAAAGGTCGGTTTTTGTCTCCTTTAATTAAGGGTACAATTCAAGGTATAAGACTGGGCTCTTTAAGGTACAAACCACAGAGGTACAAATAAGTACCCAATGTCAAGCTGTACCTTACAGGGTACTGCCCCAGTGACAAGCAGATGTACCCCTAAAGGTACAAATATAAACCTTCTTTTCTGACAGTGTACAGTAATAATCATTCATTTACTCATGGATAAGAAGCTTGGGATGTAAACATTAATGGTGTCCCCCTTGGCTGGGGTCGGTATTGAGGCAGTTACAGTTACAAGTTAACACCCTGGAACACATCAACTTATAATGTGAACAGAGTGAAAAATCAGGAGGCTGTGAGACACTCACGCAAAACGTGAGTATATTATACACACACTGACACGAGTCAACACTGAACATTAAAGACACAAAATATGACACAGTATTTGCATATCTCGCAAACACTTTGTCGCATGATAAACAAACACAAACCATTAATCCTATTAAATGGTACCACGGCCTGGAGAAGGTGCACGTGTGTGTTTATGTACTGAGGCAGCAGGAGCCCCTCACCCGCTGGTACTGCTGCAACCCCACGACTTCACATCAACCAAATCCCAGCATCATCCTGCGTCACTGCTGACAGAGGATGCAAATTCACTCAAGATCAGACAGAACACATGTGGAGTGAGAGATATGGAGACAGACAGCAGGTGTCTTTGTGAATTTTCTCCACAGCATAACTGAAAGTAGCCCAAACAAACCAAAAAGAACTGGGCCAGACAGACCAGGAGAGGAAAGGAGAGGAGAGGAGAGGAGAGGAGAGGAGAGGAGAGGAGAGAGGAGAGAGGAGAGGAGAGGAGAGGAGGTTGCATCGATGAATAGCCGTTCTGAATGTGTCTGTGCCTGTGTGTGAGTGTTAATGTATTAGGTGTGGCTGTACATCTAATGCAGATTTGTGCAGTTAATATGATAATAGCAGCCGACTGTCACAAAACACACCTATCTAATCTCTGCTGTAGCCGTGTCTCTTGTATAATGGTGAACTGCGTGATTTACATTCATTATGTAAACAAGACGCTGGTCTTTCAGGAACAGCTGGCAGCTGCACTCTTTGCATGTGTTGAGCTTACACAAGAAATTGGTCGCATAAAGAGGTGCACACACTTAAATCTAATTGCAATACTTGAGGTCAATTAAAAAACATCTCAATGAATTTGATAAAAAAAAAAAAAAAAAAAAACAGCAGAAAGCATCTTTCACTGGACAGAAAGGGATGTGGCTACTTTACAGTTTGGAGAAAAAGTGTTAGCAACCAGAAAAGTGTCACACAGCATCGTGTATTCATGAATAAAGTATGTTGTCATTTATTTGGGGAATTGGAGACATTTTATATTTATGTGTGCTGAGAGGAACAATGTGGAGGCAAAAATGAGAAGCTTGTCAGTAATCTGAAAAAGGAAGCGAAATGTGTTTATTGTAGTATGACAGACAATGTGGACATTATGAATGTCAATATTGCCTTTTTGAGCGCAGCACAGCTTATCGACTAGCTGTCACACTAACAGTATTCGCTTGGTTTTAATCCCACAGAGGATTCATCAGCACAACCAAAAATCTGTGAGAAAGATGTCACTTATATATTAATCCTCGTTTTTTCTGCCCCTTTTAACACTTTCCATTGTATTATGACATATTGTTTAATTTCAAATTGTTTGTATCCATGTTATAGTACGACGAAATAAATTGAATGTTCCTGAACAGATTCCCGTCTCAAATCTGCACACCCAGTGCAGGGGAGCAACAATCATTAACTTTAAAAAACTGTGTGAAACTCATCACACGTGCAGTATTTGTGTTTACATAAGGGACAGGATGTCCTCATTTATCCAGTATGTCCCAATGAGCTCTAATAAACTTCCACACGCCTGCAGTCTTAATGGACACTCATGTGTTTTGCTCTGTCATACATCCATCTGTCAATAACGTCCCTATAAATCTGCTATAAATGCTTATAAAGGATCCAGGTACAAAAATGATGCAATGCAAGTGTAGACCAGCTTGTTTTCCTGAAGCATAAACAGTTTATCGAATGCTTTTGAAACTTGGATCTGGGCGTGTTAGTCCATGTTGCATGAAAAAAAATCCATCAACGTCACCACCACACCTATCAGAGGGATTATATACTTCATTTCACACATGTCAATTGGACTCCTTCCTGTAATGATACGGATTAATAATGCCCTAATACACACACACCCACACCCACACACACTCTCTATTTAAATACGAAGACGATCACTCTGTCCATTTTCGCTGTGTTTTTCAGTCTGTGCTTGCTTAGTTAGCCCTTCCAGCCTGTTATCACCACTCTGCTGGCCTTGCCTCCAGCTTGCTGTCGGGGCGCTGCCACCCTGCGTAGTCATTAACGCCTGCTATAGAGCAGCAGACTCTAAATGACTCTGCAGTGTCCTCCACACAACCTTGCACGTCCTCTTTGTTTAACTTACAGGTTAGTTCCTACAAACAGGTTTAATTTGTTTGACCTGGCATCCGTCTCGTCTATTTGTCCATGTATTTACTAGTCTAAATTTCCAAAAAGCTGGCACGGTATCATACTGTTCAAGCAGAAAAGGATTTATGGTCCCTGGGACAAACCCTGGCCTGCTGACAAGCAGCATTATCGGGCCTCAAAATGCCAGTTTAGGAGGAGCTGACTCTGAAGAGACTTGAAGAGGTTTTTTAGTGGTTCAAGATTCCCCCACAATAGAATTACTATAATGGAAGAAAGTCAAGGAGAGAGGGCTACTGGGCTGAAAGACACTAGAGCGTTTAAAGATAGAGAAAATGATCAGAGCTCAAGTAGACACTCCTCAAAAAATGACATCAAAGGCAATTAGTAATTTGCAAGGCAAATTAAAGCAGATTCCTCCCATCAGACATCGGTGCATAATGCAATTGTTTGCCCCGGTTACTCAGTGAGAGAAATCAATGAGCAAAATTGAGGATTTAGATTTTAAAATCTAAAGCACAAAGCGTACAACAAACGTCAATGTGGGTCATAATAAGCTCCTTTTGTTGTCGACCTCTTTGGTTATTTTTCTTGATTGACGGGCTGAAAAAGTCACTAAGTGCACCTTTAAATACTGGATGGATGATATGGAGGCTGATGGTTTTAGGTTAATTATTTTTGGACGTGTTGTGCATCGTCACAGTCTGTACACAATGTCATTCATTTAAGATAGCAGCCTGTTATTATCTGTGAACCAGAGATCAGTCAACCATTGATGGAAACAGGGAGTAGCAGCAAAACAGCTGCAGAGAAAACAGTCAGATGCAATTAAATGGCATTTGAATGGGAGGTATCACTAGCGGTTTCTCAATCAAATCAAAACAAAAATTGTAAGTAGCGTGCGATCCTGGGAGTTGTCGTCATCTTCTTCAAATGACCACCGTTGACAATGAAAATGTATGTACGTGACTCAGGCAGAAGTGTTCATTGACGAGTGACGTTCAGTCTCATTCGATTTCTCTGGGCTTGAGCATTGTTGGAAACATTAGCGCAACTCCACAACATACTCTATATAACAAAGGGTTAAACTTTTAAATGCAGAAATGTTATCAAATATTTGACGAAAAGAGATGTCACAATTCTGCATCCATCCTGCAGAACAATCTGAATAATTCCTCTCGGAGCTGCAGTGAGTGCTATAAACCGTGGGGTTCGATGGTGTTGTGGCGGCTCAGATGACTCAGATGCATACTGTGTACTCGCCAATCTGGCATGCAACCTTTGTCACATGTCATCACGCCTCCCTCCCATCTTTCCTGCCCGTCTCTACCGTCAACCACCGAAGACAGCAGAAACACGGAGTGAAAAACAAGTGCAAGGAGGCTTTAAGCTAGGCAAGATAGAGTAATGTCATGAACAACTTTGCCTCTCTATCAAAATTACAATTATCGGTGGTATTTCAGAATTTATCTCTGGGGCGTAACACTCACCGTGAGACAGACAAGCAGGAAATACATGAGCCGCCACCACTCAGTCCCCCCGGCCACAGTAAATTCTATGTCCCTCTATTGATTTCAATTACGATAACTGTTATTAGGCAGCATGCACGACATAAAGTCGATGAACCGGTCGATCAAATGTAGTGAAGGCAGCCCATTTGCTGAGAGGGCCAGAGGTGCAGATGGGAGGAAATAGACTGAGAAAGAGGGAGATTACATGAAATATCCTCTAAGCTCTACTGCAAAGTAGCAGCAGGTAATATGATTGAGAGTGGCACTCAGTTTCTGTAACTCTCTAGTAGTGTGAGTGAAGTGGAAGAGTAGTGTGGAAGAAGAGACGAGAAGAGTTTTCCCCTTAAATCCCCTTATTCAATCTACGTATAGGTGTCCTCTCAAAAAGGACAGAATTTGTTTGTCTTTGTCTGATGTAACAGTCTTTGAACTCCAATTTTAGTAGTATTTTATGGTTTTGAATGAAAAAAAAGCATTCAATGCACTTCAATAGCTCCAGAAGTCCAGTTTTAGTCTGTTAGTGCATGACAACCAAAGCTGATTTTCTCGCAAATTAAAGTTTTAACCTTAAAAAAGCAATACACTGTACATAATGGGCTTTCCTCTGTGTCCCTGATGTGTGTTTGTGCCAGCAATCAGAAATATCTTTGAAGACGTGTGAATAATGGATGCGTCACGCATCGGAGAGGAAAGTAAAGGCCCATGGTTGCTTTGAATTAATGATGACAACAATGCAGACTCCACTCGACTGCCGGTGACACATGAACAGCAGAGGAATAAGAAGGAAGTTGACTGCTAGAAAGTGCCGGGGTGAGAAGAAAAGGGAGCGATGTGCGTAGCAGGAACAGACAGGAGCGGAGGAGGAGTGTCGCGAGGGATGAGCAGAAAGGGGAGGAAAAGAAGAAAGAAGGGATTTAATTATCCCAGTCTATTGTGGCGGAGTAAACACAAGGGCGCACGGCGAAATGGTCCGGATCGCAAACACACACGGGTGTAATCACGTAAGGATACACACACGGAGAGAGTGACACATTAATAGCAGCTTGTGACAAACCATTTTCAGCCTTGTTGCAAAGTGTTCAACAAACAATTAAACATCGGGTTCAGCGCCAGTGCGATAAAAGTCAAGAATAACAGACATGGTGGGAATCTGTAAATGGGAGAGTTTGACATTTTAGGAAATATGCTTTTTAACTTTCTTGCCTCGTTTAGTACCTTGTTTTTTGTTTTTTTTTTGTTTTGGGTGGAAGGGGAGGGGTTGAATGCCCTTTTAGATAGCATCCATCTTGCATGTCTTTCCCATTCTCTCACATTCTCTCTCCTCATTTCCTGTCATCTACTGGAAAAAAAGCTGAGTGAAACATGGTATTAAAGGAATAGTTCCACTTTTTGAGAAGTTGACTTTCTTGCTGACAGTTATATGAGAAGGTTGATCCCACTTTCATGTCCTTACGTTTGATTATCAGGTGATGACCTGTTAAAAGTTTTTTTTTTATATGGCATGTTGAAAAAATGCCAAAAAAAAGCCCTTGAATTAAATCGAGGGTCTAAGGACAGAAGATGTCGACCATTCGTTTAGGGTTAGGGTTAATCCTGTGTTCCCCAGCTCTAGGGTTAGGGGTTAGGATTATTTCACCTTAACAAAAGGAAGGACACTGTGGAATAACTGTGGAAAAAAAACCTACAATTTGTGGCAACCTCAAGGTGACCAAAAGACTCCAGGACAACTCATCCTCATATCTAAACGACTGAATAGGTAGTTTGTCAGTTAAACCAGTTTGGTTTAGGCAAGAAAACTACTTGGTTATGTTTAGGAAAACATCATGGTTTGTGTTTTTTCAATCAAAAAATACTTCTATAACTGCAAACTTACTGTACCTACGTTACTTAAGTAACTAACGTTAAGTTATAAATGTGACATCATTTCACCACGTACAGCGGTCTACTGAATTAAAGCCACGTGCTTATTTAATATGTCCACCATCCCGGACCCCCCTGCCTCCATGGAGTAGTTACCCTTTATGCTGCTTCTCCTCACTTCTTCCTCTTCGGCTATGATAACTACAAGAGGTCGCTGCCTAACAACAAACTTAAATATGCTCTCGTACACAAACCCCTGGATAACCACCAGTTTACATTTTTAAGCCTTTTGACCATCTTCTCATATAACTGTCAGCAAGAAAGTCAACTTCTCAAAAAGTGGAACTATTCCTTTAATACCATGTTTCACTCAGCTTTTTTTCCAGTCTAGACTACTCGCTAGAAATCAGTAAAACCTAAAGTCAAGTGTTGTTGCTTCAATTACTTTTGGTCTTTGGCTGAGAAACTGGTAAACAGGGACTCAGTGTGAGGATCACTACATGGGTTGCAAGAGGTTGAGCTCTAAAATACAGCTCGGAGCCAGAGAAGTAATCAGCTAAATCAAACCTTGTAACAGATCATTTAGAGAAGCCAGAATGTTGTCTGTACAATCTAATGTCAGAGCTCAGCTTGGTGGTAAGTGGGCTGCATTAGGAGGACGTTACAAGACTTGACACAGATTATTAAAACCCTGACAGCTTTCGACATCATCATCTCTGAGCTGAGGGTACACACACACTCACACATCGAGCAGGACATGCCACAACTGTCACTTTTTCACAGCCAATGAGTTCAGTCGAGGAACTTTGAACAGTTTGAGGCGCTGATGAAAAATGTTAGGTGGTGTGAAATAGAAAGTGGCCTTGCTGTATTTTGTGAAACAAAAACTTGACAACGCCACCTTCAACACTCCCACTCGCCCCGAGCCATTGATCCGTTGTTTTGCCACTTTGTCGCCAACCTTGAGATGACGCTGAGCAACAGATTTACGGATTTTCAGGGCCTTTCCGTGGTGTGTGAGAGCAGAATACAAAATATATAACACAAAGCTTTTTTTTTTTGCATTGTTGTGGTGTTGACTTAGACATTTGAAGGTTTTGTGAGGGTATACAAATACACGTAGTTTGACTCAAAAGCAGAAATTCTTCTCGTTAAACTGTGGTTTATTGCTGCTTACAGCAGAGCTGCAACTGTCAAGAGTGCAACAAATCTTTTCATTAACCTGCTGGCCTCGAGGGACTAAATTAAGATTTGTCTCTGAAGATCATTACACCACCCAAGGCTTTAAAAGACTGTCTTAAGAAGGGAGTTTAAAGGTAAACGATATGGACAGGAAGCTCTCTTTGTTGTCATACTGGTGTCACACGCGACACAAATAAGACAAGGATATAAATGTTTTTCCTGTGTGTGTATATGAGATTATTTACATTAACTTTATTATCCTCTGCCTTGTAGTCTGAACAGTGGTTCACGGCTCCTCTGTTCTTCTGTACGACTGACCTTCAAATGCCAGGCTCATTGGCTCGGAGCTCTGAGCCTCCTGGAATAATCTAAAAGGTTACATATCCGAGTGGAAACAAAAAGATTGGGCAGACTCCTGGCAGAATCGCAGTCAGTGAACTAATTAGGACCCGAACAACACAAGACAGAGTGGAAAGAAAGCTCACAGAAAAACAGAGACCAGTGTAGAGAGTAACAGAAAAGGTGTTCAAGAAAATATTTAGATTAAACCTGAAACATGAAGACTACAGAAAATGCACAAAGACACAACTAGGGTCAAAAATGTATTTAAGTAGAGTACTTGAGTAAATGTACTGCGTTACATTGCCCTGCTGTCCTGCAGCTAACATAACTGCTGGAGGAGACACATATAGAGTCTGGCTCTTTCCAAAGACTGAGCTTACAAAGGTGGAGCATTTGGAGGGCTGCAGACTTGTGGGCTCCTCCCTGTATGAGATCTACTTAAGCCTGACACAGACCAAAACTAATGTTAGGTACATTTGGGCATCCCGTATTAACTTCAGAGAGTTAAAATGTTCCAAAGTTACGATCATTATGTTATGTACCTTAAATGGCCATCAGTGTGCCCATGTCAAAGGAAGCTACTGTACCACCACGCCGAAGTTTAAACTGTGACATCGCATCAACACCACTTGGTGTTAAATATATCTATATAACAGACTTCTTCATTAGACCACCACATGTGATGTATTTGTCAATAACAAATGTAAACACATTTCACTGCTCCACTGGAATGTGTTCCTCATTAACTTCTCTATGAAGTTGCAAATACGTTTTCCAAATCTATGTATTTTCCAGCCGAACATCAATCCATAGGCTTTTGGTGTGTATTTGTGTGTGTCCGTCTGTGTGTACAGTATACCTCTGTGTGAGTGTGTTTACCTGCATGTATGACTGTGTATCTCTGTGTGTGTTTTCCACCAAACACCTGGAATGTTTTCCCATATGAAGTCGCTCCCACATGCTACTGAGTTATGATGTTTCCATCAAGTACTACAGTGGACAGATACAGTGGACCCCTTACAGGCTGTCTGGAACTGGCCTTGGTAAGTCCACTTAGTCCACAGAACCCCTGTGAGTTGTAACCCGTCTCACTCCGTCATAGGTGGCTGGGTCAATGGTCCAGTTTTTAGCCCTGACATACACAATTTCCAGTTGTTATGAGTAGGCTACTCTATAAACAGCTGCCAAGAAACATATCCACCCAACGTTTAGATCGTGTTGAAGTCACATTTGTGGCCACCTAATAATGTAAGTGTAATATTACATTTTCTTTAAGGTCTCTGTTGGTCTCTACGAACTGCATTTAATGTAACACAATAAGATCAAGAGTCTGCAGCCACGCTAGCGGCTCTGTGAGGTCAGGGGATCAGCAAAATGATTGGAATTCACCCTGAGGTGTGTGAACCAAATGTCATCGAGATCCATCCAATAGCTGTTGAGACATTTTCTGCCAAAACACACATGTCGATCTCATGGTGGCGCTAGAGAAAAGGTCATAGGATCACCAGAGTCGTTTGAATTCATCCACTGGGAATCATGAATGTCTACAAGATATTAAATGGCAATACATGTCATGCTGTATGTACTTGGGATATTTCAGTCTGAGCCAAAGTTGCCTGACTGCACAACTGATTGAAATGAATGACTACCCCTGTCGTGTCTTTTTAATCAGTGTGATTTTTTTATCCTTCTCTAGAAGATTCAAGTAGTTTTATTAGTGGTGAATAAAAAAAGACAGAGAGAGAACAAAGCATTAATCTTCATAACACGTCTGGTTGAACTGCAGATGAATCCGGTCTGTAAATGTGTGAATTACTGCCATGCATCATGTTGTCATTATTAGTTATGCCAGATTTCGTTTTGTAGCCTAGAAATGTGCTCGCTGAGTGAAAAATCCACCTGCACTGCATCAGGACAACCTGAACCAGATCATTATGGATGAAGTTAAGTCTGATACAAACTGTATCATAATGTAATGGAAGTATATTATAAAGCCAAAGTACGAAATTGTTGTTGATGTCTTGCAGTGTGTTGCAGCTGTTATTGTGATTAGGAAGAACATCTGAGAGAAATTGCTTTAAAGGGTAGAGAGTGATGAGGTGTTTCTGCATTGTGAAATGAATCAGGTTAATAGAAAAAGTCTCCTTCTGTTACTACTAAACCTTCAGCATTAGCATTATTCTTAAAAGTCCTCGGACCAAATAAGTTGATTTCCACCAGACTTCATTAGAAAATAGGCAACTTTTAGCCATAGGGCCACTGGAAAATGTATCTGATGAAGGATGAGAGTAACAAAATGATACCTCAAGCGATACGTAATTAGTAAGCATAAGCCAAAAAAGGTGATGATGAGGCGATGTTATTCTTCGCTCTGTATTCTCACTACATGCAGCCAACATGCTGTAAAGATCAATGGTGGCCATCTAAATTAGGGGTGTAACAATACATGTATTCGTATTGAATTGTTTCGGTACAGGACGTTCGGTTCGGTACAGGGCTGTGCACGGGTGAGTTTCCACAGCAGAAGTTGCGTGTGTTTATTTTCTGCCTGCAGCTACACGTGCAGCCCGTTTACATCATGGCTAACGCTAGCGCGAAACCAGAGCTTGAAGACCCTCCCTTGTCGCTTAAGTCTCCTGCTTGGGAACACTTCGGCTTCCTGGTTACATATTGCAACGGAGAAAGACGAGTCCGGCACGGCGCAGTTCGGCCGAACAGCTGGAGAAACGAAACCGAAACAATTCCCGTGATAATTACATAATCACACACGACTGCAGTTATACGTGTTATAAACATAACACGAAGTGTTTCCGACTGAAGGATTAGAAGAAGAGCGCGTATTTGTCTCTTTTTTGAGGTTTTTGTGCTTGTATCAACACGGAGTGTTTTATTTTGAAAATCAACCAGATGTATTGTTGTTGTTTCGTGTCTGCTCTCCCTGTCTGCTCTGCGTTAAATTCGGCTGAATTTCTGCGTTGTGCCGCGGCACTTGAAACGGCACCACCCGAGTGTGAATATCACTGCTACAAGAAAAAAAAAAGACCTTAGTGCAAATGCAGCTGACTCTGGCAATCAAGCAGCCTCTCTCTAGCAACTCAGCCCGTATGAACAACACACCAGTGCAAACCTGGCAGAGGGACTTAAGGAGACAGTGAAAATTATTTATTTAACTTATTACCAGGCAGCACTTTACAACAGTATTCTATTTTTTAAATTTTATTTTCATATTTTGTATAATGTTACAATAAATTGTTGGTTTACAAAAGTTCCGAATAAACAACAAGCAAATTTATGTTTTGCATTTTGTTCCCGCACTGTACCGAAAATGAACCGAACCGTGACCTCAAAACCGAGGTACGTATCGAACCGTGATTTTTGTGTATTGTTACACCCCTAATCTAAATGGTGCAAGCAGCATTGGTTTGAATAAGAATACCTGTTCTTGCCCCTCACGTTCAGGGTGTAGGGCACCAAGCTCATTAAGGAAGTCTGACGAGTATATGAAAAGGCCTCTCACAGTTTGTGAGTGTATAAATCAATGTGACACTAACCAAACAAACTCTGCTGGAGAGCCGGTATAATGAACAGGAATGGACTGAAGGCAACTGAGCCCTAATCATGGGACAGACATGATGGAGAGAGGGAGTGAGGGGAGAAGGCAGGTGGAAAACTGGAAGAAAGAAAAAAAATGGACACAATATATGCAGTTAGAAAGCTCAGAGAGAGCAGACCTGGGTTGGTTTTTCCCCATGTCGCTGTTGACCTTTTTGAGGGCCTATGAAGTAAAAAAAATAAAAGCCTCCCATGTGAAAAATTTGACATTGCATCAGCTGGTCTCATGATGAACTGTAAATGGACATACTTGCTCTTTAGCTAGCTTTAGGAGGCTCCGAGGAGACACAGGAGGCTCCTTATAAGGTCCAAATTCAGAAGCAGCACAATTTCACAGCCCTTATTCCTGATTGAAACAAACAAACAGATGTCCGCAGGGACAAAGAGCCTAGGATGCACCATGATGCAACGTGAAGTGGGCCATTTGCAAATTTGGGAGTAGCCGAGGGTGATCTGACAAAATTAACTCACCCATGGGTACCCACTCAGTCACTGGGTGCAAGTGTCAGCACACAGAGACATAGAGAGAGACAGGCTGACTTTTGGATGTGAATGTGGTGCCAATAATTCACTGCCAACATCTCAGCATGGATAAACACTGGCCACATGGCACTCCATGACCCCGAGGTCTCCGTTACTTAACATGCACCGATGCAGAAAAAGGAGAAGTCAGGTTAACATGAGTGCTAACATGGTTTGACCTTAAAGTTTCAGACTGTTTCTGAGACTATTGCTCACAAACAAACCACTTGAGGCATCACTTACTGCATATGGGTGATATGAATGAAAACACACGCACATCAGACCCCTGCAGATGATGCAAACAGATTAAAGGGTAAAAAGCCGCTAAGCTTTCCAAAACATTCCAATATTTACTACGTCTTGTTTGTGGCTGTCTGACAATAATGTATTGGTGCGAACAGCAAACAAATAGTGCTAATATTATACTGCAGGGGGGGTAGTATTTACAGCCATCCCTTAGCTCACTACTCAAGACAAGCGTGCCATACTGTAAGTTAAAGACACCGCCTTCAAGCAGGTACCGTTGCTGTAATGATGATGCAAAACCCTGCGGCGAGAGACCGACACGCCAGGTCAAAACGAGTCAAGCCGAGCTGCACTTTAATGGAAGAAGCCCCACTAGTAGACAGTTAAAGTATAAACAGTACAATACATATAAGTTAGCCCAACTGAAAATGTACTGTTGTATTAGCAACTCATTAGCCTCAAACAGCTACATGTAAAGGGTTAGTTTCGTTAGCAGTAAAATGATTGCTGAAAAAAACAAGTTGTACTCAATCACAGCTCAGCAATCAGTAAACTTCTAGATTAGAACAGCTGTAGAAGAGTCGTTTAGGCAGCAGGTAACGGGATGTTCAACAGAAGTGGCTGAACAGCTGGTGCCAGAATCACTGTTGCCCAAATGATGTAATCACCTTAAACACCTTTCAGCACAATGCAGCTCAATGTAACATCGTGCATACCTTTGGTGTAAAAAGTTTCCAGGTGATCTTCATGAAGTGACTCGGTAATGAGTGTAAAAATGATCTCTCCATTTCAGCTGAAATGATCAAAATTTCAGTGAACAAACTCTCATACATCTATCGTTTCCTTTGTCCTCCATATAATCACCCCGGTTGTCTTTCACACACAGACGCACACACAAACAAGTCACACAAATCCTTTTATCCCTCTGCACAAACTAACACTAAACCATCCAGCCTGTCTACAAGTCCAATTTTATTCACATCAGTGCATGCACACACACACACACACACACACACACAAACATCTCACACTGAATATCAGAAAGTGTATGGGTGGTGGTTTCCCCATAGGCCTGTGGTGACAGTGAGTCAAGGAGACAGGCGACGTGCACACACACACATAAAAATCATAGATAGATATATTGTACATACGCACAAAGTCACGGACTCTCCTAAAGCGTATATACACATATTCCTACACTCACTCTGCAGGGATGTATGCAAAGAACGCAGATTAGCAGTAGGACCAGTGATGATAATGACAACACTGTCGACAAGGAGACAGAGGTGATGACTACTAAAACAGGATAATGTGTGAATGTGTTGCCAAAATACAGCAGATCTTATTGTACCAGAAGAGTCTGAGATTTTCAGACTGGCAGTCAACAAACTGTTTCCCTGCTGGTTTAATGAATTTGGTGTTAATTTGAACAATTAATCCCACATTCAACTCCCACTACTAACAGTTTTTTGTGTAATCCTACAATCAATTATCACGTTTTTTTAATTGGATGACTTTACTCTACTATACTACTATAATTATAATATGATTTTAAGTTTTACAGTGTAAAGACATCATGTGTCTGCTTTGCTACCATAGCTTTGGGCTGAAGTTTTCCTTGGCTCAAAATATTTCACCGAGAAATGTCTTTTACTGTGACATCTTTCATCTTCAGGTTTTCAAATTGATATTTCTAAGAGGGATTTTCACCTAAATCCATCTCCTGTGCTTTCCTCAAGCTATGTGCTTTTCAGCCCTTAAGTAAACACAGACTGTTGGAGCTCTGAGGCATCATTTAATGGCTCCTGTTTCAGCAAACAGTTCAGCTTACATAGAAACCGGTCCCCAAAGACGCATGGGGTGCTGTTTTAGTGAGTGAAAGGTACAAACTGAAAAGCTGATTGATATATTTTTTACCAAATGATTTCTAGATGAAAATAAGACTGAACCACTCAGGGATCAACCACTTGAAATGTAAGATTTCAGCCTTAATTAAGAGTAGAGCACCACTTACAGTAGTGTAACACGAACAGCAGCGTAATCTACAGCCTTCGAAATGATCAATGAGTTAATCAGCATCTCTGAAACCATTTCATCAGAAGTGGAAAATTATAACCTTCATAAAAGTAAGATTTAATGTGGTGTTTTTTTTTATCTTGATCTAATGCATATCTTCACCAGATGCACAACATGTTGAATTGCCTCATTGTTTGAAAGGTGATATACAAATAAAGTTGCCTTCCTTGAGTGCATTCATCTTCCTTTATTTGTATTTTTTTATTTGTCATTACTGCATCAGTTTAAACAGGACATTAATAAACAGGACATGACTCACTCCTCAGAACTTCTCAGGACTTGAAGATGAAAATGGAAGACAACACAAAATTTGAAAACATTTGACCTACCACTGAAATGTAATTAGTATTTACACTGCAAATAAAGTTTGTAGAAATGACTGTAAAAAAAACTGCGTCACCGTAGAAGGAACAATGATTTACCATGAATCAAGAAACAGTGGTTAACTGTGACTTTTGTCATCATATGTAGAAAACACATAATTTTACTGTGAAAAGAATGGGAAAATGCTGAAATTCAAACAAGCAAGTAATCACACTAATCAATATGAATGGTGTAATTCTGCATATATATTACAGATATATCGGATTGAAGACAACAAAATGATCAGTTTGATGGGTTCCCAAGTATATGTGATGACAAATGCTCTTTCTTTGTCAATTCATGCTCCACCGAAACATCTTCTGACCAACTTAAGCCATAGTAACTTCAGTTTTCCGATGCAGCTAGCCTGTGCTCATGCGATAAGATTAAGCCACAGTTCCTTTCAGTCAATGTGACAGACAGCGACCAAGTGAAGAATAATCACCTCTTCTTTCTACGAGCTGACATGAGGGGAAAAGGCAGAGAGGAAATGCACTGTGGCGTTCGGGTGACTTCAGCTCATACAAATGTTACTTTAGAGCTCTTCTTATTAATGAATGCTTGTGCTCTTCTGAATGGCCTTAAAGAATTTACAGCTGGTACTTGACACACACACACACACACACACACACACACACACACACACACACACACACACAGACACACTCCATCATGAGTAATATGTTAATGGAACAGCTGTATTCCCTCAGAGAAGGATTAAGGTATGCATGCAGACCAAGAAGTATTTGCATGTCACAAACACACACATGTTTGCTCAATCACACCATTTGTGGCGGCCCTAAGAAGCACAGTATGAATAGATGTATGGCCCTTCCACGCAACCCCATTCTCTACCTCCGAGCTCAAATGGCAACTCGTTCTTTGTGTCTCATTCTCGCCTGCTGCTTCTGTTTCTCTACCCTCTGCTCTCAGCAGGGAATGTCATGTGTCTCTATGAAAGAGAAATCAATTATTATATTCTAAATTTCTAGTGCCCTAACTAAAAAAAAGTGCCGTTTAAACCTTTCAACGAGGTTCAATTTCCACAACATTCACCTTAACATTTTCCAAAGTAGCAGCATTGATTTGGACTCGATAATAAAACATACAAAGAATGTCAGATATGAATGATATGTTTAAATGATGCCCCTAAAATAGAGTGATGTAGCTCCTGCAGCATCTCAAATACAAATCACTACAAATGTCACATTATCATCGAGGCTAAATGGCAAGAGAGATGGTGGGTGGGGGTTGAAGAAAGAAGAGGAGGAAAAGAGGAGGAGGAGGAGGAGGAGAAGAAGAGGATGAGCATGGAATATAATGAAGACAAATGGGCTTTCCAATGTTTCCTGAATGCTAGCGCTAAAGGCCAGTAAAGGCCACATGTTTCCAAAGACCCAAGGACAAGTGCCTGCAGCACTGAACGGCAGCACATGCTGATTCATAGAGTCGTGTAATTCCAACACACTAATCGCTGTTTTACATCCGCCTATGATTTGACAGCGTATATAAGCTGAGATGAGTATAAATGAGCCTGATACAGAGTTGAAATTGTGTTAGAGCCAAACAACACCAAACACTTGTAAAATGTATTGTCAGAATTTCTTTTTAAGGGGAAGTTAAAGTAAGGAATTTGGGGAATTGTAAGAGTTTTGCACAATTTCAATAAAAAAAACATATGTTGTGGGGAGCAATATAAGATCTTAAGGCATGTTTTGGTTGAAAGTAGCCTACGTCCATTTAATTGAATTGTAACCATGCTCTGCATTTAACGGCAAACCCATCCATCACATGCCCTGATAAGTTGCCAACATCCCATTAAATCGAAATTCACCAAAATTACAACCCATCACATGTGAAGTCCATAACCACTGCCAACACTATTCGTCTGTCTGAGGCAAGGACAACATGCTTTTAGATAAGCATTTATTATATAACTAGAGTGGATATATTCTATATTCTTGTGATTTTTCTGTATTTCTGTATGTGGTAAATTATGTTCAATACAATGTTAAATGAGTCAACTATTTCAAGTTCAATTCAACTAAATTGTTATAAACTGCCCATCTGCAAATGACATGGTAAATACGGCCAATACAAATATATAACCCCTGAATTTCCATTACGTTCCCGTTCTTTGCCATTAATTTGCTTAAATTAACATCAATTCTCAATTTGAGAAAGTTTTCACCAGGAATATTCAAGGAAATTTGCAACCCTAAAATTCCTAAAAGCTCCATTAAATTATATTCAGCATTGGTTTTCAATGAATCAAATGACTTCCTGTTATGTTAAAGGTTGCAACAGTACTGTTGATCCCACTGAAAATCAAACCCCACTCAGGAGTACAGTACTTTTTTTATTATTCCTCTGTTTTAATCATGGTTATAATCAATATTTTTATACCAACGATTCACATACATCACATACTTGTAGTGTAAAAAGGTTGCTACAGTACTGTTGATCCCACTGAGAATTAACACCAAATTTTGTTTTTGTACGTTGTAAGTAAAAATTTAGGTCATACTTGGGTTAATCCCTAATCTCATCACTGCAAATACAGTAGAAAAATCAAATGCTCAGATTTTTGCTCAAGAAATCTTCAGACATTTTATGGAGGAAAAGGAAAGCATCATATTGACTTGTAAATTGCTGCTGGGTTATTATCACACCTTCTAAAAAGTGACCTTTTCTGAGATTTAAGGCATTACCTCACCATCACACACTGCAATTACTATCCTGTGTTCAGTCCTCTTTTTACTGCAGTCTCTCATTTTCTCTTTCTCCAAAGGTTTTGATGTGTATGCTGATGCACAGCTGGCTCAAATATTTGTAATGAATATGGAAAATAAGTGAAATAAATGAAAACATATGCATGCAAAGCACTGCTAAAGCAACAGTGAGTCAAAGCAATTAGATCTCGACTTTTATCTAAAAATGACATTTGGATTTTCATTCAGTAACTACGAGATGCTACTGAAGACACTCTGACAACTTATTTATTCTTTAGGTTTTTCCATTGAAAAACACATTTTACATATTCAGCATGAATAATAGACTCTGGGGTAGAATGCATTGCTGCTTTGGTAGTCCATATACAGCACAGTACAAAAGGGGCAATGGCGGAGTGACAAGCAATACACCTCATCCGTTAAATTCAAACTGACAGCAGTGTAAGTACATGGTACAGTATGTTCTTAACAGTAGCTTAATGCAACCACTGGGACATCTCAAGGGAACAAGCACTTACCTTCCCATCAGCCCTTTACCAGTGCATGCATGAAAACTTAAGGACTGCTGGAGCTAATTATGCAGTCGAGTTGCTAACACATCATGTCAGGATCATGGAGTTGTTTCTTGTAAATATCCCACTGGTTCATAAGTCCCTTATGTTGCTTTATTAACAGTGGATGTAGATGTAAACCTACAGCCAGGGCAAGTAATATAATTACTGAGCAGTTATGAAATTAACATGAGCAATCTGCGAATTTAATAAGCCATGTATGTCGCACACCGTCAACATGTAAAAGGGTGTGAAACATGTCAACCGTGACTCTCCACAAGTTTTCATCCCTCGAATCCCAATCCGCGCCATTATAACCATATACAGACATGTTAACACGCACAGAGGCATGCACACGCATACACAACCCTGAGCCATCACACTCCTTCACCCATCCGTAATAGTTGAGTTTCTGCTTGGCTGGTTCAGTACAGGGAGATAGAAGAGAGAGAGATGGGGGGTGTTGCACCGAGTCATGCAGTGTAAGAGAGCGAAGCGGAGGTGGAGAAGGAGGATGACGAGGAGGAGAGGGGAGGAGGCAGCCTGGTTCCAGACCTCTGAATCATCGGCCACATCACCAAATTTATCAGTGACTCAAAATGGACTAATGTTGCTCTTGTTGTGAAGGGCCATTTGGTAA
This sequence comes from Pagrus pagrus, assembly GCF_965226575.1. Lineage (NCBI taxonomy): Eukaryota > Metazoa > Chordata > Actinopteri > Spariformes > Sparidae > Pagrus > Pagrus pagrus. The sequence goes on from NC_140190.1 coordinate 22,350,013, forward strand.
TTGGGGAATCAACCGAGCCAATTAGAACATTTGTGGGCGGGACAATGCAGACAAAACTGCTCTAGATCCAGACAGACTGGAACCAATTACGCCTTGAAATGGAGCTTAGCCATTGCCACAAATCACATAGTGGTTTAGTCATTTTATTTTCAAAACATTCTACTTATTCTCAACATAGAAAGTCCAGTACATGATATGATTGGTGAAATGCTGGAATTATGTTTGCTCAAAGATACATGTAAACATCTACGTAGAGAAGGTGTTGTGGGTGGCTGTAGGTGGCAGAAAGCTTGCAGAGGAACCGGTGTGTACAACTCCCAAAAATCAACAGAGAAAGTAAACGTACCACATACAAGGATAACAAAACGGCACACAAACAAATTTGATTAACCCCGTGTACATTCTCCAATGTGCAGCCTAGAGAAGTCATCAAGCATGAATCATATGAACATCTAACAACAGACACCCTGGTGTCTTAGGAGGTTTAACCACGAAACAGCAACATTTCAAATCTGGCTGGACCTTTGTTGCATGTCATTCCCAATCACTCCCTCCAAGCATTGTATGTCAACTTTGTCTCATAAAGAAAACACAGAAAAAGATGTTGACATGTCCCAATTTCAGAAATCGGTTTGGATTTTGTGTTTCTAAGATCACAAAAAGACATGAACGTGTAAAAAAAAAAACTACGGAAAAAAAAGATAAATCTAATGTAACCTCCATGGGCTCTATCAATTTTAAATAAGCCACGTCACAGCTACTGAACTAGTTGTTTTTTGTGTCACTTTGTCTATTTTTTTTTATTAAAGACAGTAATGATCGGAAATGAGGAGAGAGAATGAGATGGGAAATAACACAAAGACAAAGGTCCCCTACTGGACATGAACCAGACACATGATGTCCATGCCTACTTTAAAAATAATGCCCAGTCCCAAGGGCTGTTCTTTTTTAAAATAACATGTATAATTTGGGGGCTCCATACTGTTTAAAACTGTAAGTATATGCTGACTATGCTAGCTAACCTTTGCCTGATCATGCTATCAGTTACCACTGTTGACACGTTACTATTACAAGTCTGTTCTTCTCCCAACACGCCACCTTAGTTCATTTCCTGTTTCTGGACAAAACAAACTAAACATGAGAAAATATCTACCTTAAAGTAGGAGCAGGCCTACGTGAGCTAATACATTTGCCAACATATCTACAGTATGTAGCTTGCAAACGTACGCCAGCCCGACCACTGCAGATGCATTCATGTACCCAGGGTCCCTTTGTTCTCCACAATAGGAGGGTTGGTGTGTGTCAACAGAACATTGAACTGGGAAACATGGGACCCTGAGAGCAGAGATGTGCTTAACATTAGAGGTTATTAGAGGTTAACATTAGCAACTGGCTAAATTTAAGAGACACAGTATTGAATAAATGTCATTAATCTCTCAATTATTTGTCTTGAGTTTATCAAACACAGCCTCTCTTTTTCCTTGTTATAACACTGTGCCCTCAATTGGGCCCATGATGTCTCTTGTTTAAGTCGCCCTGCCATCACCAAAAACAGCTGACAAACAGCTACGTTTCCTAACAAGTTGTCGTATACATGCTGCAAACCCAAAATCTGTTCAGGTATCAAAAACAGTTCAAAAGGGCAATACCTGACAGTTCCAACGCTCCCACAGAGTTGCAGGACATTATGTAAGTGCAAAATGTTTTAATTTAATGATAGATGTTAAGCCATTTTCCGTGTAATGCAGTGATCTCTCTTTTGTCTCTCAGTCTGTTTCAAGCAGCTGGCGTAAACACACTGGCTGCAGCCGTAACAATAATCACGTCAAGCCTTTCCTGATGTCCACATAGAGATGATTTTGGGTGAGTCACTGAGGCGAATGTAGACAGAAACAAATCAATAGCAGATGGAGCGCTGGACAGAATTCTGTGGTGAGATTTAGGTTGACATTTAAGCTAAGGTAAATAACCCTCTGTTTGTTTTCTGACTCTGAGAGGCTGACTTGTCTGTGGTAACTGAGGTCTGTGTTTCCTGTTTATCCGTCTCCCTCTTTCAATATATACAACTTGTGAATTTCCTTCCCTCCACCTCTTTATCTGTGCCTCTAGCCTTCTCCGGCATCTATTCATCCCGCGGGAAAACATCCGATGGACGTCACCAAACAGGAGGAGGCCAAGCTCAACGGAATCCAAGTGAGAACTTCTTTCTGTTGAAGCCGTAGATAAAATCAGCCTCAAGTGTTTCACATTTCCCATTTACTTAGGTGTGATGATGTTTAGTTAGGTGTGGGTAATGTTTTAGCTGTTACATGCAGTACACTGATTTAAATTTAGCGTTATCAAAATGTTTGCTTTCCCATTTTGTCCTTCATCTATCGTCTTCCTATTCCCATGGCAGTCTCTTGCTTCCCTCAGATCTCCCTCTTTCCCTCCTTAATGTGCATTTTGTGTGAGTGGAAAACTGAGCGGTCATATGCCTCAGCTGGCTATCAAACATTTACATCTTGTGGTACTTTGGAGCGCAAAAGGGACAAAGACTGTGGAGAAAGACAGGGACAGAAAAGGGAGAGGGATGCCTACCAGAGAAACAAAGGCAGACGTGGAAAGACAGAGAAAAGTGAGGAAGTCAAAAAAAGAAAGAGGCAGACAGAAAGAGTGAAACTTGGGAAGGACACACACAGACAGACAAAGAGATTGTAAAAAGACAGAGACGGACAGAGAATGAGACAAGACAACGGCTGAAAAGCTCAAACAGAAGAGTCATTGTGTGAGCGCCAGTAGGTCAGGAGTTCATCCGCCACCAGCCAGCCAGGGCCAAGTAATGCCAGCAAGGATGGGATTTATAATTGATCAGAAAGAGTTGTTGCAAAACTTCAGAGACTGGAAACAGATTTCCATTCAAAACTCCAGACAGTACAACATGAGAACAATGTGAAGAGGAGCGAGAGAGAGGCAATAGTGAGTGTGTAGAGAAGCAAGCTGCGCAAGTCTGCCTGTTTGTCGGGCTGGGCAATTTCAATACCACTGAATAGTATGTGGGAAGTGAGTGAGAATATTTCAGTTTGAGAAACAGGTTATGAATCAGTTAATAAGTCAGTGAAACTAAACCCAATGTCAAAATCAGCTAGTATATTTAAATTCCTAATTTAAGCCCAGACTAAACCTAACATAGGTTTGTGAGTATATATAAGAAGGAATTATCCCTCTAAGTCAGTGGGTCCAAACCTGGGCATAATAACCTTGTTCAGTGGTTACAAGAAACATCTGAGGCTTTGTAACATGATTAACAATACAGAGAAGATGACAAAACATAGTTCTGTTCTGCCCTTCTCTGATTTGTCTTTATTTTTCTTGGGAAAGAATGATGGTTTTATGTCTTCTGGCCTCATAAAAGTAATTTTTTAAATGTAACCATCCAAAAATATTTGGTGAAATTACAAATTTAGATGCCTCTTTTTTTAAGTTGTACCAAATTACTTTTGCAAAATTAATCTGTATTGTGATCTGACAATAGTGCTGCAGGAATGAGTCCTAAAGCCCAGTTGGCATCTTTGAACCTCTAGTTCCCTCGTCAGGAAGTCTAGGGGTAAATTGAATGGGTTTTCGATTGACTGTCTCAAATAAGGTCTGTGTTTAACACAACCTTAAGAGAATTTCACTTTTGATTTTACGATCCTATAAGCTTTTAGCTGAGGGAACCAGGACGGTGCTAACTTCCGGGTTAGCCAACAGCACTCTATGCTATGGTTAAGGTTTGGTTCGGTATCGGGCACAGAAACTACTTGGTTAGGTTCAGGTAAAATATATCATATGCGGTGAAAAGTATGTTTTAACATCATTAAACCCGAAATAGCTGTTTTTGGCCGCTTGAGGGTAGCAAGAACAAGTTGTGAACGCAACTCTGACATCAAGTTTATATGGCCAACTTAAGCAAACGTCAATAAAATAATCATTCAGTTGGAGTCGTGTTTCAGGCCACCTGAAGAATGTATGTTTTTTGGTCTCTACCAACTCCTCAGGGAAATTTCCAGGTCTTTAGCGGCTCGATGCTCCACTATGTTCCCCAGCTGGTCTCTCACTGTGCTGTGGTAAGTAACAGTGCCACATGCTGAGATGTACTGTATCTAGAAAAGTAACTAACATCTGGTATTCCAACTATAAATAAGATTCTTCAAAAAATAACTTTTTGTTCTTCTTTGTCCCTGTTTGTTTAAAAAATTCAAAAGATAATCAGTAATAATTAATGCTGTGCTAAATTTAGGTGAATAGACAAAAGCATTGCATAATTAAGTGTTCTCATTTGTCCAACAGAAAGCAGTCCTAGCCAAAACATATTTAGGACTTCATCATCCTCTTTTTAAAAGCTTTCCCAAGGTCTGGCACAGGTGGGGAGGCAATTAGGCCAGACAGAGTGCCTGGGCTGTAATACCCCGAAGGAATCGCAGGAAAGGTGATAATGATATTTTAGGGCAAAGGGTGCAGTGAATATTCTGGCAATCCTGCCGACTACTTAACTATAAGCTAATATGTACTGTGTGCCTAAGAAAGAATAAAAAAACACCTGGCGCTGGTTTGCAACAGCCATTATCTCCTTGATGTTCTCCTTGCTGTCCTGATTGCCATGCCTCCTCTGGAGATGACTGTGGATTCTTCCCTTTAGGCTCTTTCTCACTCTGTCGACTCCGCTCTTTCCTTCCCATTTCCATTTTTAGCTTTTTACCTGTCACTCCTGGAGCATCACAGTGAGTGAGCGGACAGACCTCAGTGTCTCGCTCAAGGACACTTTATCACAAACTTGGCTGTTAATGGGCTAGATTGGCGGTTAACGGCTGTAATGGGTGTTGTCACGTCCCTGGATCGAAACCGATGTACGGTGATCTTATGGGAACAAACAAGGCAAAGGACACTACTGACATCTTTAATGATGTCTAAATGAAGCCATTTTCCTTGATATTTTTTCTTGCATTTCCCCCCTGCAACCACCCAACCCCCACAAATCGCTCCCTGTCTCGCTCTCTGCTCAGAAGTAGGCTATACAATGAGAGGGAGGAGAGATAAACAGACGTGAGTCCCCCGTTTCTGACTGCTGCTGTGGAGGGAGGAGAGAGCCGGTCATACAAGGAGAAAAGAGAGAATAAACATCCAAAACACACACATGGATATAAAATGTATGCATTTACAGTTTATGACTGCATTAACGTGACACGCATATCGTACGTTCCCATCATAACAACAGAGCATGTGGACACAACATACTGTACAGGAAGAGATTCATATCTGGACTTATTTCCTTTCCTTCCTGACAGAGACGGATTTTTTTTTCGACCCGTCTCAAGCAAGCAGGGACAAGCCCGCTTTATCATGTTATCACATATCTCTATACATGTAGCCCATTTTAAAGATGTGTTTATGGGCATATGCTGACTCCTTCTTCTGTAGACGATGGCTGTCACCTTCACAAACCTTGTGAAATGAAGAAAACAAAGCACCTCTGTTCTGTTCACAGCTGCCTCACTTGCAACTAATTTTCTGTAACTGCTCTTTTGGTGAGGAACAAGAGTCACCTTGAGCCTTTGTAGTTAAATCACAGCAGCTCTTTTCCTCACCTCTAATCCATACATTGCATAACATAGCAAGCCCTCCCTTCACATCTACTGTAATATAGTGCCTACCTGCTGCAAAATAAAGAGGTAGAGTCAGGGAGTGGGTGGGGGATGGGGCGCAAATTAATGCAAATAATAAGACAGAAGACTATAATGTGTGTATGAAGTAAACATATGTGTATATCTCTTTTTTGACCCGATGATCCTATTTCTGTCTGTTAGGAAATGCACCAAGAGAACATCGACATGGATGACACACCAAATTTAAATGGAACCGGCGTTGGTTGCGTTGAGCTCGTGTTGTGTTATGTCGACATTAATTTATTCAATGGGGTTTTGAACCAATAAAGTTAAGAACCACCAGGTTGCATAACGCACCTAGCACTCCCTCCACATCACTGCAGCCATCCAAAACAAGGACTGATCCCCGACCCAAACAAACACACACACACACACACACACACACACACACACACACACACACACACACACACACACACACACATTTCACCTAGGTACAGGGCAGAGATACACGGCATCAAAATGGAGGACAGTGGAGTCTGCTAAATGTGATTTTATTCCATTATGTAATCCTCTAACCCAGTGACAAATCACCAGACAGCAGCCCTGTCATACATTTTTGATCCCGCTCATTGTGTCTCTTTTTTGGAGCTTTCTTTTTTTTTTTTTAAACCATCTAGCACATTTTCTGTACCTGTATTTTCTCACCTTCTCTGACACCTTTTTTCTCCCCACCTCCTCTTTTTCCTCCCTCTGTTTTACCCCTCTCCCTCTCTTCTTACATGATTCCTCACCCTTCCTTATCTTTCCTCTCCTTGCCTTTATTTCCCAACCACCCACTCTCGTTTCTATCTCTCTTAATCTCCCCCATCTCTCACAATTCAACCCACATCAAGTCTGTTTGGTTTCCTCTTTCCATCCACCTCCTTTCCCTCTCCATCTTATCTCTCCATCCTCTAATCCTCTGAGACATCCCTCCTCTCCCATCTCCCTTTTTCTAAATGTCTCAACCCTGTTTCTCTCTCTTCCTCCCCTTTCTTTATTCTTTCAATGACCCCCCACAGGTCTTACCAGGTGTGGGCTACAGTGAAGCGTCGCCTCTGTCTGATGCTCTTGTTGACCATCATCTTGCGAAAAAGGCGTGGGGAGCTTCTGGGGGACAGTTTGGGGGACGTGGCGCCCCTCTTCCCTCCCACCACACCTGGCATTTTGGGAGGCTCCAGCTCCAGGTGCATGTGCTCCTTGAACGTCCGGATGCAGGAGTCCATCTCGACGCTCAGCTCGTTGGACGACATCTCCGCGAGCCGGCTTGACTTTCCTTCGCCTTTCAGAATTCTGGCCCTTTCTGTCCGAATTCAGTCACATCAGCTGGTCATGCACAGCTGATTTTGTTCTTATCCCGACACAAAGAACTTTACAGACAGATTGAGGCTACCTCATGCGCAAGCATTCACTGAGGACAAGGCCAGCTCACACATACCTTTTTGTTGTTTGTGTCGCCTCTGTGCTTTCTATCCTTCCCCCTTTCCCTAGTTCTTCACGGGTTTAGGGATTAGCCAGCCAGCAGTCGTGCCCTCTCCCTCTCTCTTTCCTTCAGCTCATGCACCGTGCTTTAGGAGAGCTTTACCACAGCAGGTTCACACACAGCTCGTTCAGAGGGAGAAGAATTCCTCCTCTCCCATTGCCCTCCTGGTCTTGCTGTCTGTTAAGTGCACACCCCAGTGCTCTATCACTCACCCTCCTCTCCTCAGTGTCTTTCTGTTGGTGCCACCTCAGTACCAACTCTTTCTCTCAGTCCATCCAGGCAGCTTGATGTTGGAGGATCTCCCTTATGAAAGATTCAGGAGGGCTGAAAACTGCTCTCTGCTTCCTTGTGCCTCGCTCTCCCCTCCATCAACTCCTGCTTGACTGACCTCCTCTCTCTGCAAACAGCCCCCCCACCTCTCCCAAAGGCACTCCCGGTGTGCCACAGAGTGACTCCCACTATGCCGAGCCTGAAGTCAGATTTCCCTTCACTCGCACAGTCAGAGCGGTGAGCACAGCACAGCACAGCACAGCACAGCACGCAGGCAAATGCTTCACTTGCTGTTTCATTCAGAATATACACAAGGAGCTGGGAGCAGGCACGCAGCGAGTGCAGGCCACGCCTCCGCTGTCAGGGATTGGCTGGTGGTTGTTGTGACGACAGGCAGGCAAGCACGGTAACAGGTTGTGAGATTTATTATTTATTTTCCCTGTTTAGCCAGCATTTGTGGTAATGCTGCTGATGATGTTGTGACCTTTATTGAGGCAGGCAACTGGTGAGTGCAGGCCAAGAAAAAAAATGGCAATTTGGAGTGAGGATAAAAGCAAACAGCTTAATGGGCATCAGTGAGTAGAAACATACACAACGCTCAAAGGTCAGCTGATTCAAATAAACACTTTAAAGAATGCACATTAAGGTCCCGCTGCAGTCAGAAGGCAACAAGATTATAATTTACGACACAAAGTATATTACCCCACAGTGTATCCAACAATTTCTCTCTCACACACACACACACACACACACACGTACAAATGCACACTTTCACCCTTCCATAATTCTGTCTGAATGGAGGCAATACAACCATGATATTTGCTCAGTGTGTAGAGAAAGAAAGAAAGGATTGATAGATGCAGTCATCCCACATGCACAAAGGGCTACTCTGAGTGGTGAAAAGAAGACAGAGAAAAAGAGGGGCAATGCCCTGAAGGTAAAGACGCAGAGAAGACGAGGGCGAGAAATCCAAAAGGAACATCACAAGAGGCAGAATGGCAGCGTGACGAGTATGTGAAATGTGAGCACTTGCTCGTCTACTCGGTGGACTGATTTGTTTTGGTCGTGAGTCATTGATGACTCTGAGCTATCCAAGCATGGAGTGCGTTCTCACTAAACGGCTTGCCAATAAATCTCTTGAAAATAGTCTTCCCAAGCTTGTATGTAAAAAAAGAAAAGACTTGTAGTAATATGAGGCGTCATGGGAGCACAGCCGGCCAGAGTGTGTAACATTTGTTGGTGGTTTAAAATCAGCCGATGATGCATTCACTGGTTCCTTTTCATCACTCCCACTTTCATCACTGTGATTTTTTCTTACTACCACAAATAATCAATTTCGCCAGGAAACAGGATGAAATAATACTTGACAAACATCGGACACAGAATTAACTAGAAGTAGTAGTAGTAGGCACAACAGTCCTCTTTAATTCAATCAAGCCTAATCCAATATCAAAAATAAACACTTAAGTCAGTTAGATCTGGATTTTTCAGGCTTTTTGCATTAACACCAGCCACCTTAACACAGCTGATTTCTTTTTCCTCAGGATCTATGCATTATTCCCAGGTGAAAATGTAACTTCCTTGTCAAGACATTTCACTAAAACCTACTGGTAGCAATATGGGAAAAGTAAGGAGGCTCACCAGAGTACGTAGGATTGATCTTCTGGGGACCATGACTGTCTACACAAACCTTTATTGCGATCCACCTTATTGTTGTTGACATATTTCAACGGTGACCGACACAAAGTGCTGCCACAGCTAAAAAGCACTTTATAGAAGACCACAGTTTCTCCATCTTCTTGATAAAACACCTGTACATACAATCTTAAAATGATACTGCTGTCTCTTGCACATTAGTTAGATTACTGCACTGAAAAGGAACGTGAAGAACGAAGAATGACAAAGCACAAATGAGAGGGGCAGAAAACCAATGCCAGCCGAGTCATTTTATGACAGATTGAAAGAGATTGAATTAGAGTGACTGGGCCATTTCATTCCACATCAAACTCTAGTTCTGACATCCTTGAGGGCTTGAATGAAAGCACACAATGCAGCGTCACAGCACAGGAAGAACTGGCATATACAACAGGCCCTGCAGCCGACAGTGAGGTAGCTCTGCCAGGTCTTTGCTGGTGTGTTATGTTCCTGTGGGCCTGAATATTGATAGCGGTATAAAATGCTTCAATGCAATCATAAAAATTAAGGTCTTAAGTGCTGAAATGATTACTCAATTAACCAGTTATTTGGTTAACAGAAAAGTAATTGACAATACTGGATTGTATTACTGATTAATTGTTTAAGTCATTTATCAAAACTGTGCACAGTCATGCTAATGGCTCTGTGAGGCACGGCACGGCTTTGAGCTACATACAATGTTTAACTAGTGCAATATTTACCATGGTAGCCAAGAGCATTTTTAAGTTCGCACTGAACACAAAGTATAACTGATGGGATAAATTTTAAATTTTGACCAACTGGTGGCACTTGATGAAAAGTTATAGGATCACCCACGTGATCACAATTCACCTTGAGAGGGACAAGAACGTTTGTACCAAATTTAACTGCAAGCCGTCCAGAAGTTGTTCAGACATTTCACTTAAAACCACAAATGTCAACCTCAGGGTGGCACAACAAGAAAAGTCAGGCTTAATCTAAAAGTCCATCCTCTGGGCTTGCGGACTGAGCCCTCACAGACTTCAGCTGTACGTACTGTGAGGTGTTCACGGTCATCGTGTCAAGGCAGTGTAAGCCACTGATAAACAGGCCAACACTATAGCCTGCACTTCTACACACTCCTGTATCATGATGTGGTTGAATATTATTTCTTGCTTACACAATTCTAGTAATGTTTTGTTCAAAGTACTGTTTCACACATTCGCTTTAAGTTGTTTTTTCAATGCGCAACTGGAAAATGGTCACGTTCTTATTGCAATGAATTGTGGGTAATTAAATCAGTGAAGTCCGGTGAAGTCTGCACCCAAAGCGAACGCTCTCAAGTCTACAGACAGTCAGCTTGAAGGCCCTTGTGGACTGGATAAACTGTGTGTTTGGACAGCCATCAGCACTTTCCGCAAACGCACCCGCAGTCCCGAGTCCAGGAGTTAGCAAGAGCAGGGAAGTCCGGACATTTGGATGCACCTCAGAGGATCAGAACCAATGACATATATAAAGATGGACAACATTACGGCTCCTTAAGAGTGAAAACATGTTGATTGCCCCCTGGTGGATGGCTGCAGTGCGGGTCATAAACCCCTCCCCCTCCATGTTAGCAGATGGGACATGGGCCAAACTATAAACTCAAAGTACACATCAAGTGTTCCCAAAGACAAATTCTGTCATTTTAGGTTGTTCTTATCACTCTGATCAATGGTCAAGATTTCACTCTTTTTAGTTTTAGTTTTTTTTAGTTAATTAGTTATTTGATGCTATTAAAAGCTGAGACCTGCTTGCGACTAAGCAGGTCTGTGTATGGGCGGGAACTCGATACCAAGGCTCCATGGACTGATAACTGCTGCGTAGACTCCAAATGATGTCACCAATGCAATATAGTGGTCGTGTCTAGGATAGTTTGGCTGCAGTGTTGTACACTGGAAGGAAGTGGAGACACTTCATCCATCTTTATACATGTACTGTAAATGGTGAGGACAGAAAGAGGAATTCATCTTCTGGGAACCACGATTGTTCTTTCAAAATGTCGGGGAAAGTCATCCAGTAGTTAAGATATCTTGGCCTGGACAGCCAGACCGCATTACAACACTAGAGCTGCACCTCCAGCATGGCTGAAAATTTCTCTGGATCTTTACATCACTGTAAATGACATACCTTTGGGTGTTTTTAACATCGGTCAAGCAATTTGAAAATGTCCCATTGGGTCCTACAATCCTGTGATGAGCTTTGGTCTCACATCTTACTTACTGTGAGATCTTTTTAAATGATTAATCAGATAAAATATTCAGTAAATCATTAGCAGCAGCCCTAAGGCTCCTTTGCTTTTCTCTATAGTGCTTTTCCGCTGAGGCTGCAGTCTCTCTGGTTTTAGCTTTATACAGATCCGTGTAATGTTGCGGGACTGTTTTGACAGGATTATTCCCATTTGGATACTTGTTATGCCACATACTAATTTGAACAAACACAGATGTAAGAGGAAGAAGATGACAGAACTGATCCAGTTAACAATTTCCTGATCTTCTTTCCTACCTTGATGAACGAGTATAGGGTTAAAATTTTCATACGCATCCTTCTAGCTGCCCCCAAGCCTCACCTGTCACTTTCCATAATGTCACAACATGCAAGAGAGACGCTTCAGCCTGCCCCATGTTGCCTCAGTCTTTGGTCTCCTACAGTGAAACCCCGAGCAGGGCAGCCAGATCATCCTTAGGACCCGTCTGTCCAGAGACTGTTCCTTATTCCCCGTTTCTCTCAGAGAGGTGAAAAACAATACTGCACTGTGGCTCAGATTAACAGACCTGTATTAATTCGCAAAGGTCAATGGACAAACAGAGAAAGAGACTCAAACACAAAGAGACAGCAGATAATAAACACTGAAGTGCTGGGTTTTTTCCAATAAACATGTACACCTGCAGCTGCTTTATAAGCAGCAGGGGAAAAGGGCTGAAAAGAGGCTGTGAATTATTTATTCATATGAATTATATCCACCCAATCAATGCACATAAAAACAAAGGATAAAAGGTCATAGAAATGGAAAACAAACGACATACAAAGTAAAAGGTGAGCAGAGAACAACAACAAAGGTGACGCAGATGATTTGTGGTAACATATGAAAGAGATGGAGAAAAGACAGAACAAAGGGGATGTTGATTTCAAGGTAACCATGTCAAAATTTCTCCTGAGAACATGGAAAGAGTCGTGAAGATTTCCCCCTGGGATGTGTGAGTATACTATAGCACAGAGACAGTTATCCCATAAAAAAAAATGCCTGTAAACTCACAGCCTAACAGACTAAAATACCCCGAGACTCAGGTTTAATTCACACTCACACATGAGCGGATTGCCATGCAACAGAGTGACAACCAGGAGAGTAGCCAAGGTAAATATGACGGATTATTCCCGAACCAAAACTCTCCCAAAGCCGATGAAAGTGTGGAGGACACGACTGCTCGCCCCGAGGATTTAGCCTAAAACTGGATCGTATTTGGCCATCCAATGTTCCCCTAGCTAAGCTGCATAATCATGCAAAATGATGTGGAAATGTTAGATGCATGTTGACTGTTGGTGTGTTGTTGACGCTGACATGAGAGGCGCTTCCACATATATTGAGAGTGGCGTTGCACTAAGAGCCCCAACAATCAATAAAAAGGATAATTAGAGCGTTTAAATCAGATAAAACGACTAAAAAGCTTCACAAAATTCTACTCAGCTGGAGGAGCGTGAACAAATCTAATCGACACTATTAGCCTTTGTTCACTTCCACATATTTATTGACATAATTGATGTTTGCTTTGTAAAATTAAAGCTTTTTTCTGTTCATCTGTGTCCAAAATGTTGAGTTAATTTGCTGCTAGCAATGAAATATGAAAAAATTCCAAGGGGGTTCATTTTTACCCACACTGTATGGTACACCTGCTGGGACTGACAAAGTACTCCATCTATCTATAATCATGTTATATAATATCCTAGTGTAGACTGTTATAGCTGATGGTATCTAATTACTCTGCCACTAATTTCACCACTGTGTCGCTTTGCTTGAGACTAACTGTGGGTGTCGTATGTGTATTGCTATTGCCTAATTGCTATTGTCTGAAGTATGAGATAGGAGGACAGAAGTACTGTAACATTATAAACAATAATGAGAGTTTATATCGGGAGGAAATCGACATTCTTGCAGACTGGTGCACGGAGAACAATCTTCTGCTGAACGTCAGCAGAACCAAGGAAGAAAGGAAGCTACGACACACACTCCTGTCTACATCAGTGGAGCTGAGGTGGAGCAGGTGAACAGTTTCTCAACATCAACATCACAGAGAACCTATATTAGTCATCACACATCACCACCCTGGTAAAAAAAATAAATAAAAAAAGCACAAAAAAGGCTCTACTGTCTGAGGACATTCTTGTCAGCTTTCACAGAGGAACAATAGAAAACATCCTGACTGGAAACATCACAAACTGGCATGGTTCATGCACGGCCCAGGACAGGACGGATCCACAGTGAGTGATTAAAACCGTCAAGAACATCACTGGTACCATCTACAGAGCATCAGAGACATCAGTGAAGTGAGATGTCTGCACAGAGCCCAAAGATACTAAAAGACAACACCCACCCCAGCCACAGTCTGTCACCCTGCTGCCATCTGGCAAAAGATACAGAAGTATCCGCTGTTGCACCACCAGACTACAGAGCAGCTTCTTTCACCAGGCTGTGCGACACCTCAATTCATCCTTCTCCACTCCATAAAATGATTTGTTTTGTACTGATTCTCCTATAAAGCGGGAAGGAACTTAAACTTAATTTTGTTTTGCATCCTGGTGTGTTAAATGACTAATAATCTAACCCTGAAACTTTGATCAAATATATAGCGTTTGGTGTTAAAGGATGCAGGTGTAGTTTTAGTTTGAAAACATGAGGGGTGGGTCATGTAAAATACCAGACACAAAAAGAAAATACTGAGTTTAATAACACTGTGTAGTTTCCATTTCATTTTTATTATATTTTAAGATCTCTATTTATATGTACTTTTTTCTGACATTGTGCTGCTGTAACACCCAAATTTCCCCTCTGTGGGATCAATAAAGGATAATCTTATCTGATCTCATCTCTTACGGTCAGTACTGAATAGCTGGACACATGACACATTAAGACAAGTACAATCTTTGTGCGTAATTCGTCCGCCTGGGTCTCTGTGCCTGCTAAAATGAAATGTCTAAGATTCAATTTCTGCTCACTGGCTGCGTGGATTACTCACACCCACACGAAAGCTGTCTGGACGCCATCAGAGAGGCCAGTGCTCAACAACACACCGCACAAAGAAAGTACACAGAGTGCAGACAAGCTGTAATCTGGCCGGTGTCGTCCTGACCCCAGGTGAGGAACATGTCCAAATATAGTTTCAAATCTTGTTTGGAGAGGAATCGGAAATGGGAAATTTCATTCACAATAGGAAATTATATCGTTAGACATCAAAGAGAGCGCTGGTTTGGACTAAATAGATAATTGTTTACACACAGAAGCATTCTGGGAAGACTTTCCTCATACCTAGTACTGAATGTACTGGAATTACAAGCGAATATCGTCACCAGACATTTGGGCTGTGCAATATGACAATACATATCACAGACATTTTCTGTAAATACAATTAATAAATAGTTTTTATCAAATTATCACATGGAAATGTATGTATTTATGTTTTGAGCACTCATCTGTACTTGTTTACATGTATGACATGGTTCTTGAGTTGTTGGTAAAGCAGGTCTTCCATGTTTGTTTGTGTTGCCTTCATGCAAATTTCCCGCCTGCATGGACACCGTGAGGAAGAACACAAAGCGTTATCCAAATGATGAAAAATACTGCCGGAATAAATGACGGAGCACAGTATGTAACAACAGACATTCTTCTATTGTCACACAATAAATATTGTCAGAGCAGCTTTCCCAGGCAGAATAATTGGGCTTTTGTGATGCATGTCTGAAATATCACCTTATTACAATAAAGCCACTGTGAAACAACTGTGCATGACAACCTTTTCATAGAACTCAACGCTTACAAAGAAAAGCATTTTCTAAATTGTACACCTGTCTTGTCTTGTAATATCTATATATATTTTTACTGATAATGTCAAGGCTACGTCACAAAATGCGAGAACTTGGGCTTGCAGAACTCTATATTGGGGTGCTGAGTACAGGCAGAAATATGGATGTTACCCTTTTCTCTTGTGCAAACATAGCCACTGGCTCTCAGTCAACTACTGTTATGTGTTTTGGGGTATTTGTGAACACCAGTATATTAAAAAAAAAAATAAAAAAAATAATTGCAAGTGTGAGGCGAAAGATGTAGGCAGACCAAAATACACTTGGCAACATTTACTCATGTACTGTATAGTGGCCAAAAGCAGGGTGGACAGGAAATAGCATGGGCAGAGTTATAAACATAAACCGCGGGAGCTCTCATGGCTGGCAGGCTAACAACAGCAGCCAATAAACTTGTTAATTATACCGTTAAAGTTCAATCAAAGTCAAACTTCATGCTAAGCACAAGAGTGGGGTCAATTTGCATCTAGAGGCAAAGGTGTCCCGTCCTGTTCCATACAGAAATGAACAGGATGAGAATTTTGGTCTGACTGTGCCATAAAGGTTACTTCTTCCTTAACATCATCACTTGAGGTTTTGCAGTATATCACAGATTCACAGTGGCATTAACTTTTCTTTTATTTGTCTCAAGTAACAAAATACACTGAAGAAAATAGTCTTTTCCTCTCGTGCTTTTGGGTGGTGTTGCGTCACAGCGTTACCTTCTGAGTAAAGTAGCTTGTTAGAGTACTTTTGCAATACATACTGTAAAATGAAAAGCCCCTTGCAATTCTTTGCGCATATCACTACTTATATTATCCGGAGGATGCATGTCTTCCTTTAAATGTATTGACTCTACTGACTCCCAAAATGATTAATAAAGTTGTCTGAGTCTGAGTCTGAGTCTGAGACATTGGATGGCATGTTTCACAACCCATAATCTGTAACTTTGCAGGCTATTAACGGGAATGAAAGATATATATATTCATATAACATGTAAATCTTTTTGCATTTAAAGAAATTTAAAAGTTTGAAGTTGAAGTACACAAAAGGAAACAAAACGAAAAGGAACGGGGAAATACAGCGAAATTCTTACAGTGGCGGAATTCTATTATTTAAAATAACTAAGTAATGAATTGCGAAACTAAGGTGTCACGTTAATCATAACAACAAACAAGTAATCTTCACAGTATTATCACTTGGTGCTGACTTTCATTAACAGTTTCTGTCTGCACCAGCGCTGGCTTTTCTCAGGCGGTGGCACAAGCTCACCCAGCCAGGCACAATTTCAACAATCAATCCTTGAGGCACTCTGAGCCCTGAAACAATTGTGTACATCAGCAGGAAAAATAATTGAATCCCAAAATAACTTCCTGCCCCCGTCTCGCCCTCCCACTCATTGATGAAAGCACTTAAATTAGTACAAGTAGAAAAAGAGGGGACTGAGAGGAGTTGAGGGAAGTGCTGAGGGCTGGTATTTAAACTGTGTTACAGACAGATAAAGACCCACATATAATACATACACACACACAAACACACATCTACCAGCCTTCAAGAAGGTTCTGCTGACCCTGGCGTTTAGCAGCAGTGATGCCTGAAGGAGACATAGCTCTTTAAAAGTGAGGAGGGGGGGGAGCACGAGGGAGACCTGTCTGCCTCTACCACCGGGGTGACTGACGGCTGACACAAACCTCACCTGTTATAAAGTCTGCGGTTGCCTGAGCGGACCGTACAGCCACCAATAAGCTCGCTGTTAACAGAAAGAAATGGAGATTGTCATCAGACAAAATCAAAACTAAATGTGTTCAGATTGGTGATAAATTAGGGGAAAAACATCATTAGGTGTCTTATTGAGTGACCACAAGCCTCAAGAAAGCTTCAGTGTTCAGTGGTGTTTGATTGTGGTGATATAGAGCTCTGTGTAACACATCAGCCCAAGCTTTTTATTTCAATCTGTCGCCAGTCTGTTTGTGTGAGTACAAACCTTTGTGTGTGAGCTGAACCACCAAACCGTGTTCACACTGCACTCCTCTGGTAGAAATATAAAGTGCAGTTCTCTTGGAGAACTCACTCATATCACTTCTCAATAAACAGGACTCGATGATTCATCCAAGAACATCCATGTGAATTTCTCACTTAGTGCGCCAACTTCCATGCCTCATTGACAGGTTTTTGCTTAAAGATATAATATGTACGTTTTCTGCGTTACAATGTCTAAAAGCAGCTAGATTTTTGTAACATGTTTTTTTTAAATTGTGTACTTAAATTCTCACAAATGTTTCCAACACTGTTCAAAATTAAGACAAATCTGCAATTCGATTCAAGGCAATGATAGGCAAGGCAAGATAAAACTGAGGGGTCAACAGGTAATTACAAGATAGAAAAGAAGACAAAAAATAATAATTCTTCATAACATACAGTTTTTCTGGGTTTTTGTCAAATATTCGATTTTTTCTTCAAGAGTTTTTGGACTTTAACTTTTCCAAATTCAACAGTCCTGGAAGGGAGCATCACTCTTTGGTTAATCTCCTCTTAGACATGTGCAATCTCTCACTGCACAACTAGCATTACTTCCCTAAAAAAGTTATAACCGAAAAGGTTTGGGGACCTGTGACCAAGAGCATATTCGACGGATGTGTCAGTGTGAGTCACTCACATTGACACATCCGTCAGTTGGCCAATACCAAAAATACACATCTAAAAATGCCAAAAGAAAGAGAACAGCACATTGTTCCAGCATCACAGTGACCCAAATATCGCTGGTAGTTACAACAGGACACACACACACACACACATACACACATACACACACGTACACCTTTCTCGAGCACAGGGCCAATCAGGGCTGATTAGCTCGTTAAGTAAAAGCGTATCTGATTTTGACACGAGTGGACAACTGGCTGCTCGCCAGGAACTGGCCACTTGCTGCTCGTGTTTGTGTATGTGTTATCTGAAACTGCACATTGTACCTGTTGCTGTGCGTGTATGGGTGTGTGTGTGTCTGAAGGCATGGTGCATAAATAATGAAATGAGGCAGTGTCATCTTCAACAGGCTGAATGCAACATGACGGATCGGTCACTGATGCAGAGAGGTATTCTAACAAGACTTCCAGGACCAGGTAAGCCTGTGGTTTACTAACATAACTTTGTCTCCAGTGATTAGCTATAAAAAAGTTTGCTTAATTAAACTAATAGTGCCTCCCCACTAACTTCAAAGGTTCAGTTTAACGACAGACACATTCTTTACAGGTTGATTAACATCCATGAAGTTGTCACATGACGAGTGTGCACTTAAGGTCACAGTCAAATGATGCCAACAGCACAACATCGTGACAAGATCACCAAAACTGGCCACTATCCACTCTGTGCAGAGAGATTCAGAGAACAGAGGCAGTGACCAGGCAGAACACTTGCTTACATCAGTACCAAAAATATATAGTACAATGGCTCATAGTATACCCCAGTGCCTAATATCCTGTTCCTCAAATGACACCTGGAGATACGTACAGTCTCCAAGTCTAGAGAACACGTCGGCTTGATCACGCATATTATTGCAAATTAAGGCTGTCCACTCTTCAACAACCAAAACAAAATCCACATTGAAAGTCAGCACGGGCCTCCTTTACAGCACCCTGGGGAGGCAGAGCAGTATGATCCCCTGATGATCGGAGCACAGCAGGTACTGTTCTTCAAAAATGGGAACCACCACCCACATCTGCCACATGTAAGGCAATGTCCCTCAGCTCTTAAAGAGGTGTGGCAGTAGCACTTTACATTACAACATATATAATGTAATTATCAAAGTAATTACATGGGAATAGCTTGGTATTAACAACGGGGGAGCTCTAATATCTGGGTTATTTTATAATGATTGTGGGTTATTACAGGAACTTCCACAAGTGTTTCCAGGGAACAAGTCACAACATTAAACTAGTCATTTGTACAGTGTTACCTTGAACAAAGGGAATCTTTAGAACGTTATAATCTAATATTTAATAATATATCATTTCAATTTCAATTTGCCTTCTCCTCAACAGCTGTAACTCAAGAAACTTTTCACCACCCGACTCAATCCGCAGTCAAAGTCAGCACTTCTCCTCCCCTGCGGACCAGCCTGGGCCGAGGCCCTCCCCTCCTCTTTTGAGCTGTCTGACAGTTCCCCAGGTCTTCTTTGAGGTCAACTGTGAGTTTTTTCTCCACAGCCTCCTGTTACAGCTGAATCTATGCATCCATGACCACAGAGGGTGTACCTGCTATTACCTCCTGACACCCGTCTGCTGATTCAGGAGTAGAATCCAATCCTAAAGCCTCTGTCTTGAGCTATGTTTAGTTTGCAGTAAAAAAACAAAAAAACAAACACAGCCCATTCTCTGACCTCCTTTCCTCAGGAGGTAATAGTATTTTTAAATATTGAAGTGACAAGATTTCTCCCAATAAATTGTTTACCTGAGGTGGTAAACCACTAAGATTATGACACTTTTTGTCTCACAATTACTTTACTTGTCAGATTATACTGTAGACCTCATAGTTAACAGGTTATTGCAAATTGATTAGTTGGTAGTAGTCTACGTATCGGCAAACAACTAACTAGAGTGTCACAATTACCAAGTTTGTCCACCAGAGAGCGCTGACGAGTGGGTTGACTGATGTTAGATTTTTACCACTGACAGAGTAAACTGAGATAAAAACTAACTTTGATCATAAGTAAGTGCTGTTCGCGAGGAACACAATATCCACATAAAGCATATCCCTATCCAGGTACACTGATATGAAACACATACAGTGGGCAGGTGTTCTACTTCCACTGAACAAGTTTGTTCTGTTCTGTTTACAGTCCACTCACCATTCAGGATCAACAGGCGTGATGTCTATCCGAGGAGGGGCTCCAAAGGGCAAGGACGTCGGCCTGGCCATGATTTCATCATCAGGAGTCCTCGACCTCTCTGCCTGTCGCCATGACAACGGGGGAAGCTGCAGGTTGCCGGAGAAACGTCGTCGTCCGCGGCGCAGGTCAACACCCAGTGTGCAGGACGGAGATGTGAAGGACTCACTGAGGCAGCAATCAGGAGGCTCTTTGCTGTCCTGAGAAGAGACAGGACGGAAGGAGAAACAGCATGAAATTAAAGAACACCGTTCTGATAGATTTATTTAGAGTCACAGAGAGAAATGGAAAATGAGAGTACACCACTTTATTCTCACATTTATTCTTACAATGCTTGCCCACTAAGGGGCGCCACAGACTTGTTTCTGCCTAAAGATGGAGCACTAAAGCATTTCATCACATTCTCTGGTAACCTATTACAAAATATTTATCATTAAACCGACACCTCTTCTCAACTTTCTATTCTCTCAAATGACCTCATATAGGTGCAGTCTGATATGAATCCCACATGATTTCAAGGAATTTATTTTCTTATATAATCTCACTCATCCCTCCTTCTGAAGCCGCCACTCTTTGCTCACACCTAATTTACAGGCTTAATTTGCCTTGTTAGCGTGGGCTGTCTGTAGCAGACTGATTGCAGGGCATAAATAACCATGTTTATTCCTCAGCTGCGCGGCCTAATTTACATGTAGTCTGAAGGGCATGATAAATCCTGACTGACTCTGTTCGCTCATCAGCTGTTTACAGTCCTGGGCTGTATTCATTGAACATCTCAGAGACACACACAGAGAAATCGTCCTCAGCTTGACAAGGACTTGAATAACACGACCGTAAAGTCTCAACAAGGAGTAGAAGTTCTCTCCTTAGCTTTTGTCATCAGTCATGCTTTTGAAAATAATACATTTCACATTTTTTCTGTGGTTATTCACAAAGCAGTCAACCAATCTGTTAAATTCCTTCTCTTCAACAAACTAACCCGTCAAATATAAGGTGTGTTTGTCAGGTTTGATGCAGCTGGACTAAACTACAGCTGCAGCTTAAAAGACACCTGGCAGCACCTCATCATGTCATCACCTTGTCACTAGGACTACTGCCTCACAAGTATATGTCTCTGCGCACCAGTCAAGGTGCCGTTCACATCAATATCTTTCCTGACTTCTACAATAAAGGCTGTTGTGAGGACTTGGAAGGAGATTCTGAAAGGTTTTGTGTTTTGGGGAAAATGGAATTTATCACTACTGATGACGTGTATGATCAAAGTGGATTATTCCTAGTGAGAAACATGCTGTCTTCACTTATAGACTATTTTCGTTTACAGAGGACCGATAGAGAGCTTCGTCACGTGGTGCATCAACAGTCACCTGAAGATCAATATCAGCAAAACCAATGAGCTTGTTGGGGACTACTGCTGTATGTATATAAGCCATTGAGAGAAACGAAAATCGGCAGCACAGAAGGTCTATACCATCACCACAGTTTCAAGGTTGACACCTAAGATTGGTGACACCAATTCAGTATCTGACCACATGTGAAATATGGTCACAATCTCTCCTTCTGTTCCTGAGTTATGGTGTTGAATGATGGCCTGAAAAGTGTTTTCACACTGTGAAGCTGACCTTTGACCTTTTGGAAAATGTCTTTGCATCATTCTATCCTGTTAGATATTGGTGTGAAATTCTGTCATAATATACGGTATATTAATGCAATATATAATACATACTGCATTCATAGGAAAAGGAAGAACGGACAGACAACCCAACAAACAAGATGCATCCGACTACAGATATCGACAGCAAGAGGCCAAAAAACTGTTATCTTGTTTGCCTCTCCTGGTTGAACTGATATGAACCAATTCTAAAAAGCAGAGATGCTGAAGTTCTTTACAGTTGAAACATTTACATGATTAATCAATTAGTCCAGCGGTTCCCAAATGGTGTGCTGCAGCACATTGGTGTATGGTAAATGGTATATCTTTGGGTTTTGAATGTTGGTCAGACATAACGTTTAAAGACGTCCATATTTAGGCATTTGTGGGAGGCAATTTTAATTGACATGGAGACGAACAACTCTTTATGGTCACATTCGCACAAACAGTCAATTTACAGTCACCATTTTTTTGCCTTTGGGAGGAAGAAAGACCCCAACGTTTGAACCCAGAACTGTCTTGCTGCTGACGCCGTCCTTTGTTTTATCTGAACCTGTCTCCACCACAACATCGCGGATTATACTCAATGGGTGGACCATCTTCCAAGCCAACAGAGTGCAGGACAAAGAGAGGTGGACTCTTTGTGTACTTCATTGATGCTTGGTGATAGCATGCAGTCAAAGTTGATGGACAGTGTATACCTGATGTTAAACCTTTAATGTGCAGCTGCTGACCATATCATCACCATTTCGCTGTTTTTATTCAAATTTTTAAAAAGGCACTACAGTATTATTTCCTGGGTTTATACATGATTATGTTTATATTTTTATCGTCTAAATAACTGTATGTTCTAGGTTTGTGCGGTAGAAGGAGTTACTAACTTTCATTTCGCTATGCAACCCTGAGTTGTAAACTGACAAGTAAATCACCTTGAACCTAGAACTTTGTTTAAACTGTAGGAAGCTTCGTACAGTAAACAACTCTGTGGTAGGAGTGTTTTTACTCTGGTCCTGTAAGTCTAGTCAGAGGTTGGCAGTAGTGCTGAAAGAAATCAAGGACAAAATCGTTTGAACCAATTCGTTTTTTTTAAACTCGATATCTACCGGGTCTCCAGTAGTAAGCCCTCCATCCGGTAAACACAGCCTCCTGCAACAGCTCTCCTTGGCTATTTGCCCTCTGCCGCCCACTCACAGCTTCTGTGATATACCCAACTAACTGCACGATGCCAGTAATCGTGAGGGAAGCAGTACAACCTCAATTCATTCTTACTTTATGCAGCCCGATTTACAGCTTGCTTTTAGTAGTGCAGGTGGTGATTTACTTTCCCCTCCATGCTTCTCAGAATAGACTGTTCAATCAGCACTACTGGCCAACATGACCTCTGAACATGTTGTTGCTACCAGATACAGCAGATGCATTTGGGAACTTGCTGTTTTGTTGGAAATAATCAATCTGCATACTCAGTGTTTGCCTCCAGCCATTCAGAGCAGATTTATGCTCCAAGAATGTTGATGCAGATGTTTTCCAGTTGTACCAAAGTGAAAGTGTTTCACAGTGGGACAACTCATCTGTGTTTTTGTTTTTAGTGTTTTTTTATTGATGTTGCTGCTCAGCAATTGAGTCAGGTACCAAAAAAACATTACGCTCTTTGCTCGTCTCATCACTTTAGTTTCTTGCATTGTATTCTTGTACTTGTACATTAGTGCTGTGTAGTACTGTTCACTGTTTATTGCTGTATTTGTCTTCTTCTGTCTATGTGCTCTGACACTGACAATTGAGTGTCTGCCATGTAAGGACTATGTCTTTGATTGTTTTTACTGTGTATGTTTTTCATTGTGTATGTCTAATTTTGTACCAACACTGCAAACCAATTAGTCTTCAGATCAAATCAATAAAGGCAGCTTGCAGATACTGTAAGTGCAGGGTTTGGCAAGACAGGTTGTTGTGTATTTGGTGTTAATTAGGTATTGCAGATTGCTTTAAATAAATAATTAATAAATTAATAAATAAGTAATACTTAAATTATCCGTAACACCAGACATCTTCTAATTAACTTAATTTCATGGTAATTATAATTACAAATTGACATATTTGAAATTTCTTTGAAATTACTCTCCAATAACCACAATAATTAACTTTTATTAAAAATAACCCCAACATGATTTAATAATAATATTCTGCTATTTTTCGATAAGCAGTTAATAAATAGCTGGTAATTTTGTTAATACCTTTCCAGGAAATTTTCAACTACTTTGTGCCCAACTTCTGTAGGTCAGTAAATGTTTATTAAAAGCTTGTTGCAAATGAGCAGGATATTATTCTTAAATTCTTAATATTGGGGTAGTTTTCAATACATTTTACCGTGGTTATTGTGGCCATTTCAAAGAAATTTCAGATAAGTTGCTTGGCAATTACCAACTAGTGTTAAAGTGAAGTGTTACCCAAATTATCTTCTTTTTTTCTGATCATAGAAAATAGATTTTTCTTTATTTGTTCGAAACATTGAAATTTAGCTTTTAATATGAATCAAAAATGTATAATTATTCAGATTTTACCACCTACTGTACAACTACATGTACATATGACAGAAAATGAATACTAACCCTCACTTGCCGTATACTTATGACTACCTATCAGTACAAGTGCCTTCACAAACTATCAGTGTGTTCTGCCCTCTAGTGGCTTTAACCTGGACAACACTTAATTTCCAAGCCACACTGTTTATACCTTTATTTTTAGCAATCAAATTTTACATATTCATTTCTTGGAATGATTCTCATATGTTTGATAAATAATCTGTGACATAGTGTCATTCTGTGTGTTGTACTTAAAGAGCCATCTAAATTTCAAGGCAAATATTAAATGTAATATACTGAACCAAACCAATAAAACACTCACACTCGCTCCTTGTCTTGAAGATGAGGGAGACCTAATTTCGAGAAAACACAGTCGCGAGACAAAACAGCTTG
This sequence comes from Pagrus pagrus, assembly GCF_965226575.1. NCBI lineage: Eukaryota > Metazoa > Chordata > Actinopteri > Spariformes > Sparidae > Pagrus > Pagrus pagrus. The sequence goes on from NC_140190.1 coordinate 22,374,674, forward strand.
GCAACTGTTGTTATGTAGAAAGAATTCAAATACTTGGCAACCATCAAAAAGCAGAAACATTATGTGCTGAAATAAGAGCCAGTGAAAATGTGATTCATGAAATTAAAATAGGCTCTGCTGCACTGCCCTCTCGAAGTATAAAAAAAGAACAGAAGAAGGAAAATATTGCTTTCTGATGCTGTAAAGACATATTTGCTTCGAGAGGAGGAAGGGAAGGAAGGGACAACAATACTTTTCTGTGACAGCTCAGAGAGGAGATAGTGTGGTGGAAGGGCAGAGTGAGAGATGGGAGTGATAAGAACTGCACTGCAGAGCAGAGAGGACAAAGAAAGAAAGAAGAAAATGCTAGAGAAGAGTGAAGGACGAAAAAGAAAACACCTTTCTTTTTCACACCTGTAGAAAAACACTGATGGAGCTCAATACTCATATCTCAGGTCGGATAACAATCATTCTGAACAGAAACTACAACTACAATGTCTGAGCTATGAAAACTGTTTTCATTTGTTCAAGGTCAGTGTCGTGGATTTATTTGTTTTCGATGGTTTAAACCAATCAGATTCTTGATTTTGAAGTGTATTAGTCACATGAGTGTGAGCTGCTCTGGATGCATGCACCAACATACAGTAGCTGTAGTTCATTTACTGCTGTTGTGGAAGCCACCGCACAGTTCTATAACAAATGATCATGATCTTTCACCATGATCACACTAAAGTTTTTTTTAAAAGTGAGTCACTTTACAGAAACTAATCAACTTTTTCTTTTACAACATTGTGAGGTAGCAAAACTATTAACTTGTTTTCACCATCTGAACTGGTCTGACTCATCAGACAAAAAGCTGTGACTCGACTATTAATCACTTAATACTTAATAATAGGTGAGAGAGGTCCAGAAAGTCGTGGAGTTGTCTGTAAATGCAAAGCTGTGACTATAACTTGAGTCATTTGCAAGTTTAAATACTTTGGTTGCACCAGCTAAAGCCATTACAAAGTTTGTGCGTGAAATCCTTCCAAATTTATAATTTGGCTGCACCATTAAAAGTCCAATCATAAAACAATGACCTCTGTGAACAGGAAGGCATCGTAGTGTCATGAGCAAGAATATAACTTCCAAATGCTTCCAAAAGCATCTATTTTAGTTACATCAAGTTAGATCAGATATGTCGAACATATTACCTCTTCAAATGTAAACATGTCATGGATTAGCAGTGTCAGTTGGATCAGTGAGCTACAGTTGAAGTTACAACTGGCACTTAGTGGATGTTATCTTTACAATTTCTCTATACAACTAATCTTTTGCGTGGTGCAATCCATTTAAATGTTTTTCTTGTGTCAATCTCTACTTTGTAAAGCACAGAATAACATATAACAGTCTCAGAGGAAGCAAGGAAGAGCAGCTTCTGGCAGAGGGGGAAGGGGACAGGAACTGGGGTCAATCAAACATGGATGTCAGCTGCAGGGGTTGCTTGGGAGACGTCTGGCCGTCGAGGACACAAGGTACCAGGGTTAAAGAAGCAAAACATCAGTGACCGGTGTTCCCCAGCTGGTGGCTCTGCAGCTAACCCCATGCTAACACCCACCTGTACAGCCCAATAAAATGGATTGGTGTGAACTCACGGTACGCTTGGTGCAAACGTCTCCTGCCCTGACAAGAGTAAAATAACTTGGAGCCACTGACAAAACAAAAAACAGATAATTATCAGTTTATTGGGTACACCTGTGTAACATAATGTAATCCAATACAAAACCCTGGAGGAGGCTTCTAATGTTCAGGTTTTGTTGGTACCATCAGATGGCTGTTTATTCAAGTCTATGCTTTTAGCTCTTTGTTGAGGTGGTTTTAAACTGGACAGCCTATTATTGAAATATCTCTCCAAAATTTTGTCTGCCAATACTTCATAGTAACCTCTCACTCTTTCTAAATGGCACATAGGAGAGATATAGTAACAGTGAAATCATTTTGCACAGTAAAAACTGAGGTAGGACTGCGGCTCTGCCTTAGCTCATTCCTCCCACGTACGCTACATGCTATGCTTAGATGACCTTCAACTGCTGCGATGTGTGTGTGTGAGGTGTGTGTGCATCTGTGTGAGTCTGTGGGGCAGGAGCAGCATGGGTCAGGTGCAAAAGTCCATTAGCCCATTAGCAGCACTCCCCCCATGGCCTTTTTGTCTTCCAGGGACCCCTGAGTATCGCGACTGTGACATACTAATCAGTCTCACACTCGTCACACCGTACACAAGAGGACAACATCTATTCACCTCCCGAGACACTTCACACACACACACCAAAACACGGAGCAGCCAGGTCACAAGGCCACAGCTGCAGGAGGAGATTAATATAGAGACGATAATGTACCTTTGCAGTCTTGTCAACAATAGATTTATGCCCAGACCTTATTGTACAACACACATCTGTCAAAGCCTTTTCAGACTGCCCTCACTAGGATAACAACAGCATTGGTCATCTGTTCAAACAGCGACCTTAAGCGACATTTTGCCATCGTTTGGTTTGTGAATGTCATCTGCAGAGAAACAAACAGCACAGGTTAAAGTCGGCCATGTTTATGAGAAGAAACAGAACAGGAAGGAGGATGATTTGTTTAAAACAGAGCAAAACAAGACAAGGATTTGTGTCCAGTCTCCCATAAACCGTACTGGCTTCCTTTTACCATCCAGATGATTTTACTCTAATCATGTTTCAGAGGAGCACTAAATAAGCATAAGCTCATAAGGGTCTGCTAAGGATGCAAAGGCGAAAAACCCACATATTTTTAAAAAAAGGGGGAAAAAAAGGGTTTTGAACTAAAGCCTAGTTTATGCTTCTGCGTCGCAGCGACGGCGTAGCTACGTCGTCGACCCTCCGGCGTCATTGAGCATTCGAAGTTCTGCGTCGAGGGAACGCGTTGTTCTGCAATTCACCGCCAACCGGTGTTGTTATACTGTTGACTGGAAAAGCAACTGCCGGAAATGACGTTCTGAGCGGACCAATCACAGTCCTTGCCGTTCGCGTCTCGACGCGTCGACGTAGCGGGTAGTCAGGATTTTTTGGAGGCGCACGTCAGGCTACGGCGCAGGGTCCGCGTAGGGGACTGCGTCGACGATGTAGCTACGCCGTCGCCGCGACGCAGAAGCATAAATCAGTTTTACCATGCCTGATCGGGACTTTAATGTAAGTTTAAAAACAGTTCACAAGCTAAACTAATATTCACCATTGTCTGAACTCACTTGTTGGATCTCGTAACTGCTAGTTGGCACAGACAACATTTGTACTTTTCCATCCTTATCTAAAGGATGAATACAATTGAACATTGATTATACTGGTTTTGTAGAAAAACCAGGTATCCAAGTGTAGTATGTGAATGACAAAGTCAAACAGCTAAATTAAGATAGACACAACTTAGTCTATGGGGTCTATTTAATAATTCATGTGGGAGATTTAGTAGGAGATATTTTATAGAATATATGGCATTGGTGAACATTAAGCACTCAACTCAGAGAAACTTAACTAAATTTCTCACTCCCTCTGAGCTGAAATAAACTATATTTTTCAAAGAACTGCTTTCTTATTTAACACCTATTTGCATTAATTGTAATTTTTCTCTGGTAGCATAATGGACATCTCCGGGCATCCTGAGATAGATTATTCCCATTTCTCACACGCCCCCGCCAAAACACCCGATTCCCTCTGCACTCTCACCATTTCCACACAAAGGCAACAAAACAACGGGGAGAAAATGAAGAGATGAGCTGAGAAAACAACACCTGCTTCCCATCATTTATAGAGGGGGAGGTATAGAGAGTGGGAGGGGAAAGGCAGAGAGGGCTGTTGGTAAGGAACAGGAGGGAAATAGGTCTGACGGAGAGAAAAGTAAGTGAGAGGAAAGCGGCGAGAAACAGCTGGGGCAGGGCGATGAGAGGGAGGACCTGCAGAGAAAGTGAGGGAGGAGGAGAGCTGGAGAGAAGAGGGAGGAAAGGGAGCGCTGGGAGAGCTGAAAGAGACTGATTAGTGTTGTATGAAATAAGACATATTCATCTACGGCTGAGCATGGCTCCCAGCAGTATGCACATGCAAACATGCATCACATTCAGCACATACTGTGCGTGTTCCTCACACACATGAACAGAAGCGCATATCCATATCTGAGCATACCTGCAACTAAAAGGTTGTTAGAATAAAACATACATGATGGTTGATTTATGTGTAGTTGTGCTTTCTGTGTCAGTGCGTTTGTATGCTAATGTATTTAAGATGGATATATTGGAAAATGGCATATCTGTAGGTTCAGTGTGTGCATTTCAGGTGTTTGAGTGAAATGAATAACAACAGTGTACAATTTCCTGAATGAGGGATTAATGAATCTTCCTTCTCCTTCTTCTCCCTCTGAAAACGGGGACAGTCCCCTTTTTGTAAAGTTATTGTCTTAACTTAGTCAACGTTTGTAAAACAAATTGGCAGATTTGATAGAAATCAAACGGTTAAATAACAATTTGGATTCAAGAAACACTTTGCAAGGTTTACATGCAACACCAGAGCCAGGGCTGTAAATACGGCTTTAAATAAAAGGCCATTTCAGGACTAACAACTCCATTCGATTCAATTTATAGGCTGCTAAAAGTGATGAAATATTCCCCGGAGGTTGACAGAAGAACAGGATATTAATAAAACTGTTTGGTGAATTATTATCTCTCCTTTCGTTCTTTCATCATCATCTTTTCTTTATCGCTGTGCAATAGTCCAATCCCCGCATCTCAGACAAGACATAAAATATATCGCCTACTTTCCCTCTCTATAGAAACATGTGACGTGTAATAAATTTTGCTTTTCGGAGACGTGAGCACAAATACACATTTGGCGTAATTGGCTAAAGGCTATTTTCAAGAGATTTCAGCTTCATTTATTTAGTTTATTGGAGAGACAGGAAAGACTTGGAAGGGAAGTCACAAAGGATGAGAACCAGATTGCGATCCAGACTGGAAGCATGCTGCTCCTCTGTTCAAAGAATTAGTCCCGGGGGCCTCCGAGACCCCACCAACTGTGGCCTCAGCCTGTCTCTGCTTTTGGTTTTAGATAAACTGAGCGTGTGTTTGTGTATTGAAACACAAATAAATGAATGCAGTTGCTTTATCTGCAAATAAGAAAAATATTGTGATTGGTTTGCTGGCTGTGTCGGTGTCACGATGAAGATGATGAGTCAGGTAACCGAGGGAATTGGGTAGCAACAAGACCGGCTGCAGACGACATACAGGCAACATAACAGAGCTGACAGTTTTATAGACTTTTTACTGCAACTTTACAAATCTTGACCTGTATTGGACTGCATGTGTTAAGTCCATTATATCTATCTAAAGACTATAATTTCACAGATACCGATAAATAACTGATACATTTCTGATCATTTATCGGCCTGATATATATACCGTGCAACCCTAGTTTTTAATATGCAGAAATTTCAGAGGGAAAAGCATACCACCTATTGTGATAAAGAATGACACAATCTGCGGGTTTTATGACATAAATATCCTTCAGTGCAGGGATATAAAGCATGACACAGACTATGTGACAGGAGGAGATTCAGAGAAGGACAAGGCGTGAGCTCAAAACAATGGCAGGCGACAGACTGACAGGCAAAGTGCAAGAGGTCGCCGTTCATATAATCCCAAGATGCAAGAAGAGGAGAGAGGAGTTTTAGTTGCTGTGGTAATCAGCATCACTCCTCCAGACCAGACACAAAGAGATTCAGAGACCAGAGGAAAACTACAGTTGCTGTTCAAACAGAAATAGAAACAGCGTAGAGAGGTCAGATAGATGCCAGTGAAGAGAGGGAGACAGAGAGCTGGACAGAGCAGAGAGAACAGGAAGAGAGAAAGTACTGAACTGTTGCTTCTGCTGGCCAAGATTCAACCCACAGCATCCAAGCTCTCTAATGAGAGAGAATGAACAGCTGTTCAGTTTGACCCTTGCTCCCTGTAAATACAAGCTCAACTCCAGAGTGGGAGAATGAGTGAGAGAGTGACAGAGAAGAGCAGCGAGAGAAAACTGACGGGGAGAGGCAGAGAGATTAAGAGTCAGAAGGGAGGAGAGAATAAATAAGAGGAGAAACAAGAGAGACAAAACCAGACAAACAACAAGTTTTTAACTGTATTTTCAGATTTACACTTATGGGCAGGAGGAAGTTATCAGGACAACATCGTTCGTCAGCATCTTCCAAAACCTTTACATATGGTCACGTGAAACATGACCATTTGCTAAATTACTTATAAGATTATGGTGATAACATTTGTTCAGCACAATTCAGAAGAAGCCCTCTAATAACAGTACTATTGTAAATGTAATATTTTCATGCTTTTCAAGGTCATCATATTTAGATAATATAGGACTTTAGACAATATGGACAATGAGGTTAAATCGAAGCCGTGACCTCAGATGGATATTTCACAGAACGACTTTATTACAGTAATGTGCACACACACACACGTTCCTGTGAAACAGATTTAAATTGAATAAGTGAAAGGTTGGGGCTGTTATTGTGTGTGCGCCTGAGGAGATAAGCATGCAGACACACTCACATAAATATGCCGAGTCACACACCAGTGGTGGCATGCATTCAAGCACACTCACACAGACAAGCGCCCAAGCGCATCCACACATTAACGGAGATGGAGAGTGAGAGCTGATCAGATCAGAGCTGTGATCTGCATGGGAATGAGGTCATTAGGTCTGTGGGGCAGAAAGACACTAATCTGCCCAAAGCAATCCAATAACACAAACAAACACCAGAAGACAGACAGGAGACAATCACACTCATATGAATGTAGAGATATCCAATCCTCGCTCATACTGAATCACCTGCACAGCCTCCCTCACCGTACACGCATAGCCAACAACACATCAAGCTAATCCAATCCAAACATCAGCTCCATGATGGGACAAACCATTAACGCACACACTTCCTGACGTACAGTATCTGCACACACTCAAACCACTCCGATCTAATCCCAGCTAAGCATCACCAGCTGAACCAAATCCTTTCTGTTACAGCAGAAATCCAATAACAATGTCTTACCTCAGCACACTTAACCTTATTGATTCAGGATACACTTCACGCTTTCACTGAAACGTATACTCCTAAATACATGTACGTCGCTGAATGCATACACATGAGCCCATAACAGAGAAAGTGAGAATTCTTGGTTTGCTCATCAGAAAAACACGAGCGAGTAAATCGCACACTAACATGTAACGTTTGAATGTACTGTATGTGATCATGTATTCATTTCCTTTACTAAATAATGACATTTAAAGCACAAGATCAACAACATTTACTTATTTGAAAGGTAAAGTTCAAATAAGCAATATGCTTATTCAATTTTGGTCACACCTAAATTGGATAGTCCACTTACAGTTTACAGTATTGATAACATTTCAACAGCTTGTTAGTTGTGATTCAACAACTGTTCCACTTAGTCTATAGATGTATATCTATAGCTTATGCAAACAAATGCTTACAAACGTTTCTTATTTATAAAATAAATAATGGACAGACATGGTGAAACATCTACAGTCTAACTGACACAGTTGAACTGTTGAATCTCAACGGATAAGCTGTTGAAATATACACTTTCTGTAAACCCTCTGAGGGCAGACTCTCCAAATTAAGAGTTAAGCACTTTTTTTCTTGATTAAGCTCCTTACTAAATGTATAGACAGGTTTATAAGGCATGGAGCTACAGCTGGGAGTCAATTAGCTTAGCTTAGCATAAAGACCAGAAGCAGTCTCTGTCCAAAGTCTGTCTCAAAAAATAATATTTCTACCAGAACCTCCAAAAATCAGTAGTTAAAACTCTGTATCTACCAGAAATGGCGAAAAAAAGACAAATTGGGGTTTTATACAAATGTTTAACCTTCCACTTTGCACTTCTGTTGGAGTGGTTGCCCAGCAACCTAGCTATGACACCAACATGACTGTTTACCAAAAGTGTTACAGCACATGAATCTTCCTTTTTCTTTTTGTGTTTGTGTTTTTATTAGTCAGCTTTAGAGGTGTTGGTAGGCACTTTGGACCGAGGCTAACGGTTTCCCCTTGCTTTTATTATTTATCCTAAGAGCTGAGCTTGCAAACATGAGTCTAAAAGAGAGCTTCATCAAGCAGTCGTTCTATGGATTAGTCAATCAAACGATTATTAATTGCCAGTCTATGAATTGTTTCAGTCATTTCTCAAGATGTCAAACAGCTGCTGGTTCATGCTTCTAATATGAAAGGATATGTTGTTATTAATGATAGTAAATAAAGAGTCTTTGGGTTTTGGACTGTTGGTTGGACAAAAGAAGCCATTTGAAAACGTTAATTTGGGCTCTGGGAAAGTGTAATGAGCATTTTTCAGAAAATTTCTTGACATTTCATAGACTAAATGATTAATCGATCCATCATGAAAACAGGCAGAATAATTGAAAATGGTAATAATTGATCATTGCAGCAGAAATGCTGCAATTATGCTTCAGTGTCTGTCTGTTCCATTACATGCGCCTCTAAAAGCATGTGCAAATTGATAAAATTTCAAAATAATTTTCCACATCCAGCTCTGATGTAGAGCTCTCCTCTTCCCCTGCCTCTCTCCACAACAAGGTATAAGTACAGGCTGACGAGTGCATCCTTGAGCAGGTACGAAATCGATGACAAGTTCACAAAAGCTCAATTGCAGTGCCAATGTTTGTTTTGGAATGTCTCCCTTGACTACAGAAACCCATTATCTGCCATTATAAACGCACATGAACCATCTGTCAGGTAACACTGTACACCACCTCTGCACTGAAACTACTTTTGAGCCAAACCTTTGGCCTTGAGAAGAGCAAACACAGATTCTTTCTCAACTTTCATTATGAATGTATTATTATTATGTTCAACATCAATATTCATACACACACAGGGTCTCACACAGTTCATCCTCATCCCCACACTGTGTTGACCCTCTATAATTGTGAGGTCAAACACACCCAAAGCTGTGGAAGGATGTGTCGATTTGAGGGGTGTAAAAGTCTGCTGTGATCACAGACCCTTCACTCCCTGATGGTCTGAGAGCTGCTATAGAAACAGTCTGGCCTTCATTTCCAGTCCAGTGGTTGAAAAACACACAGCTGAATGTATTTTCTTTGAAAGCTGCTGAAAGCTAAACAACAGCACGTCCTCGAGGAAAGAGCTGAAAGTCGAGGTGAGAGAGTAAAGAGAGTAAGAAGAAAGTGCTAAAGACAATGAGTGGAACCTGGTGTACGGCAATTAAGTGAGGGAGAGAAAAAAAGTACACAATGTTCAAACTTGCATGAGAGAGAAAGTGAGAGACGGAGAGAGACTGATTAATGCACACCCACACCTTCAGACCATTTGAGCAACTGTACGAAACACTCACAGCCTCTGAAGTGCACCTGCATGTTTCTGTCCATAGTGTGAGCATGCCATACTACTGTACAGGTGCCCTAATACATTAGCTGTCTCAGCCTTGTGCCTTATAAATTAATGCAAACTGGTTTGCAAAAGCATGCATGTAGATGGTGTGTCGATGAGTTCAGTTATGTAGACGGCTGTTTAAATTGCTCTTCGATGTGTATTCCTAACACAGTCAGGGATTTAGTGTCTGCTTCTCTGTGTTTATGTCTCTACTTTTGATTTGAAGAACATGACTGATTGATGGTTTTGAGAGAACGGTTGCTCTCTACCCTCAGCACTAACGAGGGCTCTTTCTTCACAGCAAGGTCAGCATTTTCAAAACCGTACAATCTCCAGAGATGACACACATCAGTGGTATATTCAGCCTATTATGTAGCCGGTGGAGGACGTGTTGACTTACATTGTTGGGAGACACCGTGAGAACACTCCTGCTCTTCCTCATGTTTCCTCGAGTATCTCCCTCGCTGTCCAGCCACGGCAGCTTCACGTGCACACCTGGAAAAACACAAACATACAAATCATTTTGGGGGGTTCTTCTGCGTGTTTTGTTATTTTTTAGGTTCAAATTGGGCATTGTCTCTGTTGCTGCTGAGTGTTTCGGATACCACTTTTCCACTGATATACTACGGGCATACAACTGTTTTTTACCTTAACTGTTATTATACATTAAGTATTTCCAAATCCAAATTCTACATCCTTTGAAGTATTTTTTTCCCCCAACATTTTTGGTAAATACAGAGAAAAACACATCAGTAGTGAATTTATGAAAGTGCCTTTTTCAGTCATTTTCTTCTGCCTTCCAGTAAGGAAGAGAAAGCAAAGCAGTCACAACAGGACAGCCTTACCTTCACTACGGCTCCACTGGGGGGCATTCGGTAAGTGATAGATCAACGCGATAACACTGCAGCACAGCCCACTGAAATCCCCCCCCCCCCGATGCTCTGTTATGTGGTAATGTTCAATATCTTAAAGGGCTCATAAAAGTAACAGACTGACAGAGAGGCTGTAAGCTATCTAAGCTACAGTATCTCCCTTGTTGAACTCTTTTTTGATTTCCTTTCCTGCAAGTCAGCCAATGTTGACAAAAGACGGCACATGTAGAAGAAATACAGATATTTCAGTTATCAAGGTTTGATTGGAGCTGCTACATTGGTAGTTTGAAGCTAATCTATAAGAAGGAGCTTACACAAAATCTATATAAGTGACAACAGCAATAAAAATCATTAACAATAAAACGAAGGTTGCAGAGTGCTTCACACGTGACTCAGTCAGTATATACATATATATTTTAAAATCTTACTCATCACTTTCAAGGCTGTTTATATGCTTGGCCTTTGCTATATTTCCAAACTTATAGTCTGCTATAAGACCTGTACAGCAGTATCCTCTTACTTACACAATGTTGGCTTAAAAACTAGAGGGAACAGAGCCATTATAGTCACAAGACTTCTTTTATTGTTTATTTCAAGGGTTTTAAAATGATTTTTGTATGATTTTTATCTGAACTGTCCTTTTTTAAATTTTTTATCTTGTATTACTGAAATTTGTTTTTACATTTGATTGACCAATTGTTGCAGCCCATTTAAATGTGTGGACATCAGAGGATCAAAAACAGCAGTTGCTGGTACGGTTTTACCTTAATCAGTTAGTTTGTTTGAGTTATTAAGTGAATTAGTTCAGATCGGACCAAAATCTCTGAAACAGCAACAGAAACTAACTAACTCATCAAGGCAGTGGTTGAGCAGCAACTCCCGTGTTCTGCGAAGTAAAATTACTGGTTTTGTCTGTGAAGTCTGGTGGCTCTGAAGAGAGTGACACAACAGCTGTTTCTGGTTAAACCAAAGGGATACTCTTTAACAAAAAGGTGGGTTAAATAGTTAAAGGGAAAATGGACAACTGATAAACACATTCTTGTCAAACACTGATGACCGAAACATTTGTTTCCTCAACGGGAACAATCAATATTTCAGATTATAGAATCAGGATCGGCTCATGGATCGATGTCTGGTAAGTGAATTATGCCGTCAAATTGTCCCTAACTTTACAATGCAAGCAATGAACACAAACCAAAATTAAGACACACATCACACGGGGGCACACATCGAACCATCTCCCTAACAACACGCGCTTATTAACACCAGTCATGTGTCCCCAGGCTCTTCATCTGATGTTTTCACATAATCTTTCCAATCTCGCTAATCTTTATGAGTTTTCTCTCTTGCTACTGCAAATTACACTGCAGTCTTTTTGTAATTCTTCCTTGCAATGACACATGCAAATGAAAAAGCGAGCAAATGACACCTGAAGCGGCCTCAATGGCTCAGCACGTTTTAATGCTAGTCGTTCAAAAGCAGCAGACAAGATTGACTCCACAGCCATTGAGCTGCTCTCTAATGAACTAATTCAGGCAGTCGTTAAAGGCCCCAAGAACTCATAAGTTCCTCCTGTCTCCCAAAATCGTAAAAAAAAAAAAGAGAGAGAAAGAGATAAGTGCTCATTTTCATTTGAATGTTTAACTGTTCCTTCAAGCTGTATGCAAACAGGCTTAATGTTGCAGTTTCGTGATGTATCCTGTTATGTGCTAATAAACCAAATGGTTAAGGACAGTTCATGCCCTTGAAGCAGATGGACGTCTTTCCGCTTGAACAGACAGGACAACCTTGAAGCCAAGAGGTGACACCACAGTTACATAAAAACACCTCCATCACATCACCTGACCTCAGTGAAAAAGAAACACGATTTTCTGAGACTACTTTAATAATGTTTTGTTTGACAATTGTTGAGCTCATTAAACAGAATTACACAAATTGGGTGATTCATTAAAAATTCCTTCAATATAATTTCACAGAGGAAACTATCAGTGGCGAGGCTTCCCTGCAGGGATGACGATCAGTTATTATTCCTATTAAAAGATAATTAGAGGGTACAATCATTTTCTGTTCGGAGCAGATCTGAGAATTGTGCGCGGCGGCACAGATGTAGAAAGCAGTTTATCAACACAAATTAGTGCTGTAACCTCAGGGGATGATGCACAACGGCACTTACGAGGAGTGTGATGTGTGTGTGTTTTGGGGTATCATATTTAGTGTTACTTCTGCCTAATTAACAGAATTAAGGCAGACAGGTGTGAAGACAGAAGACAAGCACACATAGACACACGTTCTCTGCATGTTAACGACACAAAATGATCTCTTAAGCACGTGTTGGTGAGGTGTTTCTATACATACTTAATAGTTTGGAAATGTAGTAACACGCCAACCATGGGTCAGAATTAACAGTCGTAGGCGAGTAAAAAGTGTCCTCTGTCTTCAAAGAGGAAGCCCTCTGTGCCGTGGCCTTCCCTTCACCTCGTAGTCAAACTGAGAACGGGCCAGAGGCGGTGCCACTGAGCACAACCTCACGAACACGATGTTTGTACAGCAAAGGCACTTCTCTCAATGAAATCCACTGCCCCTTATAGCGCAGTCCAGATGCCCAGTGAAGTCAAAGGAGCAAAGACAACATTAGATACTCTTTCCGTCCTGTTTTTCTCCTAGTTTGTGACAATTTTTCACATTTTCCCCTTTTTCGTTATCACAACCTGTTTCTGGTGTTTTACAACATGTAGTCTGCTGTACTGTTGCGCCTCAAGCTCCACAGTGAGTTAAAGACGCACAGAGAAATGGAGAGAAGGACGAATATTTAAAAACATTTCAGACGCCCTGGAGACAAGAATTCCTGAATTCCCTGTCAATCGGGGGGTCGCAACGCATCAGTCCCCGTTGAGAGGCTGACAAACAGGGCAGTGGCGTGCAAAATCTCTACAGGGCGGGGGCAAAAGATGGATGAAAGATTAAAACGTGCTAATATTACTTCATGCCACAGATTTAAGTAGAGGGTCTGTGTTGTTTTTTCTGAGAATCAAAGGTTAAATCAAAATTATTTAACCAAAAAAAGTAGTTGCATTTTACTTAATCTTTTGTTCTTATTCTTATTCTTCTTTAAATCTCACCAGAATGCAGGAAACAGTCCTTTAATCCCACATTTTTCTCAAGAGGTTTGATCTACAGAGCTTTGGTTCCAAACCTTTCATATTTTTGACACCTCTTGGTTGGTAAGTATGTTTCCTGGGGACACCTGGGCAGCAGGTTAACTACGTCTTAAGGAAAGTTTTACAAATTTTTAATAACAGACTTTGCAGGTCGTAGCCGTCACCTATCACCCGTTTCTGTCGGCGAACTGTCATTGTCTATGTTTTTTATTAATCGCACAATTCAAGATGAACAGGGTGAACCTCTTGACTCTGTCTGCAGCTTAGTGAATTCCTGGAGTATGAGCTGCAGCCACCGATCATTGAATGTTTGAGGGAGCAGACTGTGTTTACTGTGTAAACCAGACAGCGGCTTTATTCATTCCTACCTAAGTGGTGCTTGACTACAAGTCAAACATTTCCTCTCCGAGCCATCAGTCAGTCAATGGATCACACAGTGATACCTGAAAAACTCAACAATTCCCCAGACTGCATTTCACGGGTATTTCATTTCCAATGTCGCGCAGGGAGACAATTTCAGATGAGCGTTACGGCAAAATTTGATGAGCTGTCTTGCCACGTCTCCTCTTGTTCCTCTCAGACAAACATTTTAGTTCACATGCAGCAACGTCATTGGAAGGAGGCTTCAACCGAGCATGTCGTGTATCAGACTAATAGAGCAGAGATAACAAGCGCTCTGCCTGCCTGTCCTGCTGACTGAGCAGTGCAGCGGGACACTTGACGGAGGAAGAGAAACAGCATCTGAGCAGACGGCTGTCTACCCCTCAGTCTACACATCATCTGTTCCATGTTTCTGTTACCTTAAGTTGGGGCCTGAATGTGTATGCTTGTCAGCTGTTTGGGCATTTTCTACCTTTTGCTCTTCGTTAGTTTAAATTGAGGAGTTGATCCTGAGTATAATTTGGTGTTCCATGGGGCGGATCGTTTGTGACGGCCAGTCTGGGTGGTTGACGGACTTGATGGCACTTTTGAAACAGAAATAATGCCCCAGTGAAAATAGTGAAAAGATTGAAATGAAGGAAAAATCAAATACTACAGGAACACAGCAGTAGCGGCCAGTCTGTCTGCATTCATTCATTGATTTACTATGAGCTGTCATGCTCTTGCGTCATGCCGGCTGACGAAAGGCAGACAACAACGAAGATGAAATATTGTGTGGACAAATCCAAAATAAGAAATCTGCCCCATCCCAGAGTCCTTTAAGATTTTGTATTTGCCATCCAATCCAACAGCAGCTTTATTTCATCCAGTGTAGATTGGCTGACCCCCACCAGAGAGCGCAGAAAAGTTGTGTGTCCCTTTGCTGTAAAGTAGGAGTTGTTGGAGTGTGTGACATGTGGAAAATAAAATAAAAATAGCTTGCTGTTGCTGGCCAACTCATTACATCACCATGTCAACTATTTCCTTATTAAACCGTCTCAGTTAGGCAAACCAAAGGTGCTCAGTTCCACTGGTGGTAGTGGGGTTTCTTTTCTACTGTTTTCTTTGTTTCTTTCAATCGCACTCAGTATAGCTTGCCGGCTAACTTTGTTTCAGGCTTCTGAGGCTGAACCCAGCTAACTTATGGGCTTGTGCTGCGGTGACTCAAACACTTCTAAAATCGGCACAGGGATGTACGCCAGACTCTCGGCCAATACCGTTGTGAGAGTTGATCTGTCCCTTAGCTTGTGACAGGAGTTTGAGCTTACTCGGCTCGGTGAGACAGATAGAGGCGATGACTACACTTGCTGGTAAGCAACTCCAGACATACGACTACCGCATCAAAGACACAAAGTAAGTCCGCCACCCACCCCCAGAAAACAATGTCTCACTGTGGACATCATTATATGCCTATTCGGTTGTCATCACCCAACCCTAATCCAATGCCTCGCTCTGTAGCATGATTTCTGATCACAACCGACTGCTCCTCATGTTGAAGTTATCACATCGTGTTTTTGATCATGACACTGTGGTCTTCATGTGTGTCTGTGTGTGTTTGCGGTGCCCGTGGTGCCCATCCAAAAGTTTTAATGTACCCGACAAACAGGAGAAATCCACTCAAATATTATCCGTGTTTCAATCAACAATCAACTATCTTTCTCCAGAATCACGTATTGCACCTTTAATACAATTCAAATTGTGCTTAGAGGGAATTATTTCACCCGGACATTATGACCGGGGAGATTTAAATATGTCAACTTAAACAGATTTTCCTGGGGGAAAAAAACAAACTGTAATTACTGGTTATAACGGAAACCGTGGTTACGTATGTGTGTGTGAGTGAAAGCAAACTGAAGAGAAGGTGTGCACACACTGATAAGGCGATGCCAAAACAAAGAAGCTTAACCAAATTCTCAGAACTGTTTGAATATTGTGATTTGGTCTTATATTAATAAATACTTGAGCATTAATAAATACTCAGAACACACCTAGTAAACAATTTAATCCTCTACAGACTCTGAATCCTGTCAAATCGCGTGGAAACACTCAGCAGTGCAAACTCACCCTTTACATGCAAGCTTACACTTTATTAAACCTGATCCTGAATACAAGTTAGGAGTTAGAACACGAATCAAACATAGAGTTAGATACATTTTAAAGATTATATTGAGGATATTCTGCCGTATTAAACACCACAGAGAGGAAAAAAAGGGAGAGGGGAACAATAGACATTCAGTCCACATTCGGAGCAGATAATTCCACTTTATTTGCACTAAAATAAACACTTTCTGGATGAATTTTTATTACAAATGTGAAACTGAGAAATTATTATTTATTTATTTTGTTAAATAATGTTTAAAAATCGTGATATTATGGGCTCAATTTCAACAAAGCCAGAAGGCTTTCATCTTTACATAGAGAAAATGCAAATACATTTTCTTACTACAGGCAAATATACAATAATAAACATCTTACAGTGTTATCAGTTAGCATTATAAAGTTTCACAAAACCTCAGTGTTACAACCTTGTGAGTGTATTTGAGCAGCAGTCTACAACTGGTAACTGGAGGAGAATATCAAATCGACACAGAGCAGCTTGGCAGGATTTCATCATCTCTTTAAAGGGATAAGTCATTATTTCTACATAAACTGATGTGAGTAGTAATACTGATGCATGGGCTGTAGCTAAAGCTATTGTCAGCCTGTGTTCAGAGATGTCAACCAGCTAATATTGTATGGAATAAAAATGTAAAATTGCAAACTATACATAATAATAAAAATACCACACCAACCAATGTTTCATTGTTTTTTTGTGCAGAAACCCAAATCAAACCTTAAACACAACATTGTCACATGATCAAGACCGGTAGTATGAAATGAACCACTCAAACTACAACTGCTATTCAATGTGGATCAAACCAGCAACTTTCTGATTACTGTACAACCCACTCTACCACCCGAGCTACAACCATAGCATGACTGCTACTATCACTAGTGCAGTATCTAACCACTCTACCTACACTGCTATTACTACTGCTGCTAGTGCTACTGATACTACTACTGGCCGGGAGTGGTGGGAACCAAACCATTCTACCCACTACTGCTACTGTTGAAGTTATCAAATGCAACCACACTGCACAGTGGGTTATAATATAATAAGGGTGAATTTTACAACTGTGTTATCACCATGGCAATCATTTTATACTCCAATGCCATAATCACAGAGGAAACAGTAGAACTATGGCAGCTATGTTACAAAGTAATGTATCAGTGTGTGATGTTTTAATTTCATATGGCCTAAGTAAATACAGCAATTTGTATCTGATTGAGTCAATCATCATTTCTTTCACCCACACACACCAACGTTGCTTTTTATTCTAATTTGACCTAAAAACACAAAGGATCTTTGCTCTTGCACGAATCGGTGACACACTGAAGGTGCTTTACGATGGAGGGATATTTGTGAAACTATGTTATGACATCAATCTGCAGCCTACGGCCTCTAAAAGCCTCCCACATGAGACTAGTGTCGAGGACAAAAATCACAGAGCGAGAGGTCTGAGCAGTGGAAATTGCTCCCACATTTTTTAACTTATTACACCTCAGGTTTACTAAGTCAATGTCACACACGACTAATTTTGAATAGACTACTGGTGTTTAAGCGCACATTTTTTATTTCAGCCTCCTTTGCGAACAGGTGACATCTCCAAAAACTCCAAAAAAAGAAATTTCCCATCTAGTCCAACAATCACTTTGGTCTGCTGGCTCCACTCCACTCTGTCTGGAGATTTCCCTCCTCACACAGCTCATCAGTGTGAGACATAACACTGGTGCTCAGGGTGCTCTTAATGAGCTCTTTTTTTCACTGTGTTTATTTTCTCCCTTTTCACACCCTGACTTGACTGTTGTCATTTCATACACACACACACACACACACACACACACACACACACAGCCTTGTGTCACCCTTCTGCCTGGCAACCCCTACTTGACTAAGTCTTGGGGAAATCAGCTTATGAGAAAGTAAGTACTTTCTCATTTGTTGAGACAATTAAAAAACTTGATTAGGGTCCCTTTTTTAATGCACTCCCTCAAGCAGTGTCAGTCTAATGAAGGGGAAGCAGTGAGGGCTGCACTCTTGTTGAGCATGCACTGGAGAACATAAACACACTGAGGAGGGACTTTACACCAGCTTCGTTTATTATGAAGAAAGAGCAACAATGGAGGCTGAGGAGGAGCGAAAGACAAAGGGTATATAATCTTGCAAACATAAAAGCAGACTTACAGGACTGTGTGTGTGTTGGGAGAAGGTAAATTAATAGTATATTGATAGTATCTTTCTCTGCATCATTAAGGTGGACACATTAATCTTATCAAATTAATCTTAAAAACACAATTTTAAGATTGCTTTTTTTCCCCTGACCTGAGGTTATGGATTTTATTTGACCATTTAAGATAGAATATGTAACATTTCTGCATTTAAATGTCCAAAAAAACTGTCTCTCTCTGTTGTAACACTCTCTTGTTGATATATGTACATCATACCAAATGTTTCCAACACTGTTGAAACCCAGAGAAATCTATAATGTTATTCATGGTACGGGGGGTTCACTGTCACTATAACCTCAGCGAGAAGTCATGACTTAACATAATGTGAATTTAACTTTAAAACATTACTCATCTGTGAATTTGTGCCCGAGCCACATACTGTAGATAGATTTTCATCATCAACGATGGTTGTTTTTTGGCTGGTTAGGTAGCGATGACGACAGCAGCTCCCATGATCCCACACTACTTACAGTACATCTTATGGGCCCAAATTACATACTGTGAGTTTCAGGAAGTAATATTTAAAAAGTTTATTTTAAACCTGGCTGAGCTTTTGCGTAAAATGTTTAACCATTGTTTTATACTATTCTTTTTCTTCTTTTGTTTTTACTGCAAATTTCATTTGTATTTTATTATCATTTGTTATGTTTTCAGACGTATATAAAAAATGGAATGGGCATTTTTTTTAACTGTATTTTATTGCTTTTAGTATATTTTTTATTCACATTCTTATCTTTTAAAAAGGTCCAGTGTGCAGGATTTAGGATTTAGTGGCATCTAGCAATGAAGTTTCAGATTGCAACCAACTGAACATCCCTCGCCTCACCCTCCCTTATGGTGGCCGCTAAAAACACACAGAGCACAAAAAGCCTTCTTTTGATCCAGAGTTGTGTTTGTTCGTTCTTATTAGTTACTGTAACAGAAGTTCCTGTGCAACATGCAACTCTATATATTCCTTTTATTCCATTTCTGCCCCTAAATCATCCACACTTCTAATCTTTAATATAATCTTTTACTTTTGTCATCTCGAATTGCGCGAACATGAATGAAAGGTGCTCCTTGAATCCAGTTTGATTGCTTGATTGAAATTGTGTAACAGAAACCTCGATGAAACACACGTGACTGATACATCTCAGCATTGTGTTTGTACTTGCACGGCATTGCGTACATTTCTTTCTCCACACACATCCACTCAGCTGGTAAGTACTACTATATACAATTTTCACACACGATCCGTTGTACATGGGATTATGTATGGGACCAACTTGCGTTTGACACAATCATATCCAGACTGTCGTCATGGATTAATCCCCTCGTTGTCAATATTCCCCAGAAGGCCCCAGCTTTAATTCCATACACGTCACTGCTCATGCTTACAATTACAACAGCGCAAATATACAGACAGAATACACAGCTGAAAAGAGTATTTGACTTTCAGTGTTTAAAAAGTTGTAACATTTACACTGGATATAATAGGGCAGCTGAGGTTATGCAACTTTGAACCATCATTTCTTCATTGGTGTCTTTATGAAGAGTTAATCCATCTTTCCCCGAAACTACAGGTCCATAAAGAAACAGGAAACAAACTGAAAGATACAGTACAGTCATGTACTGTATCTTGTGTGGGTGTGCCGGAAGATTACTAAGGAATTACATCAAGTAATAGCAATTTGACTTTTCATACCATGGAAACCATAAATGTCAGTTCTGTCACATTTAGGTGTGGTATCGAGTCATGCCGGTGAGCCAGTATGCAAAACCTCTGGCTGGACTGTTAGCCACGTGGCCTGGCTTTATATGGTCTGTCAGTCAGTCTGTGGGTCGTCCAACACTTCGATCCAGACTGAAATATCTTAACAATTTCTAAATGGCCCTGAAATTTTGTAAAGACGTGTGATCCTCAGAGGAAGAAGCCTTTCAACTTTAATAAGCCTCTTCCTCTAATGCAATAACAAGGTTATTGGTTCAGGTTTATGAGCAAAAACTTCTAACATCCAACCAACCTGACAACCATTTTAACTAAGTTTAAATAATCGTATTAATCAAACTGTGTTTACCCCACATTAACTGTTATCAGCCACTAGCTTCATTTTTGCATTGTTTTGTAACATTAACCTTTAAAAGTACTTGGAAAGAAAGTAGTATTCAGGTCAAATCATGAAAAACTGCAGCCTACTCTACTGCTGGCACAGGCTATTCGATTTTAGGGGCAGATGCCAATATAAATATTGGGAAGTAAGAAATTCTGATATCAATATTTCAGCCGATATACACACTTTTTTTTGCAATGATCTCTCAAATACGGTTGTCAATCACTTGTGAAAAAGATATGTTATAAAGACAGATATTTTTCAGAAAAATATATGAAAATAATATTTTTTGAAATATATTTTTCATAAAAAATAAACTTTATTGCCTAAAATGACACCAGCACAGTGAAAGATTTAACTTAACAATTGTAAATTAGATTATGTTTCAGCACATCAGAGAACATATTTGATACCATTACATTGATAATATCCTACAACCAATAAAGTGGTCGGGCTCTATCTAAACTGGTAAAACATTAAACTTGTGGAGCATCACCATGTCGGCATTCTCAATGTGAGATGTTACAGGATTTAGCTCAAAGCACCACAGAGCCTCAGTACTCCTCACAGAACCAGTAGCATGACTGTAGCTTTCTTGTCAATTGCACCTGTTTTGCACAAGTAAAAATGTCTGCTGTGCGAGACGTCTATCTGCCAGATAATCATTGTGTGCTCAGCACGGATGATAATCATGGATTATTGATTTCCTCTCAATGTCTAAAAAGTGCTAATTTAACGAGAAAGAGGCAGAAGGCGGCAAGCAGAACAGGATGAAGCTTTAAGCTGCTTAGGCACCTTAGATCCTATTAATTCTGCCTAAGATGATACTTAGTTTGGAAAGAGCAAACAGAGTGCAGGTGCACCTACTACACACATGACATACAACAACCCAACCTCCTACAGAGATGTTAGAGGGGCAGATAAAAATAGAGGTCAAGAGACAGAAGCTAAATTTGGGCCTTGTTTGAAAAGCAATCTGTTTGTTCTGTTGTTTTAGATTTTTTAGATTTATGATCTTTGTCTAAACAGTTCATAGCAACACTACATTTTCAAATTGAAGGCAGTGCTTAGAGGACAATCTGTGTTCATTCGAACTGTACCTCCATTCTGTCACCACCAAGTGGATCGTACACAGGAAACCAAACACAGTCGTATCCCTCGATCTCCTCATCAGTTTTAGCCGCCGCCTCTCTTGAACAAGAAGACATGAGCTGCTCGGCATGTTAATTACTCTCAATTATCAGGCTCATCTCTTCTCTTATTCATCTCTGTCAGCTTATTGAGGGTAAGACTCTTTCAAAGTCGATTAGAGAGGGGAGGGAGAGAGAGTCCTTTTGTTTTATTGTTGATTAAATGAATAACCAAGATCATTCACATTGGTTTGTGATATTCATAAAATCACTGTCAAGGGTCAGGGAGACAGAGAGGAGTGGAGAGGACAAAAGAGAGTGAGAAGAAAAAAGAGACCGAAGAACTGGACCGAATTCAGTAAACACAAGATGAACTGGGAGTCTACACTGGATGCTATAAATGGACCACCCACATTTTGTGACCTACAAGAAAATAACAGTTTAAGGGCTAGTAAGCAGCGATTGGACGGGACAAAAAAGCAGGCATCTTACAGCTGCAGCCTTTAAAATGGGTCAAAGACACATTTACTGTATCAGAAGACTTAGATAGCTCTCCGCCTTTTCATCAGTTTTTGGTTATTGTTTGGCTCTGCTGACGAAGGACGTACAGTATGATTTGAACAAAAGCTCTAAAAAAGTCATTAAATGATCCATGTGTTGTAATTTCTATTCCAAAGTCAAAAATGAACTCGGAACCTCAATTTCTTTCAGCCATCATCGACAAGAAGTCCTTAAAGTGCTCCAACAATGAAAATTTACACTAAATATCACAAAACAACTGAGCAAACTGCATATGCTGATGAAGGTTATGTGGGACCATCTCTGTGGAACCGGTCTTTAGTTTATGTTAGCGGACTCCACTTATAACCTAAAGTTAGCTACTGTTGCTCTCTGTGAGTCGAGCAGAGAGAGGCACTCAGGCGATGCACTGAAAATAGGGCTGCACACTATCGTAAAAAAGTGATACTGCGATAATTTCGACAGATATTGTGATATAATTCATTATTATTATGGATGATTGAATTTTACATCACAATTTTCATTGTCATTGAAAAAACTAGTAGAATCATGATGACGTGGCATTTCTCTGTGTCCACCAAACAAACATGTTTTATTACATCTGTAGAACAAGCTCTGCAGGCCAGAGCATCTCTGCAGCACTACAACATTTCATTAAAACACTGTTTTGTGACACGTTACCTTTATAAAAGAACTGCAGTTCTTGTGATATGGATATTGCACTCAGTCATATAGGGACTCCGATTATTTTGCAATTAATTGTGCAGCCCTAACTGAAAACATGCTTGAGTCACATCCTTTTTAATGTCACGGACAATCCGACGGACCCAAAGGCAACCGAGAGAGACAGGGAAGGGCTAATTTATCACATCACGTTACAATCTGCTCCCATATGACCAATAATAAAGTTGTTAATTCATGTAAATTGCTACAAATTGTTAAATACAGCCCCTTTAAGAGCTGCTACTGCACCTTGCTGTGAGACTGTTTTCGATGTGTGCAAGGACCAATTCACATGTAGAATTCAACCATCTGTGGATGATGTAATTTCTAGTCACATCTAGGCGTTTTTATGTCACGATTATCAAGGCCAAAATAATTCTCATGCACCGTATCATCCTGCTAACCATGAAAATAAGGTTATGGGCACCTCATCTCTCTCTCGCTCTTTAATCATATTTTTTAACACATCCAATTGTATATTTGAAAGATTTGTGCCAATCAAAAATAAATCAGGGAGTCAAAACAGGAAAATACGGTATTGAGCTTGACAGTCACTCATGTGTAGATTATCACGATTATCCTGGTTCCTGATCAACCCGATAATGGAAACTCACCATGTTCAACTTGTACGGAGTGTTTTTATTGCCATCCATGATAAAAAAAATCTTTTTAATATCCTCCCATCCCTAGTTACATCATTTACAATCATTTTTTTTAATCTCAGCTCAGTTGACTCCTTGATTGCACTTAAGTATATTGGCTCAGAACACACATGTGCTGTGATTTGATAACTCTTGTTTCTAAGCATGTAAGCAGCAAACCAATATCTTCCCATATATAATTATATCATATCAGAACGTACTTTCAGCTGGATCTCACAGAATAAAATGGTGTAGATCTTAAGGTACTGACATGTTAATGAAAGTGAGAATATTTCAGGCTGCTCTGTACTTAACAACAAAAACACAATTATCATGAAATGTGCTCCGACTGTCACTGTTGTAATTATGGTTGCCTGACAACCTCTTACCCTCCATTTCTTTCTCACATTTTGTCTCAACTAATGCACGTACACAAACAGCTGTCTACGCTCCTCCTGCATATCCGCCATTATATATCAATTCCATTTGGCCTACAGAGCTGTGGGCATTAGCCTGCCATGTCTCTACCGAGCAGACAAGTGAAAGCCCACTTTAAAAAGGCCCAGTGAAGATGATGCAGCGGTGGCCGGATGGATCTGGAGATTTCTAAATGGATGCTACGGGAAGAGGAAGATTGAAGGCCTGTTGTTTAAATAAACTTCTATATCATATCTGGAATGACAGGAAAAATGTGAGGATGACATCTTCATTGGCCAAAGTGGGAAAGTGGATTGCCTCTCTCAATCTGCTCGCAGAAATTATGCATAACGCAGCGAGACAAACCAATTCGAAACACTCAAAGTGGCTAGCTGACAGTCAACTGCGACTGCCACTTTTCCATTATATTTTATAGGAAATGCATTTAAATGTGTTAAAAAGGCATCCTGCTTGCAGCCAAATAAAAAACCTGATGTGTGAAACAAACTCCCTCGGCAGATCGTTGGAGAATTAACTGCCAGTGAGGCCAAGTGGGTTAAACAATTTCATTATTATGTAGATTCTCTGGATTTATGCCACACATTTTACTTTTAGACACATTTTATCTTAATTTACATTTTACCTCAACTGGTTTTCATTGACTTGAGTCTGCACAAATCAAGATAGCAGTATTAAGCGAGGCAAAAAAAAGGCAGAAAAGGCTCAACTGTAAGGTGACATAAGAACATCTTGATCAAATTAACCCTGGGAAATCCATGTTAGGTCGACTGTCTACACAACTACAAGCCTCCTTCCTGATCACGCTATGATGTCAGCTTGCCTCTAAAGTGATGACATTCAGTAAGGTTCATTTATTGACCTGCAACTGGTGAACAATGTCAGGGAAGCTACTTTGAAAGCATTGCTACCAGTTAGGTTACTTCACACGGAAGAAGTTGAACTACAGCAAAGCTACCCCAGGGAGAAATCTAGTCTTGTCAGCTAAAGCTACAAAGCTAAAGGTAGTTCAAACTGTTCTGACGAGAGGAAACGAAATCGACAGTGTAGGCTCCATGTGATATAAGATGTGACTGAATGCAACTCCAATGACTTTGATCAAAAAGGGCCCATTTGTTCACAGGTCATACATAAACCAAAAAATTAAAGTGCCTATTTTTTTATGAGAAACAGCAAGAAATACCGGCTCTGAATTGGAAAAATAAAAACACAAGATTATTCCCCTCCTTTCAAGGCCACAAATAGTTTGTTGTTTCAGTAGTTAGCTACCAGGGTATTTATAGATAATAAATGAAAATGTGGATTTAGTTCAATTACCAGCAAGCTACTGCAAAATATAGTTAAGCTACTAATTTAATAACATTGCGTTTACTACTCTGCAACACTGGAATTGGCAGTACCTCAGACTATCATGCACAGACATCATGAGCAGCTGTATCAACAGCTCACATACTGTATGAGACACAGTGTGTGTGGAGGACATAAACATCAACACTCCGTCCTGGGGGCTCATGTATAAAACTTAAAGATCTGACACAACACACTCAAGAAAAACAACACCCATCTACACCAGCAGCAGGCAGATTATGGTTACAAACCACAAGCAGTCGCAGATTTGTGTACATGTAAACAAGTCTAATATCTCCACCCTGTTAACTCCCCAAAACAGGGATAATTAGCTGTTGGCTTTGCTCCACGTCGGCCTGTTTTTATTTCATTTTTAAACCAGCTCTCTGAGTGAGGGATATTCAGCAGATGCATCTTCTGTCTGGGGGTTCTGCCAAGAGTATTCAACCAGCTTCCAAAAAAAGCCAGGACAAATATAGTGACGGTGTCACCCAAAGAAAAAATAGCTTGTTTAAATCATGTTTAAATAACACATGTATTGGCTTCATCTACTCCTTAATTAACACAATATAATACAAGCAAATCAAGTAGGATGCACCATCGTCACTAAGGGCCTCAGAAACTGACCTGACCTTTAATTATGTCCCCTGTGAGAGCAGCATTGAGCTCTGCCACTGAGTTGCACGTTCAGTTAATCCATATTGCAATTAAAATGACAGGATGACGGCAGCGGCGGAGTGACGGGCAGGCAATGGGGGGTAGGAGCTGCACAGAAAGAAAAACTGTTGAGATTTCTATTAAGGGATGAATATCACATGTATGAAATGAGAGCTAAGCAGTTCAGAAACAGGGCTGACTCAAAATGTGTGTAAACTGAGTGAAGAAGCACATGTTCCTGCTTTAAGTCAACAATAAACAATGAGGTTCAGTAATTGTTCCTGCAGACTGGAGCTTCTCTGTGGCCAACAGCATACATAAACACCTTTGAGGTGTGGAAAATATGCAGCTGCGAAGCAAGGTGTTGCTGAAGACGACCAGATGCAGGCAGCCAATCTTCATCGGGTATAATATTGTGCAGCTACCAGGTGTGAAAGTGTGCGGCTGAAAGAGTGGGAAGTAAGGTGTTGCCAGAGAGGACATCCAGTATAACCGAGCAAATCCTCCTGGGGTAAGAAGTCGCCTTGCAGAATCTCTCACTTCTTCTTACCTTGCTGTGGCAGCCCACGGTTTCACGTCTTTGATTGTCGTATGATATGCATTTCCCCTAGATAAATGATTTTGAGTAGGATGTGTGATAAATGATTGACAGTCTTCTCCTTTACTCCTGACATTCCCCTTCCTACGCCTGAATAGATTAACTAAAGTCTCGCTAAGCGGATTATGATATTCAAACTTAAAAACAAGGCAGGTGTTTAGAGACATCAAACTTCTAAATGCTGAATTTAATTGATTTAACATATATAACAGCTTAGATTTTGGATATCGTTATTCAAGTATCAGTGTTGGATTTTCCTGGTTTTAAAGGCTACATACAGTACATTATATCCACATTGCTGATAATTATTTTTTTTCAATCAATTGTCATTGTATTGTCACCCCTACAATAGTATTGCAATTTAGAAGTAGATAACTTCCCAGTTGGAAGCTAGTTAGCCACCTTGTGTGGATAAACAACACATGTATAAAAGAGCTCTGGCTCCGATTGAGGGTGAGAGGCTGTTCTCAAATAGTACGCTGGACACAGGGAAAGGAAATCCGAGGAGAAGTCACAGAGTATCACCAGCTTATTATTAGGCTTAATATTATTATATTTATTTAAGGATGCGTCAAGGACAGTTTGACAATAGCGTCAAGCGCTTTTCTGGTCTGAGGTGAAATTTGTTCTCCTCAAGGCGTGCAAAACACAAGGCTCTCCAGGCGTGTGAAACCGCGAGGCATCCAAGGCACATAGGCAGCACACAAAACGCCTACTGACTGTAGAATTCAACTGGGAAAATATGCCTCTCACTGCATGAAGTGCATTTTGTCTGATTGGGCCCTTAGGGGTGAAGGCGTCAACCAGTCCCAGGTCTTGCTCTAGTCGGGGACCTCTGCTGCACATCAGTCTTCATCTCTCTCTTCACTTATTTCCTATTATCTCTCCACTATTTGCTCTCCCAAAATTAATATATAAACGAATAAAAAGAAATAGGCCAACAAAAGCAACACCCACATAAGTACGAAACGCAGTTCACAAGGGTTCAGGAGTCTGATGATCTATTGAGTCACACAAGCACTCAACAGCTGCTCTGACCTGGAAGAGTCGGGCAGAAGCGCTTCTCAGTGGATGTTTTCAGTTTTAAATTTAATAACATAAATAGATCTCAAAACATGTAGTTTGGCCATACTGCCGTTGGTGTCCATCCCCCGTACAGGAGGTGATTCATGACAGTAGTCAGGACTCAGCTGGTTCCACTGGGAACTGGAGCGCAGTGCCCAGACCTAATCAAACAGTCACCTCAGGAGTTAGTGACTTACTCTGGGTCAAATCCTGCAGGAGCCATTTCTCCTGTGTCACCTCACCCAGCAAGGGGAGTAGACCGTCTCTCCCTCTCTCCAGCTACACAATAAAAAGGTGAGCGCACGGGCCCACTCTCTTTAAAGTAATCGATAAATAAATAAAACATCTCGGACATGACAAATGAACGGAGGCACCACCAGGTTTTCGTCTGTGTCTCAAAGGCTGTTTTTTAGTCATGCGAACAGAATAGCAGCGTACCCACTTACGGTACGGAATGTGCAGTACGTGATTCAAAGCAGGCTGATTGGTTGGGATGCATGCCGAGTGTTAAATTAGTGTACATGTTATTACTGTCATAAATATCCAAATGGTTGGCAGCGTACCGTGTAACCAACACACATTTTTTTAACGCGATCAAATGATAAAGTGCTCAATTACAATCTCAAAGTGGGTCAGTGTTACCAATTTCAGCCCCCTAATGAAACCAATTAAATATTTGTAAATAGCACGAGTCAATCTCGACAGTCAGTAATAGACGCTGTTCTTCACGTGCTGCAGGAGTGAATATAGTGGCGCATCTCCTCCACTAAGAGCTCTGCTCACAGATCAATGGGTTTCCACATTTAAACATGGTGTAAGCCAACAGATCGATAGACCCTGGGTTTTGGATGGAACGACTGGTATGGAGAAATAATGTCACACATAGTTCTTCCATCCAGCGAGACAGAGAAAGAGGCTGGAGATGTGGAATGTGAGCAGAGCTGGAGGATTTAAAAGAAGAGGAGTCGAAGGCGAGCAGGGAAGCATGGCGAGTACCAAGGCATCTATACGTTGCAGAATCCGAGGTATGTGAGAAGGATAAGGGGTGACGAGAGAAATGACAAAAACAGAGTGAGAGCTACTGGAGAAAGGAAAAACGCCTGGCAGCGAGTCCATCAGCAGGCTGATTTATCTGTTGTTCACAGCTTCTATCACAAAGCAGGACACCCTGCTGGTTTGGATCTGTCACTTGTGGGAGTCCCCACACTGCCTCTCTAACCTGTGAGGAATTCCCAATGTACCAAGTCTCCATTACAGTCCATGATCGAATTAAATCCTCATCCTATCACGCTCTCATTTGTAGATTTTATAAAACGCAAATTATGCCACCTCAGAAGACACAGGCTGAGACCGATCTGTCTGCGAAGTCAGTCGAAAGATCTGAAACATCATTGTACTTGAAGCCAGGAGCAAAAAACAGCACGACAGGAAGGCTGCTGCTCTCTGCAAGACTGGAAGTCAAGTTGCCAAGCTCAGTGACATGCAGACGTGTTGACAGCTCTCTATGTTTGGGAACAGGAGGGAATTTATTCAGATCAGTCTTCACAGGACAAAGGAGTTAAGACTGGACGATGAGAAAGGGTTATGATAGAGCACAATACACTTGTTTAAAGCAGGTCAGGTCAACACTCAGGCAGCACCCACATGGTCAGTGTGTCTCCTGCTGGGACTAACAGCACCTTCCTGCAAGGTACTGAGGCAGCTGTGGATGACGCTTGGTATGAGATGGAAATATGACCCTGACATATCTCATGTACATCACTGGCACTGGGGCTGACTGGCAGGTGTACGGTCATGTCAGAAAATCATACACCAGCATCCAATTAGAAATTAAAGCTATTTAAGAAAGATGTAAGGCAAACTGGTGATATGAAATGGACAGATTTAGATTTAAAATGCCTGAAGTCAATATGTGAGAGTATTTTGAAGTCAAGGCTGAATCGCATTACCCTGATTTTTAATGTTTCAGCTGCCTGCTTTGACAGGATGCAGCCTGCCTTTATGCCAGTCAAAGAAAGGTGGGGAACACCTGGGTGAAAGGCTGAACTTGTCGATGACAGGAGCCAAACAAAGCCAGCCAAACATCTCCAACAGCCCATTTTTCATCCAGCCCCCTTTCCTCCACTGTCAGATCAAAACGCCAGCTCGTCTAGCAAATTAAATAAAAAAATAAAATAATGTAAATCTGACTCGACTGAAACCAGAAGCTTCTCGGTTACCTTGTCTTCTCCAAAGCTCATCCACACGTGGGGGACAAAGGGAATCCCGACGCCTCCAGCGCGCTGTGCTCGGACCGGAGAGAGCAGCTGTCACCGCATCAACCACAGCGTCTTTTATTCCGTATCCGCGGGTACCTTCTCCATCCTCTGCTGGGATGTGTTTACTCCACACAGCTGTAATCCAACACTCCTCTGTCGGGTTTTTTTTTTTTTTTGGTTTTTTTTTGGTATTCACATGATCAGATGTTTCTCGCTTGTCTACTTTTCTCCCGAGATTTAAGACACAACTGAACCAAAAGTGCCGCGTTAAAGAGGCTCGATCCTGTTCGTCCCGGTTGCATTCCGTGTTCCCGTCTCACAGGCTTCCTCCCAGGAGCGAGGTGCTTGTGCTTGTGGGGGGTTTGAGGGCTCTCGGGTATCAAATGCATCAACTCGGTGTTCCCCTCTCCGACCATCCCTCCTCCTCCTCCTCCCTCCTGGCAGACGAGGAGCGTGGACCAATTGAGAGGCAGAACAAGAGAGAGAGAGACGATCAGAGCATCTCTGTGGAGGGGGACCAGAGATCTGTCAGTGAGGGACTGAGCAGCGTTCAGCAGACTGAAGCCTCAACGAGACCATGACCAAACATTTACTCTCATTAAAATCGTCAGTGGAGGAGGTTTGGTTCAACTGTCAGCTGTACATTTTAAACGTTTAGTAATGAAATATTTTATAATTTACTAAATGCAATGTGAATATTGTAAATATTAACATAACACAGTATGCCATCATCTAAAGGGAGGGTGGAAGTGGCTGAGTTTAATATCACAAAATATAATTAAAAAAATAAAATATGATGCAAAATTTAAGAGTGAGATAAGACTATTGATCCTAGACAATTCTGAAATAAGTTCCACCTTTATTAACCTCAAGTGAATCACACAGTAATGCATCAATATTTACCAGGAGCAGACCGATTATCGGCCCTGACCGATTATTGGGCCGATATTAATTAACTTTTCCGATTGCTGGAAAAAGAATCATTTAAAAATGTGCTACTTTGGCTCTGATGCAGCGTCCGCTCACACATTGATTGGTAACGCGTCACAACTAACAGCCATAAACACCGAATAATCTGAATCTGCAAAGTAACTAGTAACTAAACACTGGATTCTCCGAGTCTCGCTCACCTGTGCCTCCACCACGCCTCAGCCTTCAACATCGTGAGCCCCAGCTGCTCCACCTGCTGAGCAACAAGCCTGAGCCTCCCTCCACCGCCTACTACTGTACCACAGCAACCTAATAAATTCCTTTTAATCTTTTCCCCGTCTTGGTACACGCTTTTATCATATACCCGACTGCACCCAGACTGCTTGAAAATGTCTGGACCGTCTATATTTACATCTGCACCCAGTGGACATCGGCTTAAAAAAAAAGGCTCAATCAATAACAATGTTATAACCTGTCTTTTCCAGAGCCGCTGGCATGATGAATGGTAAATTGACTTGCATTTACCCCTTTTCTCATCTATGAACCACACATTCACCCGTTCAAGGCTGCCATGCAACGGGCCAACCTGCTCATCAGGAGCAATACAACATTTCATCCAAACCACCCCACAATGTTCTTAAACCGTGTCTTGTGCAAGGATACTTTGATGTGCAGCCAGGGGATCTGGGAATCGAACCAACGACCCTCCAAGGATGGAGCAAAACAGCCTACAAAAAAAAAAAACACAGCAGCTGCTGCAACAGACTGCTTTCGAACACAGTGCCATTTTATGTAATGTTACAAGCTTTTCAAAACATCTGGCTATTGACAGTCACAAGAAGGCAAGTCCTGGAAACACTGCTGAAAACATCTGGACCATCTACACTTCCTGGTTTTAAAATGTGGCCCTGCAGACTAGAGAGAGGCAGGGAAAACAATTAGCTTCGCTTTGTTAAAAATGCATTCAAAGAATCTAAAATCTGCCCTAGTATGGCGTAATGAAAGAGTAACCCTTACTGTGTGGTTTTTGTGGAAACATAATGTTTTAACTTATCTTTGATTTTGCAGAAACCTAACTTTGCCAACACATTCTCTGGCAAATGTGTTGAGAAGATCTGTGTTTTTCCTACAGACAAGCCTCTAGAGTGAAGTATAGCCATTATGTGGATCTCTGACTTTTGATGGAGTCAACAATGACACTGAAATGTGTGCAGCTGAGCCCGGCGACGGCTCTAAAGTTTGGCCTTGCTATTGACATTGGCTGTTTTCAGTGTAAACCCAGCTCTTAGATGCACTTTTACTTGGATCCATTCTTTGTGCCGAGCAAGGCTAAACACGTCCACCTCTCTGCACTGAACACAAAGAGATGAAATTGAAAGATTTACTGAAGCAAACAGCTTCCACGGGAAAACAGTTGCTCTTTGTGCACTTGGTGAACTACTGTGCAGTTCTCAGTCCCAATAACAGACCCTCATATATCTTCTCAGACATTGCTCCACTTTGTCCTGAGAGATTTAGCCAACTCCACAACTGCATGAGATGTTTTATATAACACAGGCATGTGAACGTGAATGAAATCCCATGATTGTGAGCACATAATGTCAAGACGATTCTCTCTCTCTCTCACCCCTGTTGTTTCGCAGCATGATTAGTACCACCAGGGCTATTAACTTTTCAGCAGCATGAAGGAGCTCAGTGAATTCCCACAACCTATAATTTACATCTGCCTCCTCTTCCAGCTCCTGATGAAGAGATGAAGAGATTCCCATGTTGCAGTAAATAATCTGTGTTGTAAGCGTGTGCTGTTCTAGTCAAAGAGAGGAAGAATAATGTGGAAAAAAAAGGACAACATTACTCTCTTGTGAGTTCATATTTTATGCTTTGTCAGTGTTTGATCTCATGTTCAGGAAGTTCTCTGTAATAAATGTGTAACTGATAACATGTGTGTGCCACCAGGTCACCAGGTCATTTTGTTTGTGATTACTCCAAATATGCTGTCTCCAGTCTGTCCCTGATCATTAAGCCCTTTGACACATTCACTGCTCCTAATCATTGAACCACGGACTGTAATTTTTCTGTGGCTTTAAAAGAAGATGACTCTTACCGTAAAGTACATAGAGTTTGTGACATTTGTCTTATGTAATCCACTGGAGCTCACATTTACTGACCTACATTAACCAAAGAGGCTGCGGGGAAGCTTTTCCATAAGAAACGCAAAACCTGCATACTGTCAAACTACAGGTGGACAAAATCAACTTAAAATTAACCGGGATTTAAGTACGCGTGTTTGGTATGGCCAAACAATGTAAGTCTGGGTTTTTGATCGTCAATATGTACAAAAGAAAGTCTGAATCTTTGTTCAACCTCTGCTTTTCTGCTACAAGCAAAATAAGTGAGATAATGACAACAAATGTCTTCAAAAAGCACTTCTACTACTTCATATTAAATGAAAAAATATGTTAGCTGATCATGCACTCCATAAGGTTCTGACACTACTATCAACAACAACTTTCTAAAATCTTAACAAATGCAACCCAAACGTCAGAATTAAGGTCTGCATTATATGGTTTTGTAAACATTGCTGCTTTAAAACCCACATCATTTTGTATTGAGGAAGACTTAAAACGAGCCATTGTGACAATAAACTTTAGGAAACTGTTCACTGAGGTTACAAATCAAGTGAGAACTCGGGTCACTTTCTCATAAGCTTACACACAATTAGACTTGTGACTTATGAAACCAGTGTAGTTGCCCCCTGCTGGCCATTAGACAGAATGCAGGCACTTTGCATTGGCTTTGCTTGTCAGAGCCGGAAGCTCTGTCTATGGTTTATACAGCCAGAGTTTTGTGGCAATTCCTGCTGTTTCCAATGAACAAGTCATGATTCCTACAGACATTAGAGGGCTTTTACAGTTGAATGTAAACATAAGTGCTTTTGGGCGGATTTGCTGAAGTGACTGATGTTGTCATTTCTCTTGGGAGGACAGTCTCAATTACTCGTGAATCCTATTTCAGACTAGATGAGCTTTAGACTTGAAATGAATTTCTACTTTAAGCCAAGAACAGGAATGTTAGCCATTTCAAGGTCGAGACGGATTTGAGCAACACAAAGAGTATTTAAAACAGAGACATGAACATATTATTGCTTGTTTAGTAGGCTTTCAAATTCAGCCTTGAGTTGAAAGCCTGTGACTGACTGGCGTTAGATTTTTTACGAATATATTAGTGCTCATTATGGCACTCCTGTTTTCTCCCTCACAGAGAGGGATTTGGTTTTTTCCATTTTTATTGTAAATCCCTTGTCTCTCTGCCACACAAAGCATGTCTAATCTCCTCAGGCGACCCCAGGAGCAGGTTTCTGTTGAAATGAGGATTTGGAAACAATGCGGTAGCCTATCGACCACAAATGTTATTTACTCATTTCCGGAATCGCTGACCCTTTTAGCCTCTCTTGTCAAGTATCATGTCTCTCAAGCCCCTCAGGATCACACATGTGGGAGTGCTAAGCGTTAAGGCAGAGTTGTGGAAATAAAGTATTTAAGGCTTAGCATTGTGAGAAATGAGGTGGTAAGATGTTAGCAGGAGAGGTTGATTTTTAAATTGCGCAGCCAATTACAGGACCAATTCCTGTGTGCATGTATATAATAATACATCTGGTGCGCTGTTGCCGTCGCTGCATCTTCCCTGAGCTCATAAACATTGTCTCATTTGAATGCAGATAGGGTCAACCGTAACATCCATGCTGCACAATTCAGCAAGCCAAGATGACTGACTGATCAGTCAGCTGTGATATTTACAGGAAGACCCACACAGCTAACGAGTATAGACGAGAACACGACGAGTCTCCACCTCAAACTGTCTCATACTTATTAGTCTGAGTGAGCTAATAACGGCCTCTGGTTAGAATATTTCATTCCGTCACAGTGAAACAATGTCAGAAATGCATGAAATTAGATATTGAAATCACCAGAATACTTTAACTTTTTACCATAAGTACATTCTTAGCAGGCATCAGTGCTAAAACGTCCTCCAGCAAGGCGTCAATTAGAATCTTCTCTCAGTAACAGGCCGTTTCCCCGGCCTGGTTTACAACCACTGAATCCTGTATTTTCAGTGATTTCAGTACGTCTGGCATTGCTCTCACTGACAACTGTTTGCCCAGCTGAACCATTAAGAGATTAAGAGATTTGAGACGTCATCTTCCTGTGCTAGACCCAAAAAAACAGTGACAGGGAGATTGCCACAAAAACTGCATGAGCATGGATGAGATCTACAGCTATACAATTTGGGGAAAGTCGATGCATAGAAGGAACAACTGTAGATGTAGATATGAAAAACATTAGGATATCTGCTCCTAGTATTTCATGTTGACCAAAAATCACATCACAGGATGGACACATCATGAGTTAGGGCAACATAACACCCCACCCAGAGAGAAAATGGCTAGCATAAACACTTTGACTGGATGAATGAGGTGAAGCAAAATTGCAATTAATTCTATTCTCTAGTTTTCAATATGAGTTGGTGACATTTTCAGAAATCTGCTTTTTCACTTGCAAGGAGAGAAAGATTGATACCCCTCTCTTGATTCAACATTAACATTAGGCTAAGCCAAAGCTACAGTAGCAGGTAATTAGCTTAGCTTTGCTTAAAAACTGGATAAGTGAAAAGCTAACCGTGTCCACAGGTTAAATAAAATCTCTGTACTCAAAACGACGGTGTGTCATATTTACATTTCTGCCGAGTATGGATTAAACAATGTGTTAATTAAATCTGGGCCTGGTCCCGTCCCCTCTCTCCAGGCCACCTTTCAGAGCCACTCCTCTGAAATACACAAATAATCTGAAACACTCACTGCCTAACTACAGACTGCCCTGTAGCTCTCGTTGGCTGGCAGGGAAATGTGTTTGCGGCTACTTCGCTACATTCAACATGCTCGCTTAGCTTTTTTAGTTTAAAAATACATAAACAAACAATGCTGTTTAATGCAAAATGCCACAGTCATAGACGTGGATGCCGTGGAACTCGTCCTTAGCTCAAGAGGTGTCACTTTCTCTGCCATTCTTGTGCCACAAGCTCGCTGATAGTGTTTCCAATACATCTGTAGCCTTGTGGAAGACTCAGGCCAAATGAAACAAATGGACTGGATTATTAGAGGCCTGTTTTTCTTTTATGTATCAGAGCATTTGATTTGTTTGGATTTTTTATTGTTGTAGGGACGTTAAGAGAATTTCTACAAATGTAACAGTCTTTAGAATCCATGTTTTCTTTGTTAATAAAATGAAATCAAGTAATGCTGAAAGCGTTGGGTGGTACTGATCACAGCTAAAAGAACAACTTACTGTGAAAAAGCAGTGTACCAAAGTGAAATATCTGTTTGGAGCCAATAAACCTGAGGTGTGTTTGGTCTCTCTATCTAGTGAGCAGAAGCCCTAAGGAATAATAATCCTTCTTCTTCTCCATCTGAGCCTGGGGGCACTCTTATGAGAAAATACAACACATATACACACATTCCTTCTCTACGTCGCCACACACAGCTGCACACACAAAGCTATCTAAACCACTTGCTTCCTGCTGGCTCAGGCTTTACAGACATTGTATAGCCGGTCTGAGTCTGTCCCATCCAGTTCACGGTAACAGAGGCGAGGAACGGAGGGAGGCCCTCCTATCTGAGTGTGAACACATGATTACCCTTCTCTTTGTGGAGCCGAGGATTGTATACACACACACACGCTGATAGATATGCAGCACCACCTCCACTGTGGTATGAATAAAGTCATGGGCTGAATAGATACGGTTACAGGAGATAAACATTCATCTTCTGGGATGTAAACATCACCTCTATGTGACAACAGATTGAGATGAAATGAATCCATTTAGGTCTTCTCATATTCGAGAGCTCAGCTGTGTTTTACCCGCAACCAAAGAGGGAAGAAAAGGATTACGCTGAATTGAAAAGGGAACAAAACTGAAGTGATGTGCCTGAATGCAAATCAATTCAATCCCTTCTCCTGCATCTCAGTGGATTGACTCAATCTCACATTTAGACTCGCTGTATTGAGTGAAACTGAACTACCTCTAAATTGTGAAATTCAAAGCAGATCTCGATCTGAGTTTAAAATACAACCGCTGCTTTGAGACAGCGAGTATTTTGTCATGGTGCTTCCACACTGATCTCAATTCCTCCCCTCACGGTGCAAAATGCTGTCACTGGGCACCGTACTGATTGAGAGATGATGCCACTTTGGGTGACCAATCGTATTTGCTTACACGTTGACACGGTGCATTTTGTACATCTAATTGGATGCGGAGACTCGCTGATGTTTGTTGATTCCCACTCGACCCGTTTCCTGTAACCCACAAATCCCAAGAGGTCTGTTTGTTTTTGTGTTTAATTAATGATGTGTGTGAAATGTGTGCATGTTTGGTACACTAACGAGGTGTGTGTATCTGTGTATGCATGCACTTGTGAGGAAGGTGAGCAAATGGGAAGCGTTCCATATGTGTGTGTGTGTGTGTGTGTGTGTGTGTGTGCGTGTGTGTGTATCGGTGTATGTGTGTAAGTTTTTATGACAGGGGGATTTACTACTTAAGTAACACAACCACGATTAGGAAGCACTGCCATCTGGTAGTTGGAGAGGGGTGCTGAGACACACGCACATGAGCATGCGCACATGCACGCACACACAAACACACACACACACACATTCACACATGCAAACGAGTACTCAGACACACACAAATGTCTGCACGTCATAAATAATTCAAATACACAGGGAAATGTCCTCCACTGTCTCCCCAGCGATATCAGGCAATCACACACATATAACATATACATCAATAACACCACCATCTTATAGTATATTTGGGATTGTGCTTCTGTTTCACTGGGATTCGACTCTGGTCAGATTCTCTCATGAATATCATACAGCACTCTCTCTTACTCCTATCAGACACTGCAGATTTACTTTCAAAGTTCCTCTTACATCTACTAGATGCTGCTTTCATTTTCTCTCCAGTGGGAAAAAAAAATCACCGTCTGTCGACTCAGGTGAGCATAAAACATCAAGTCTGTGAGCCAAAATGATGTTTCCAGGCAACACGTTTACCTCGTTCTGTGTTGAATTACAGCACATTGTGAAGTAAACATCTCCTGTTTTCTCCCACAGCAATACCCCATAGACACAAAAACAACTTTATCCCATTATTTATGTGCACAGTAAAGTATGGAAAAGACTTATTTTATTTTATTTTGACCGCGTTTTTCTGTCTGAGCCCGACCCAAACCCGAGTGTTCTGTTTTTTGTGTACAGATCCGACTCAAGCCGGCCACTGTTGTTGTTGTGTAATCAGTGTAAATGACAATGAAAATGCATTGTTCTATACGGAAGCCCTAAAGGGCCATGCATTCATACATTTTATTTCCTCCGTTTTCCCGTGATAACAGGATAATTTTCTCGAGATCTCGAGACAACAAAACTTTGTTTTCCCAAGATAACGATATACTTAATTCGAGATCTTGAGAAAACAAAACGATAGTGTAGTATATTAAATCATTGCAGGAAACATCATTCAGTGTAGCAATGTCAGAGGAGCAGGAGCATATCGATCACCGCGTCACATATCTTTTTAATCAAGGCCTGACACAGGCTGAAATAGCATTATGCCTTGCTATTACAGATAATATACACATTAGTGTGCGTCACCTAAAAAGACGGTTAGCAAGGCTTCATCTACATCGGCGGCGCAATCTAAGTGAGCCTGATGTCATTGTTAACTACATAGCTGACCAGCTACGAGGTCCCGGGCGTCTGCATAATCTCAGGCCTATCATATCACAGTCATTATCTCGAGACCTCAAATTAATTATATCGTTATCTCGGGAAAACAAAGTTTCATTATCTCGAGATCTCGAGAAAATGATCCCATTATCCCAGGAAAATGGCAGTTGTTATTTCGAGATAATAAAATATATGAATGCATGGCCCTTTAGGGCTTCCGTAGTTCTACACACATAGATATCAAAACAAAAAGGATAAATACATATATTTTATATCTGTGGTTACACATGTACTCATACAGAACTGGAGCTACATCCAGGCAGTAACTACTACTAACAGAACCAAACCTGACTTGTACCCAGACATCATTTCTAAATCTTTGTCCTAACCCAGCCCAGCCTGTCCAGGGACAGGGAAGGGAATGACATGCAGAAGAGGACCACAGGTCAGGATTGAATCCTACCAGCCCTAGTAAGTGAGCCACTGGGGCGCCCCTTCACGCCAAATTTCAGCATCCTATGCCAAAGACTGTGGCCAACCAATCGATAGAGCCAGCTATATAAACTGTGTTGTAACTCTAAAGGATTTTGACGATTCATTGCATTGAGGTTTGTCACTTAGCTTTGTAAACTCTTGGTAATCGGGTCAGTTCATTTGGAATGTGCACCCTCAAACTCATGTGAACACATGTGAACCAAATCCTTCTGCTCCCCTGTGACTGACGCTACTTCACTCTGAAACACACACACACACACACACACACACACACACACACACACACACACACACACACACACACACACACACACACACACACAGATCACTCATTTAGAAAGCTTCTGCAGCTCACTTTGCTCATCTTGCGTACAGTAGGCGAGGCGTGCTGAGTGCTTTTGCCTACACATTCTGGTATCTCATTCTCCTCTTTGCGAGTTTTACCTGTCAGTCCTCACAGCATGATCTCCAGACATGACTCACCAGCACAACACTGCGTCTGTACGCACAAACACACACACACAGTGTGCAGTTGCAACCATCAGCACGCACGCAGGTTACACAAGAAAATGTGGGGGCATAATTGTTTTACATTTGATTCATCTTACGTTACGTTGGTAAGATATTCCATCATCATGACTGCACAAAGACAATTGTGAACACATAACTTACACCCACATACTGTAGACCAGTTGTTCCCAACCTTGTCTGATGTACACTGTATGAGCTCAAGTATGACTAATCAACACCTGTCATGTTGGAAATGTGCTCAGTTTAATTGGTTATAAAATGGATGTTATTTAACATGATCAGTTATATAAAAATGTATGTTTTTACAATATAATATTCATACACCTATACTTTTACTGTTTAGGTTGGTTTGGTCCAGTTTGAATTTGTGCTACTAAAAATGGCACAAGCTGGATGTGTCAACTATTTATCTATTATTGTTAGCGAAACGATTCAACCCTTCAGCCATCACTGTGAGCCACGCAATTTGATGGGTTTGTTACTTTTAAAGGTGCAATATGTAAGAACTGACCCACACTCCAAACAAATAGGCGACAGCATATCACCAGAGTGAGCGCTAACTGCTGCCAATTGTAGCTGCCATTAGCTAGTTAGCTCAGTTAGACATGCAGCTAGGGGTCCGGACTGGGAGGTGGGAGTGATATTTTGAAAAAGGACTATATGCTATATGTATAACCCTAGCAAATAAAGTTACCAATTTGTTACACCATACTGCCATCATGACGGACTGCAATGCTCAGGTATTCACAATATTGTGTCCACTTTCTAGAATGTAGTAGAATCTTATGAAGCTTCTGAGACTGTAAGTTCTCACCAGAAAAGATCTTCAAAATGAAAAACCAAGGCTGTTTGTATTCATCATATAAAACATGCATTCAGCACTCTGCACAGTCTAATGTTCAGATGAAAGCGTTCTGAAGAGTATGCATCAGCTCACAGAAACATATGTAAGTTCTGTTTCAGGGTCAGTCTTTGCTTCAAGTGCTTTTTCCTCCCCATCTCCTCGTCTCTTGGCGCTCAGTCTAAATATAGGAATACAATGTTTGCATATACGCAAGCTCCTAAGGCCTGCATGCCAAGCCCACACACATGCATGCATGCATTCATAGTGTAAATATGTAGAGACATTTGTAATTGGTAAACTGTATGCATGCATACAATTCAGAGAGACTCCTTTAAAGGGATAAACAAATGTGCATTCATGAAAACACTCGCAATCAGGGTTTGACCTGCAGCATTTCTTTGCGTCATTCTGGTTCACAGACCTGCAATCAGAGACAGAGAGAGAGAGCATCCTGGAGGTAGACTGGGTTATTATTTCAATCATTGGAAATTGGTTAACAGGTCTGGGTGCACACAATGACACGCAGACAGTTCAGTGGAACAGGCAAACAACCAGACCTCATGCTCCAAGAAGAGCCAGTATTTTCTTTTTCTTTTAAACAAGAAAATCAGAGTGTGGTAAGACCCCACAACACTGAAAACACACACTCACAGACATACCTCCACTAAGTGTCTATACAGCAGAAACAAGCACATTTAGAAACACACACTCAAGACCCCAGGAAGAATAGCTGCTGCCTCGCAAAAGCTAATGGGGATCTTAATACACTAAACTAAACTAAACACTCTTGCACTAGCTTTTAGTTTGCTTTCATGCCAACATGCTTTTACACACACACACACACACAAACACACACACACACACACACACACACACACACATGCTGACAGACACTGATAATGTTATACAGGACCAATGTTTCAGACTGTGTAGGTCCATTTGGAGACTCACCCAGAGGCATAAACTGATGCAATGTTTACAGCGTGTGTGTGAGTGTCCATATACGTTTATCTCCATGAATGTCTCTGTCCCACAGAGTCTCCTCTGCTGGATATTTTTAAATGGCAGACACCGCTGGGACACAGAGACTCCAGGAAAACCTTATGTGTGCTGAAACACTGATACTGTTCTGCTGCTGCTGCTGCCTCAGTGCAGCAGCAGCTCATCTGCAGATAAAGGCTTCACAAACACATAAGTTCATTATAACTGCTTTAATTGACCTTAAAAGTTTGACCTACAGTCATTTGAGATTTCATAGTGATAGTGTCACAATCTTTTTCTGCTTGCTCGCCCAGAGTTAGATGAGAAAATTGATACTGCTTTGATGCTGGTTCAGTAAATTTGACGCTACAGTCAGGAGACGGTTATCTTAGATTAGATTGAAAACTGGAAACAAGGGATTTAATCATGAATATCTGGTTAGTTTAATCTGTGTAGAAATCAAGGTAAAAAACTAGATAGTTTTAGACACAGAAGACTCCAAGGAGTCACTGCTACAGGTCAAATGAGACACACATGATTGATTAAAAATAAACAAAGAAGCAATTCTTTATTTATTTATTTTATTTTTGTATGCAATTAAAAAAAGAGCGTGTTCATTTGTGAGCTTAAGAGACATTTTATTACCTTTGGACAGAGTCAAGTTAGCTGTTACCCCGTTTTCCCTGTTTATGCTAAGCTAACCAATTGCTAGCTACATATCTACTGTACAAATATGACAATGCATGGGAGCAGTGGACTTGAGACAATCACTGTCAACGGCATCTTTCAGCCACCAAAACTGACCAGCCAGACTGCCCCAGGGAGGAAGAGAGTCAGGATGAGAGTAAAATATCTCTGCTTGGATTTGAGGCTCCTCCTGGCTGATGTCCAGTCGCAGGGGACTGAAATGGACCAAAATGGATTGACAAAACAATGGCAGGGGACGAGGAGAGGTGGACTGTGTTCACGTCAGTGATGCTTGGTGCTCACACACGGTCAGTGTTTGCCTGAAGTCAAACTTGAGTCAGAGTGTCAGAGTGAACCCTAAATGGCCATGATGACAGAGACATTTAGCTTTGCTTTGATTTACCTAAAGGGCATCGTCATGTCGATGAGGAAGGAAGTAGAAGGTTACGTCGAGCTCTCTGGGGACAGGAAGAAATGTGTGTGTGTGTGTGTGTGTGTGTGTGTGTGTGT
Organism: Pagrus pagrus; assembly: GCF_965226575.1. Classification (NCBI taxonomy): domain Eukaryota; kingdom Metazoa; phylum Chordata; class Actinopteri; order Spariformes; family Sparidae; genus Pagrus; species Pagrus pagrus. Next base: position 22,417,113 of record NC_140190.1, read on the forward strand.
GTGTGTGTGTGTGTGTGTGTGTGCGTGTGTGTGCGTGCATGCGTGCGCGCGTGCGGAGGAAAGTGCCAAATCTTAATAACAGCAGCGCATGGGTTTAATAACAGGTTTATTTCACTGTAGTCTGCCTTTAGTCTCAAAGGACTGAAAACAAGCGGCGAAAGCCTTGTCTGTTTTGTCATCCTTTCATAATGTAATAACCATGTACAGTGTAATTAATAATAAAAACTCATTAAATATTTTGATAGTAATGGTGATATAAAAGACAACAGTTGCTTCAGCAACAGCCTGTTCACCCTGTTGCTCTCTGGCAAGCGATACAGAATTAGTGGTACAGCTAATATAATGTGTTATTGATTCAAATCAAATGTGTGTTTATCTATAGTACACACACAGCAAATTGTTTAATCAAGCCATTTCATCAAGCCGCTGCGAAATGAGCTAATTTAGTGTGTTGTTCTCAGAAATGCACGCCTGCTTCAATCTGCTGTTTCTGGTAAACAGCACAGGCACCATAATACTATGATAGAAGTGCTGTTGGAGGAGGGGATGATGAGGAAGATTAAGATGTCCATCTGTTGCAGAGCAGTCAGTTCAGATCAGCATGTGGAGCTACTGATTGGTATGATGCTTATGCTGAAAACATCATAAAATGAGAGGTACATGCCCCTTAAATGGAAAGAAAGATGAATGATTAGCAAGTTCAACCTTTGTACGATTACCAACACACAGATGTGAATCAAAGGCAGCAGAGTTCAGCAGTATTCAGCAGGGAAAAGGCGAGTAAATAATGGGTCTATTATGTGTTATTTACAGATGGTCTAACCATGAATGACTGACTGATTGGATCAATAAATAAGTGAGTTCACCTTTGGACCCCAGAGGTGGATTCCGTTCCAAAAACAGACCTTTAGAAAAGCAATGATTCCCATTAACTTGATTACAGTAATAACATCCAAAGCAAGGCCAACTTTAAGGGTTTTGAAAAGAGAAGACTATCAGTTTGAGGACTGAATCTTTTCTGTAGGTTTCTCCTTAATACTGTATACCCAGCTCAATATCGTGATTCGTGCCTGTATTTATCACACATTGTTAGTACAGGAACATGTTTTTTATTCTTCATTTGATAGACATATTTGGAAGAAAAAGTATGATGAATGTGTACATACAGCTATACGAATGCATGACACAGGCTCTTAGTGGTTTATTTGGCTCCACTGTGTTGTAATATATGGCACCAATCCTCATTTAATAAAATGAATGTAGCTCTTTGTGACCTACTTATTAATTGTTCAAGATGTAAAGTAATGGCATTAAATCTTATTTGTGATAAGGATGTCCTGACACATATTAAAGGTAGGTCCACAGTTTTTGAAGTCTACATATTGGCAGTCAACATTTCTGCAAACAACTGATGTGTTCACATTTGTGCCTATCATAGGACGGGATGGTGGTGGAATTAAGTGTGAAACTACTGCATATTTTTTGATGGCGTTTCAACATTTGTAAGAGTGACGCCACTTGATATTTTTAAGGAGACCATGGGGCAATTTCCAGCATTTCATTTATGGGAAGTTGCCAAGTTTATGGACACCAGAACAGGTATTTTAAGCCCAAATATGATCATTTCTAACCCTAACCAAGTGGTTTTTGTTGCTCAACCTAACCAAAGCATAAGCACAGCGTTTTAAAAAGATAAAATTGAAAACGTTGCAACATAAAGAAAGGCAATGTTTCAACATAGCAATGGTTTGCAGAATCATACAATGCCAACATTTAATCTGTCAACTAGGTTGCTTTAGGTGCCCATATGAACAGTGAAACAGGTTTTACGGGCTGTAATTGATCCTCCTGTTCATGCTGACTATCAGTTTCCCTCTTAATAATGAGCTTTCAGCGTAAGAAATGGGGTACACCATCCACAATCCTGAGACCTCATTAAGTCTACCAAGCTTACTGCTGATGTCTTCCAAAGTTACTGCCTTTAGTATGTAAATCCCCTTTGTGTAACACCAAAAGGGAAGTTTGGACTAAGAAGACTGTAACTTTGCAAGATATCCACTTGTTTTGATGATCTCAGACTGGTGAGGCCTCATACAGTGAAATTGCCTTGGGATCAGACCTCTTCAGCATCAATATGAACAGGAGGAATGAATATGGCAAGCAAAACATGTGTCACTAGCCCTGTTTGCATTAAACGTCAACTGAATTTTACGCGGTGTAGGCTACATGGCTATGTCACACGCAGTGTGGATGTAAAACAGAGGCTAGAGGTACAGTAAACAGACCAGGTGACAAAATGAAGAGAGGTCTTCTGGAATTACTTTCAATAGGGCAAGTTGTAATTGTTCTTGCATGTCAGCTAGCATCGGCCATGTTGCATGTTGTCTGGAGATGGCGAAGAAATGCAATGATTATAATGCAGACAGCGGAAACAGCTGATCAGTCGTGCGAGGTTACAAACTTTTTTGCAAATAAGAGGAAGTTTCCATAAAATTTCTAATGCGATGTTCTTCAAAATGCTTTATGGAAACATGGCTACTGTTTATATGGTCAGCTGATTGTTAACTTGACAAATTGTGAATCTACAGTATCCTTTGATGTGATTAAGTGATTCTGATGTCACATGTCTCTCGTGTCCTTTATGTACTTGCCTGTGTTGGGTAACTTCAGGTTAAATTTTTTAATTTCAAATTTTCAAAGTTATGCTCATGCTCTGGTTAGGTTTAGGCACAAAAACCAATTGGTTAGGGTCAGATAAGATAATGTTCTGGATTAAAAAACCTGTTTTGGTAGCAACAAACAAGACTGGAAATTGTCCCAAGGTCTCCTTAAATTATCCAGTGGTTCATACAAATGTGAACAAATGAGTGATTTGTAGAAACGTTAACTGCCAACATTTTATTACGGCATCTGGACTGCACAAACACAAGAGTTTGACCACAATGTACAGTATAAGATCATAACACTATTCTGTTGTATATGACTGATACTGAAGTGGTGACATAAAAACACAGTAAGAGGCGTTTTGATGTATTTTATATCTGTTGAAAACTCCAGGCTACTTAAAGAAAGAAGCTTTTAAGAAAAAGAAGATAATTTTGTGTGCATTGGTGGTTGTTCACTGACTATAAATTAAGAGAAATTGGGTTTCCAAAGAGATTGGGACACACACACATACTGTATCTGAATATTCCTGTAACTCAATCTGACTTTCTCTTCATTAAATCCTTATCCATGTTTTACATAACTATTTGCAAAGTCTTATATCCATACTGAGCCTTTTGGCTAATATCTCTGATTAGTGCGTACTTCCTGCAGCACCGACCTCGTCAGATCTTCCAAACCGTCCATCTCTCTTTCTCATCCCTTAATCTGCCTCCCTTCAGTGCTTACTATATCCATCTCAGTGTCTTCTTAAGATCCAAACTCTCCTTCTCTCCCCTGCTCTGAGCTTTATTCTCCCTTTCTGACCTTCCTTTCAATCTCTCCAAAATAAATCCCTCATTCGTACCCACTTCAATTCACTCCTTCTGCCAAGCCCCTCCTCCCTTTCCCATTCCTCCTCTGCAGAGAAGTTTCACTGAAACTAATGAAAGAAATCAATCATTACCCCCAGTAATCAATAAAATAATCAAGGATAGTAGTATGAGTTGCTCTGTATGAGTAAGGCTCTTGCAGCTCTGGAGAAAAATCTGGCCTGTTTCCTTTTTTAATACAGCTGTTCAGAGGGAAACAAAACGTCGAGGCGTCAAGTCAAAATGTCCTGCAGGGTTGCTTCGACTGTGTGGACTCATCCAACGAACTGACTGTATGGCTACATCAGGGACTGTGTGACACCTGCTAGGCACACATGATAGGGGTAATAACATAATCCGACAGAATGGTTTTACCTCGAAGCAGCTGCCAGATGACCTGAATAGTTTTTATCTGAGTTAATACTTCTATTATGCGCTTCTTTTCCCCCTCTAAGGATGCCATTTCTATGATTTTTCCAGATCTGCTTCTATAATGGACCTGAATGTAAAAGGAGACTTGTGCCTTTTTTCAGCTTTTTCATGTAAGAACTGATTTCGCACATCTGTTCTGTTGCTGGCTGCAAAGCACATTTAAACAAGGGACCACAGCATTTCAACATTAGCACGAAACCACAGGATATTTTTAAAAAGATGAGAGCAAGATGACAGAAATGTCCCCACAACGACTGGAAAACTGTTGAATTGTTTGTTCGTGTTTTATGCCTTGTCCACACTGATATGGATATTTTGCTAAAGAAATAGATGCCTCTATAGTGCTTTTTTTTTTTTCTTTTAAACTCCAGTGGGGGCTGTGCCAGAAAGGTGTTAAATCAAAGGTGAGGAAATATGCATCAAATAACTGAAAGTAAATAATAATTAGCTACTACTGTGTATGTTTTAAAGTCAGTGCCAAAGGGGAAATAATTCACTGCACATGCTCAGAATGTTCTTCTCTGCAATTTAACTTACCTGAAATGTAGAGTTTATTGCCACCCATTGGCCCCGGCATGTCTGTTACAGCATTTTTAAACGTTTTCGTGTTCTCGTGTGTGCAGAGATATTTTGCAAAAACTAAGCTCATGTGGACAGGATTTTATTTTTGACAGAGGGGGGAGATATCTGCTTAGAAAAGTATCTGTGTTAGTGTGTACATACAGTACAAACCAAATACAAACTAAGCTAACGAGGGGATGAGTTGCAGCTGGAGTGAGGCAGAGAAACACAGGTGAGGGTAATGAATGGAAAAACACTACATACAGGGAAGGAGCTGATAGGCTGAAAAAACCCAGGGAAGATGGAAGAGCTAACGAAGATGTAGTGCAGGTGTGAAGGGAAGGCAGACTGGGGAAGAACTCAGGTAACAGGGCTGAGCTAATCAAACAGACACAAGACAGGTGTGGAGGGAAAATCAGGCTGGTGAGGAGGAAAACAAGGAAACAGGAAACGGGAAAACAGAACACTGGAAAAGGGCAAAAGACGCCACAAAAACATAGAAAACACAAACACAACAAAGTGACCGGGCCATGACGGAGGGGGGATACAGTGCTGCAGCAAAGGAGAGGATGAGAAACCTCCTCTGTTTTTTGAGCATTAAAGCATGTATGCCTATTCTAGTAGTAACCTATTATAAAATTATGTGCATAAAATGTCTCCTTTAAGTGCTACAACGCTTTATAGACAGACTGTGGGATCAGATCAGAGAATGTGCTTTCATGCATTTCGTCCTGATACAAACTACAGCGAAATGTGCCCCAGTTCCAAAAACATGACCTCCTAATTATGTGTTGGATGCAACTAAGATTCTCTGTTGGATTTGGATCTTCCTGGTTACTGTGAACAGGGTTTAATAATGAGCTTCCTGTCAGACCTCTGTCCACATGGAAAAGTGGAGCAGTCCGGTAAGGAAGCCCTGAAGGACCTGACATGTCTGTACTCTGTTTGGAGGGGAGCAGACCAGAATTGTCTTTGGAGAGTCATTAAATTCTTTGACGTGACTTTGATGTAATCTAAAGAACTATAAACTTGCTAAAACCTTTTACTGTTACAGATTCATGGTGCCCAAAACAAAAGCAAGGCATGCCAGAGACTCCTCAAACACTAAATGTTTTAATGTAATGAGGGCTGGCTCCAAGCAGTTGGCACTTTACCCTGTAGCACTTTACTTCGACTGGTTCTTACTGTTATGCTTTTAAAACTTCAATGCAACTCCAAGTTAGTGGCAGGGGTTTTATTTATCATTAGTGATGACTGTATTTTGGCCTTGCTCAGTTATTTATTTGAGTTTTATTTTGGTTTCATTGTCCTATTTGTGGGATGTTTTAATACATTTAGTTTTCTGTCTTTACAGAGTATTTTTAGTGCTGGCTGCAAACCAAATATCCCTTGGGACACTAAATCTGAAGTTGAAGTTGGGGGCTCCAGACAGATAGGCATCAGATAGACTAGAGGGATTTTTTCAAAAAGACAAACAGAGGCCAGTGGAGTGAATCCCAGCCAACATTTACCCAACTCTCACACACAGGAAGAGCAGCTTTCTCCTGCCTCTTATCAGCTCATCCTATTATAGTTTCCCCACATTAGAGAGATAAAGCAGAGCTTAGCAGCACTTAACCTGCCTGTATAGAGCTAAATTAGATTTAGCGGGGAGTGGAAGACGCAGACACCCACTACTGCACGTCCTTCTCACCATTACAGCCAACCTCCATGATGTTGCTTAAACCAAAGGAGGCATAGCTGAATTCTTAGGTTAGTGGTGCAGCTCTAAAGATCAATATGCCACTCAGTTAGTTGGTTGGTTGGTCAACAGACCTGTTGGATGGATTGCTTTGCACAGACATTCACTGATGCCAAATGATGAATCCTTATATGACTTTGATGAACCTACAACCTTCCATTTAACCCCATCATCAGGAAAAAATATTAATCTGTCGCTCATGGTTGATTGGATCTGATTGATCAGAAAACACACAACAGTAGCAACTTGTCAATCACAGTAGCCACGCCCCAAAAGCATACCCTGCTTGATCATCTCATTTACAAACTGTTTACTGAGGTAGTAAACCAAGTCAGAAGTAGGGTCATTTTCCCATAAATTCACATAAAATATGACTTCTTTTTGAAACCAGTGGAGTCACCCCCTGCTGGCCATTAGAAGATTTGCAGATGTTAGGCACTTCCAACTACATCCATATGTTGTACACTGTTGTAAAAAGTATCCAAAAATCATACTTAATATTAGAATAGTACTCGAGTAAAAGTCTTACAATATCTGATATCAAATGTACGTAAACACTGTATACTACAGATCAGCTGATTATCGACCTGACCGATAATCGGATTCAGCGTTTTTCTGATGATCTGATCTTTTTTTTCCATCCAATTGCCAACAAAATAAATGAATTTAAAAATGTTCTTCTCTGATGCAAAGTCCCTAGTAACTCAAGTTATCAAACAAATGTAATGGAGGGGAGGTATAAAGAAGCAGAAAATGGAAACATATTCCATTATATTGCATCCCTGATTGAGGTGCACTGAAGGGCACGGCCCCCCACTGAAGGTTGATTGTGTGATTGTTTTCTGAGCCCTTCAGTGACTCCATTTACAACAGCACATTGTTGTGAACGTGCTGAATCCAATCAAACAATCACCTGTAATACAGCTGGCACATAGATTTTACCATATCTGGAGAAAAACACTCCCCCCACAGGCACATAATTAGCATGAAACTGTCCTTAAAGGTCAAACAAGCCTGTGTTATACTAAGTATGATATCAAAATAGATCATCCATCCCCCGGTGTCCCTACTGAAGTTCCCTTGGGCAACACACTGAGCCTCAATCCTGCTCCAGGGCCACTGACATTTTTATGACCTTGTGTTGTGGATGGACACCAGGAGAAAGAAAAGTAGTAAAAGGTGACCATGCCAAGAGGAGGATTGCTGATGTAGGCCCCCCTCTTGTGGTAATTATATAGTAATACAGCATTATTATTAGGCCCTTAGCTACAGTATACTGATCCTCCACTGATTATGTTTATCAAATGAGATGCTTTAAGATTTTAATAACGTGCAAACGCAGAAATCTGAACACAAAAAACTAAACTGGAGATTTCGATGCAGAGATGACAACGATGAGAAGGTGATCTTTGAGGTCACTCTCACACATCTGCAGAGGAACGGCAGATTTAAATTGAAGGTCCCTGCCTTCATCTGCTAACTGAAAGCTGGGGTAGAAAGTGAGAATTTACTGTATGTTCCCCTGAGTTTTACTGATATCAGAAAAACTCAGGGGATTATACAGTAATCAGAATTCCTCTCCTTACTTGTGGCAGGGACATTTATTTATTTTTTAAATCGATGCTGGTTCTCAAGGGCAGACAGAGGAGGAAGAGGCACTCCTGGATAAATGTAGCTATCAGTGCACATGACTTGGTTTGAGGGGATTTTTCTCCATTTGGTGAATCAGTACGCTGCTCATTTAAAACTAATCAAGGAAAAGGCTGCAACAAATTTCCCAGCAGTATTGGCCTTTTTAATAACAACAATAAAAACAGTTCAGAAACAATTGTGGTTTTTAGCCAAAGCAAGCATGTACAGTAGTAGGCTGGTAAAAGTACAATACAATCTGTAAATACATATAAGTGAATATAACAACAAAATCCCGGTTGGACAGAAGATTTCATCAAAATAGCTGAGGTCCACTTGGTTCTCCGTCAAGACGCCACTCCCCTGTGCTAATGCATCCATGTGAAGAAGCAGGCCTCGACAATATAAAGTCACCACGGAGAAACTCCTTGGCTAAAATAAAAAACGGTGGTCTTCATATCAGCAGCAAGCTCTGAAGCTTAACGTGAAACTTACCATCCAGCATGAGAAGCTATTTCTAACTCAACATTGATGGATTCAAATGTAAAATATTATAAAATGATGACTTTCAGCTGAAATGGCTGGAAAATGCTTGTGCAAAATCTACCATAAGGATGCGATCACAGCAAAACAAAGAAAAAGCATGGTGGAAAAACTGGAATTATAGTAGGAAATTATTTGGAGTAAAGAGTCAAAAACCTGAATCTTTAAACAAAAACTAACCTTGAAAAATGATATCCCTGTTTCAAGCCACAGCCAAAACATGCCTGTACGGTGCTCGAGCTTCACCCTGCGAGGCAGCCAGGAGTAACATGAACAGTACATTCAGATGATTCTCTAAACTCTTCGATGGGTAGGTCTCTAACCGTGCAAATATCTGTAGTCCGAGAGAACATAACCAACTCAAACCTTCAAGTTTTAAGTGAACGGTTGGTCCACTGAATCTCACATCCTAGCATCATTAACATGTTAGAAAACACACATGTGACTGTAAGAATGATACTGCTGTCAAGTCCAGCATAAAACTAACAGTTAAAATCATCATTCAGATTAAAATGGCCATGCAGGAGGTAAGGCCACTCCATTTGGGATGGGAGGTCCGTCCCATTGGTCCAGGCTGGTCCAACGCCTGTGTCTTCAGTCCAAGTCAGAGCTCCCTTGTGTCCTTAAAGGTGGCTATTTGGCCATGTGGTTGAAATCCACTGGGGATGGTAAATGCAGAACGCAAAGCAACCTGAAGGGTACGGGTCCAGCATTTTTTGTGGGTCAGTAGAGGGGGCCACATCAGTAGTTCTTTGCATGTTTGCAAGTAGAAATCTGCTTAGCTACAGACTGTTATTGAGCTTCAAAAGTCACCAGAAATCCAAGTGACCAGCCACTCTGCTGTCAGTCCGACAGGCAGTTTGGGCTCCCTGGAATATGTTGTGTTAGCTTATGTAACAGGCTGTCTGGCAGACTTGGACAGACCATCTCATGTAACCCAGCAAAAAGTCAGTGAGAGAGGGCGACCATATTCAGTTGTTCAATCGTCGAGGCGACAGTCACACAGCTCCTTGTAGATTCGCTTGCGGATGCGAGGCATGTCCTCCTGACTGAACAGCAGAGGCTGCTTCACAGACAGACAACGGCAGTACTGACAGACCAAGACAGAAAAGACAAGCAGTGAGGGAAAATAATCCACAACCACAGCCACATTAAATGACAGAAGCTTCTCTCCGGTGTCTTTAGCCCCCTTGGGGACCTGAGCAAAGATCAAATTGTGTCGAAACCCGGGGCAGGAAAGACACTGGAGACACAGCTCCAGTTTGTTTATTTTTCTGCCAGGGAACAGACAGATAAAACAAAGAGAGGAGGCAAACGGTGACAAGACATGGGGCAAAGAATAAGAGAAACTGGTGATGAACAAAGGGGAGGAGGACAGCTGTAAAGGTGGGAAAGAATAATGTCTCACCTCGAGGACGAAAACTCCACAGTCACTGTCGTTTTTCTGCTGAGGAATACCCTGAGGAGTCAACAAGTCACAGTCAAGCAGGGAGCCCGAAAAACAAAGAGACCGTTACAGCTTTAGGACTGAACAGTTTATGTCTCTACGTATTTACTGTACATAAATGCAACTATATTATATGCTCTACTTTGATGAATTGTTCAGGGTTCATAGGCTGATTAAAGTAAATCCAACTACAGCAGTAAGAACTACAAAAATGTAATTTTGCTGTAATTTGCATTAATGTACAACATATTCAGTGTCCTGCAGATATGTTTTATTAGTCTTCCATTTATTATAATCAACTTGGTAATAAGACAGCAGCTTCCACTTTTACCATCTGATTAACATCCACTGTGCAAAGCAATCTAAAGGTTTTCAGGACACAAGGTGAACACAGCATGAGCATTAAAGACAGCGTTACCTTGATGATGGTGATCTTCCAGCCTTTCTGAAAAGCTGTCTGTTTCTTCTCTTTGGCTTCAGACAGAAGGTACTTCATAATGTTCTGATAGATAAACACACACAGACATAGAAAACAGAGTTATTAGAGAAAATGGTGCTCTTACTTTGTCCCAGCAGCAGCAAATTTAAAAAAAAAAAAAAATCACATTTCCACTGTAAGACAGTAAATGCATCATTTATTTTTGAAATGCTCAGTACTTTCAAACATTTTCAACAAACTTTTGCCCAACACATCTTGCACACTGGCCTATCAACACAGACTTTTGAAAAATACTTGGTTTACAAAAGGTAACATAACAGGACCTTAAAGCCTCTGTGCACCATTTTCTACAAAGCCGTTAGGTCAGCTGCAGCAACACTCTGCTTGATGGTTTCTACTTGCTACGGGTCTTGTTGTAGTGCTGGTCAGTTTCAAAAACCTGAATAAGAACCTCCTTATTTTGGGTCAGTTGTCCAAAATGGTACATATTTGTAAATAGCTAATTATTCTGATGGAAGGGAACTCAAACTGCTCACAGCTTTAATTTACAGTAGTTTTTATAGCATAGTAATAGTATATTGAGATATTAATAGTATTGAAACTCTTGTGACATTCAAACTCTTTCAAGCAATGTAAACGAAACACAACAATCAACAAGAAATTTCTCTCTGAAGCATTAATCAACTAACTTACATCATAATTATCTGGTTCAGTACAGCCTTAAGATGAAAAACCTGAATTTCTACTGAAACCTACTGGTACATTCTGACGGTCTGCTGTTACTGACATCAAATCATAGACCTTATTAGAGAAGTTGATGTCGCCTTCTGGTCTGAAAAGTGAAGCCAATGCCGAGGAGCCTTAAACCTGCATTCTTCCTGATGGCCAGCAGGGTGTGTCCAAAACACCAAGTTGGTGATAAGTCAAAAATTCCAACGAGGTTTCAGAATGGTAGTCCAATGGGTCACAATAGCTATCTCCACTTCTTGTCTACAGTCTATGCAACAAACTGAGAAAACAACTATTCATGTCATGATGTTGATGCGTAGCAGAAATAGTCTCATATTGTTTTATTCTCTGCTCACAGAGATTCAAAATCAACAATAATCAGAAACAAAAAACTCCCAACCCAAAGACTTCAACATGCACAGAGGCACTCACATCTGTGGTGTGTCTGAAGACGATGCCTTGGCTATCGTAGTAACTGATGGTTTTGGTTGCCATGGTGACCGTGATAAGAGACCAATGGATTTCTAAATGGATGGGAATTAGCAACAGCCACTTGGAGAACAGGTCAACCTGAAATATTCAACAAATTAACATACACACCGATTAGAGATCAGATTATCAGGAAAATATAGTTTTGTGTGTGACAAAGACCTTCCAAAAGCCTCAATCTGCAGGATAAACAGGTTTATCAGCATTTCTGTTTGAAACTAGATAATTATTTTACTTCCTTTACTTGCACAGCTAGCTGGAAATGGTGCTTTCGAGAATTAAGGAACATATTTCACATGACAGCTAATTAATTTATGTAGTTAGCAAATTGAATTCAGACTGTTTGCCAACAAAAAATCTAGTTTCCTGCAGCAACTAAGCAACTGCTACTACTGAGCCCAGATTCTGAGAAGCAAATCAAAGGCCAGAAATAAAAATGTAACTGTGATTTTAAGGTTCAGCTATTGGAAAACTGTCAAAACCGCTGAAAAATAATTCCAACGTCCTCCTTACTTTTTTAGTCCATCTCTTCACGCCTTCATAACCCTTGGCAACCAGCTGCTTGTGGAAAAAGCTGTTGAAGAAATGAACCTGTGAGAGAGAGAGAATAAAAGCATTAACACATTACACAGTCAAAAGGTCATCTATCTGTTAAAACATAGCAAAAACACCTTAAGATAGCTATTATCTCAACAGTCTTGAAACAATACATTTGTTATACTTCTAAAGAAATCCCTCTTTATATTTTATAAATGCATTTCTATATCCTTTCAGGCTGGATGAAAAATCTGCATTTCAAACCTACAAACACACCCTCACTTACCTTGTGTTGTGTCGCCTCCATGATGAGTTCTCCATACATGTTGATAACCTAACAAAGACAGAAGTTTCAATAGAAGACTGACCAACATCACTGAAACTACTAACATGATATTTCTTCTTCCTAATTACTGATGGATTCAACTTTTAAAGTACACTTCTTGTTAGAAGGCTTGACAGAGTGAGGAGAAGTGTGATGGAGGCAAGAATGCCTCTCTTCATCCTTCCTCACCTGGTCATTAAGCCAGTTCTGTTCCTCCAGTGTGCTGAGGTCCTCCAAGCCCAGGGTGTGTTTGTTATACGTCACCATGAAGCCTGCAATAGGAGCAGAGGCCAGCCCTGCCCTGTACCGAGTCATCTCCTTTTTGATGTCAAGTCCCCTAAAACATCACGAGGAGAAATGTAGGAGAAAAGGCGTTGCCACACGGTCAAGGATTAAAAATAACATTGAAAAAAAGGGAAGTGTTTCACAGAAATGAAACTGCTAGAATGTACTTGCATAAAGATCCTTCTCAATATTGTTGCTACATTAAAATAATCTGACAACCAGCCTGATTAGACATATAACACATCATCAATTAAGAACCAATGTTCAGTTAATTACACCTACACCTAGTTAATGAAAGCTTTTATATTTTCTGTAAACAACACACAATGTGAAGTTGATCGTAACAGTCAGGACACAGTAAATGATACATTTCATAGTTCATTTTCCATTGTCCAATCGTCAGTGTCCTGTTTGGAAGATCGCTGTATATGGCTTTTGTGTTAACTTTATTCTAGTCGGGTGAAGCACTTGCTGCTGTGTACACATTTCACATCTATCATAGAAAGACTGTGGCTGAAAATAAACATATGAAAACCTTTAAGCATTCAAACAGACTGTGTTTGTGTGCACACTAACCTTTGGCTGAGGTCAGAGTTGCCTTTCTTCTTCAGGTATTCCAGGACATCAGTCTCACTGAGAGGAATGAAACCTCCGTACTTTAAGTAGAAGCCCTCAAGAAACTCTGAAAGAGAGGAAGTCGACATCAATGAATCAAGACGTTCAGAGGATGAGCAGTTTTGTACTTCTGATGTTAAAAGACAAATTCAAAGAGTCCTTTACTGATGATTGAAGAATTGTAATTGGATCATGTCAAGCCGTTGTGCTCATAATTTTAAGCATCATTACATGTTGTAGATTTATCTTGAGTAGATGTACACACGATGATATTTGCACATACTTTACCACTTGTCACTCAAACAGTTTAGGCTTTGTTTGTGTCAAACCTGCAGTCCTGTTTATTTACTCTGCCTGCAAATACCAGCAACGCCAACAAGAGACTGTCCCAGAAGAAAAACCCAAAGCCTCCATCGAAGAAGACAGAACTATGTGTGTGCATGGATCTGCCTTGTTTATTAATGCCGTCTCTTGAAATTGTAAATAAGAAAGAAAATTTGATTCAGGAAACATGCAGACAACTGATTTGTTAGTGCCCATGTAAATATTTTGGTGAATCACGGTCGATCTTAAATTAGATATCCGTCCTGAAAGCTAAAATATCTATTGGAGCCCTTGACTATTTGTTTTGCGTAGATAAAACTGGAACTGACCAAGAAATCAAAATAAAACATGAGAAGAATTTGTGCATTTCATAGTGAAAATGGTGTTGACCACACATACATTTAGGACCTACCCAGGAAATTTAGATCTTATTTTAGGAATAACAAAACATCTTGCAGTTCTGGCATACAAAGTAGTTTAGATCAGGTCTGTGTATGTAAATGAGGCCAGGTGTTTTATGAATGTCATAGGATAGAAAGACATACTCTGCACATATTTCTGTCAGTTTGTGTGTAAAAAGATCAAAAGTTTACCTCATGTTAACATAGATGATAATGACTATATTCATGAAGAGGAATACACTAGCGTTGTGACTTTAAAAACAAATCTTACCATGGATCGTATCAGTAAGCTGCTCCAGGCTGTCTTCCTCATCCTGCATCTTTCCATCAACATTTCCTCCAATTTTGCCCAACACTTCTTCCATCTGCTTCTTCTCCCAGGTTCCAGGCTGACAGTACAGCCTGTGGTCCCTCAATGCCCAGCAGTGCTGCATGTTGGATACTGAAATAGGGCTCTGGGGTGGAGGAGCAACCCCAGCCGGACGAGTAGTTTCCACCTCCATAAGAGTGGTGCAGTGGTCCTCATTTGTTAGTGTGGTGATGTTTCCGTTGGACAGAGTTACTGGTCGGGACACTAAGGCTGTCCTGTCAGGATTCTGGTCCACCTGCATCTCAGAGTCGAGGTCCTCAGGAGATCCTGACCTTGAAGCAGCACCTGACTGTCCATTTTCCATTTCACTCATGATCAGGTTGTACTCCTTCACGTCCTCTTCAGGTTCGGTGTCAGATAGGTTTACAGTGTCTCCATTTCCAAATGGAGATTCAACTGTGGTAGGGACAGTCTCCTCTCCATGGTTCATCTCTGCAACATGGTTGTTTGGCCGCTGCACTAACATTGACTGAGGTAGGGTGTATGATCTAGAACTGATGAAAACACTGCCTAAACCTCCCCTCTTTAGTCCACCTGCTACCTCCATTTTTCCTGCAGACATTACTCCCACCATTCCCCTCCCTCCTCTCCATCTACCTCTAACTACTGGTGCTGCTCTGCCTGCCATTCCCGACAATCTCATCTCCACATCCCTGCCGTCACCACCTCCTTTCCCTCCTGCACCAGCAGCCCCTGAACCCTCTATCAACATCTCCTCCTTTTTCTGTGCATCCTCTTTCTGTGGTGCAGCAGAGTTCCTTATTGGTCCATCCTGCAGGGAGACCGTGACAGGGAGGGCAGCAGGTGTTTGTGACCGAGTATCAGCCACTACTACAGTTGTTTGCACCCTTTCATTTCTGTCATCGTCATCCTCTGCGTCCTCTACTGTCTCCTTGGTCAAATCAAGACTCTCGATATAGTTCAGCTGGCCACCCACTTTCCTTCTCGGGGTGTCCAGGAAGTCACTACAAACCCCCCTTCCTCTCCCTTTCCCCCTACCTCTCCCCTTCCCTCTGCCTGAGGTTTTGTCATTGTGTCCTTTACTGTTGGGGCCACAGCAGTCACAGGCCTTAGGAGTCCTCTTCCTGCCTGACGTACGGCCATTGATGAGGCCTTGAGCAAAGGTTGGTGTCGGTGTCGAAGACTGGGCTAATACTGAGCTTGAGTTAGTAGCAAGTGCTTTTGCTGGAGTTACAACAGGTGGCTCTGCATCGGCAAGACTTGGAGTACAGAGCTGGGTCAAGTGTGAGTTGGAGGTAAGGTCTGTGGTGAGGAATTTGGTTGGGGTCTTGGTTAGGTCCTGATCTGTGATATCTCCAGGAGGGGGCACTAGAGGAGCTGCTTGCAGAGGAGGTGCAGTAGCAGGAACAGTTAGATGAGGTGATGCTGATGGTGTTGTTTTCATTGGGGATGAAGAGCCGCTGTGAACCATGACGTCCTCTTTTGGCTCTTCAACCCCATCCCCAACTCCCCCTCTCTGCACTCCTGTCCTCTCCTTTCCTTTGGTCCTCTGAATTTTAGGTGTTGTGGTTTGTTCTTTCCCTGGTTTTTATATCCTGAAACGTCCTTCCAGGTTTCTTTTGCTGTGTCGAAAAGAAATCGTTTTCAAGCCTTTCCCACCACGGAGGTTATTGATGACAGCAGACTAGAACATGGCAGGTAGTGAGTGTTCCTCAGTGATGAGTAGACTCTGTGTGGAACAGTAACACCACCATGGTCTCCTTATTAGAGCAAGTGGGAAATGTGGCACGGAGAGGAAGAAATGTGAAGAGAGAATAAGAGTCAATGACAGAAATGTTAGTGAGCTCCACTCAGTTAGTGATATAGTGATGATTTAGTTTCTGTGATTTAATCATACAAGACTACATGACTCCGGCCTCCTCACACACATAATAATGCAATGATGTCAAATTATGCATAGCAGACCAAGGCAGCCCTGTTTATTAGTTAGTGCTAAAACAATCTTTTCCATCTTTTGTCATGTGATTAGTCAGAATTGCATAACCATAGTATTTTTACTGCAGGTGGTATTTTAACTGTGGTGGAAAAAATAAAACTGTCTTCAACAACGTAATTCTGATGTCTGTCTACTTCACAGTCTAGGACCACTGGAAAGATGTCAATTCTGTGTTAGGATTTATTTGTTCCGTGGACAGCTTAAAGAATAGGTTCACCAAAAAAATGAGAATGTAGTCAATATCTTCTCATCCTCGTACCGATGGAAGTCAGTTAAATTTTCATACTCCACAAAACATTTCTGGAGCTTCACAGCATAACAGTGTTGCAGAATTCTCCTAAACAACTTCAGTAGATGGGGACTTATTCTTAGATGGAAAAAACAATTGAATAATGGGAGAAAAAAAACATGAAATGGCTCCTTACAGCTTGTCCACTCCCAATCCCAAATTGATTTGATGTAAGATGTAAAGATGTAATTTAAGATGTAATCTTCACTAGTGCACCCTGTCTGAAGTGGGTGCATGAGCTTGGCCTCGAGTTGAGGGTGTAAATAACAGATTTACGGGCTTCTCGCAACTTGAATTACGCTGGACCAGCAGTACAGAGCCATTTTCTGGGTTGTTTTTTAACAATTTAAAATAAGTCCCTGTCTGTTTCAGCTTCAACACTGTTAATGTGATGCTCCGGAAATGTTTTGTGGACTATGAAACTTCACCTGACTTCCCATCGACATGAGGGTGAGTAGATAATGACTAAATCTTCATTTTTGGGTGAACTTAACCTTTAACATGTCCAAATAAGATTAATCTAAATGTGAACATCTACAACATGTCAAGTATTTGTCTTCACATGACACTGTCACTCGTTTATTTGCTGTTGACTGTAAGGGCAGGCCTGTGCTTACAAACAGTAAAACCAGCCTGAACAAAACAGCAACAACATATATGTTTATTAATACTTCTTCATTCTGCTGAGACATTCAGCACAGATATTCATTGACTGTGTGAGACTTGTCCAACTGCAGAACTGAAGTAGCATCAACAGTGATGTTATCTTCAATTAACAGGTGGATCACTGTACAGATACAGTATGAGATCCATCTGTTTAAGCTTGCAACAAACTCCCTTTCTGCATAAAACACGTTTGCACAAGCGTTTAACTGGCATTCTGTGCTACTCATTTTTAAAAGTAATTTCAATGTCACCTTTTCAGAGAGATGTTTTTACGAAACTCACAGTTAGCTAGCGTTAGCAACATGGCAGCGACATTTGACAGCTGTTGAGCTGCCAATATTCAGTGTATGTACATAAATTAGTCATACGCAGCTTTGCTAGTCATTAGCATATTAGCAGGTGTCTATTAGAATTCGCACAATCAATCAAGTTATTAAGTTAAAGACAAAGTCCGTTAGCTACGCTAATGTAAAACTGAACAGCGGGTTACTGGAGCATGTCCACACATCGTTTAAGAATATAACGTACCGTCAGATAATTTAACAAAGTCAAAAATTGCATATGCCAAAGTTTTGCTTCAGTTAGTAATCTCCCTGCAGCTAGCTATGTTAGCTAGCTGAAGCCAAAACATAAGCGAAAACACAAAGCAGCGACTACACACATTTCCTCCATTTTCAGTAGGAAGTTGGAGGCGTTTACACACAAAAAAGGAGCTGCGAATAGGTATTTTGAGTGATATGGAGGACAAGCCAAAAGCATGAGGAAAAGTGAGAAGAAGAAACATAATACAGTACCTTGTCTAAGAAATAACAAACCGAGTTTCGTCTAACCACGATTTGAAGAAACAACAATCCAAGTTGTCGTCGCTCATTGATTACGTCACGTCGTCGGGATCAGCTTCGGTCGAGTCCGGATATTCTCCGAAGTAACCTTGAGGTTCCTCCTGATGTCTTTTCATTGTATCTCCTGCTTGTACCATCATCGATCCACACAATATCAGATTTAGATTTTTGAATGGACAGACGGAAAACCTACGGCAACATACTTCCGGTTTCACTTTTTAAGTTTCAGTTTGCTTTTATTTGCATCGCCCCAAAATGAATCTGTGTTGCCAGAGCAAATAAAGGAAAGTAGCTGATTAAGAGAAGGAAAACAATGGCATCCAATTCAAAATATGTGGAGCATGTTATTATCATTATAACTGCCAGATCACTGACACAAAACAGTTTTTTTTATAATCTTTAATTACAAAAATCTAAGACAGAAAAACAATAAATAAAACTAAAAGTCAAAAAGTAAAGGAAATAAGTACAAAATTATCAACAATAAAATGTCCAAAAAAAGGGTTACATAGAGAGAGCATTAACATGATAATATCTGGTTGCCTGACACCAGAAGTTTCCAACCTTTTCAAAGTAATGCCATTACTTCTGTAAAAAAGAAATGTACCACAGATAAAGCTGTATGAACTGTGTAAAAATGTCACATATCATTGAGTGAAATGGGTGTGCCACTATGCAAATTAATGTTGCACAAGGAACTTCAGACAGATTTGATTGAAAATGTGCTTTTAAAAACATACAAACAAAATATTAAAATATATTTGAGCTTATTTCAAGGCTTCAGCACACCAATGCAGACCCTGAAGATAATGCAACAGATTATGCATTGAAATAAACACAGTCTGATGCTATATATTTCTATTTGTACATAAGGTCAGTGCTATATTTTCTCTACTTGCATGATCAAAAACAATATATAATATGTCTCTTTACAAGTGTCACCTGGCTCCAGTGATGTCAGGTGGTTAGAAATAAACACCAAACATGTACTGATGCAGCCGTGCAAAGAGTCTTTCTTTTCACATACATGTCTTGCAGGGCTGCACTGTGGCACTAATGCCAGGAGGAATCATTTGGAAAATGCTGCATACAAAAATATGGTTTACGGATACATATTTCACTACCAAGACTAAATGTAAGTACCTAGTGCTTTTTAAACTGGCATCATGTACAGGTACAGTTATCTTCTTTACAATTTTTACAAAACAACATTGGCTTGACCATAACATTCGGATTAATGATTGATTAGATGAATTAACATTGTTTTTTTCCAGTAGAGTGAGTTTACAACCTCCCTGATGTTTGAAAAGTGATTAAAGTGAAAGAGAAGCAAAGCAGTCAAACAGAGTAGGAAACACTGCGAGTGAGCTACTTTACACAGATGAACTTTCTTTATTTTTCCAGCTTTGGTCTTGTTTTCTGCAGCTGAACTGCAATGAAACCATGTTGTGCTGTGGAAGAGAGTGGAGAAGTGGATGTAGATAAAGATGACTGTGCTGCTGCAGACGGTGACAGCAGTGGAGTTTGAGCCTGGAAGAGATGATCAGGGGAATTAAAGAAGATAAAAGCATTATATTGCTGAACAAATTATGCTATTTTATAATATAAAGGGTATTTTTATATTATAAAGAGTATTAGTGAGAAAGCTTAATTACCTCTCAAAGTGTGGCATCGAGAGCTGGAGAGTGTATGGTCTTGGAGACAGCGGCGCCTTTGCTGCCCCCTGCTGTTAGTACCTGGAGCTTCAGCTGGTAAACACTGTCAGCCTGAAGACCTCGAACGGACACCGACCGCTGAGCCTGTGGAGGGTGAAGCATGGTGAGTTCACAGTCATACACATAAACTATTCTTCCTTCACAGTATCTTAATTTAGTAACACTGATGAAATATTAAAGGATATTTCTGGTGATATTCTATAGTATTCTAATTTTCAACAAATGTGTCTCTTAGCCTGTCTTTGTCAACATAAATTGTAAAAAAGTGGGTAATGATCTTATACTTTAAGATTAAAAAAAAGCTGAATAATCTTATAAAACAGCTGGTTACTGTCATTCTGAGTAAATAGTGCATTTTTAGGGACTACTTTCACTCACAGATTTGGTGCTCTTGCAAGTTTTTCCACCAAGACCAACAGTGTGGCTCATTGATGTGTTTTAATACTTTTGAATTAATTTCTTTTTTTAAATGTTCCATTTTCTTTAAATGGGTTTGTTTACAATAACAAGAACTAAGAAGATCAGCAGATTTATCCTTTGTTGTACATCAGGTAAATGAGGCTTTTTAACTTCTGCCTTTTATTTTGTAATGATTTTTTTTATCCTTTGAATGTTGCCACTGCCTCTTTTTTAGCATAAATTAAAAGGAAAGAAAAAGGAACTTGCCAAAAAGGGAAAAAGACACGCACACACACACACACACACCCTCTCATATTTCTAAGGTATTTTCAACACGATGCTAAAACCTCTCCTCGTGTCTCACCGGTGCAATTGTCTGCGTCTGGGAGATAAGTGTGTCTTCCAACTTTTCCGTTGCCATGGTAACCCCTGATTGCAGGGTCCAGGTGAACTGGAACCCCTCCACAGCTGCTGGATCCAGCGCCTGCTGGGACATCCTCCAGCGAAGCGTCATGAGCAGGGTGCTGTTGATTTGTTGAAAGTCTGTAGTCAGTCGTTCTGGACGCAGTACCACCTTCCTGCCTGACAGGAGGCGCTCTGACACAAACAAAGGACAAAACATTTCCCTCAGCTATGACAGAAAACTCTTACAGACCTGTAGTCCTAAACAGTCAGTCAGAGTTTGATTAGGAAGGCTGTCAACTGAAGTGCATTTAATTAGCTATCTGTGAGCAAAGGTTGCTTGGCAAGACTACTGGAATTTTGTGATTATATAAAGTGTTTCATTGTATATGCAAAGGTATAAACAGTGTTTGTCATATTTTTTCAGGTAAAAAAAAAAAAAAGGACAAGAGAAACACTTCGTTGTATGACTAATAAGGACTAATGGAACACTGCATTTCTTTGTGTTTCTGTGCACGTGTGTAAATGTTAATGGTTGCACGCGCAGAGGTGTGCATGTGTCTTATTCTTACCCTCAGTGTTGCAGGGCAAAGCTTTGCCTCCTCTGACCCTGATGGAGGAGCATGTCGGGGTTGTAACCCAGGCAACAGCCTCTGACCCTGGATCAGCCTTCATTGCCACGGCGACCCGGTACTTACAGGCAAACAGCAGGCCTGTGATGGTGTGATGGGTGCCCTGGAGAGAGAAAATTAAGTCGAGTTAGGAATAAAAAGAGAGACATTACAGTGTAAACTGTACACAGCTGGTTGTTAAAACGGACATATTACAAGGTTCCTTAAAATATACATATTACTTCGATTTTTGTTTGGGAACCTGTCTCTTATAAGCAGCTCGTTAGCTCCATGTTAAAATAAACACTGCAGTCTGAAGCAGTGCTTGGCAGCTTTGCAGGTTGGCGAGAAATGGCATTACTGTTTAAAAAAGGCTTGAACTTCAACTAACAGAAATCACAGTCAGTGACCTCAGCAAATTGCACACAGCACTTTGATATTTATCAAACAGCTGGGTCTGTGATCATTTCAGATGAGAGGTTACCACTGGGACAAGATCTGACGTTGGTGAGTCCAGTTTATTTTGTAAACTGGACTCACAGTGCTGTGGGCAGATATCACACAGCGTAGGCTCTACCAGCTGATCCTTTAAAAATCGTGCCTCTCTGTTGCAGTTTCAGTTCAGGATTTGTTTTTTAAAAAGAGGCATTAAGCAGACTTTATTTAATTTCGATGACGCAATTAATGGTTGGTGCTCATTGTTGATGTGATTCTGCAAAATACATTCTCATAGATCAGTCAAACTATCTACATTTCAGTCTGTGCAACACTCGCAGGCAGACGATGGCAGAGAGACAAAGTTACACGCAGACAGCAGATGAGCGCATTCCAGGCGGATCTGAGTTATGGTGATGAAATCTGATCTTTGATACACACATAACAGACGATGCTCACATAGAAAGGAGACATCTAAACACAATTTCAGGATCACACATAAAAGCCAGCCAGCGTAGTTTTACCTGCACAGTTGTTGTTCTCTCTGTGCTTGTGAAGTTAGCACTGCAGGTATGTGGACGCCACCGCAAAACGTATGGACCAGGGTGTCTCTGTCTGCCTGTAAAGTAACACAATGACCTTAATATGAACATCACCTAAATTAGTTGAAAGTGTTAGTTAACGAGTGATGTTTTTAATTGATCATATATGATATTTTGTTGACGAATGACTATAATATAATCATCATACCTTCTACGCTTGTCTGTTCGCTGATGAACAAATGTTTGAGTGTCTGTTTGTATTCATTACATACAGGCGGTAAGTAAGTAAGCTGTCTACTCACCGTGGTTAGGCCACTTCCAGAACACCTTGACCTGCAGCTGGTCATCGTGGTAATGTGGGGCAGCCACCTCCAGTCGCAGGTTGCCAGGGGTGACAGGGTGAAGGGGGGATTCAGGGTGAGGCAGAGAGGAGGACTGGGGGAGGTCAGAGGAAGTAGAGGAGGAGGATGAGACAGAAGGAGAGGAGGGGAGAGATGATGAAGACGAGGAGGAAGGGAGCTCATTGGAGAAGTCTTCGCCTTTGGAGGAGAGGAGAGGAGAGGAGAGGAGAGGAGAGGAGAGGAGAGGAGAGGAGAGGAGAGTGTTAAAAAAACGTCTCTTAACCGTTCAATTTCTTTTTTTTTGTACTCACACAGTAGCTGTTCTAAATAGCTGGCAACATCCCAAAAACACATCACATCATGACTGGATGTATGAAACTTTTTATATGGCATGTCAAGTTTATAAATGTATTATATTGTGCTGGGAATCATAATGTTGGGAAGAGAGAGCAGCTGGTAGCGAGCTTTCCCGTTAATTCATTCACTTAGAAACACTAATTGGCTTTATCTGGCCTCACTGACCCTCATTAGCATTGAGTGAAGCCAGACCAATACCGACTGTGTCAAATATTAATACTGCTAAATTATAAATGGCAATATGTTCCATATAAAATTGTTGGTATGTGGTTTGATAATTGAGCTGCAGCTGGCTATAATCCTCTGCTGGGCTGACCGACAGGTCACCTATAAATACCTCTGTTGCCTGGACGACTATTAACATTGCCACTTTCCACAGTATGTGTGTGTTTAAACTGTGCAGCTGTCGGGAGGCAAAATATGCTGACAGTCAGCAAACGCAGCAGCTCTGACTAACTAATAATGGCTCTGTTAACGAATGGGTGCTGTGGACTATACAGTACATACAGTGTGTACTAATGGCACAGCAAGTTAATGTAATGTTTTTGAAAAAACAGTGTTCTTGAGTGAGTCTCTGTTTGGGGTAGGGTTGCTTCAGGAGTCTTTAGGTGGCTGTATTGTTGAATCACAGGAACACAAACAGTACAGCTACAGTTTACTTGTGCAACCAACCTCTGTCTACTGAGCAACTCTTAGTTGTATTTATAGTCTCTTACTGTTTATGTACAAGACAAAACTGTAGAGAGTGGAGTGTCGATGCCCTCCTCAAAACAATTTATTTCGAAGTGACCTTACATCTATCCAGAGACATGATCATACAAACTGTTGAGAGAGGCAATGATGAAAAAGCTGGATTCATTGTTTGTAATATGAAACTGCACACATTTAATATCCAAATAATTACGCCTAAAGGTGAACTACAGCTGTTGTTACAGAGCTCATCCAAGAGGCTTCTTCCGTTTGAGAAGTGAAGAAGCCTCTTGGATGGATCAGTTGCCTACGATATGGCTCTTAGTATTACCATGACCTGGATGGCTGACAATGTTCACCAATGTCTTATGAAGAATATATTTACCTGTATGACTTATTGTGGTGAAGACAATTTGGGCTCTGGGACTTTTCAACCTCTTCTGACCCCAGTAGGCCACCGTCTGGACCGACAGGAAGTAGGAAGTAGCAGGCAGCAGACCCTGCAGCCACAGCTCACACTGCGCCTACGACACATCAAAAAATGAGAAAGTGAGAGATATCTTTTTTTGAACAGTGGTTTATACGCTTCTTCTCAGTCTGTCAGTCCGACTTATAGAAATAGCACCAAATGAAACCAGTTAACTCTTGTAAACTTGTGTGAAAAACGTCCTTAAATCCAATCACCACTGTAGCCAGCACAGTTATTGCAACCATCTTCAATATCCTCCCTGTCTTCATCATCGTGCTGAGTGTTGTGTGTGCCCCGCGTTGTGACTGACAGTCGCAGACCTGTTCTGCATTAGCCCACTGTTTGACTGACAGCTCATTAACAGGCTCTTAGTCAGTCAGGTCTGTCTATCTGTGATTCGAGCTAGTCACAACAAAGAGATGCTCGGATGATAAAAAGTCTGCGAGTGCATATGTGTGTGTGAGTGTGTGTGTGGCTCCGTATGTGTGTACACTTAAGACAGAATGAGACAAAAGCAAGTTAAAAGCAGTTTCTTGGTGACCTGCAGACAAAGTGGGGTTGAAGTATTTCCATTACGCTCGAGATAGACAAAACATATGGCCTGCACAGCTGTGTGTGTGTATTTGTGAAACACAGACAGTAAGAGAAGCCTGGATTTCTATTTTGGAGTATAATGTCAGTGGACATTATATATAAGAAGCTGATGTATATTTAAAAGCACTGATTCAGCAGAGGTTTTTCCATGTTTGAGAACTTCCTCCAATTTCCCCCTTTTACTTCAGCTTTAAGGCTTAATCCCTCCAGTCCTGCATACATTCCTGATTGACAGGATATAAGCTTTATACACATCTAGGGAGTGTATTATGGTGTGCTAATGGAGAGCAATAAAATATCAATGCCTTCTGTGAAATGGGAACTATTTTAGACAGCGTAGGGATGTTATTCTGGCTCCCGTCTACCTGTTGTGATGCGGCTGCTGTCTCTGTGTGTGGGTAGATGCAGCTGCAAGTAGGAAACACTAGTTAGGGGGCCTCATTTAAATTCCAGGCCTCCCAACCAAGCAGAACAGAGGAGCAGACTACAGATAAATGGCTCCACCAGGCTCAGTCTGGGATCGCCATCACTACTTAGGATAGCCAGGTCCATATGAGAGCACTCGCATTAAAACCTTGAAGCTCTGATGTTTATGCTTTTAATTTTTGTCCCTTTTCTTGAAGTGAACGTTAACCTTAGAGCTGAACATCTGAAGTGCGTGTAAGCCGAAGGATCCTGTGCAAAGGAAGATAAGATGTTCAGTCACTACCCAGGCAATCATAAGTGTTGCGTCAAAGCTGTAATATCTGCGTTGTTAACTGTGATTATGGGTATTTTGCTGCTGATGACTGGACTTAGCTGCATTCTGAACTTATTACCTCATCCTCACACCTATAATCATAATAGAAAAATCCACCCTCTTGACTGTCATTGTTGCATTAAATATAAAGCTGCTGCATTTCTCAAGAAGTTCCTCCTTGAATTGAGAAACAACAGCATAGCAGCAGTTCCCTTTATTACTCTGTAAAGTAACTTTACATCCCGCCATTCTCTTCTCCCTCACTAATGCCCTCGGTGACTGACATGTTGTCAGTACATTCCCAGATGCTTCGACTTAAGTTAAACGCGTTATCAGAATGCACAAAAGCCACCCCTCTCGGTTGTAAGTCAATCTACATGGCTAAGCTGTCGTGTCATTTCACCGCTGTAAAGGCTGCACTCTAACAAAGTTATGTCCCATGAAGATAATGGTATGTCTGTCTGACTGAAGAACATATGCACAAAATGTCTGCAGAAGAGGAAAGCGTGCCAAACAGTGATGTTGGGGGGGGGGGTATGTCAAAACCAGATCTGAAGTGGTGCACATTTTAAAATTGTTTGGGTAAATATATCAGCATGTTACAACATAAAACCACATCTAGAAAACCTTAATTACGTTTTATCAACTTTAGTTGGATGTTAGTTTTAAGTACAAAAGATTAGCAACTATGCAGAAAAGCAAGAGCAAGTTTTTTCATTGCCTCATTTTTGATCATTTGGGACTTATTCTCCATCTAATTACTAGCCACAGGACATTCATTAACTTGGGATAATCATTAAATGTCTAATATTAAAGGGGAATCCGGTATTTTTAAACCTGGGCCCTATGTTTACATGATTTGGTGTGTAAATGTTTCATACTTGCGTGCAAATATGGGAGTGTGTAAAACTTTTTTGACAATGTGCAGAAATCACAATACAATTTAGATATCAATGGTATATTATGTGGCCTATATGAATCGATCACTGAGTTCATATGTGTGTTTCAGATGTGCGAACACTGCACAGAAAAAGGGAAAATAATGGAATTGGGATCACAATAAAATTTTGCAATTTCAGTCATTCAGCCATGAAAATATCCATGTTACACTCAGAATCATTCTTTTATAATGACCAATCATTTTATACAGTGAATGCTGAGAGCAGGATGCTTGTAGGCATCCAAATGTATGTAATCACTACGGTATTTCCTTTAGCATACAACGTAATTAAACTGTTAAGACATGTTTCTTGCAGCAATGTATAATTTCTACACTAAAATCCTTAAAATGGCACCTGCTCCTTCTCCCTCATTAAAATTTCAGAATATATGAATATGTATACATTTTTCATTTGAAAGTTTTGCTCCTGGACAAACGATGTCTCAGTGTTGTCACAAATCATGCTTGTGGGCCCACCTTTTCAAATCACGTTTTCAGTGAGCACAGAGAAAATTTACACTTTCAGGAATGAACGTAAAAACAGCCTTTTAGTGTCAACCTCTGCACTTTCATCATTCTGCACAGTGAAGCTCAAACATTCAACCGTAGGAACAAAAGAAAAATACATTTTAGACTGAAGGGGGACTTTATAAAACGTTTCCTTACCCCCTGAGTCACTCTGCTGTTGCTCTCCTTTTTACCCTGTTCTGGTGTGCGTGAGTGTGCAGGGCGTGTGTGCATGTTACTGTGCACTGTATGTGTGTGTGCATGCAGAGTGTGTGCGTGTTTGTGCGCTGTGTGTGCATGTCGAGGCATCCAGGTGACTCTGTAGTTGTGGACTGGCAGGTCTCCCTCTCTGGGGGGCTCCCAGCTTAATAAGACCGCCACTGTGACCCCACTTCCCCTCGACCTGAGGAGAGACAGCCGCAAGTCAAACAACGTCACAACCTGGATGTAAACAAATTCACGGTAATGAAGCAGAAAGAAAGGTACTTCCTTAGAAGTTTAGAAGGAAATGTTTTTGAACACGTTGCAGTGAGTGGCAATAAAAGAGATTCAATACTTGTTTCCCAATTGCGTTAAGTGTTGGGTTAGCTATCTCTCATTTATTCTATATCTGTGCAGTATAGCCTCAAACATTTATGACCATGTTGAACAGAAGCTACAATTTAAATCCTTACCTCTGTTATTAAATGTGTATTGGAATTTCTCTGCTGATCCAAGACATGGTCTGAACTTTAAATGACCTTGTTTAGCATTACTGCACACAAATAGAAAACACACTGCAATATATGATTGAACAAGGATGCACTGTAATTTGCATCAGTCGGATAACGACTATCCGCTGGACCACATTTTATGACTAATTGCCCACATCTGCAGCCTGCAGGTCTGAAAGAATGCTTAGCAACTAACCCAGCGAGGAAAACAGCAAATAAATTAATCTATTTAAACGGGACTGCCAATATTTTTAAACATGGGCTTTATATTTACATGTGTTGGTGTGTAAATGAATCATATTAACTAAAGGTTTTGGAATTGGACCAGTAGTTCTCACCGGAGACCGGAGTAGACCTCAGCTGGGAGGTGCAACACAGCTGCACTGGCTGCAACAAGATCCTTTGGGGCAACTATGACTGTCAGAGTTACGTCCACTAAAAGTGCTTGTTTTTGCCCCTGACAGGCTGAGGTTGCTATTCAAAGTGTCTGACAACATTACAGAAATGATTCCAGAGAAAAATCTTTCTGTTAAAAAGTAAAATCTTTTTTGTAACCAGACACACGAGTCTTGATCTGAAATCTCGTGTCTCATGTTGATGGTCAAAATCAGTTAAATATTCAGCCATGACAGTGGAAATTAATTCTTGCTAGCAGTTCCTCTACGTTAACTCCTTTCATCCAACTCTGACTCATGTTTCAACCGTCGTCTTCCAAAAACATTACAAAATGGAATCCTTTTATTTAACAAAAAGGTCTTTCTTTGTTTCTGTAATTGTTTCTGTAATGTTTTCAGACACTTAGAATAACAACCTCAGCCTGTCAGTGGCAAGAACCAGCACTTTTAGTGGATGTTACTTTGACTGTTGCAGTTGCCCAAAGGATTACTTTAGCCACTGCCGCTGTGTCACGGCTGCCAGCTGAGGCGATCTACTGGATTGAGTCAAAAACTTTTGGTAAGTATGAATCTACTACAAAGCAAAACATGTAAACGTAGGGCCTAGGTGTAAAAATACCAGGATTCCCCATTAATCATCTTTCATCTGGTGAGATAGCCTACCTTTCTGTGAGCTGTGCCCCTGGTTGTGAGCCTGTGTAGTCTAAAGTCTGGTTGCTCACTCTGACATTATTTGGAAGTTCTGGAGGTGAGGGGTCTGCAGGGAGAGATGGTCAGAGAAAAAAGATGTCAAGAAAGAAATGGCAGAAATTATCAGCAAAATAATAAATGCAGGTACTCTATCAGCCCTGCATGTCTCCGCCATGAAGACAGACAGCCAGGCAAAGAGAAGTCCGCAGATCATGTTGTTTGTCATGCATTGTCCCAGTGGCAAGGAAGCATTAATGCTATATGAAGATTTTGTGAAGACTAATTGAGGTTAAGATCGTTATTCCCACGAAGTCGAGGCCGTTCACCAGCTTGACTGAATTGTCTAATAACTTGATGTTAATGTGCTGCAGTGGAGAAAATATAGAAACCATTCCGGGGGGAAAAGGCTAATTTCCTCCTGCTCTTCAAGTCTACAAAGATTAGATTAGATTCACAGCATCAAAGCTGAGCGATACCAGAGAACCCTGAAGCTTCCATTTTCAGTAGCTACCACAACACAGACCAAAGGCGACCACCGCTAAGATATTGTTGCCTCTGAGATTACATCCAGAGGCCACTCGTTCTTTCAACACTGGCTGTGTCTCATTAGAACCTCGAACCCCAATCCTGTATTTGATTAAAACTACAAAATGCATCTGATTAGAACTACAACCCCCATGGCAGGCCTCCCACAGGCCACGGACTGGGCTTGGCTGACCCAGCTGCAGAGATCAAAGTAAGGGCAACATATCAGGGCTGCGAGACCTGGCCTGTTTGTGTGTGCATGTGTGGTTTTTCTTTGGACCAAGCAGGGTGTCTCTCAGTGCCAGCAGTAATTGAACCAAACTTGTTCTTCTCTGAGGGCCTTTTTCATTCTGTGCGTCTTCCACAATCAACTAATTCCAGTCCATTGTTTCATGAGATGAAGACACGAAGATGAGTTTTCAGATCCAGACATTCTCTCCTAATTACTGCTGGCAGGTCGTGTGCAACCCTAACATCTGAATGAAGAGGAAAAGGGATTTTGAAATTCAAATTCTCTCTCTGGTTCACATCAGGTCACAGTGGAGAAACTTCAACCATCCTGACATCTGCCAGCTTCCTGATTTGTGACCCCTGACCTCCAGCCCCTGACTAATCAGGCCAATGAACTGGAAACACAAGACTCTGACTCCGATCAGATGGTATTTAGAAAGTCTAAGTGTGTCTTTAACCTTTAACCCTGGCCTCAAATATGTACAAAGGGCACACATGCATACATACACACACAAACTTAGAGGAATAATTCAATGTTTTTGGAGCTTTCTTGCGAAGAAGATAGATAACACCAGTAATTGAATGTAACTAAGTACATTTACTCAAACACTGTGCTTAAGTACAATTTTGAGGTCCTTTACTTGAGTATCTCCACTTTCTGCTAATTTGTAGTTCTACTCAACTACATCTTGAAGGCTAACTAACTTTTTATCCACCATGTTTATTTGACAACTTTAGTTACTAGTTACTTTGCAGATTACATGCTGCATCAGAGCCAAAGTAGCTTATTTTTTAAATCAACTGATTGTGATAATCAGAAAGAAACTTAATATTGGATCCAATAATCAGTCGACCCATAGTATACAGTGTATACACACATGTAAAGAAATGTATACTTTATCTGTACTTTTGATACTTGAGTGTATGTTTTGCCAAAAAAATACTTTTGATACTTAAGTTCATTTAATATTAGATATTTCAAGACTACTAGAGTACTTTTAGTATTAGCACTTTTACCAAAGTAATATTTTATCTGTAATTTTACTCATTATGACTTGTAGATACCACTAGATTTCACTCTTATTTCTGTCTGCTGCAAATATGGCTATAGCTAGCCAGCACCCAGCTAGCGTAGCTTAACATTAACAAACTACATTTTGTGGTTTCTGTGAGGCAGGTTATGTGTGGGACAATTTTTAAACTGGTTGCTTGCCTGGAGGCCAGCAGCCGATTAGCCTAGCCTAGCATAAAGACTGGAAGCAGGGGGGAACGGCTAACTTGGTAGCAAAATCTGCATCTCAAAGCATTCAGGAGGAACTGAGTTTGCCCTCAGCCTAATAATAACAACATAACCAACATAATAATAACAACAATAATAATATTAACCCACACAATCCCCTGTAAAAGTAGCTTTCACAATTTGTTATTCATGCTAAGATAAGATAACCGGCTACTGGCTAAAGCCTTAATGTGGTGCTTCTGGTGGGTGTCACAGGTAACCTTAGGCCAGTGACATACACACCTCTCAAATCCGAACAACGGGTAGTGCAGACCTGCGCGTCAAGTAAGCTGTTTGGTTGATCCAACATCTTATCAGGATATTTTCTCTATTCTATCCGTCAGAGTGTGGGCTTACATGTCAGAATAGTAACACAATTGCCAAGTGATCGTCTAGTAGAGCACAGAAAAATAAATCCTTTTTGAGAGACTTGAATTTGCACATCTTGTAATTGTCCCATCTGTTACGCAGATAAATCCAATTCTTTCAGGATGTTGTGGTTTGTTTATACTGTCACTGGGTTTTAAATGTTTTTTCGCTTACTGATTCTGTCAGTGTTTTCTTTGGATGCATGTGTTATAACCTTAATCCTCGAGGATAAAAACAAGACAACTGTTTGTATTCACTTAGATGGGAGAAACATAATGCTAGCTTTAAAGGACACGAGAGTGGCACCAGTCTTCTCATCTAACCCTCAGCAATAAAGCGAATGAGAGTTTTTTCACAAAACGTCCAAATATTTCTTTAACAAGCTGCATATTATCTAAACTCCATTAGAAGCCTGAGGAATTTGACTTTTTGGTGTTTTGTTGAAGACGGTGGAAAATGCTATCTCGGACACCTCTTCATAATCTCCCATAAGTGCTCAATTGATAAAGAACCTTTTTCCAAAGCTCGGTCCAACCTGAAGTCATTATTCACATACAAACATGCTCTAGCCAATCCTGGCAGGGGATTCATATCACTAGCCAATCCTGGCGCAACACCAATATGACCTAAGTCTGCTAAGCATTAGAGTGAGGACCTCCTACAGTGTGTGTGCGTGTATGTGTGTGCGTGTGTGTGTGTGTGCGTGTGTGTGTGTGTGTGTGTGTGTGTGTGTGTGTGTGTGTGTGTGTGTGTGTGTGTGTGTGTGTGCCTGTCTTACTCTCACTTTCACCCTCTCTCACTGACCCACTCCAGGGATTTCACTCTGGCACTAAACCAACTGAAGGAGCATGCGTACAGTACATGTATATGTATGTGTGTGTCCGTACAGTATGTGTGAATATGTGCATGTGCAGTTATGTGTGTATTTTCTGTTTCCTGTCTGTGTTTTATGGACTGGCTGATGGTTCTCCTGCTGTGTGTACCTTATCCATCAACTCTGAGTGAAAGAGAGAGAAAGAACAGGGAAGGACAGGAAGGGAAGTGTTCCCGAGTTTCAGGCGCTTCCTCAGAGGGGTGTAATATCTCTCGTAAAATGACACAAATGGAACACAAGGATCTGTGTTTTGCTCTACGTCTCACGACAGAATATCAAAATTCACAGACAAGTTACGGGAACATGCAGAAGAAGTCATCTCTCTCTGAAGACCAGTCATAACAGCCCTCTGAAGAAAATTAGTGTGTGTGTTCGGACTGTATTACCTTTACTGGAGATGTAGTGTTTGCTGGGTGTGGTGAAGCCTCTGCTGCCGTGGCTGTTGATGGCTGCGACTCTGAACTGGTACCAGCGCTGAGATCTCAAGTCTGACAGAACCACGTCTTCAGACAGGGTCTGTCAAATGACATTAAAATACTTTTTGTTGAAGATTTTGAGCATTTATAGTCTTATCATTTTTCTCAAAACCAGAGTGGCTTTGTTGTCTAGCATACACATATGAGAGTGCTATGAACCATCTCATCTATCTTGGCGAGAAAGCAAATATTCATACTTTGCAAAGTGTCAAACTTTTTGTTTAACAATATTCCAAGTTTTTAATACTGACATTTTTTAGGCTCTGAGAATCAACACCACAAACAACCTGTCATGGTCATCATACATCTCAACCCTGGTAAAAAAAAATTTAAAAAATAAATGAAAAATTCACAGAATTGGTTTTATTTCTAGGAAAGAAGGGTACATTTCCTGTGCCCAGTTCTTATAAACTTTCCAAGTGGAACAATAGAAACTGGTATGGTTTGTGCATGGCCCTAGGCAGGAAGGTGATCGTTAAACTGGAGCATCATTGGTACCCAAACTACCCCAGCCACAGCCTGTTTACCCTGCTGCCATCTGACAAGAGATACAGAAGTATCTGCTGCCTTACCACCAGGCTACGAACAGCTTCTTTTCTCAGGATGGGAGACTTCTTCTCGTCCTCCACATCACTGTGATTGTAGCTTAGAGAACTACAGCTAGGGTTTTGTAATTTGTCTTTTGTTTTTACAATGACAATAAAATTAATCTTATAACTTGAAATCACTGTTATTATAATTATCTTCAACTATAAAAACAACTCACTTAAATCCAAGCATACATTTTCTGTCATGTCTCACAAATTCATATCATATCTTCTTTCAAAAGCATGACATAAAGCCTGGTGTACTTTTACACATATAAGTTTCAAAGTCAATGAGCTGGAAAGTCAGATGAACACAGTCGGACTGGAATCCCATCTGATAATAGTGAAATTAAACGATTTGCCAAAATTATGGTTAAAATTGCTAAACATTCACATGTTTTGTCTCACTGACAGCGCAAATGTAATCACTGCTTAAAATCTACTCATCCACACACACACACACACACACACACACACACACACACACACACACACACACACACACACACATACACAGACACGAGCTGCCATCTATTTAAGTCTATAATGAGCGTTCAGTCATTCAGACTCAGCCGGTGGAACGACTGTGGCTGCCTGTGGTTCCTTTTTAAGCTCTGCTTATTTACCTAACCTCACACAGGCACACACACACATGGACGTTCAGTGCACACACACACACACGCAGATGTACGGTTTACCCTGGCAGAATGGGAGACTGGCTGGGGTGGAGAGGTTTAGACAGCAAGGCAGCAGACGGATGAGGTGGAAACACAGTCTAACATCCATCTCCATAGCTGAGAAGTTTCATCATTCGAGGCAAATTGAGAGTTATGAGGTAAAGATATGTTACAAACTTTGTGGCGGTGTTCCACTGTTAAAGGCACAGGGAACCATCTTTATAGCTTCAGTGCCTCATGGGACGATGGTTTCTTCTGGCAATTAGCTTCCTGACATCAACATTGCCACAGCTAATACCCCCAATAATATAGAGAGGTCAGCATTAACAGGATGATAAAGTATCTCTCCAGAAAACAACCAAAAAACATAAAATAAACAGTCACTGTATGCATCACTTCAACTCCAACACAATGGATATGTCCATATCCAAGTCTTCGTGTTTTCAATATCTCAAACCTTCTAAAGGTCAAATAAGGACGAAGGATAAAAGGTGAGAGGATGCTGGTGACTGTAGTTACCATGGCAACAGTTGTCCACGGAGAGGCGTGGTCTTCACTTGGATGAATCCCGACGTTCCAGCGGGACTGGAGCATGTAAACGATCGGCTCCACGCTGACGTTGAACTTTGACACCCACGCCACCTTCACATGACCCTCTGAGTCCTCCACGAAGCTCATCTCTCTGCGAGGCTTCAGGGGAACACCTGGAGGAGAGAGACGATGAGAGAAGTTAATTTATTACATTTTAATAAGAAGGGGTAAACAGAAAAGTGATTACATTTGACCGGTAAAGTAAAACAAAATGATAAACATTGTAACAATGAATTGTTATGGCTGCCCAATCTCCGCCACACAGGCGTCTGAGGCAGTTTGCACTCCTGACTAGATCCATACAGGCTTTAACTAGAGCTTTTAACCACGCCGGGGCTGTCTGAGGCTTCAGATGCCGTCAGGCAGGCAGTATTTAAGGATCTTTATTGCATTAAATTCCATTTCACTCATTTGGCAGGCACTTTAACCAAACTGACTCACAATAACTACATTTAAACACCATAGGAACAAGCTAGATGTCATCAAGCTCTGGAGGAACATCCCTCCCAAAGAAACAACTTAAGGACTGCTCAGTGTTTCAAGTACTGCAACAAACACTGGTGGTCAGTTATAGCATATTAGCTGACATGAGATTGTTTTTTCAAGGAGACCTATTGATATATGCTTGTTTTTTTCCCCTTTCCTTCAGTGTTTTATATACAGTAGGTCCTTGTGAATGTAAAAGATCTTAAAAGTCTGTCAGATCTGTAATTGTATGTATTTTTTTGCCTTTCATGGCTTTATGGAAAGGACACCTTGAGAGATGACAGGAAATGGGATGAGAGAGAGAGGGAATGTCATGCAGCAAAGGGCTGAAAGTCAGACTCGAACCCTGGGCCGCTGCAGCGAGGATAAAGCCTCTGTACGTGGGTCCCGTGCTCTACCAACTTAGCTACTGGGGCGCACATTTAAACCTATTCTAGAAATAACCAAATATAAAGTTATGAACCAGAAAATGAGCATAATATGAGCATATAATCAGCAACACTAACTTTGATCGTCCCGTTGTCATGCTTACTGGAACAATCAAAACCTCTTCAAACTATTTCCATCAGCTTAGCAGCCGCCTATAATGGAGCCCACAAGAGGTTACAAACAAGTCCTAACCAGCTGCAAGGAAACATGCCTTTACCTTTATATAGATTGGCTGGGGCTTGGCAAGTGTGTCCACAGCCATTAGAGCAGCATTTCCTGGGGGAGGGACAATGCTGGTCTGAAGAGCAGCTCTCCACACAGGCTGCAGCAAACCCAGTGGCTCGCTGAGGCGGAGGGCAGTCACCCTGACGGGACGACCTCAGAGAGGTCAGAAACTCCCTGCTGGTCACACACTCTGTCTGCTTCTGAGAGAAAGAACAGGGGGGAATTGTTATTACTACAGTTGACACATAACGGAAATAATACGTAATGTATGAACACACACAAGAGGGCAGAAAAACACACAGAGGAGGTGAAAGTGTTTCCTTTGGTAAACTCCTGCTGACTTTGAAGGCAGCTCTTGAGATCTGGTCTGAAAGGGGGTGCATGTGTGTTTAACCGCGTGTGTGCGTGTGTGTGCATGTGTGTCTCTCAATGTCTATGCACATGGCTGCAGATCAGCTTTAGCTAATAACTCTGAATTACCCTGTGTTCCTAACCAGCCAGCCAGTCATCCGTCCAGCCAGTAACATGCTTCAGCTATTGTGATGAAAAACTAATCTGAAGACCACAGCGACTGGCTTCACAAATAATCACTGAGGGCCACACACACAAAATACACACAAATGTATACGTTTAAAAGCTCACAAACATGTTATTCATAACACAAGCTTTCATAAACACACACGGGAACGCTCAGAAAAAACTGCTTCATAGTGCCAACAAAAGCAAGTTTCTGGACCAGGTGGAGTGACACCGCCACCGAGGGTGTTGTGACTTACACACACAAAAACACACACATACACACACTCTTTCTGTCTTACCTCACAGGACTTCGGAGAGAGGACCTTCCTGGTTTCCCACAGATCTTTGCATGGCTGAAGGCACTACACATAAACAAATGAAAAGAAACAAAATATGAGTCTTTAAGGTGCATTAAACTAAGGGTGTCACAGTTTACACTTCTTTCATCACCCATAATGAAGGAAAACTACATTTGTGCATCAACACCTTCTTAAAGCAGTGGTTTAACATTGTTTTTTTAATTTGACAAATATTGCGTTTTGATTCACGATTAGTGGGAATGATTATTTTCACAATTTCAATTTCGAATTGAAATCCTGATGATGTGACATTTGTTTGGGTCTGTACCAAACAAACATCTTTTCTACAATCTTAATCAAAGATCTTAAAAAAACAGTTTGACTCTAGCCACTCGTACAAGAGTGGTCTCAATCTTCTACACTCTACACCTCAACTCTACTCCAGAAAGTGAAAACAAGCATATTTCCATAAATGTCTGATTTTCCTTTAAATAGTTGAGGGTTGAAGAAAAAAAAAACAGTGTTAGAAGAACGATAAACGACAAAGTGACAGCGGGTTTTAGACCGAGCTTTTAGCATTTAAGCAGGTAGGGAACACAAAAGAAACACACACTCCTAAAGCACACATGCACACACTCATCTGGTTTGCCACCTCAGTGAACTGGTGAATGATGGCTCTTACCAAATTAAAACCAGACAACATATAAAAACTGCGGTTTCACCCCCAACCACCTCCCCCCCTGCTCTCCCTCTCCCCCCCGTCTGTCTCCCTCAGCGTGCCTGGCTTCAATCATTTCTACAATTTATTCCATCGCACTGATTCCAGGGGAACAAATGGAATCAACAAAAAGCCATAAAAGCTTCATCTTTAAACAAATAAAAGGCTACTGTTGGATGACAACGTCTCCAAAAGCTGTTTTAAATTGGCTCATTTGCAGACTGATGACTATAAATATTCCAAATGACGAGTGTGGGCTTTGAGGGGTTATCATCACACTTGAGCACACATTTAAGACCACATAAATGTTTATTTTATGTACAAAATCAAGTACAAATACTACAAACTTGTCACTGGGATTCGTACAGCGTCAACAAACCAAAGCCAGTGAAGCCACATGTGCTGGTTTTTCACCTCTGGGACATAAAATGGAGTTTCACCGAGAAGCGTGATAGCCGTTTAATGTTGTACCATCGGGTCATTAGATTCAAGTCATGGAAGAAAAAGTTTGAGTTAGCTTGAAGTGATACTCCACCCTGAAATCTCTCCGTGGAGTATTAAACACTCTGATCTGTAGGTCTGAAATGTGGCTGGAACATGGTTGTAATTTGTTGGAGGAATGGAGGCTGCGGTCAGCTCAGGTTGATGTATGTTACAATGGATTCCAATAGTGATGAAACACCGGAGGGAAACAACTCAAACTCCTTCTATACTGTTCATCAAAAACATTATCACCATGCTTTTTACCAATATCAACACACATCTGAGATTTCTAATATTTTTTCTTGATTTTAAAACCTTTATTTGTGGGTACTGCAATTATTTCACATTCGTTCACATGCTGCTGATAAACAGGTAAACAAAAATAAAGGAATGAAGTTGAATGAAGTTTGTTGTCTTGCTATGACACAACTTACTTCCCTCTGTCCTCAGACATTAATGTGTAAAACTGTAAACCGAGTGTAAAAGCTGGATAAGCACACATTTGTATTATGTAACTTTGAAATATAGAAGTTTATGCAACAGTTTCATGTATAGTGTGTTTTGATTAAGGAGTTACAGGCGGACTCTGCTATGAAATTATGACCGGATGTAGGAGTCAAAGCTAAAGTGCAACACGCATCTAGAGCTGCAACAAATAGTTGAAAATTAATCAGCATCTATTTTGATAATCACATGATCATTTTGAGTCATTTTCTAGTAAGAAATGCAAAAATTTCTCTGGATTCGGCTTCTTGAAGTTTTGGACTGCTGGTCGGACAGAACAGCACATATTGAGCTGTCACCTTGGGCTCTGGGAAATTGAGATTGAGCATTTTCACCATTTTATAACATTTTGTAAACCGAGCGATTATTCTAGGAAAAAAATGTACAATGAAACTGATCACCAGTTGCAGCTTACACACATCGTATCACTGGCAGTGGCACACCGGACATGTCAAACAGAAGAAGTAGTCGGGGTACAGGTGCCAGAATGCGTAACTCAGTGGAGAAAATGGGAGAAAATTGCTGCTTTTCAGGAGAGTTGATGCAGTCAGTTCATCAGTTTGTCAGGTCGCCAGTGTGTGGTCTTTCACAGGTGCTCCTGATTTTGACAAGTGTCCCTTGAGGCATCACAACCTGTCTGGATGGCCACAGTATTTAGAATATAATAAAATGGTTAGTCTGCTAATTGATCAACATAAATACTTGGACATGCAACGATGCGATGTGTGCTGCAGCTTCTTTTTTAAATGTACATTTTTCACAGGACAACAGAACAGAACAGATATATTACCTATAATACCTCATAACATTCAAAAGACATGATCACTGACCCCCTCTTTTTTTTATTGAAAACACAGACAACATCCAATCACACAAATCAGAGTATAACCGAGTCCTTTTGGTACGACAGACCTAAATCCACAACCAGACATTTCTGCCCTGAAGCTGACCCAGGCTGCACACAGCTATTCAATACAGCCTCAACATGAGATATAACCTGAGGAAAACACAAAACTCCAGTAAGAATAAATAAAAAATGTGCCATGAGTATAACAGTTACATCTGAATCAACCAATCTACCTGGTGCCAGGACAAATGTAGTCAGACATTCCCTCTTTAAAGGCCAGAAAGGAGCCCAACACTCCTTGTTTGACTTGTTTGAAAATATTCTCTCCCTATTACTCATTTCAATTTAGCTATTACTTTCATTGGCTCAATCTTTTTCCTTAAAACAGTGTGGTGCACTCGCAAAGTTTCTATGGGCTTGTCACATTAAGATCCATTAAAACTGCAGAGCTGACCACAGCCATTGTTCTCCCTGAACAAGGAAATTACAAACCTTTTACAGCTGCCTTTGAAGCTTTTGTCTGTAAAGGATACAATTAGAGAGAAGTATCACTTTAACTTATTTTCCTTTTTCTCCTCCGTAGGTTAATTATGCATTCCTCAAGGAGTCTGGGTATGAGGAGACAGGGAGATAATACAACACACACACAAGCACACGCACACACACACACACTAACACACACACACATAATCACACAGGATTGTAACCAGATCCTGAAGTGTGATGTGTTTCTACAAGGAGCTCTCGTGGGTCTCTTCAATCGACCACGTGCTGCGAAGTTGTCAAAATCTCCCCAAAAACACCTCATACACACACACACACACACACACACACACGCACACACACACACACACTATCTTGCATCCAAACCCAGCCCATTCTGCACTCCCCCCTCCTCCTCAGCTGCCACTTTGATCAGTTACAGACATGTTTAATTTCTCATTCCTCTCCTCTCCTCTCCTCTCATCCTTCATCCTCCCCAATACCTCTCTCTTCCTCCCGTCCCTTTCTATAATCCTCTGTTCTTTTTGTCTCCGGTCTTCACATTATCACTCGTCTTCTTCTCCTCCTGACCTCTCATCTCTGTGCTGCCTTCCTCTACTTCCTTCCTTGCCTCAGCTTGACACCTTTTCCTCTCCTTCTTCTTCTACTCTCCACCCCCGTAAGGCTTAAACTACCTACTACTAGGTGAGAGCTACCCAGTCCGGAGGTGTCTTAAGGTTATAGGCAGTCGTAGAAATTGTGCCAACATGTAAATGTGACATCCTGGTATGTTCATCCTGTTATTAAACATAAAGCAGTGTAGCTAGAGTGCTCAACAAATCCAGGTAAATCATCATAATCAGGTGAAGGAGTTGTGCTCAATTAGGACTGAGATGTATTTAATAGAAAGTAGGTTGGATATTGTGTTGAATGGAGGTATGGGATGCACACCATGTAATTACAGCATCACAGGTTTGAGTCCTTTTCCTGTCATTGTCTCCACTGGGCATTATCCAACAAAGGCAAAATTGCCCGACAGTCAAAAACCCAAATACTCTTCATGTACTATCATTATAATATTCACAATTAGAAGGTGAAAAAAGAGAATTCTGACTTTGTTTTCTTCAAAAATTACTCAAACCGATTAATCACTTATCACTATAGTTGGTGATTCATTTCATAGTTGACTAGTAATCGATAATATTTGCAGCCCTACTTATATCAGAGTGTTTTTTACTAGTTTTACTGAAGTAATGAATGTGAGTATTTACTATTTTACATAGTCAGTAGAACAGCAGGGAGAGAGCGGTGAGGGAGGGGAGGAAGGGGGAGTCAAGGCTAATAGATTTAAGATGAAAACACTTGTGATATGTAGAGGGTACACACCTTACACTCTCAAATATCACCTGGATGTTGTAAATCACTTAAAACTACCAGCACTGTATTTGTGTAAGAGGAGCTGAGAGACGGACGGACACTTTGGCCTTGAAGGCGACATGATGAGTTATGTGTGTGAGAGAGACACACAGCAGAGGTCAGAGATGTTACTGTTTAACACACCAACACACTGTAACAACAGAGCCCAGATTAATGACCACGTCCGTGTCTGTGTGTGTGCACGGTGTGCGTTGGTGCTCCTCAGATATCTGTATAATAATTAATCACACACACATACACACACCTTGTCTCTGGGGCCCCCCGTGGCCTCTCCTGCTGTTTTATGGCCTCACCTGCCACGATAGAGGGATGACAGCCACACTCAGCAAGAGGGAGGAGAGGAAATGGGAGCGGGAGGGGAGGAGAGATGTGGTTTCGAAGTGGATAGAGGGGGAGAAGAAGTGAGTGTCAGTTGAAAAGGAGAGAAGAGATGAAAGACGAATAGTGAAAAAGGTCCAGAGAAAAAGGTGGAGGGAGAGAGAGAGGGAGACAAAGAGAGACAGCGACAGGCCAGATGTGCTCACTCTCCACTCACAGTCACCAGTTCAGTGGGTGCAATGTGAAAAACTATTTATGGTAATTTATGTGTTCAGCTTGTCATCAGCCCATCAGAGTTTAGTTTCTATATTTTCGACTCTGCAGTACATATGTGCAGCGTTCAGGACTGGATGTACTATTCTTTTATTTTTGGGGCTAAAAAGAACGGCAGCGCCGATATCGAAACATCACTATTTCAAATACTTTTTAAAATGCTGTTTTCAGTTCCGTGAATAGAGAACTCATCTACAGTAACCTGTTTGTGTAATACTGCTGACAAACCAACCAACCAACACACATGGGTGAAAACATAACCTCCTTGGCGGAGGTAAATATGTGTCGCCTCTTTCTTTTACTCACGTCCAAAACAATAATACTGCTTTGTTCACCAGGGGCTGCAAGAATCAACAACATATTAAGGTTCCTTATACATGTAGCTGCTTTAAATAATAAAATATTATATGGATAAATCAGGAACCATCTGATCAATTTATTAGACCTAATTAGTTGATTCCAGCTCTCTGTACTCAGTCCGTAACAGGAAGGTATTGTATTGTGGGACAATTCCTAGTCCTGGAAGCATTTTTAAACATCTTTCTGTAAGTGCGAATGAACTGTGATGTCTCCATGAGGTATACACAGTAGTTCCAGCAAGTATCTCTTGAAGGTAAGACCACATTTCAGATAAACCTTGTTGCAATAAAGACGTTTTTTCTTCTGCAAAAAGCAAAAAATAACTTGAAAGTGATTTTCCGTCAGCGCTCCACCTTCAGCTATTTTGAGAACTAGAAAGCTCTGTCTGAAGTGAAGAACAACATCCTCTTCATGTTTTCTCCTGCAAAGTTATTCAGCAGATTTCCTGCGAAATCTGACCTGGTGGCCCACATTTTAACATGCAGTCCAGTGGTTGATGTCAAGTACTGAATGTGAGGTTAAAGCTGTTTTTTAGAAATGTTTTTTACAGTGCTTCATTCACCAGTTGTAACACTGCCACTGTGTACTGCATGTACTGTATGTAGGATGAATCTAATTTTTTTAAATCTGCTTATTAAAATTACAACATATTCTATTCAAAGTATATTTTTCATAGTCTAGATTAAATGAAAGTGTACTTTTATGATTCTACAGAACATTTCAGTGGACACGAATACGCTTTTGACTACATTTTGAATATGCACACACACACACACACACACACACACACACACGTATGCCGTAGGTATTCACACTCACACACTTCAGGCTTTGTGGTACTTGAGTGAAAAGTAGCGGAACAAATTCCCAAAAATCCCTCCGAAAGGCATGTTAGACTTTAGCCAGACCTTTGGAAAAACATGAAGACCAACCAGAGCTAACTGAAGTCGGCGGCTTGTGGGAGTAGAGGAAAGGCTGAAGGAGAGAGAACAGAGGGAAAGAAAAAAGAGATCAGGAGGATGATCATCAAGACAAATGCTTGGAGATAGCTCAGTGGTTAACTTCCTCACCTCTCAAACCACATGTGCCCACAATGACTGAATTCCCGCCAGAGTTTTCTCTCTCGCTCTCTGTTTCCCTTAATCATTTTTTTTTCCTGTGCTTTGTCTCCTTTGAAAATAAAACTACTAAAAGATGCTGACTACTATATTTTGGACGGATAAAGGAAGGAAGTATGGACAAGAGAGAAATGGACATGGTGGTACAGTAGCAGGTGGTGGACAAACTGCCTTATTCACACAAGGTTTGTGAACATTTTTAGAAGGTAAAATCAAAAAACAGAATCGGATTTGAAAACCTGTTATATTCCCTCAAATGCCCTGCGAGCGTGAGCTGGCATTTCTAACAATATTTTGACAGAATTGGCGGTTACGGTGAAGTAAATGTAACATTTCTCAACCAGACATTATATTTAAATGCCGGACAAGTTTGAACAGCAGAGGGAATGGAAATGACTGTGGGAAAAGGAGGAGAAAGAAAAGGAATTACAATTGATGTGTAGGGCTAGAGAGCTGTTGTTTGCAGCTGTTGTACTGGGGAATCCAAATGAATGACTGAAATACTTTAAAATCTAAGGAGGAGTGCCCGATTGTTGAAAATCTTTCCAACATACTCCCCTTCTATCATTTCCTTCTACCTTTGATTCGATGTGATTTAAGGGTGGACGATCTGATGATTTTGGATCGTGATCGATCTTAAATCTACTTCTTAGGTGAATGGTAGTGAATGAGGCGTTCAATGTCCTCTTACTTCTGTCTCTTAACTTCACATAACCTTGTTGACGAGAAAATCTGTGCTAGGTGAATAA
Source organism: Pagrus pagrus (assembly GCF_965226575.1). NCBI lineage: Eukaryota > Metazoa > Chordata > Actinopteri > Spariformes > Sparidae > Pagrus > Pagrus pagrus. Next base: position 22,460,645 of record NC_140190.1, read on the forward strand.
ATCAATAGAGTGATGGCTGTAGCCAACGGGGGCATTTCAAAATTGAGGGAAAAAAGGATCACAGTTCAGATCAGGGACCGTGATTGCGATTAAGTAGACTGTAATACTATTATTTGACCAGATCGCTCATCATAACTGTGATTGTCTATATATATCAAACCAACATTTAATTTGCAGCTGAGTGAGAAGAAAATGAGGCGAGAGTCAGCGGCACCTTCAGGTCTGAAGCCAAGCTACTCTGCTGGAAAACATGTATGATGAAGCAAGGTGGATTAGAACACACTGCAGTAGTGTACGTGTTGTACCAAACTGTTGTGTTGAAGCTCCGACCTTAATGTATTGTTCATGAACTGTGGGCAGAGATCAAAAGAATAAGATTGTGGATACAAGCAGCTGAAATAAATTTACTTTATGGTTTGTCTGATGGCCACCTGGACATCCCAGTGGATTTACAACAAACATGTGCAACTGGGAGGGAACCCAAGAGGAAACCAAGATAAGAAGGCGATAGAGAGACTGCATATCCCAGAGTGTAAAAAAGTCAACATCGACATTTTGTCTGAGAGTGTGTGTGTGTGTGTGTGTGTGTGTATTAAGGATCCGTCATTGCCAGGTAGGGAGGATAAAATGATGCAGGACTACAGTCTGCAGCGGAGAGCAAGATGGCAAGCAAGCGAGACAAGAGGCAAATGTTAATAAAGAGGAAAGTCTTACACCAACTTGAGTGAAATTTGGAAGCGTATTTCTTTTTCTTGGGACCTGTTTCATCCATTTACAGCGGCGAACTGAGCAGGTGGATGGCTTAAGGGAGCGCAGGAATGAGCAACACACGTCAGGCAGGGTCATATGCCAACTCTTCCAGGGTTGAGTTGCCATGACACACATCCCACAAGAAACTGAGACACTCCCATTTAAATTGGTTTCACCATGACAATTGGGAGATTCACGGGGGGGAATTACAGATTGGGAGCACAGCGGGAGGAAGAGTTAAAAATAGGGAGACTCACCTGAAAATTGGCCAATAAAGTATAAAAAAAGGAAAAGAAAAAAAAAGAAAATTGGGAGTGTTGGCAGGTATGGATCATGAGGGAGTGGGGTAGAACAAGACTCATTCCTGTGCTCCTTATGCAAGAACCAAACAGCCTGTAGTAAGCTGTATGCATTAAGACCGCAAAAAAATATACATACAGTCTGCTCATTTACCCATTCAGTGTCTTGCTCAAGGGGCACCTTGACATGTGGCCAAGAGGGACTAGGGATCGAACCGCCAACCCTGCATTAATCTCTGCGGCTCTACCCTCCTGAGGCATACAGAACCATTCCAACTGCTATTACAGGTAATGTGAAGCTCTTCAGAGCAGATTATGAGGAATGAGGAAAAGAGGATGATAAGATGAAGAGCAACAGGGACTTGATAGCTCTGCTCCTTTGTTCTGCATCAGAACTGTTTGTTAGTAGACATCCCGCTGACGCACACACACACCTGGTACACATTACTCCGTCTACCCTGTGTGTGTGTGTGTGTGTGTGTGTGTGTGTGTGTGTGTGTGTGAGTGTGTGTGTGTGTGTGTGTGTGTGAGAGAGAGAGAGGGAGAAAGAGAGAGAGAAAAGGAAAGAGATAAAAGAAGGAGGAGATGGACAGATGGAGGAATTGAGTGAGGGCTGTAGTTCAGTTTTAGAGAACTCCCATGTGTGTTTCCATGAGAGTGAATTCACTGATGATGTGACACAAACCATATGTGTTGGGGCAACATCTGCCCTGTGTGTGTGTGTGTGTGTGTGTGTGTGTGTGTGTGTGTGCCATCAATAGAGAGACCGTTGTGTAACAAAGGCGCAGATAAAACACCACAGTGGATGAAACAATGCTTTATCTGTTGTCTCATTTCTTTCATGTTTCTCCAATCCTGTTGTATTTGTACTGTTAAAGAGGAGTCATTTTAGAGAAATTATGCTTTATCCTTTGTTAAATTCTTATTTAAACATTCATGTATAAATAATTGTCTCCTGGAATCAAACATTTTATACTGTTTAGACGAAGAAGAATATATCCTCGCAGAGTATTTGCACCCTAAGTGTCCTCAAGATGAACTTTACAGTCCCCTCAAAAGTTTTTCTGTGTTTTATCCAAATGCTTCTGGGACGCTAAGACTGTAAATTTTGAAAGAAAAGGGAATTGAAATATCTGAAAATACAATATCTAAATACTTGTGAAATAATGGATTGTTGCAAGCTTTCAGCTTCTTAAGTGAAATCGATGACATGGGAAATTAAATAAATCCCTTAGCTTCAAAGCGCACCATTCTGTGTGCGTGTGTGGGTGTGTGACTTGAGCAGACAGATTGACTATGTGTTACAAATGTTAAAACTCAGTGAGAACAACCTAGTTCAGCGCTGCTCCAAGTCTGAGTAAGGACCCACAAAAGGAGTCGAGGGGAAAGTAATACCAGTCCCCAAATTATTCTGTAAAAATCTCTGTCAAAAGTTATTGAGTGTGTTACGCTGCCAAAAGCCTTTATGAGATCCTGCAGTGGAATGTAGGCTGAGACACATTTTGTTAGATTTGCCTTACTAATGGCCCTAAAATTGGGTTTATAAACATAAGAAAAATGTAGCTCCCCAGAGAAAAACTTTGAAAATCAAACTGTGCAGGGGAGTGTTTTTCCTCAAACAGATCAACAGCTCAGGACCAGTTGACTCACTACATCCTCCCTTCTCACTCTCTCTCTTTCTCTCTGCGCACAACATGGTCTGGACTAGGGCGAGAGTATTAAACCATTAAAGTGTTTTGATCCCAAGCAACAGCGTCCAGTACACAGATTAACAAAAACCACTGGCAGTGAGTGTCTGGTCAGTCACTGGTCATCTAAATTTTGTCATTTTTAAACCGCACTTTATCGACGAGTTTCCTGGGGAAGTTGACAGGGAAACATTTATGGGTGATACTGCCAGTGCTCCGCAGAACTTCTGTAAGTAACGAAGTATGATGACAGCACTTTCAAGGCTAAAGAAGCTTTAGCTATATAGGCTAAGCAATAATTTTAGTGTGAGTAGTATTCACTGGATGAATTTGCTAACCTTTAAATCTTCATGAATGAATGATACGCCGAACCAATCACTCTAAGAACTAAGATTAGTGTCCTGTTACCGTGGAAAATGCCAGCTCCGATAAAGTGACAGGACGCGCCAGAAGTCCCGCCCATAACTCATACAAGGTGTCACAGGGATTAGGAATAAGATATATATAGGCAATGTTTTTTTTTTGTTTTTTTTAAGTAATTTACTGAAACTGAAGTCATATGCTGCCTTCAAATAGAACTTGTGGAAAGTTGCGTACACAATATACATGGCGTTCACATGGTTAAGTCATGAGAACACCGCTGCTAGACGACGGCATCTACAGTAGAAGCCAAGGCCAACAATTTAGCAAGCTGCCAAGCAGGTAACGTTATGCAGGAAATGCAAAGGCATAAACAAGATGAGGCTGTTAGGAATATTGACCTCAGATATATAAAGTTAAGAAAGACTGTACACGACTTGAATAGTAATATATAACTAATTAATATTATCTTTCTTCCCACAATATACCTGCTTAACATCAGCATGTCAGCACTTTGCTTACATGCTGATGTTAAGCAGGTATATCGTTTACAAAGCTAACCACCTCACTTCAGCATGCCAACATTTGCTCACTAGCACTAAACACAAAGTGCATCTGAGGATGATCACAAATCAAAGAACAAATTGATTTTTTGACCTGACAGTGCTGCAGATCACCAAAGTTATTTCAACCCATCCTGAGGGGAACATGATTATGAGCACAAAATTTCATCCATCCAACAGGTGCTGAGATTTTTCATGCAAAACCACAGGTTGCCTAAATCATGGAGGAGCTAGAAGACAAGTAAGGAAATCCCCAAAGTCAGTTAATCAAAGTTACATCTTCTGGGAACTATGAATGTCTGTACAAAATGGGATGGTAATCCATTCAACACCTTAAATACTACAGATATTTCAGTCTGGAACAATGTGGTGAACCAACCTGCAAACACTGCCATCCTTAGCACCGCTAACATGATCTAAATATTTCAAATAGTACAACCCTCCATCTCTCTGTAGTTCATTATAACCTGTTGTTTGGATCTGTGCTTCTGATATAAAAAAACAATGCAGAACTCACAGAGGAGAGAAGAGTAGGAACCTGGGAATATGTGTTGGCCTAATGAAACAATAATAAAGTGGACTGCACTCATTGTTTAATGCTCCCTAGATGCATCATCAATAAAGAAAATAGCAAGGCCTAAACATCTCCAACACATCCTCATAACAAATACACACACCATGGGAGCATTCAACAGTGCTGGACTTCCTCCACTGTATAATTCATTATTTTGATTAATCTTGGCAATTATTGCTCAGGACTGGAATATGTGTTTTTCTGTTCTAATTTATTTTTGTTGGCCTGCTGCAGTCACTTTTACAAATTGGGCTGTAGCCACTTTCAACAGACTGTAAAACGGTAAGAATTAATAACTTTGCTATTCAAACAAGCAAGAAGAGACACAGTGCATGTCTGTGCAGTATCAGGCTGTCTGAGAGGGAAAATTGTGGTTTACACAGCGTCAGCTCCCACTGGCCAGTTTCAAAGACTGTTGTTGGACGTCGGTTACAGCGTAGTGCCACACTGCATTTACACATGTGCAACATCAAGGCATAAGCCAAGGTAGTAAAGTTAAGACATGGTATTAAACTTGAAAATATTTTCCATTCTCAGCCTGTTTCTTTGTTGAACTCTAAACATCAGGAATAGAAACAAAGGACGGGAGAGAAGGAAGGAAGAGAGGATATAGATAAGTTTGGTGAAGGTCAAAGGAGCCGTGTGTTTGTGTTTTTGTTCGACATGGTGAGGGGGGTTACGCAAAGCTGAAAGTTGAAGTCCGATGTTTTGCTCCGTGTGGTATCCCCTGCACCGGTCTGTTGGTGGGAGTGTAAGGGGGGCATGCCCTTAGCTGCTGTTGACATTAACCCTGGCTGACCTCGATGTACACACACTACTGATATACGCACTATACAGGAGGAAAAGCTCTCTCTCTCGCACGCCTGTTGCTTTGCTTTTCCTTTATCCGACTGTCATGTGAATTTGTGGCAAAGCTTGGAAATGTTGCCATAAGTAAAATACGATTCAGGTGTGCTTTCAGCTGGGATGAAGCTTTTAAATAGGCCTGAACCTGAACGGAGAGTTCAAGAAACACATCAATAAGACAGCAGGCAGAATCTTTCAAGAAGTCGTTAATATTGAGTAAGTTAAGGTCAGGAAGTAAAAGGTCGCGACGGACCGATATTTTTCAGACATTTTTTGAAGCTGCAGATTACAGAGCATCATCTTGTTTAGTGATCAAAAAGTGCATCATCTTATTTTTGTTTTGCTGAAATTTCCATCTTTTAGCCTTTCTGATTTAAAACATGATCATCTGCATCTAAATATGGAGAATCAGTTTCTGTCTTGTCCACATCTAAAACACCTTCAGTGACGTCCAGAAATCTGTAACACGCAGGAGCTGCTGCAGAGTGGACGGACTGGCAGCTAAAAATGCACCACGTGGAAACTCCTCTTCAATCAAACAATGAATTAGCACGCTCGCACACACACACACACACACACACACACACACACACACACACACAGTGAACCCTTCTGGCAGGCAGTGTTAAGTGAATAAACAGGGGATATAATTTTTGCTCCAGGGTGGAGGGATAATGGGGATATAGAGGAGGACGTTATTTTAACTAAAAACACAACCTTTGCTATTACAGGAGCCGTGCGGTGGCTATAAAGATTCCATACCCAAAGAAAGAGAAAGACTCTCTCTCCGTCTCTGTAACGCTCTGCATTGCATTGTACTGCTGTTGTGTCTGTTTAGCCACTTACTACAGCCAGGAAGACAAGATTGGTTCAAATCATCATCCACTTATCCACTTAAAATCTTGTTTTGCATCAATGTCACCAAACTTTTAAAGCCATTTTTTATCAGATTTGATTGCATACATGCAGTTTTTTTATGTTCTGGCTTTTTTCATTTAGATATGGGTCTGGTCTTGTAAGCCTGGGTCCGTAGCCGAGATGCCAACACTTGCTTAGAAGGACTTTGTTACCAACCAAGAAACGCGGCCAAATGTGTCAGAGTTACTGTTAGCAGGAGCTGAACCCCTGGTCTTTACTGCAGCAGAGATTTGGTTTTAGGGTTAACATTACGGTTGTGAGGTTGGGGTGAAACACAAAGCGATTAATGTTTGGTTAAGCCTTCTGGGAAGTCATTACAATGTCTCTGGAAATGCAGCAGCACAAGTGTGTGTGTGTATTTACCTGCGAGCACCGTCTGTGGTTTTCACACCAAACCAGAACTTGGTCAGTCTGGAAGAGACAGAGAGGATGAGGAGGATTAACACAAACACGCACAGAGGAATAAATCTTTCACAGACAAATCCTGTGTTTGACGCATTCTGCCCACATGTGACCCATTCATGTGAGACTGCTGTCTGACAGAAAGCAAAATATTGTTTTAAAAGGTCACTGACCAAATTGATTCAGACAGACACACACTCAACCTTTCTCTTATTTACATAATTATTCTCAGGGTGCAAAAATGACTTCACACACTGTGTATGTGGCTTCTGAACCAGACAGAGGCCACGTCACTTGGTGAGATGTATGTTTTCGTATGTGTGTGTGTTTGTGTGTGTGTGTGTGTGTGTGTGTGCGCGTGAGATTGTGTGTACATTTACTGCTAAGTGAGTCAAGACCACCAGTAAACACGGCCGCTAAAACCACCGTGACAGAGGGAGACGTCATCTCATGAGCACAGGGACAGAAATACAGATTAACCAAACCAGCCCCGAGTCCTTAAATCTCAGTTCTTCAAATTGTTTTTCATCCACATAAAACACCGCCTGAAGGATCTTTTGTCACTATTACATCATGGTGATCAATCTAACATAATAAACAATTAATACCATGGTCAAGATAACTGGTCGCCTCTATGTTGAGCTTTTGATTATTTTGATTATCAATTAAGGATCCAGTGTGTAGGATTTAGTGGTACGAGGGGTGAGGTTGCAGATTGCAACACCGTTCACATGACAAATGTGAAAGGCCCCGTCTAGCGTCAGTGTTTGGTTGGTCAGTTCCAGGCTACTGTAGAATGGCGGACTCATTCTAAGGTAATGAAAACATTACAATTCTTAGTTTTCTTAGTTTTTTCTTTTGTTGGCGCGGACTTTGACCTTTTTAACTTTCAAGATCTTTTACATGCACGAGAGTATATATATAACACTGAAGGAAACCTATAATTACATTTGATTTGTGACTCTTAAAATGTCAAAAAAGATACAGACAATAATGCTGAAAGAGCACAAGGCAACATCTGCAATATGCTTCTTTTGCTGAACTAGTACAAAACCCAAATATATTCAGTGTATAAAGGCCTGAAAGAGAAAAGAAAGAATATAATCACTGGCATCATCAGCCCAACCAGATTGTGGATGATATCACTTGCTTCCTGAATCCCCCTACAGCCCCTTTTCAATTTGTTTTGTTTTTTCTTCAGGAGATTTTAGTTTTAATGGTTAAAATGCAGACAGAAAGCCCTGTCAGCTGCTTTTAACTTGAGAGACAGTTAGTGTGGCAGAACTGCTGCTCTTCCCTATGAAATGCTTTGTCATCCTCAGCACAATCACGATGCCATCCTCCAACAGCAAAACAACTATTAGACTACTGGTGTGTGTGTGTGTGTGTGTGTGTGTGTGTGTGTGTGTGTGTGTGTGTGTGTGTGTGTGTGTGTGTGTGTGTGTGTGTGTGTGTGTGCGTGTGCGTGTGCGTGTGTGCGTGTGCGTGTGCCAATAGGGAGTATATGAGCCTCTAGTGTGTGTGTGTCTGTGGCATAAGCCATCTTAACGACTCCTAAACCCTCTTCTGAGCGCGCTGTATTTAGACTGAACCAAGCTCATCTCCTTCCCCACACACACACACAGTTTTCAGGCCTTCTCCTCTTTTAAGTAGCCTTTGTGCTTCTGTTATAATGAGGGTTAAGGGGTTAGAGCTGGGGTAACAGTGCATAGGTTAAAGGTTAGAGATTAGGGGTTAAGGGCTTTCACGGCACACAAGGTGCTGAATTGACTTGTTCACTCTTAACATTCAAAACAGATGCATATTGACAACTTTGATAAAATAGCTGCTAAAGAAGCTAAACAGGACTTTGAAGTGTGACGATGATGGCTTATTTATCTCATGAACCCTGTGGAGATGCTGCATGTGGCGACTAAGAGAATTCACTGTCACCAGAACAGCCGAGGATCTTTACCGAAGTAGAGGGCAAGATTAAGGCCGTGACATACTTTTAAAGAAGTGCTGCTCGGATAGTTCGGCTAAAAGCTTCTTTCAGACTGTAAGGCGAGGAGGTGCTGCCTCTCGCAATTTCTGTAAATTTCCAAATCTGACAAGCCATCAGTCACGCCGGCCTTCTGCAGAGACCCGCCACTGAGCATATGTGTGAAAATGGTCAGCGCTCCAAGTTCTCCTCAAATTTTGTTCGCCTCATTCCTCTCATACTCTCACCCAGATCACGTCCACTGCTACAGCTGCTCACTATTGTCTCGGCTGTACAGCTGTTGGGAGCAGTGAAGAAGTGGTTAGTTTTGAACAAAGTTCTGAACAAATGAGCAAAAATTCACTCAGAAGCGCTGTCTGTGAAACAACCTAATCTTGGGAAAAATACAAGTGTGTTTCTTTCCAATGCTGGTATACCTTTAAGAGTAAAGAGTATTGATGGGGTGGACACCCTTGGCTTAACAGTAATCTGTGCTAGCTGTTCAAAGAGATAATGCTTGGGCTACTGCTTAACCAGCCTCCTATAGAGAAAGATGAGAGAGAGAAGAAGAAGAAGATAGTACTGGAGCATTAAAGTAATGGTTAAATCTCTGATGAACAGATTAGTCACAGGTCTGTAGGGAACGGGTGTCATGGTGTCACTACAGAGACTGAGAAACATCTTCCTCGTCTCTCTGCACACCTCTTCTCTCTCTCATCCCGTCTTAAAGACACTTTCTGACTACACAAAACCGACACCGCCCAGGTGCTACCTATTGCATCATAAATTACCATGTCGCCATGGATACAGGTCTTATAATAGCAGTGTAACTCACACAAAAGAAGGAGGCTCTTACATTTCTCGAACATCTGAGCAGCTGATACAGCTCAGAGGCAGTCACACTCTGCTTCTGCTGATTCTGACAGAGTCGTGAATGTTAAACATGCGCCACCCGCCCTCCGCATTTTCACTTCTATATTATATTTGGATCCACTGGTAGTTTATCCAAAAGAAACATAAAACCTGTGTTTTTTTATGACCTGGTCATGCTGTAAACAGGCTGTATGTCCAGAACAGAATCGGGTTTAGAAAGAGAAAAAAAACTTTTATAGGTTCATGTGATAAGTGACTTTCTAAAAGATCTGCCATCATACAATTAAAGGTGACTTGTGATGTTAACTTCACCAAAATTGGATGTACGTATATATATAAAAACCCTGTGACTGCATTTCCTTCCTCATAAATCATTTGGAAATCAGTTCCTTTTTTACATTTAGAGACCTGCATCATATACATCCATGTTAAGCTGCTAGCTGGCTTGTTCTTCACCACCTTTGTTGGGTAATTGCTGCTTTCTTTATGCTTTATTGCCATTTTATTGCCGCTTTATTGAAATTGATTCACCCAGTAAGGCTCCAAATGGTTCAGAATTAGGTACAAGAACCAGATTGGCTTGGTTCCATGCTGGTGGAAAAGGGGACCTGTGTGTGCAAATGCAGACAAACAAAACTGAGATCCACTCAAAAGGATTACTCAATAGCACTCAAAGTGGTCATAAAACTCCACAGGGTCCCTTTAAGATGTGTTAGTGCTGCACAACTAGCACCCTGTGGTGCAGCAGTGAAATAAATTCCACCCTCAAATACCGTTTCGGCATACGTTTGTGATGATGAGTGAATTCCTGCAGGGTTTTGTTTATATAAAATGTACTGCTTCAGCTCCCATTACAAATTCCCCGCATTTACCAGAATATCCTTACAACTGAATGTACCTGTACTATTTGAGGTTTTTATGTATGGTGGTTTCACATGCATCCCCGCCAGATTTATTGCAATCCTGTCCTGTTACTCTGAGTAGAGAACAATCTATCTAACCACTTGAAAAAATATATAGTCCCTGTCTAACTACTGTGCAGTGGAGCAAAATGATAAATCGATTCAACAGAATACAGAAAAACGTACTAGAAGCACAACATGAATATCTGTATTGTTAAGTTTAAATATTTCACTACAGTTTAAATATTGTCTCCTGATTTTAAAGGATGCATTACAGTTACGTGAGGTCATTTTCCGAACTATGCTGCTCTAGCTGAGTGATATGACACCAACTGGGTTTGAATCTTAATCATATCCTCATTAATCATAATCAAATTCACAGAGCAGTCCTAATTATTTTGCAAACTTCCCAATTATGTTGATGATTCCCAGTGTCCGGTATCCAAGGTATCCAGTCAAAAACATTATGATTTTTGTATTTGGCAACATTGCTCGGCTCTGTCCTGCTCCTAGATGCTTAATTGAAGTAAGTTGAACATTTGTCCTCCAGGAGCCACCCCTCTTTTTCTTTTGGAGGAGAAAAAACAGATACAGAGAGCAGGAAAAGGACAATACACACACACACACACACACACACACACACACACACACACACACACACACACACACACCCTTTACATTCCCTCTTCATCCTTCTGCTGCTGCTCATCCAGAACAGCCTCCTTTGGCCTGTCATTCTTTCTGTCTTTCATTTGTACCCTCCAACTCTTCCTCTCAGAGTCCACATTGCTGCCAACTCCTGTAAAAATGACCGGAGAGGATTTGAAAATGATGGTGATGATATACTGGAGATGCTCCACTCAAAGAACTGAGGACGGTGCAGAGGCCAGTTAAACATCTCCAGATTTCCACTGAGGAGATATAAAGCTGCTTCCCCCCCTGCTGGCCTCACATCTTCATCCCCTCTCTTAATCTTTTTCACGCTCTCTTTCTTTTTCTGTTTCCCCTTTTTTCTGTCGCACACACATTAATGCACACACACGTGGATGCACACATACACAGACACAAATCCCAAGTCAATTTCATGGGACATATTTGCTGTCAGAGCCAATCAGGGCAGTTTAGACGGGCCTGTGTGCCGTATGGCTATTAAACGGTGGTCAAAGTGGGGTTTCGTAGGGTCTCGGAGCGTGTGTGTGTGTCTGTCTGCGGCAAAACAGCTGCACATGTTGAAAAAGTCGGGGGGAAAAAGAGGAGGATTGGAAGAAGGTGGCTGGAAGAAGAGAAGAGCAGTTGGATGTGGGAGGCAGGGAGGAAGTTGAAAGGAGCAGAGGGAGGCAGACAAAAGAAGGTAAATGATGGAAATAAATATTAGCTAATAGGAGCAGGGAGGAGGCTGGCAGGGAGCAGTGGATACTAGTTGTGAAACAGGACGCAATAAATTTCGGTGACTGCTGTTCGTCTGGCTGGAATTTAGTCTTCAGAGCTGTTTTATTGATGGGAAGCCAACTTTTCAAAGTGTACTTTCATCCACAGTGGAAGAAGGTTTTAAAATTTACAAATGCATTTATTGTGGCATCGTACTTTTGTTTATGGATGAATCTTAGAGCGAAAGTCTGGCATTTTTCAACATGAGCCCTGTAGTTTTGGTGTGTAAATGATTCACTTGACTGATTCAAAAACTTTTGGTTAGTATAAATCATTTACACACCAGAATATGTAAATACAGGGCCCAGGTTTAAAAAAACTGGAATTCCCCTTTAATACCCATTTAAAAGACCTACAAAACTCTTTGGTCAAAATGCTTTGGTGCATTTTATGGTGAAAGTCTTGAAAACATCCTGCACACTGCTCTTGCTCCCAATCTATTAATTTTACTGATGTTTCTTCCTACAGGGTGTTGAAATGCAGGTGCATTGGAAAGTGTCACTACCTTACTGTAGTTGGATGTGTGAATATCTTCTTTGAGCAATATGGTTCACGCACCGACAAAATGCTTACATAAATGCTTATGAGATACCTTGCATGACAATATCTAGAGAATTTCACTTCAGCTCAGTTTATGATGCATGACTTTGAACAAAAAATGTGCAAAAATCCCATTTCATTTTTAATGATGGATTTCCACATGGCTGTATTTCATACCAACAGTAAAAAACGCAGGGTCTTAAACTTTTTTCCTATCATGGGATCCACAAGAGAAATCTGTCTGAGACACGAGAGACCCGTCAGAAACAGGACTGACCCGCGGACTGAGAAACACTTGCACTAAAGGACTTCCACATGGCTCTGACGGCTGCTGAGTCCACAGTGATCATTGCTGAAGAATAACAACCTGATATTACTGGATGCAACAGCAGGAAAGAAGCCGGGACACACACACACACACACACACACACATAGAAATGTGCGCGGTCAACACGCACACGCACAGCTGCACACACCCTTCAGTGTTTGAAAAAGAGAGCGAGATATAAATCACACTTCTGCCAGATGCAGCGATAAAAAGTGAGTGTGTGTGAGAGAGAGAGAGACAGAAGGAAAGAGTGTGTGTGTGTTCATATTATGTGTGTGTGTGTGTGTGTGTGTGTGTGTGTGTGTGTGTGTTGTGGTCAGTGTTTGCGGTGAGGCGCAGTAGAAAGTCTATTTAACACGAGGCATTAACTCTGCTAATCATACCCAGATGACCAGAAGCAAATGCAGCCACGGTGTGTGAGTGTGTGGGTGTGTGTGTGTGTTGTGTGTGTACGTGTTGTTTGTGTGAGTGTATCATGACTAACTTCCACTCAACACAATATAAAGTTCTTCCAAAAAAGCCCATGTTGAGGTCTGAACTTTCCCGACAGAAGCACCTAATTAGTGTACGTGTGTGTGTCTGTGTGTGTGTGTGTGTGTGTTTCCGTGAACGTGTGTCAACGTTAGTGTTTGTGGTGCCCCACATCCTGTAAACAACAAGCGTCACAACATAGTGGTTGTTATATGGCCCTGAACCTTGCCTCATCCCATTATTACGTCGGCATCTGTCTTTCTGTTACGGTTCGGTTCCGACAGCAGCATAAGGAAACTCCGTCTGTTTAGTAAATATTCTAAAATGGTCAACAAAGGAAAAGTTCGACATTTTAGAAAATAGGTGGATAGTTAGGGGAGAAGATCGATACCACACACATCTGTAAGGATGCCCTGATATGTGAAATTCTGGGCCGAGACAGATGTTTAAAATATCAACGCAGCCGATGTTTTTTGTTCTTTTTGTTGTTATTTATTCCTCTTTTTGTCAGGGAGTCCAATAAATCATCTTTCACATGGAAACGATTCTTATTTTTTTTGTAACTGTTTCAAAATCCTTTGAGCCCTCTAGACAACTACTTGCTCAAAGTTAAGAGTTTTTCAGGACTTACATACTGGTGGCTGGGGTGTAAAGGCAGCGCAAAATTGATGACAAACATCAGACAAACATTGGCCACTGCTATCCTCGATGTCATCTTATTGGCCAATAGGCCGACAGCACTCAATAAGGTGAACATCGGCCAATAAACCGGTACACCCAGTTGGCAAATTGTTAAATTTTGGTGGAAAAGTCAGTGGAGAGTTCTAGTTAGAGGAAGTCACTATCCCGACCAAGAAATAGTCCAAGTCGTAACTCACTGTGATCAGTCATAATTAATCTTCGTTTTTTGTATATATGAGTAGGGCTGGGTATCGAGCCTCAACACTTTTATGGCACCGACCTACTTACCTCGATACTATCAGGTATCACAAAATGTCTTGTCATTCGATACCAAATTTCAAAACCTAAGGATCTCATCAGCGTCACTAAGCATGCAGCATACTTGTTGTGCCAAGATCTAACATTGCTGGTGATTGGCTGTCTCGAGGCATGCAGGGAAAACACTGGGTTACGCCGGGAGATGGGGCTCACCATGTGTATGTGTAATGCGATCTTTTGTTAAAACAGATTTCATAAAATTGATATCGAAAAAAGTATTGCTTAGGAACTGGTCACAAAGTAAAAGGTATCAGTATCAGTATCAGTATTTTTAACAATAGCCAGCCATAGATATGAGTTGATTTGACAACTTTATGGGCAGATGATGAGAAAAAGAAGGAATTTGATTGCTCAAGTATCAGATATAATATGTCGTCATGGTTTTGATGTGGTAAAAGAGTCTTTCTCTGTAGCTGAAAGAACAAAGCCATGCCGCTCGAAGCTTTGCCATTCCAGCTGTGATTTACTGTCGTGGAATTTCTCCTCCTGGTTTCAGGTGAGAGTCGCTCCTACGCCTCCACAACTTTATCGCCATCCATCCCTGGTTCTGCTGATCAAATGACGGGGCAGTCACAAAGCCGCAGAAAGAGCCAGAGTCTTTATCTCTGAAGTGCATCAAACAAGCCTTTGTCTCTCCGCCTGTCTCTCTGCCTACCTGTCTGCCTGCATGTCACTCCACTTTTGAGGCCGTATATCAGTTTTTCTACTTGTCTGTCTTCGTGTCTGTTTGTCACACCTGTCTGTGTGTCTACCTGCCCGCTCACCCTGCCTGTCTTCGTGCTCGACCGCGTCCGTCTACCTGCCTTTATCTCCCCGTCTGTCTCTGTGCAACCTGACCTGCCTGTTGTCTCTGGTCTTTTTCAGAGCGTGACTGGTTGGCTGAGCGACCTTTGGGCTGATTAGAGTTACCTACCGCAGAGCAGCTGGGACACACATGCACGCACACACACACATGAACATGAATGCACAGGCAGCTCATTCAGCCTCGCACTGGGCCCTCAGCCCTGGCTAGAACCGCTAACCATCCGCTTATCAGCACCACAGACTTGTGAGTGTTTAAGACACGCAGTCTAATCTGATCCACTACGTGTGTATTAAGATCCAGCTCTGCAGGCGAGGCTGCACTTTTTTCCTTATTTTTAGGAGTTTACATCAAGGAGGAATTTGGGGATATGACAACATACCAGCATATATATGCTCTTGTGTGCACACACAAAGAGCTATAATTACACTATTACACCATACAAGGGAAAGTAGTGGAAAACCCAGAGAAGCAGCAGAAAGCGAGGTGTAAATAGAAAACTGGTGACTCACATTCTGGTGGCTACACACTAGCCACACACACACTGAGAGAGAAAGAGCCAAAAACACAGGGTTCACCCACATGAAGCCAGAGGAAGCAACGTGTTTGTGTGTGTGTGTGTGTGTGTGTGTGTGTGTGTGTGTGTGTGTGTGCGCGCGTGGTGACAGAGGAGGATGAGTAAAGCTCTGTTTGCCCTCACTGATGTTATAGTTACTGGAGATGTTATCAAAAGGGTATTTTACACTTTATGTTCTTTAAATGAATGAATGCTCTAACACACAGTCTCTCCCACCCATTCATCACGCTGAGCTCTGCTTCACTGTCTGTCCTATAATAGGTTCAGGGAGTGATGTTGTTCCCCAGGATGTGGCTGAGAGGAAACTTGTTTCCTTGTTTGCTCAAAGTTTAGAGGCTCTTTTAATTTGGTATAACACACACAAGTTTTCACTGCCCCTTTATATCCAGAAACGTTTCTCCTGAGTCACACGTCAACACGGTCCTTTCCTGTTTGGCGCTGTCCTGGTCATTAATAATGATGTCACTGCCAAGTTTTTTTTCTTATACAAGCTACTCACGACTATTTCCTTATTAATTAATCTGACTGTTGATTTCTCCATGCATTGCTTTAATGTCTATAAAATGTCAGAATGTGATGAAAAATTCCTGTCGCAGCTTTCCAGGGTCAAAGGAGACAGCTCTCCCCCTGTGTGGAGAAGCAGCAAGCAGCACCAGCAGGAAGCACAGCATTGTACTGCTGTAAACCTAACGAGCAAGACAAATTTTACCCACCTAAAATAAGTCTAAAATAAGTGTACGCTATGTTTTGAACATCTTTGGCGCTTCACGTTGCCGTCAAACAGCTGTTTCCTTTAGCACTACATTTCCTTAACCGTACAACGTCCGTATTCCTACGCACAAGTGCAGGTGTACCTGCCACGCACCATGTTATGCCATAAACACACAGCCGCGGAATTTTTTTACTCCCTAATATCGGAAGCACTCGAAAACGTGTGACTCGGTTTCTGGGGGCAGTATCGGTTGGGCTCTAATAAAAATAGATATTAGGGGAATATGACAGACTAAACTTGAAGTGGCCTATGTGCTTTAGTACAGTAAACAAAGTGTGAAGACTAAATGTGGTTTTCCTTTTCTGGGTTCTGGGATATTTTCTCAGCAGATGACTTTGTCTGTTTGAGGATATCAGGAAATATCAGAAATGTCAGAAAATATTAATCTAAACACACCATGGATATCAACTAATGCCACGAGTATGGCAGAAAAACAAACCCGCATAAAGAAAAGAAATTGAAGAGTTGTAACAGAAAGGAGTGCAACAATTTGTCAATTTTTACAAATCAAACAAAGTGGAAAATCAACGTTTGGCCTGTTTTCAACGTCCCAGTCAGTCGTTCTCATTTCCATCGCTGCTGTTTGATGCTCAACATCTGACTACTGCACTTCACTTCATAAAGTTTAAACCAAATGTTCCCCTTCTCACACCTCCATTCCAGAAACCACACACACACACACACACACGCACACACATGCACACACACACTGCAAGAGAGTCATCCAGGGGCCACCCTCATTACCCAATGCACAGGTGCCGGGAGTCTATTCTAGATGGACGAGGACCAGACCAAACCTTTAGTTTTATACGTGAACATATGCAAACCCACACACACACACACACTCACACAAACATACACATTCATACATACACACACTTTCTGCTACACACCTCTGAGCCACTGGGGCTAAACTCTGTGGTTAATGACTTTCCCACCCACTACACAGCATGCACATGTTGAAGCCGTTAACGATAAGTGGCTTTTCGAACTTGGTAACGTCCTAATGTCCCCGTTAATCTCACATTCCTCACTACAAAGGGCCACAGAACATGGGCCAGCGATTTGACTGAGATGAGTAATTTTGTCAACGATTGTAAACCAGAAACTGAACTTCTTTCTTCTGGGCACCTTTCGCCCTCTGAGCGCTGACACAGGGCAACTTCAACCTGAAAACTTCCTGATGAAAACCACGTTGGAAACAACTCGCTGTTTCACATGGTTTACTTGGATTAATTATTTAGGCAGTAAGTGCTCCACTGTGCTTTTCGTCTCTCGTGTGTAACGACACCTCTTAGTTGATCTAAAATCACAGCACAACATGGCATTGTGAGGCCATTGTTTCCGATAAGACTCTAAAAGGGAAAGAATGGAAAGACTTGTGGAAAGATTTGGATGATAACCGCACAATTGTGTGTTTCTCCAGCAGGAAGCACAGCTGTGACAGAAGTGACACAGTTATGACAGTGGTGGGAGGTGTTTATCTGACGTGGCTTCTTCACCAACAAGACCAGAGAGTACAAGATGTTTCTTTTTTATTTTCAAGTTTTCTGTGTTTTAATAAAGATTCATGGCGTAATTTGCCTAAAATCACCCAGGGCTCCAGGGTGTGACTATTTCAGTCGCACATGCACCCAAAAATCTGTCAAGTGAAACTGAACATTTGTGTGTTAATGAATTAATTTAAAATGCGTTATTGGTTGCACCTAAATAGAAAAACTGGGCGGACAAGTGCAACCAGGGTGAAAAGTCAGTCTGGAGCCCTGTTATTTCTGTTCATTTCATTTGTATCCTCCAGTGAAACATTTCAGGGTGACAGGCCACTATGAACATTAACGGTCAGCTACATAGTTTTGGGGAAGACATTTTAATCAGAAGAGAAAGATCTTCACTGGCTGATTTTTTTTTTTAACGCCTAAACAAACTAAATAAACAAACTCTCTTTGTTTTCACGACTGAATAAACAAACTGACCGTAAAGGACAACACAGTTTCATACTGTTTTTACTTTGTGGCAGACCCTGCCACCTTTCTAGCTTCAAACAGTGTTCTGGGGACCTTATTTTCCTCTGAGAACAGCTTGTTTATTCAGTTATGGAAAAGATAAATATTTCTGAGTTTGTATTATTATCTCATTAATATTGTAAATACTGAAATTCTGAGGTTGCCTTACACAGTGCCCCTTTAAAGCAAATCACCTATAGCCTATTTGTTAAAATAATTACGTGAAGCAAGAAAATTAGAACAAATGAGGCTTTTTTTTTTAAAGTGACTGTTAAAGGTATCACAAAAAATATAGACACTAATCCCACTGAACTATATGGATCAAAACTGGTAGTCTCGTGTGCTGTAAAACTGCAGAAAATACCAGTAATGCACCTTTGGAGGGTAAAACTGTCTACATTTGTGCAGCCATATATTCCTTTCATGCAGATGACTCACCAGTGAGGGGCACATAATGTGTCTAGCATCAAACCCCTCAGTCGTGGCTGTCTGTTCTTTGATTTTATGATTTCTAATTTATTCTGTACACAGCGGTGGTCATGTGGACCGCTGACTGGAGGTCAGGTTTGACCTCAGGCTCGGTAAACACTCTTGAATAAGACACAAAGTGGTTGTAGGTACCTGGAGGTGTCTGAAGGCAGCAGTGAGCTGGGTCATGTGCAGAGTAAGGCACCTGGACGTGCATCTGGCGCTGTTGATTTTCTCCTCAACATCCTCCTGCTCCGGTGAACTCCTGCGGCCGCGAGTCACCGCCAACACCGCGCACAGGAGCACCAAACCGGCCCGACAGGCTGACATCACACCGGGAGGAGATGAGCGGAAAGGCAATAATAAAACCGCGGATATCAACGACTTTTCTTGTTTCTCGTGTCCGCGGCTCGTCAGCGTCCTGCTCTCGCGACTCTTTTAAGTTGGGAATGAAAACATGTGCGCGCCGCTCCTGTCTGCGCGCGAGCTGAGTGGAGCAGCTCTACCCTCCTCGCGGACACTCCCACCACCGGCACAAGTGCGGCCACGCGGCGTTACTATCGTCTTCATCCTTATTTTTCTGATCTTCATCCTCAGCACCTCTGCGATGTTCATCACTTCCTCCTCCAATTAGTCGTCCAGTCGTCATCATCATCATCATCATCATCACTCGAACAATTAGGCCTGTTATCTGTGCACGTGCAGCTTTCTTCATCATCATACTGATAACCACCCTCAACACCACTTTACCTCCTCCTTACCCCCTTACCTCACCTTCATCATCATCATCATCATCATCATCATCACCACTTTACCTCCTTCACCGTCATCATCATCATCATTATCACTTTACCTGATTCATCATCATCATCATCATCATCATCATCATCATCATCACCACCACTTTACCTTATTCACCTTCATCATCATCATCATCATCATCATCATCATCATCATCACCACCACCACCACTTTACCTCCTTCACCTTCATCATCATCATCATCATCATCATCATCACCACTTTACCTGATTCAGCTTTATCATCATCATCATCATCACCATCATCATCATCATCATCGTCATCATCACCACTTTACCTCATTCACCTTCATCATCATCATCACATCATCATCATCATCACCTTCGTCATCATCATCATCATCATCATCATCATTATCATCATCTCCACCATGATATCATCCTCCACCTTCATCACTCACTCAAACATCACTCCCACTACCTCTGCACATTGCATGCCAGCATTATCTTCACTTAACCATCACCCTCATCATCATCACTATCATCCACAGGTGCTTATGCAACAGCTTCTTCTCACTGAGAACATCCACACTGAATTCCTGATGATGTCTCAAACAACTCAGAAGTAGTGGTCGACTGTTATAGCTCTTTCAGGGCATATATTGATTATTATAGATCAAGGAGACTGAAAACTGACATTTGGGATCGATATTCATTTACGGTAAAAATGAAACATTGTGTCAACACTTCAAACAACCAGCGATGAAATAAAAAAGTTCAATTTACTCAAGTACTGTTCTTCAGTCCAATTTCGGGGTACTTTACTTGAGTGTTTCCATTTTCTTTATACCTCCTCACCACTATATTTATTCCAATAAATTACAGCGTAGTTACACGATACTTTGCAGATTCAGAGCATTCAGTGTTTATAGGCTGTTAATTGTGATGTGTTACCATCAGATAATGTTGTGGGCGGGACATTGTGTGAGAGGATGTTGCATCAGAGCCAAAGTAGCACATTTTAAAATTAGTTTAATTATCGGTAATCAGACAGACAAATCGCCGATACCAATAATCAGAAAAATGCTGAATATCAGCCCGACAATCGTCCAGGACAGATAATCCATCTACCCTTACCCAAAATTTTAAATTTACTTCTAATCATCTACTCACCCCGATGTCAGTGGAATATCAGGTGCAATTTTGTAGTTTACAAAACATTTCTGGAGCCTCAAAGCAAAACAGCGCTGCAGCATTCTCCTAAAAAACAACTGAAAAAAACGGCTCCACGAAGCTTGTCCTGTGTACTACAAGTCCCTGGAAGCCCCTACATCCCAAATTGATTTTTAAACCGAAATCTCAAGCTGTTAGGATGAAAACATTAGCACACACCCCATCCAAAGTGGGTGCACAAGTTGGACTGCACGTCCAGGGTGTAAGTAACATCTTTTCAAATCAATTTGGCTTCCAGAAACCCCTTTAATCTTGCTCTTTCTCAACATCATCTCCACATGATGATCATAATTACCGTCTTTCTTTCCATCATCATCGCAAGTAAACAGATCCACATGGCAACTAAAACTCAATGCGTTTTGAAAAATAAGTAACATTTTGTTGGAGATCAAACTGCCGCTCTGGATCAGACATGAGGAGACACAATGTGGTGAAGTAAGAGACGGCATTTATGCCCTAATAGTTTGCATGGCAGGCTATTGTTTTGGACCCATTAACACTTTACTATTCTGAAAAACAAACTTCCCTTTATAGTCTGTGAATTCTCTCCAAGGGTATTTATGAGAGTAGACTAATAAAAGAGCATTTATTAATGGGAAAGAGACCTGAAGAATGTGTTGAGGTAGGTGTGTGTCACAGAGCCAGGCAGTGTGTTAGTCACCACCACTTTTCACCAACAACTGCAGCGCCGTGCAAGGTTTATTAGATCCAGGGCCAAGTCAACATGTTTAGGACACATGGTTGAAAGCCCAGTTTGTGTATATGAAACCATGACCCAGCAGAGGAGTCATCTCTGCTGGCATTGAGACGTAGAAAAAACCACCTTTGTTTTGATTTAGGGGAAATGGAGACCTATAAATATTGAGTGAGTAATAGCAGGACTGTTCTTGGACCTGCAGAGGAAACCATCATTCTGTCATATAGAGAGGACTGTGTAGTGTAGGTCAGTGTAATAGTCTGGACTGGTGGCCTAACCCTAACCCTCAAAACTGTGATATCTGGCTGTATCTAATGATTATTTTCCTATTATTTTGTTTTTTAAATGTCAGAAAACCTGTCGTCGGGACTTCTGTAAGCTTGTGATGTCACAACTATACGGTCACGCCCCCAGCACTGCCATGTTTACATAACACTGGCAGAGCTGATTCGAGAACACTGGGCAGTGCCTGCTCAGGCCTGTGAGAGCTGACCAATCACAGCAGACTAGGTGGGGCCTTCAAGAGACAGGCACTTAAGCGGAGCATTCAGACAGAGGGTGAGTAAAGGTGCTCAAAATAAGTAAAAATTGACAGAATACATGTAATTATGTGTCGGAGAAATATTTCTTTTAAATCTCTCTCATCCTAATAATTATCATGTGACGCCCTCAGATTCATCTGGGGCGCAATAGATAGGTTCTTATCCCCTGATAATCTACCATAACAGACCTATTCAACTGCCCATGGGCCGATTGGAGCCCTTGAACAACCTCATCTTGGCTTTTTGTTAATTTTGTTTGTTGGCCTAGTACCCATTTGCAGTGATGTCTATTGTTTAGCACAAAAATACTCTTATTTCATTACTCAGTCGTGAGTACAGTGCTCATTATTTGTTTTTCCTGTACTTACATACAGTATATATATATATACTGTATGTAAGTACAGGAATATAATGGTTCTATTTCAGTTGTGAAACGTAATAAACAAAGTGTAGAAAAAATCAAAAAGTGCTTTGTTTTAACTATTAATCAAATTTCAAGCTTCACAGGTCAGACATAGTGAATGTAAAAGTAAAAAAAAAACAGGCCTGGATTATGACTGGAGCATGATCTGATCAAAACTGCATCAATACTACAACAAGAGAGACAAATGTGAAAAAGTGATGTACTCAGAACAACACTTTGTACCAGTCAGTGTGTTTAAACATGTGTGTGTGACCTCAAAGGACCTTGGCAGTCCTTAAATCTGAAAACATACAATCAATTCTCACACACACATCCATACCACAACCTCCTCTCTCTCTCTCTCTCTCTCTCTCTCACACACACACACACACACACACACACACACACACACACACACACACACAGACACACAGTAGTTGCCCATTATCTAAATGACTGAAAGAATATTTTCATATTTTCATAAAACACCCTGCTCAGGTTTCTGAATAAACCATTAGTGGAGCAAAGACCCTCCCCGACACATACTCAAAGATCACACAGTTTCACACACACACACAAATACACACACACACACACACACAAACACACACACACACGTAACAGAAGCGTTCACCGTCTGTCCAAATCTGCTCGTTGATTGAAGCCAAATGTCTTTGAATTGCATGGAAAGAGAGAAAAGAGAGGTAAAGAGGGATAGATAGACAGATAAATGGAGTGAGAGACAGACAGAAAGAAAGAAAGAAAGAAAGAAAGAAAGAAAGAAAGATGTCTGAAGCTAAAAAAAAGTGCTAGAATCTCAGCTCTTAATCAGTCAGCAGAAATCACTCAGAAGGTCACTGAACACCAAACGATCTTTCTTCTATTCAACATAACTCCTTCTGTTGAGTACATCAATACTCCCTGTCAGCACGCGTGTTTTGTGAAGTATGGGTGAATCAGTTTTGTGTGGTTGTGCTGTCTAGTCTAATTCTCACAGAACGACGTAAGGAGAGATTTCTATTTGTGTAATGGCTCTGCTCCTTTAATGTTCTCAGAAAACATTGGGTTTCATGATCCGTGCTGGTGAAAGAACCTAAACTGCCAAATGTAGCCCTCTGATGATGAAATCCTCTGAACTGATCTGTCTGACATCTGACTTCATCACAACATACCACATAAACACATTTTATCACAGCTAAAGCCCACATAATTAACCATCTCTATGAACTACAAAACAGAGTCTGTTTCCAATCTTTGAGTGTACTCTTTGTGTATTTAACATGTCACTGATCTAATCCAAACTGTGTCATCTTCTGAATCCCAATCCGTTTAACTGCCTCTGTCACAATTCGTACATGTTGTTATCATTCCTGTTCAAGATTATTGATGTGGTCAGAGATTATTCCCTGCAGCTGCTACTGCTCACAGCTCATCTGTTAGTCTTCTGATTTCTTTCACCTTCAAAGCCTACCACAGAACTTATAAGGACCACAGAACTGTTTGTCAAGCTATGGTCCGGGGACCCAAAGGAGGCTCACTGTGAATGCTTAGCACAGTCAGTGTACGTCAGAAGCAAAAGATGGCAGGGTGTTTCTGGATAGGGCTGCAGTGTCACTATGTGGAATAAAACAGCAACTGCAGTTTCTGTATTTGTTTCATAAAGGACTATACTGTATAAATTATTGGTCTCATGGCAGGTTTCCTGGAAAGGACTCTGTAATTTGGAAATGATGACTGTATTCAGTTACTGTAATACCAGGTGGAAGAAGTATTTTGATCCTTTACTTACAGTAATATAAGTACTATAACACATTGTAAAAATACTCTGCTATAGTCCTGCATTGAAAATGTTACTTAAAGGGTAACTTCACCAATTGTACACAATTAAGTTTGTTTACAGGTCTTGGGGAGTACTATTGCATATGTGAAAACAGTAGAATAAGGCCAGTGGACTGTTAGTTGCCTGTTGGACAAACTCCCAGAAAACTGCATGTCTGCTCCGACTCTCACCTCTTTTAAATCAAGGCTGCAGACCTTTTTGTAGCCACTGCCTTTTATTGAAGCAATCAATCAATATCTTGAAGTGCACTGTAACTTGTGTTGTCTTTATTACACCTATTCTATTTTAGCTTATTTTTCTATTTTTAACTTTTATTTTTTAATGTTTCGTTTCTTGATGTCTTCCTCATTGTCATTTAATTGCAATTTTTTTTATGTATTTTAATGTAATTTTATGGCCCTGCAAAACACTGAGTTGCCTTGTGTCTGAATTGTGCTACACAAACAAACTTGCCTTGTCTTGGACAGTTTAAAAACGAATGGTCAAAATCGATACAGACAGCCACAGACATTGCCTTTTATTCCAAGCATTCTTCTTCCTTTTCAAAAGTATTATTAGGAAAATCTATGAAAAAGTACTCAATGCAACAAATTCCCCCTGTGAATTATATCATTAGACTATTATTCCTCATGCATTAGTATAAAGCAGGCTTTTACTGTTGTAGTTGGTTTAAGTGCAGCTCATTTTGAACTTTTTTTTTTTTTTTGAACAATTAATTGCAGTATGTTTTTTTTCATATTTTCTCCATTAGTCAGTTGATTGTTTGGTTTGTAAAAATTCTTACAGCTGATTGCCTGATCCTATATTTAACATTTTTCTTATTATCAGAATCAGTGTCCTTTTTATCTGATTGCTGGTAAAATAAATTAATATAGAAATGTGCTATGTCGGCTCGGATGCAGCATGCAAAGCAAGTCAATAAAATGGTCAAAAAAATGGAATAAGAACGAAGTATAATACTCACCTCTAAAATGTGGTGGAGTGGAAGTATGTTGCAAGTAAGTTGCAGAAAAGGGAAATATTCAAGTAAAGTACAATGGGCTACATTGCTGTAAAAGATAAGGTAAAAAGTGTGTTTCTTAGAGCCTTTAGACATAATGTAACCTTGGTGAAAAGTGTTGCTGATAAAATGTGCAGCTGTGGTAGAGAACAGTTAGTGTCTGTTATGAGAAAAGGTCAAGATGATCCACAGGTGCTCACTTCCTCACGACCTTGTGCTGTCTCCTCCTCCTTTATGAATACCCACATTTGTCTTTAACTTGAGAAGACACACATCTGTTTATGCACTGTGCATCTTCTCCAACACGACAACAAAGACTCTCCAGAGGAATATTTGTTCATCACACGAATCAAGTCCATGCCCTGACTGTCCGGACGGTGGCGCTAATGTAGCAACCAGAAGAAGAAATTGTCTCCGTAGAAGAAGAAGAGGCGGAAGAGAAGCGGATGTTTTGGAAAGCAGTCGGCTTCACTTACTTACTTGACTCGGATTTACACATTTTAATCCGACAAGACGTGATTTATTCCCCTGAATTAATGTACGCGGACGTTTCAGAGAAGGAAGAAGACAGTCAGCCTGTACTACCGGTTTTATTGGTTTTAAAGAGCTAATGTTAGCGTTAGCTTAAAAGGTAATGATTTAACTTTAGTCTGTGGTTGTGTGTCGTATGTTTTCCAATTATCTTAGCAGTTTATATTCTCTTGTATTACCTTATAAATAAGTTTGATATAGATATTGCTAAAACTTAATTTAATAGTCATGTTTGTGTCAGTACACTGTCCCTCATAATAGCACCACTGTGTGTCTCATGTAGTTAACTGTAGTTTTCACTTTGCCTGGGACTGACAAGTTTCTGTGAAAGTACAGGGACCTGCTAGCCTTGTGACAGGGCATCTGATCATTTAATGTTCAGTGACATTTCCATTTCTTAGTCCCTCAGTAAGAGAAGTTTGATATGGTTGTAGTTAGTCATAGCTAGCACACTTGTTACATTTACATGTTACATTTACACCCATCAACATTGATTGTGCTTTTAGATTTTGGGCCACTTCAGACCACGTCTGCTCTTTCAAATCTCGTTCATAGGAAAATGGGTAAAAAGTCAAAAAAGAGAAGACGCAAGAAGTCGTCATCCTCAAGTGAAGAAGATGAGAAGGTGAGCAGGCATTCAACACTGTTTACTGTTGTTGGTAGTGTGGATTCTAGTATAATCATTCCATAATCAATATTTTCTTTTATATTTGCGAAAAGGGCCTTGACTCTACTATGCTTGCTATTATTTGCATAATATAACTGTGTAAGCAATATAACTGTGAAAGTACATGACATGTAACTGATGAGAGGAAATGGGAAAGTACACTGCGACCTGAGAGTCTGCAAGCAGGGGCAAGATACATAGGCAAAGGGAAGTGTAGGAAAAGGGCAGGGGTGAAAGAAATGGTTTGAGCAAGATAGCAGGAAGAATTAGGAGAAGAAAGTTGGAAGAAACGGGAAACGATTTGGGTGCGCAGAGGTGATGGACTTCAACAATTTGGGAAAGCACCACAGAGACAAGAGAGACAATCATTCAAAGACACATTGAGATTAGTAACGAATCAGATTAGAAGGGAAAGGACCACCCAAAGGAAGGATTTATGGGTATATAACTCAGGGACATGCAGAAGACTCTCAGAACACAGGGCGCTTAGCTCAAGAGCAGATTTTCTGTACTTGCTGTGTTCTCCAAAGATCATTGCAAATAAATCGATTGCTGCTATATATTCACTCGACTGTTAAGACTCTTCTTCTTAGATCAACGGACCCGGGGAAGTAAAAGGAGAGGTTGGCTTGACTTCAACAGTAGGAGCAGTCAATATGGATAAAATGCTCTTTCTCAGTACATGTTCTGATCACAGTGTATATGATATAATATAACATAGATATGTCTTTTTTTGTCTAAAATTACCAATTGCCATAAAAGAGGCATTTTCATTGACTTTCAGAGTTGTCTGCAAAAGACATCAACCATATTAAAGGGATAGCTACCACAGTATGAGCATTAAAATCTCTGACTGCAGTAAAATATACATCGTCTCATGTAGTTCTATAACTGACATTTTTTTATATTATAAGTTACCCTGACAATTGGTTTGCTCAATCAATCAATTTATTATTTTCTATAAAATGCCAGAAAATAGCAAAAAAAGGGTATACTTATACCATCACAATTAGGGTTGGAGAGATGTATGAAACCTGTGAACTTTTGCTCATGTATAGGTTTGGATTCCATCGTAAAATATATATAATTCAGGTTTCTATTGGGTTTCATGTCTGTCGAGACATGGCGTCCACCGATATGGCTTTTAAATGGCCGATACCCATATTAAAAATCAAGGTGACTGAAAACCTATATTTGGGGCAGAGACTCATTTGCTATAAGAATTAAAATCTTTAATTAAAAATTTTGAACAACCAGCGATGAAACAAACCAAAGTACAATTTACACAAGTACTGTTCTTAAGTACAGTTTTGGGGAACTGTATACTTCCTCTCCACTACATTTATTTGATACATTTAGTTATTAATTGCTTTGCAGATTCAGATAATTCAGTGTTTACAGGCTATTAATTGTGACTTGTTACCTCTCAGATATTGTTGGAGGCGGGACATTGTGGGAGAGGATGCTGCATCAGCGTAGCGCATTTTTAAATTAGTTTATTTTATCGCCAATCAGACGCTGATAATCAGAAAATGCTAAATATCAACCCTGATTATCGACCAGGGCTGATAAACGGTCTATATCTATTCAGGACTTAACATTTTATGAGGTTATAATAAAGCATTTGTTCAACATACAGTATAAGCCTTTCTGTTTTCATTCCTTTTAGGATCGTTCTAACTAATAATAATAATGATCATAGTTATAATTACATAATGCCATGTTTTGTGGTACTGTGAAACTATGATGTTTTCTGAGATGGTTCTCGTACTGCGAATATCTCGCACAATTTCCCAAAGCTATAAGCGACACATTCATTTTGCTTTTTTGTCTGACCAGTAGTCCAAAACCTAAAATGACTTTTGAGAAGCTGAAAATGTTTGGCATTATTGTTTGAAAAATAACTAAAACTGATGAATCAGTTATATAAATTTCAGCTCTTGTCTCACTGTATATATTGTCATATCAGTCCTTCCATTTTCTGTCAGCAAGTGTTTAATCTGTACTCACAACAAGCTTTTCACAAGGGATTTAACGTTTTTTCTTTTCTCCATATTTTCAGGCATCCAAGGAACGAGATGATACCAGAAAATACAAAAGTACCAAGAGGAAGCCAGATGGAAACAGAAATGAGAGGTTAGATACAATATACTTCACCTTTAATAACACTTAATGTTGATATTGTTTAATTGAACATCATTAACTTAATAGATATGTTTTGAATTAACTACGATTGCGATGTTTTCTCTGTTCTTCTACATGTAGCTGTGCAGACAAACGGGAAAAGTGTGCTTCTCCTTCAATTAAAGATGTCTTCCAAAGCACCCGTCACATCAAAAAGCCTGTCTACAGGCTGCCAAAATCACAAGCAGAAGACCAGAAACCTGTTAATAAGGAGGCGGAATGTACAAAAACAAAAAGTGTCTCTGTGCCGTTCCATGGGGGAAATTGCTCTAGTAAAGCAAAACATGATATTTCAGGGAAATATTATACTGCCAGTAGGAGTAGCACTGTGGAAAGGGGGTCCTCAAAACACTTGAACACCCACAGTGCAGTTACAGTTCCTCGGAGACCAGAGGAGACGTCTAAAGGCAGCTTAGATGAAAAGTCTTCCCAGAGGAGCCAATCCAAATTAAAAAAGCAGCTAATTAGTCTCAGGCCAGTTTCTGCTGTACAGAAAGAACAAGCACAGAATATACTGAAGAGGAAGCGCATAGTTGAGGAGCAACCAAGGATGGGAAAGGACAGCAACGCTATCAAGACCAGAGAACCAAGCAAGACCCCCTCCATCTCTAGGGACTCTGCACGGCAGAAAAGAATAGAGCTTGTCAAGGAGCGGCACAGACGGCATCCAGATATTAACCTTAAGGCCACAAGGAGCCTGTGTACAGAAGCAAAAACTCCTGCAATTCCCACAAAGCAGTCTTTCACTTCAGCCAAGCACACTACCTCAGTTAGCAGCTCAAATGTGGAGAAGAGTGTCATCACAATCCCAGGGAATGTCACACCGGTGTCACAGAAGGCAACTAAGTCATCATCTGCTCAGCAACAAATACCTTCAGTCACACCGCCTCTGCGTTTTAATTTTAAGATACCAAAAATTCTTCAGCCAAGGCCCGTAGACAGCACCAGTAAGAAACATAATGCTATTTCTATAAACATAAATCTCAAACAGCGGACTGATCTTACAACCTCTGGGGCCTTAATGAGCAAGTCCAAGCAGGAAACTGTCCAACAAGCTCACAGCTGTTTGGATGTTACTCCTTGTTTTTCATCTGAAAGACGAGATAAGAGGTCATCGCTGTCAGACCAGCAACTCCCAACTACGTCTGATGCAGTCACTGAGCCGTGGCATGATGAGGTATTAAAAAGCTTCATTTATTTAATCTGGAAAAGTCACTTTTTATGATTGAAAAGATTGTTTTATTTGTCAGCTTGATTAAAAAAAACATTAGTCTTTTGTTGTTGCGATGGTTCAAAATGCCAAAGAGAATTTTAAGTATGTTTTTCTGTAGATGCAAGTGGTTGAAGAGCTTCATCTTGCCCGTTCTGAGAAGAGATTGGAGGTGAAAGTAATGGAGAGCTACGGGGAGCTCACCTGTATGGACATAGACCTTCCAGAGGGGGAAGATGCAGACACACACTGTAAGTTTTATTGTTTTTCTGGGAGAAAAGCAGAGGGATCTGAAATTGTGTCAACTCATCACAAGTGTAAAATATAAACTCTTTGAGAAATGTAGTCTCAAATGACCACATGGAGGCACTGTAACTTAAGTTCAAAATGATATTTCTCGTAATGGTATCACATTTGCTTATACATAATTTGAAAAAATGTTTGCTTTGCCTGGAAATTACATATGAAGATATTTACAGAATAACACTTGACTCGTCACTTTATGACAGTTTAATCCGTGGTTTGGTGTTGCACCAAAATGAATGAACCTATAAAATCATTTAGATGCTTAAATTAGATTCTTCTCTGGTTTCTGGAATCTTGTCTCTCAGTATAACCTGGAAATTTGTGATTTTTTAATTAATAATTTTAGATGAACAGTAGCCCCACAGAAGGGTATGAAAAAAACACAACAGTGTCATGTAAATATTATATGTTATTGTATTTTTTCTGGCCTGTTACCCCCACAGGGACTACACTTTGGCTGAAATTGTGCTTGTGTGATTTGATTTATTTTATTTAGTAGTTGACTTCAGCAATAAAAAATTCACTACACATGAACTTGTCTTTTTACAGGCAAACAAGCCCCTCAGCAGGACCTGATCCTTGTTTTGGACACCAACATTCTCCTCAGTCATCTGGATTATGTGAAAAAGATCAGATCTCACGGCCTTGGAGGTGCGCAAAATGATTTTAATACTTGATGTTTGATTTATGGCTATTTCTTATGTTATATAACGAAGCCTCTTGTCATTATAGGAGGCATTCAGTTAGTTTACACCCCCAAGCTTGTCCAGGTTTAAGATAATTGTAAAACGTTATTCATCAATGGTGGCTGGACTGTTAATACGAAGAAGAACCACTATAATTTAAATCTAAAGAGCATGTCAAATCCTGACACAATGACCGTAGCACACTTAAGGAGCGCAATGGTAATTCAAGTAATCCCAAGAAAATATAAAATCTAATTTCCACATTTTATTTTATTCATGATTAAATTTACTTGTAAAATACGGATTCATAACTACTGTACTCTCTCTCTCCCCACTTCATGGTGTCTTAGTCATGGGCTTCCCTGTAGTCCTGATCCCCTGGGTGGTGCTTCAGGAGATGGATTCCCTAAAAAGAGGAAAAGGCCTGTCAGGTTCTGTGGCCCACCTCGCCATCCCTGCCATCTCGTACATTTACAACTCGTTGAAGGACCGGGCACCTCACCTGTGGGGGCAGTCTATGCAGCAGGCTGCCAACAGCAACAGTGAGTGCCAATTTCAAGAAAATATGTTTTTGTTCAGTGCATAGTGCTAGTTGTCTAATGTTTATTGTCTCCATAACCTGTCCGTGAGCCCATATCAGATTTCTTCTAGGGATTGTTGGGTGTAATCTAATATAAATGTCACTGTTGGTTACATAAGAGCATGTACAAACATGACAGAAATTGCAGGCGAAACAATAAGCACTGAAAGGGAAAGTTTCTGCTTTTCTTTGTGGGTAAAAGCATCATAATCGAATAATATTAAGAACTGAAAAATATGTTATATCAACATTCCAATCCTTATAATTGAATTCAAATATACCTACTTGTTTTTTTAATATAAACTGGTGTTTTATCTACACAATCACTCCTGTAAAACAAAGGTCTTTTAATATCATATAGTTGGGTATTATAGTGTTTGAGGTGTGGGAGATTACAGCCTGCCATTACATGAATTAGTAAAAGCTTGACTCTATGCGCTACATGTGCACTACAATGGCCTGCACTAATATGGCGCTCTTCTAGCTTAAAGGGTTGCCCAAGGACACTTAGACATGGGGACATTGATTGGTGACCCATTCTACCTTCCGAGTCACAGCCGCCCAACACTGAACGTAAACACCAGGTGGCACTATCGCTAAGCTGGTCCTCCTGAATTCATCTTCAGAGCATACACTGTGCATCTCAAGGGCATGTTTCACCTTTGCATGAGCTAACCTACTTCTTAGCTGTATATGATACAGACTAGACATTAATTTTTCAATAGTGATAGGAGGGTCTCTTCAAGAATGCATGTGATGAAGGAGCAATTTTTGACTATCTCTAAGTATTTAGGAGCACATAAAAACATATAGTGTATCACTTGAACAAAACCTAAAAATTCTGTGTTCTTCATTTTTGAATCTTCCTCCTCGTCTTTTAAAAGAAAAAGATACATGCTGCGCTCTGTTGTACAGTACTGCGTGTTAACACGCTTACCATGAGCTCACAGTGTCATGAATTAAACATGACTCTTTGTCTTTATATGGGCCGTCATGTTTCTCACTCTTGTCTTCCTCTTCCTCTCTCTTCCTCTTTCTCTTGTACTTCCTTGTCCCCAGATGGTCTCAGTGCTGAGAATAATGATGACAGGGTGCTGCAGTGCTGCCTGCAGTACCAGAGTCTGTATCCAGAGTGTGCTCTCATCCTGTGCACGTGAGTTCCCCCTCCCCCTACGATATACTGCTGCTGCTGCAGAGTGTGTGTCCTCTGCAAATAATGCACATGCATGTGACTATGAGTGGGTCCAGCCAGATAGTTCCAGTTGGGATGAGAGGGCCAGACAGACTAATTGAGCAAGAATAGATGTGCTGAGCAGGGAATTTTTTAGTTCAGTTCAGGCATTTTTTGGCTTACATAGTGGAGTGGCCATTGTGTTGATTCACCTAATTTTTCTTTTGACCTATTTCTTTTTCTGCCACTATTTACAGATGCTATTATTGCCAAATTAAAGGAGAAAGTAGTGGGCGGACATTGCATTAGTCAGATACTTAATTCTGTGTTACCCACCAAACCTCCCACTCCAGGCTGCTGTAAAATACATGTGACTGAATTGTCTTAATGTTGTGTTATCACTGCCGCATAGAGTCTGATCCGCTCTTTTCTTTTATAGTAATGATAAGAACCTGTGCAGTAAGGCCCTCCTGAGTGGGGTGAAGGCCCTCAGCAAGAATGATTTGGAGGTAGAGGTTGGGAGATCTGCACATGGCTTTCGTCCTCTGCAAAACATTAAGCCTCTCATCAGCCCTCAGGTCTCATCACCAATGCTGAGCACGAACTATACATCAGTCCAGCTTCACAGTCAAGAGAGAACAGGCCTTTCTGTAGGACTCACAGAGAAAGGTGAGCCAGGGATTAATGTGTTCTTCTTGCAAAACAGGAAATCACCTGGCATATTGCATCACAGTCTGATAGTTCACTGCACATGCACATGCACATGCACTTGCCACGTCTGTCCACCGCTTCCAAGTTTCTTGTTTACTTTGCTTCACTCAGTCTGTATTAAG
The DNA here is from genome assembly GCF_965226575.1 of Pagrus pagrus. Lineage (NCBI taxonomy): Eukaryota > Metazoa > Chordata > Actinopteri > Spariformes > Sparidae > Pagrus > Pagrus pagrus. The sequence continues at coordinate 22,493,811 of NC_140190.1, forward strand.
TGTTCAATTTAGGTAACATTATAACAGTTTAAACTGACAGAAAGATAAAAATAGAAAATAGGATTCTAACCCACACACACTCATAGGACTGTTGGTATTACACACTGGCTCCATTACACATTTGCAGTATACAGCTGCCATATTATCTAGTGTGTATTTTGTGGTGACATATGCTCATGTTCTCTCTCCTGGTACACATAAATGCATATACTCCTGTGTAAAGGATAGATGCTGTCCTCCATTATCTGTTTATTTTGTGTCTCTGCTCATAAACAATATGTGTGTATGTAAATTATCACAGATAACAAGAGGCTGAATAAACTAGAGGATGAAGAGAAGACAAAATGCGATGTGAGCAGATGTGTTTCTCAACTAGAAGACTGCCTGCGAGAGGTGCTGTCTGATGTGCTAGAGGTGGAGATGAAGGCCGCTTATGAAGACCTCTGGTTAGAGGTAAAATTGTGTTGGAATTTCACTATTGGTTTTAGACTGTATTTTAATCAGGAATCTAGGTAACAACAGACGGGCCAGACTGTTCATGATGGCTATTCGTTGTGTCTTCTTCGGTTCACAGATAGTTTATCTAAAACCACCCTGGACTCTTCAAGATGTGCTGCAGTGTTTGAAAAAGCACTGGATCGCTGTCTTTGGGCACATTGCCCCACGCAGGAAGCAGCAAACTGTTACAAATCTCATCGACTTCTTTAACTCAGGTATGTAGGTTTATAGGTCAAGGTACTATTATTTATTTCACTGTTTTTCAACAGTCTTCTAATGAGCACATATTTTCAATTCTTTTGAAAATGTTTAATTATATTTTACCCCAGTGAAAGATTTACTGTTCAATTTTGTTTTGTTGTCTGTTTAATACCAGCTAGAAAAAAAGGTGCTAATACATTTAGACATATAATAATACATATAAACATATAATACATGTATAATACATTAAAAACAGATGAGAGTGAATCATCTGGTCAGGTAGATGTCTCTAAAAGTAGGTTACTGTAAACAGTCTTGTCTATCTGTTGGCTATAGTCTAAACGCAGAGTGTACAGTGACTCAGTGAACAGTTGTTTAATAACTTGATAAATCTAACCCAAATACTTTAGACACTATTATAAAAATGAAAATGTAACCCAGTGAAGAAATGAGCCACATTGTTCAGACAGCTAAATCAAGTCAGTTTAGAAATCAGGCCTGATAACGTCATATACTACAGATGAAAGTATTGATGTCGCTTTCCTCCGAGCTGATTTTTACCCACTAGATTTTGAAAAAACAATAATAATAAAATACTACAATGGATTCGAGAGCATAAATATTTATTTCTTTTAAACTGGTCAAGCTGCGCTCCCTGAGGTGTCTTAATGCAAATGTATTCTTTGTCCTGAGGACAGTTGTGTTGATGTGCTGAGTCACGCTCCGGATAAAACCCTTACTCCACCGGGGGATGACGTTGCCTGCCCTGCACTGCGCTAGAACCCTACAGAACTACATAAAGAATCAGGTCATCTGCTAAAACGGGACACACAAATGTGTGTCAGAAAGCTGCTGAGTCGCCCACTGCAGCACTTCTTCTTCTGGATCTCACCACTGGATCTCATTACTTTATGCTTACAGTGCTGAGTCCGTGTGTGAGTGTCTCAGCCTCTCATTCAGTCTCTCTGTCCACCTGTGCGGAGGTGACTGCTGCAAAAACAGCACAATACTTTTTAATCCTTCCAAGAATGTTAATAGCTAAAACAATAGAGTTTTGCCCTGTGTATCCTTGATACACTGGCATGATTTTGGATTCCTTGGTACCACGCAGCCTGGCTCTGTGCCAAAACTGTGAGAGTAGGATGAGGAGGAGGAGGAGGAGGAGGAGGAGGAGGAGGAGGAGGAGGAGGAAAGGAAGGAGGGATAAACTGTACGTGAGAACACAGTCTAGGAGTGGAAAAGTACTGCATGCAATTTTCGGCTCTCCCTTGAGCAGGCAGCAAGTGTGTGTATCTATACTTGTGAGGACAAACCTTTTACAGCCTCCTAAAAAGTGACCAAATCTGAGTTTTAGGTAGGTGAATTAGGTCAAGATGAGGGAATGGTGTCGCCTGTCATGGGACCTTGTAGATTTATGACCCACTGCAGGTCCAGGTGACACATCAGAGCATCATTAAACATAAATACTGGGGCCTCATTTATAAAAATGTTCTTAGATTTGTATTTGAACGTCAGGCTTCAGATCATTTTCCACCATGTGCTTCTGTTCGATTCATAAAAGATGCTGAGCATAAAAAACCAAAAGAATCCCATTTGTAATTTACGCACCTATGATCTGTAATTCTCAAAGCAACTTTCTCTGATGACTCCTGCTGTGCAATTTCCCTTTCTATAATGCCAGCACAAATGAGGGTTTATGCAGGAACAGTTGGAAGACGAGATCGCGGCGCTGTTAGAGGAGATTGAAACCAGGCAACATGTTTAATAATGTGGACTATAAAATCTGCTGACAAACAAAACCAAACACGCGTCTTTGGAGTGTAACACCACAACTGCAATACCCCTACATAACCACCAGGAAAATCCCTTGCGTCAAGTCGAGAAATTGCTTAGAGATGACATTTCCACGTCAAAGTAAGGTATACGGTATAATCTATATAACTAATTATACATGTGTTTTGCTTAAGTTATATTCAAGTAGAGAGCAACCAATACTGATGCTGATGCCGATATTTGGGAGTAAAAAATTGTGATTATCTATTATTGGCCAATATGCACACATTCTTTGCAGTGATCCCTCAAATGCAGTTATCAAACACTTGTGAAGAAGATATGTAACAGAAGCAGGGTATTTTATAGTTTAGCATAAACTTTATTGTCCAAAGTAAGGGTATACATCAAAGGGAATTTAACGATTATAAATTACCCCAAGCATCTTTTTCTGCATTATAATCTTTTTTAAAAAGCGTTCATGTCTGTCCATATCAGACAAAATACACACTGATACAGATATATGTGTGATAGGCTAATATCAGCCGATAATATTAATCATCTGATTTACTGGTCAAGCTCTATACATAACATTAACATTTATTGACAGTCTGTTGTATAAATGAGGCCCCTGGGCTTTCATTAGAACGCTCACCCAAATCTTGGCACATTTTTCAATATAGCAAAATTAACTTGTTTTGTACTGGGTTGTGCAAGTCTTAAAACATAATTGGACACAGGAAACACACACCCACCCACCCACACACACACAACCACACAAGCACACAGTCAGTCTAAACTTTTTCACCACAGTTTCTCACCGCCTGGCTGTTTTGTTTTCCATCTTTGTATTCACAACACTCCTCACAAGGTTACACACACAAAAGATCACCTCATGAAAAAGGTGTTTGCTGTTCAAGCAGCACCTCTTCCCTCTCGATAACTGAGTGTATTTATACATTTACTGTATGTGCATCTACCTGCACACATGTGATGGCTCAAATGTATCCCTCATGTGTTTACTCAGGTAATACAGGAGACCGTAGCGCTACCTTAGCAGCCCTCCAAGAAGCTAAGGAGCTTGTTAAAGCGTTTGGGAAGAGTTCAAGCCGTGTTGTCAGTGCCGTTTCTGTCATGGACAACATTTTCAATAAGCTGCAACCACAGGTCAGCCAGGGGCACATTTTTGAAGTTTAAGTGTATTTCATGATCCATTCCATTCTTGATGATATGTAAATAATGTAAAGATGTATAAACGCAAGTCTGCGTGTGTGCAGGGTGAATCTCCTGCCACTGATGTGGTCATGAACGATGACGACGATGAAGACAAACAACCCAGGTCTCAGGTCTCTCACCAGGAAGTGTGGGCCCTGTTTGAGAACATCTGGACTAATGTCTGTCAGATAAGGTGGGTGTAACAGGGATTTGATTGATGCAGTGCTGGGATGATTAACAGCTGAGGATGATGTGTTTAACTAATTTTCACACAAAAAAAAGCCTTGATTATCTTAAAGGAGCAACACACTTTTTTACACTTGGGCTTCATGTCAACGTAGATTCAAAAGTCGTGGTATGCTGCTGCAAAAGGATCCCGTGCTGTAAAGTGAACAAGGTCTACAGGAGACAGCAGAACACAGGAACATGAACAACACTGTTTGTTCTGATATTTATTATGTTTTTTTTTCCACTCCACTGACCCCGAAGGTCATTTTTTTCTGTCATGTTTCAGCTTCGAAGTGTTCAAAGCTCTGGGCTTTGACCCTCACACTATGCAGAGCGCTCAGCCAGTGGGAGGCCCTCCGCCACCACAGGATGCCTTGGACTATTTGCACAAACTGTCCTCCATGGTCTCACAGCTGCTCCAAGCCTTCAGCAGGTATCTCAGCCCACTCATATCACTGCTGTCAGTCTAAACACACCAACAGACATTCTGCTTCTCTGCCTGTCAGCCGCTACATCCCCTGTGTCAGTTTTATATTCAGTGTGGTCATTTGTGTTAATGTTTTTAATGAATCACATGACAGCTTGCATGTGAAGGGGAGTCGATTGTGGTGATGAACCCAGAAAGAATTAGCACCGACTCTGCAGTTCCCATCAGCTAATTGTTTTAGTTGTCCAGCTGGCAATTTTACTGTTTTGTTTCATTCAGTGGTCTCATAGTTTTGTTTTTGGCTACAGAAGGCAGCCGTTTTCTGCAAAAAAGCTTTTAAACCCGCAGCTGAAGAGCCAGAGATATCCCTCGGGAGTTGGTGGTAGCTGAAAGGATTTAATTTGACGCACAACACGACTTTAAATGAACAATAATGTGGCTAGATGTGTAAAAAGGTCACCGTTTGCTGCCAAACTTCAACTTCAAAGGCGATTATATGCAAGTGTTGTGTACACTGCTTTGTTCTGTAGCACCCAAGTGTAAAAAAAGTCAGTTATTGCAGGTTAAAGCTTATATATGGCATAATTTCATACTGCTTTTACTTGCAGCTATGTCTTGTATACAAAACTTAAATAAGTTTAAAGAGCCTGGGACATTAAACATGTGAATACGTTTAGAAGAAAGAAAGAAGTCTTAAAAGAATTTCTGAGCAGGCATTCATGTGGCACCTCTTGCAACACCCTTCATAACTATTTTGTCCATCTCTGTCCATCATCCCGGCTTGTCCATCTTCACTAAAACCTCTGACATGACCTCCCTCATCCCTTCATAGGTGTGTCTTAACTTTGTCTAGACAGCCAGACCCTCAAGGAAGCCCCTTTTAACTGTCCTTCACCTGTCCTCAAGCAGCCTACTTACTGTGTCCTGGGTTTGCGTGTGTGTGTGTGTTGTATGTGTTCATAGATCTCAGGCCCTACTTGGCATGTAGCCCTGGTTAGGCTGTAATCTGCTTGACCTTCTAGCTTTGCCTTATCACCTTTCCCATGACGCAACAGACAGCTCCACACTGTATTCACAATTTCTCACTGGGCCTTTGAGGAATAAATGCTAACAGTCATCCCTGGTAGATTCTGGAAATATTTGTTACTTCTCACATCATCCAGCAGTCACAATCTGAATCACAGAGGCAAAGAGCTAAGCTGTTCTTTGGTTGAGTGTAATGAGAAATTTCCACCATGGAGAATTGATTGCACTGGTTTTTGTGCTCATCTCGTATTGTCTTTGATGGTATCACCATGTGTCTCAAGCTACTCTCAGTTGCTTTCAGCCATATCGTTCAACTTTTTCCCATTAAGTTGCTGAGATTCGCATTTCTGTCTTGGCAGGTGCAAGAAAACATCATACAATTCACAAATCTTTAGAAAGATAGGAAGCCTTAATTTATTTGGTTACTCAACCGTTTTATTATTTTTCACTGTCTTTTGTTCTCTCTCTTTTTCTCACACACATAAAGCATCCAAACATCAGACAAACATAAGGTCCAGACTGAGTCCAGTACATTATTCATTACCTGGAGGGGATTCACTGTGACATTTGGGTCTCTTTGAGGGCAGGGAACAAAAGACTTCTGACATCCAAATGTCAAAGTGTCTGTTGATCCCTCTGTTTCACCCGTGTGTCACTCTGAACTCCCACTCTGCAGGTCTGGAAAAAAAAACAGGATAGAAGTCTTTTCCTTTGAATGTGATGTGCTCCTGAAAATGACTTTCAAGTTATTAGACCATGAACTAGAAAAATTAAATTGGCATTTTTAATTAGTGTGTCACCTTGTTAGTACATCAACAAAGACAGATCATTTGAGGCATCAGCTCATCACTCAGCTCCATAGTCCTAAATCACACTTTTTTCATGCTGTGGTTTATAATTGATCACAATGCATGTGATGCTTTACTTCCAGTGTTACGTGTCTGCTGTGCTCTGACGTGTCATCTTTCAGTCGCTTGTGCTCCACTCTGATTCTCTAACATGCTGCTTCATACAGGTAACACCTTAAAGTGCAGGACCTGTTTGATCATTTAAAAATGATGATAATAATTTCTGTTTAGCTACAAGACAAGGTTGTTTTTAGATATTCAGCTCTGTAATGATGGGAGAAGAAACGGATACTGATGCTTAAGTCATGCAGTGTTTTCTCAGCTCAGAGGCTATAAACCAGACAAAACAGGCCTCTCAAATCATGAGGCAGTAAACTCTCAAGTGCACTTTATTACCACTTCAACCCTCTAGGCCTCTATGCCTCCTGTTTATTGTCTTTGCCAGACAGTATTTGACAAATATGGTGGTACTTTATTACCGGATGTTTGGTTATGTCTTAGAGATGTATGTTTTGATTAGATAGCATGTACTTACTGTGTGTAAGGGTGTAAGGTGATGTTTATCCATCATTTCCTGTTGTTGCTGTCTTGCTATAGAGACCTGTACACCTGTAGCTGCTCAAGTGGGTCTTTGTGTGATGTTAATCAGGCAGAAAAGGGGCAGTGTCCTCAAAAAGTATTGCAATTATTCTACCTTTTTTTTTTTGCGTGTGAAGACTCTTATTGTTTTGACACTGATATCATGTGCACACATCAATACCACACGTTTTCTCTGCACAAAGACTGCTTGACGAGTTCTGCTACAACTGCATCCTCTTTCGAGAGCAGATTCTTTTTCAGTTCTTGTTTTTTTTCTCAGCCTCTGTCTGCGTGCGTGTGTGATTTCCTGTTTGCTGTGAAGCACTTTGAGTTGATTTGTTCAGTAATATGTGCATTAATGTGTGCTACACAGGTAAATCTGACTTCACTTCATTTAAATGTTTGGCTACAGGAGGAAAAAAACTCATATACAGTAGGTGTTGTTCAGAGCATAAATAATTGGTGTCACTAACATTCATTGTGCTTCCTCATGTATGCAATATAAACATGGCAGCTTTGCAGTATTCTTTAAGAATAAGCATTACCTACAATGCTACAATTTTCTCTACAGGAATCCTGGCTCACTGTGCGTTCTTATGTGCACCCATCTTTTGCACCACGCACATGCACATGTGTACTGGGCTGCTCTGGTACAGTTGCCTAGGAGACAGCCCAGTCATTTTTACATGTTGGAGCAGAGCTATGACTCACTCTATAAGGCTGTCTCAGTCCCTCATTCTTCTCATTCTGTGGACAATGGATATGGATAATTTAGCACTCTGCTCGTTGCCATTTTCTGTTCCTCATTCTTCACTCCTTTACTGTCATTACTTGCTCTCTTTTGTTCCTCCTCTGTAATGAAGTTCTTGACAGTGGTGTCTGCTTGCGTTTTCGTATGTGTGTTTGGGTGTGTGGTGATGTTTACAGCTTGTAGTGTGTCTACACTGAACATGTGCCACAACCTTGGATGTATACTTACATCCTCTCAGAGTATTTCACATACATGCTTTATGACTGTCTTAAAATAAATAGTTGGAGGGTTGGTGGTAGAACTTTTAAATGCATCATTAAGTGTGTTCTTTAAATGGTCTAAAAAGGTTATTTAGTTCCGATTCACTGAATACAAAAAATTAAGTAAAAAATGCTGACGTGTCATCAAATGTACTTGGACAGCTGTTAATGTACCTGGGCCAGGTAAAGTCTACATGTGTGTAAGGGAAATTCTCCTTGTTGAAGTAGAGAGTTGCTAATTCTCTGAAGAACTTCAGAATCAGTATCATATTCGTTTTGAAACATCCAAGATTGTCTGGATGTGGTCAGGACCCAATTTTCGACCCTCCGGAGTATAATAGCGCATTAAAATTTGTGAACTAAGTTGCAACTTGTCCTTCTAAACTTCAGGACTGTTTTCTGCCAGAAAACAAAGCGGAGACACTGTCTCAGTTCTTGACAATGTCCCTGCATCGTAAATCACATATACAAATATAGATATACTGAACAAGAGCACTACCACACAATGGCTGCTAATGCAACAAGTTCTCAGCTCCATAGCAAACAGAGTTATACTGGAGAAGAAACCCTATGGCATCTTCATCCAAGAATAAAGCTTACCATTGAAAGAGAAAACAACCCAGAACTGTGAGTCAGGATGAACAGGAATGCTAAAATCTGCATTTGTTAAAACAATAACTGAACCCCCACCATCTGATAGAAATTTTGACATTAGTGTTCTCCATCTGCTGGATGCTCAACAACTTCACACCTAACGTGTTTTACTAATCTCCACCCCCCATTTGGTTTCTTAACAGGCAAGATGGGGGAGTTACATGGTGAAAGTAGGGATTCAACAATGGCACCTTGAATTATGATAGACTAAATGACAAGATATTGTCTTTTATCTAGTCTAAAATTTGATTTCGACTGGACAATAATTATCATAATAATAATTAGCATCTTTTACATTCCCAAAAAATCAAAACTGCTTAGAGCCCTCAAGCTACCAGAAACTGTTAAAAGCAATGCTTAGTCTTTAGCAGTCAATCAGTGTTTCTCTCTCTCTCTCTGTCTATGTGTGTGTGTGTGTGTGTCATCATTATTTGTGTCTAAATGTTCTTCTCTATGTGTTGCTCAATGCTCTGACCTTCCTCCACTGTCTCATTTGACTGTGTCACGGGGAATCCTGGAGAATGAACAGACACCTTTAGATGGTGCATGTGGCCAGGATTCTTCTGGATCTCGTCCCTCTTGCTGATTAACTCAGGGTTAACACGATCATATGATGTATGCCCATAGCCTTCCAATCTGCAGCATCGGCCTTTTTGTCAGTTCTGTTGCACTCTCTTTGACGCGTTGGATGTGAACCCAGTCTGCTTCTCCTCTTGCTGTTTCTGTTGAGACTGCTATCTTTGTCCAGGACTCTGTGCCCCACCCATCTCCAGTCTTTTGGGTGCCAGGTAGTTCCTGCAACCTCCTTGAATTTGTTCGGCTGACATAGGGAACATCATCCCCTCTATGATCTTGACTCCGCAATCAGTAGTCAACAGAAGCTGCTATTGGAGAAAAAGTATTTCTTGGAGAAGAAGGGTTAATTTGTGTCTCTTTAGGAGATAGGGAGAGGGCTGACGGGTCAGGGTGTATTGGTGCCCCTCCCCCCTCCCTTGCAGAGTCTTCCTGGGGTTCTTGACCTCATGTGGAGAAGGTGTCGTTGAAGGAAGTGCTGTAGGTGTGGAGACAGTATATGGAGGAGGCCCATTCCTAATTCTGGCCCTACATTCTTGTTTCTCCTTCTTCCTCTTACTCAAACTTTCTTTTCCCATTATTTCAATCCTGCTACTGATTTTGCAAAAAAAAAAAAATAATCAGTCTATCTTTTCCTACATTCCTTTTCCCTTTTCTTCTAACATACTCTACACCATCTTAACATTCTGTATTCACTGAAAACACCCTATGGGTGACATAGTGCCAAAGTTGAACATCCTCAACCACATTATTTCCCCATTTGTCTGCCCTTTATTTAGCAGGGCCTGTAAGACAGTCAGCCAGAGTTTTTAATTTCCCAGTTTTGTTCCTCCTGTTTTCAATTGACTCACTGGGACAGATGTGCTTAAACTTCCAATGGGCTTATCATTCATACAAACTTCACAATCACACTGATCTTCCCATACAAGTGTATGGTTGGATCTCATCAAGTAGACACTAACTTTGGGTAAACTTACTCAGCCAGGTGGTTTGTATGACACATTTGTTCCGAGCAACGCACCCCCCGCACAAAATACACACAACTAGCCAATACCCCCAGGGACTTACAAGGCAAAATACACACAACTAGCCAATACCCCCAGGGACTTAGGAGCCAAAATACACACAACTAGCCAATACCCCCAGGGACTTACGAGGCAAAATACACACAACTAGCCAATACCCCCAGGGACTTATATGGCAAAAGGCGACCCCCAGGATCCCTTACACATGTGAACTCTCTACCTATGTGAGCAACCTAGGATTTCAATTTGAGCAAATGATTCAAAACGCCGTACTCACTTATTAGATGGAGCGTCCGCTGTCCGCCACCCGTGCCTGACTTCAGGTGGGATCCAGTCCTCCGTTTGTCGGAGCGGAACTTTCCCTGAGTCTCCTTGAAACTCCTGCCGACAGTTAAACCTTCAGTCCAGGCTCAGGCGTCAATCAGCAGAGCGTCCATCCCATCCTCGTTGGCAAATTGTAAGGGAAATTCTCCTTTGTGAGGTTGAGAGTTGCTAAATCTCAGAAGAATTGTAGACTCAGCGTGATGAATCAGATCTCTTTAATACATGCAGCATAGAGAGAAAACCTGAAGTGTTCTCTCCAGTCTTCCAAATGTTTCTGACTTAAATACAAACAGAGTGGGGGGTTACAACATTTCTTCCCACAACAATGACCCCTTGATGTTTGGTTGGTTGTATCTTTCCCAGGACAGTGAGCCTTTGATGCTTCATTAGAATGTAAATGTCATACACCATCTATCTTCCTGTAACACCTCAGGCAGAGGCAATTATCTCTCATCTGACTTTATGACACTTACACCCAAAAGGATTCTCCCCTTTTGCTCTCACATCCTGATATGGTCTTTACAGGTCATTGCTTACTGACTGGATAACTATTTAATTTCTCACATGTGGCAGACACAGATGAGCAAATGTAAAGGCTATGTTGATCGTCACGATATACCTTGAAAACAGTATACCACTGCAACCTTACCTGAAAGAGAAGTCACACCTAAAAGTTGATTTTTTTTCTTCGTGCCAGTGTCCTGTCCTCAGCGCCTGGTTTAGAGGACATCCAGACGCTGCTCAGCATCATCCACTCTAATAAGGTTGGTGCCATTTCACAGTTATTGCTGTAGAATTAGAGGGTACCAGTTGATTAAAGTAATTCGACCTTTTTTCCACCGCACTGGTCTTTTTTCATGTTGAGCTCTCATTGTTCATTTTTAGCTCAGTCTCATGTGCACTGTGTTTCAGATTGTTGATGTGGATGCAAGATTCACAGCCAAAGACCTTCTCGATTGTTTCTCACAACAAGACTACAGGTAGTGCACACACATACACATACACATACACATACATAATAATGATAATTGCGTATATATTATTGTTACAGAGCATTAATTTAAATGGTATTTTCTTTCTTTCTGGTAAATCAGATGGATTTCTTCACTTAATTCACACAGTCACGACTGCTGGAATCTCACCAGTCTTAATTATTGTGTATGACTTGAATTAAGTACGTTGTACAACTGGAATTAAGTTTTAACATTCAGGACAAGCCTAGAGTACGTCTTAGCACTTATCTCTGGAGGTTAAGCACATTTAAAAGAGTTAAACAGATCCAGCACTGCCTTAATTTGACACATTCTCTCTGAATCTAGTAACCGCTTGTTCTGACCAATCAAATGCAATCAAACAGTCTCAGGTTCTCTGAATTCTTGCCCGCTTTGTCTCAGCATGCCCGGGCAGGTATGTGTGTTGTTTATCCGGCATCATGACCATTACTCTGTCATAAGAGCCCTCCTCGTTGATATCCCCCACAGAGCTCTCACAATAGCGGTGGCCATGTCAACTATTCCAAAAGTGTCACGCTCGTAATTAAGACATTTCTTTGAAGGACTGTTAAAAGACATTTGTGCTTTTGTGATCTACGCAGCATATAATGGGACTGCGATGCCCCTATGCAGTAGCCTGGATCACAATTAAGTTGTTTTGTCAGTTGTTGAAACATAATCGCCCACACATTGTCTTGTAGAGTCAGGATTTATGAGTTAATGATTGTTCTGCACTAAGACGTCTCTTTAAAGTGGAAGTGGGAGCGAGAGACAAATGTTTAGCAACCAGTTGACTTTATTTGAGATCTGCTCCTACATGAACTCCCATAAACGCTCATAAAGTAAAGAAAGTGTGGCTTTACCAAGGGTAGCTCGGCTCAAAGCTGAAGTGAGTCATGTGTCACTTAACTCAGGTATTGTCTGTCTGTGATCTTAAACATCATATTTTAACCCGTGGCCTTCATGTCATTATTTTTAAGTTGTAAATTCTAAGTATTTTTAAGAAGGAAGGTGGGATCCAAGGATATGACTAGAGGATGTTCCTAAAGACTAATTTCCCTAGTGTTTAAACGGAGGTTTAAACTTTGTCTAGTTTCCTAATCTAAAAGTAAGAAAACACTCAAAATTGAGCAGAAAGAAGGTTAGACATTCTCTGAAAACAACACTTTGCGATGAAGGCTTGGTGCTTGATGTTTGTTTTTAAGGTGTAACATGACCATGCTGTGACAGTAAATCATTTTGATAGTTTAAAAGCGAATCATTTGTTTTGAAGAGTTTGTATCTCTGTCCAAAGACCACCTCTAACAAAATGTATTTGATTCCAGGAAGTACTGCCTCCCTTACATTTTTCATTAAATCACTTTTTTTAAGAGATATTTTAATACTGCCTGAAATGTGTGGCCCTTTGAACTGCACATTATGAACATTGCACATTATCCTACAAAACATGACAACAACTGAAAAGTTAACAAATCCTATTTAGTGAAAACAATAAAACCAAACATCTTTAGGAGACAAGCCTGATTATTACAACTGTGTTTTCATTGGATGAATACAATCGCAAAGCAAATACGGTTACAAAATAATATAGATAATATAAGGCTTTGCTAACATTTATAACAAATGCTTGTTTTTTATAAAGCAACATTTGACGAGGAGGACACGACATTTTAGTTCAAATTATGTCAATATGTAATTTAAATTTGTACAACAATGAAATAATTATAACAATAATACAATTAACCAACTAGAAATTTGGTTGTATCGACTTGTTGACTAATTGTGCACATCCCTGATTTGTATACAGCATTGAAAAAAATGAGCTAAGTTTAAGACTACGTATTAACCTCTACGCTTTCTCTTACTGTCTCATATGACAAAAACTTAGATTTTCGTGTCTGTCTTAAAACTAAATATTATCACATACAAGCAAACATTTATTCTTCCTATCCTGCTTATTCTTGGCTGGTTTCTTAGTCCTAATATGACATGGTTGAACAATGTTTGCCTAAGCTACAACCGATGTTTGAGGATTTGTTAACAGCTGGGTAACTGATACACTGACTGACATTGTGGGCTAGTATACTACTTGTTTTTTTTTTTATTTAAATGTTAAATATGATGTAATTGAAATGCCATTAAACTGGTTAACATTTGCAGTGCTGAAATTATTAGGTCATTATTGGTTATACGATCAAGAGAAAACTAATCATTAAAAGAATAGTAAAAATGCTGAGTTTCATTTCAAATCTTGATTGGATGTACCACATTTTTTTTTGACATTTTAAAGACTGCACAATAACAAAAACATGAAAACAAATCAATGAAAAAATAGATTACTTGATAATAGAAATGATAGTTTGTTGCAGCTCTCAATATTTTCTTAAGCTACATTTAATTTTATACCCACAGTACCTGCAGCAGAATGTACACATGCAGAACAGAATGACTCAGTCCATCATTATATTGTTCTGAAGCTAAATTGCTGCTGCATTTATGAACGTAGGTTGAACCCAACAGCTGCCATGGAAACAAGTTCTATGAATTCGACAGATTATATGTTTTCCGGCTATTATATGTCCTCTCTTAATGCCCCCGCCTTCTTACTGATGATTTCATGCCTACATGGAAGATATTGATTTTCATTGATAGAATAACTGATTATATAACATTTGTAGTCAATTATTCTTTTATAGATCACCGGAAATAAATCAGAATAAGTGCTGTGGATGTTATTACTCTATATTGACAATGATTAGTATATTATGATATCCATTAAGTATGATCAGATCAGATGAAACCAAAGGTCTATTTAGTGTTAAAGACAACATCTGCTGTATCACTTTGTGGAAGAGCTTTGCGGGCACTTACCGGTCACGTCATCCCAGCTTTTGTTACAACAGATCAGATATAGTTAAGCTTATTGCGTTGTGAACGTAAATATTTTATTTGTTACATTCACTGTGAAGGGATTTAGGCCTTTACTTAGGGAGTGCATTATGCTTGGTGTTAAATATTTGATTCTGCGTTCAGCGCCGTGGTATGATGTCATGAGTTACATAAGGCCTTAGGGAGGCCCTCTCCAGGAGCATGTTCGGTCATCGACAGGTGGCTGTTGGTACAAGTGAGCTTCAACAACAGATAAGCTTCCAGAGGAGTTATGGAGATCAGATAGGTCAGATTAAGAATTGTACTCCGTGTTGCTCAACCTGTTGGCCTTTATAATAAACAGTATAGCATTATCAATGTACCCTCATTTTAAAAATCCACTGATGTAACTTTAAAATGTCACACTCTTACTCAGAGTCTATGACTAAACTGTCTGTCTTACTGTCACACTTTTGTCATTTATATGCATGTTCCTCCGAGGTTTTAGCTGGTAACTTGCTGTATTTGTAAGCATTGTTGTATGCATACAGAAGGGGAGCTCTAATGTGTTTTATTTGTAAGGATAAAGTATATGGTGCACTCTGATAAATGGTTAGCAGCACAGTTTTTGTTGTGAAAGACATGCAGGGTCTTGTGTGTTTATGTAAGTGCTTTTTTGTTTTTTTAAGAGAGTGAGAGGGAGTCGGAAAAAAACAAAACAACACACAGTAGTTTTCCAATTTCTGAGCTCAGTTTGCCTTCTGATACATTTGGATCCAAGAAATGTTTGAATGTGCAGCCATGCATCTCTTCCGCATGCGGGTCTTCAGTTTTCTGTGGTTTTCATGGTGTTGTTTGGAAACAAGTTAACTGTGTGAGGAAAAACTGACATTGTTATATGTAACAAATTATCCAAGAACTCTTGAATCAGACTTAAATTAGTCAGGAAAATAAGAACTGTTGTAGTTTCCTTGTGATTACTGAGCATGTGCACATTGCAATGACGATGCTGAAAAGATATTTTGTGCAATCCTCGTCAGACTGTTGATTTTTTTCACACCAGGGCTCTTTTCACCTGTGGATGTGTTATCAGGGTTGATACTTGGTGGCTATAATACATTTACAAAAATCAATGAAAATGATGAAGTAAAACCTTAAAATGATTGTCTTTGTTCTGGTTTAAATCGAGTTTATCCCAAAAGGGCTGGCAAGTTATCACATTTTATTTAGTTTTCTTTTTTTGGAGGTGTAGCTTAGCTTTCAGTGAGAACGATTGCCTCAGTTCTAGATATCACCTCTCTCTTACATTGTGTGTATGTAAATTCAAGCTCACATGTTAGCACCAGTGTTTAACTTGCATATCACTTCTTACATAATTCATAGACTCAGACACACAACCTAAACACCAGCTCCTTATTCAAAGCGTTCACCGCTTTCAGCTTTATCTTACATCATAATATTTACACATTAGTTTTATGTAACTCGTCAAACAGAATGGCCAGGGGGAAACACCGGACTGCTGTTTGATAAAATTAACCAGTCTACAGGGAAGAGTACACAGTTGAATCAAAGAAAGCCAGCAGCCTCACATTAGCTCTTTCTTTTCAAAAGCTACACAGAAGAGAAACTATTTCCTATTTGATGAGACAGATCATACATTTTGAATGAAAATGGAATTACAGTAGACGCATACAAGCTGTCGTTCCTCCTCTATTACATAATATAGCTCAAGTATTAAAACTGTTTCATCATTTACTCATTTGACTGCACCAAAAAGCCCTTGCAAGTGTTTGCACGTAAAACATTTATAAGCAAACCCAGTGCCACCTTGTTATAATTAACTGGCATTCCTGCATAAGACTCTCTGTAGGACTCAGTCTCACTCTTAAGGTCAGTGTTTTGCTTTGAAATGAACATTAAATGGAAAAACTGCCTTTGTTTTACCACAGCATCAAAATGTGTAATAAGATATTAGCAGCAAAACCATCACAGCTTCATTGTTGTACAGTACTGTTAATGTTAAAGGGTAAGTTCATCCAAAAATTAAAATTCAGTCATTATCTACTGACCCTGCGTGGAAAGACAAGTGAAGTTTGGTAGTCTACAAAACATTTCTGAAGCTTGAAAGCAAAACAGCGTGAAGTAGATTTACAAGTAGAACTTAAAATAAATTAAAAAACAACTGAAATAAACATAAAATGCCTCCATACAAGACTCCAAAAGATCCCAAACTGATTTGAAAAGACATTATTTACACCCTCGACGTGTGGTCGAGCTCATGCACCCACTTCACATGGGGTGCGTGCCAACACTTAGCTAAACAGCTACAGTGATGATTTCGGCTTTAAAGGTGCACAATGTAGGTTTGGGGAAGAAAATTCACGCAGAAGAGAAAAATCTTCAGTGATGGATTTTTTAGTGTCTAAGCAAACTAAATAAACAAACTCTCTTTGTTTTCACGACTGAATAAAGGAGAACATAGTTTCATACTGTTTTACTTTGTTGATTTTTGACGGACCCTGCCACCTTTCTAGCTTCAAACAGTGTTCTGGGACTTTATTTTCCTCTGAGATCAGCTTTTTTATTCAGTTATGGAAAACGTGAATATTTCTGAGTTTGTATTATTATCTCATTAATATTGTAAATATTAAAATTCTGAGTTGTTTCTACAAAACTACAAATTGCCCCTTTAAAGAGGGTGTAAATAATGCCTCGACAAATCAATTTGGGATCTCTGGCCTTCCGGAGACGTGTATTACACCAGACAAGCTATATGGACCCTTTTTTTTTTTTTTTTTTTTTTTTACATTTTAAACCAAGTTCCCAGCTACTTCAGTTGTTTGGACTAAGGAACTTTTCAGGAGATAATGAGTGAATTTTTATTTTTGGGTAAACTTTTCCTTTAACTTGTGTGTAGTGGCATTGTGCTGACATCCTATATTTAATTAAAATATAGCAATAGAGAGAAATACTCAAACATATACAAGGGTCCAACCAAAATTACATCTTATATTTCCAATAATAATCCTCTATAATAAATGGTGACCTCCTGCACACTTCCGCCTCCTATCATTCTTCTTTTTCTTCTTACATTGCGTTGTTGCAGATGGTCCATGTGTCCATATTAGTTGGGTAGGAGAGAAAATCTAATCAGAGGCTTTCTGTTCAGCATAAAAACGATTGGCTGGAGGAGCAGTAATGTATCATGTGGTTCAGTTCAGTGCTCCTGGGGTTGTCCATTAATTACCTGTCAACAGCCTGTTATGTAACACATAGAACAGGCACTGCTCTCCCTCATTGTGTATACATTGTGGATGTGGGTCAGTGACATTCATGTGCGTCACTGACTACATTCAGAGATGCTTCATGCAACAGCTCGACATGACCGTTGTGTCACACTATTGAGGCAAACGCATTGACCGGCAGCCTTTCACACAGTCAGTCCCTCTGTCCGTGGAGCATGCTGGAATGCTACACCAGATCATTTGTGGCCGACCCAAAACATTCTGGGAGCAGACTAAAACTGCCATTTCCACAGGTTATGAAAACACACAGCTGCACTATTGGACGAAGAGGGGGAAGTGCATGGAAGGATGTAGGGTGAAAACAGGGGGCGTCAACAGCCAGCAAATCCTGCTCTTTCTTTCCTCCGTCTCTCCCCCGGCAGTTACATAACGTTCCAATGGAAACAAAGCAGAGGAGGAAACAAACAAGCAACAGGCTCCCTCAGTGTCTCCGCTGCTAAGCAGCCGTTGCCAAGTGTGTAGCCACTTTGTGTATGTGTCTGCGCTCACAGGAATGATCAGTTGTGTGTTTTGTTTTTGCATATGTAGCTGCATGGATGTATGTTGTGTTGTGGCCAGAAAAATGTAATTCAGCTGAAGATAATGTAATCGTAAATAGCTGCTATTGAGAGCCGGGGCTTCTGGAAGCTGCAGCACCACAGAGGCTCTTTTGTCTGTCATGAACATTCTGTCCTGAACATTACCAGCACATAGAAAGTCTGTGTATAGTCACCCGGGTTCATCCACATTGTCAGAGTAGTTATACAACTCTCCATTGGTGAATTTGTTGTGAATTTAAGAGCATTTTGCTGCTAATACAAATGGATTATTGTGGTTTGAGGAACACTGAGCTAAAACCAGGGTATGTAAACTCAACAGAAACAGAAATCACTTCATCTAAAAGCCTTCCCGTGGCAAAGCGTAGCCGAGTCTTGACACCTTTGGCATGCAGTGAGGAATCAAAAAATCTGTACATGATTAAAAACCAAATATCAGCTCCATGAATGCATGACAACATAGAAGAGAAAACACATCAAGTATGGATTCAGCAGTAAAATAACCCCCCCTAAAAAAAAAAAAATCTTTGACAGAGTCTTGATGGTTTTAAATATTCATGACTAAATAAGCAACAATCAAAGTTGTGGGGAAAAGTGCTCAGTTATTATTCATTCATAGTTTTGCTTCATCAGGACTATGTTGGTAACATGTGCAAACAACCCTTCAACTGTCCGCCTGAGCCCAACCCACTGAAATAACCAAAACTCTTCCAACTGTGGCTGAAATGTTTGAATACTAATGTCTTTGAATGCCTTTGTATCTAATTTATTTATTTCTTGTGTTCCCAGGGAGAAGCTGAGAGTTGGAGGGAACCAGTTAATGGAGCTGAAAGGGGCCCTGGATCATTGTGTCGGGACGACGGGTCAACACACCGCCTTTCCCACGTAGCCCTGGTCTGGTCATACTGTGTCTCTGCAGACCGGAGCTGTTTACCTTTTTTAATTTTTACTTAAATGTGACACGTTGTTGTTCCGTTCCCTGAATGAATTCTCCATCATTCTACCGTTTACACAGAGTTTACCTTTCACAGGGTTAGGGTCACGGGGTCTGTTGCATTTCAGTTCAGTAAGTCTATGAACATTCATGCACATAAAAAATGGCATTAGTTTGTCAGAAGGGACTTGTTAATTTGTCATAGTTCAATATATATTTGCTTTTGAAATGCAGTGTGTGTATGTTATCTTAACATAACATTTTGGATATTTATTTTGTGATATTTTTTGGACCTTATGAATGTGTAATGTGCAACAATGTGTGAAGGTACCCACTTTTTATGACAATGACAAACTCTGTTTTAATGTCTGCTCACCGATTTTCAACCCAGACCCTAGTAAGCAGTTGTTTCCCATCATTAATGACAGTTCAACTTCACCGAAAGGTTTCCGTTTCATAAAGCTCAGTGAGGCTTCTCACTGGGCTTAAAGGAAATCATACATTTTGGCAAATACACATACTTTCTTGCTGAGAGTTAAATGACAAGAACAATACGATTCTCATTGAATCTATTAAATATGAAGCTCAAGCTTGGAGATGATTAGCTTAGCTTAGCATAGCAAAAAAGACTGGAAGCAGGGGAGAACAGCTAGCCTGGCTCTGTCCAAAGGTAACAAAATCTGCCTAACGGCTCACTAATTAACCCAAACCAAAGTTTAAGAATGACCATCTTTGTTTTAACTTTCGTCTTTGTTGGCCAGGCCACAGTGACTTCTAAGAGTCTCGTCATCACCACGAGGTTGATTTTTGTAAACAGGCGTCTGTGCCATTCATACACATGTTCCACCAAAGAAGAAGAGCAAAAAATGGATCATTCCAGGCTGAGAAATAGACAATAAGATCACAAAAATATCCTTGAAGATGAAACCTGCTAACCAGGTAAAAAAAAAAAAAAAGTAATAGTAGTAGAGGTAACACTATGTGACAGAATCACACAGCAATGTATGGAGTGCTGAAGTCACTAATGGGGCGACTTCTCTTTATCTTCAGTTTCATATTTATCTTACAGACATGAAAGAAGCATCAGTCCTCTCATCTAACTTTCAGCAAGAATGTGAATAGGCTTGTTTCCTAAAATGTAGAACTTTTCCCTTAAAGAGAGTCCAATAAAACAGTTGTTTTGGCTTTTAAAAACTGAATATTGATTCCAAAAATTCTGTTTCATCTCATAAAACCATCACAAACCATGTTTTAGACTTCCCACCACTTACTGCAAATGAGGCAAGGAGAATAAAACAAGGCACTAAAACCTTGTAGAAAGTTTGGTTGGACATCCCACAGACTATCCTTTGAGCTTCTTGTTTTTTTTTATATTGTATATAAGCCAAGATTGTCAAAGTGGGTAGTCTGAATATCTATTTTATAATATAGATAATAAAAAAAAGCATAATTAAATATATATATCTACTTTCTTGAAAAACTAAAGCTATCGGTGAGGTTGTGTCATGCACAGTCATGAATGATAAGGGACAACAACTGGACTCCATTATTTATTTTGGTTTGAAAACCAGTGAACGGTACGTTTTCAGGTTGCATACCTTTGGTTTATTTTTAAGTAAAAATGTAAATAATTTGAAAACAAATTATATTTTATGTGAAAAAGTTAAAAATTTACAACAAGAAATTCAATATTTTGAAGCATATTTTCTCATCGCCATCATTTCCTTCCTCCACTCATCCTCCAAACTTCTTCAGCCGCAGTAATGTTGCATAACTGCCTTCCTTGTGGTATTTCCTGCAGTTTTTAGGAGAGGCTCAGCTGTGCAGTACAGTAATGAGTGCTGTCAGTGTGGGTGCATGTGGCGGCATGTGTGTGCATGCATGGTGACTAAGGGGATTAGACTGCAGGTGACACCGGCAGACAGAGATTACACCTGCTGCTGTGACACACACACAGGCTAAAGCATCAGACGTCATGCAGAGACAGGTGTGGGGAGGGGACAGATAACGAGCAGGACTTCCTGTCTCATTACATCATTTCAGAGTCAGACGCTATGACCCAGCTCTTATTGAACATTTTGTTTGCCTCAGACATTGACTTTTTGTTCCAGACATATCTCCTGTGCACTGTCTCGGTGAATTTTAATGCACACTTAATTTTTTCAGTTTAAACCATTTTCATGCTGGAGCAGTCTTTGCCAAAGGAACTCTTTGTTATTTTAAATCTTGCCTTGACCTAGAGGGACCCATTTCTGCCTGTCTTTAGATACTTATCAAGTGCCTGGCTAATGTGAAACAGCTTTTATCCAAGTTTCTTTATGTGAAAATTCCCTTCATTTCTGCAGGGGAACACATTTTATCTTCTTTTAGATTGTTTTCTGTCAGAAAGCTTCTGTCTGAATTTGGTTCCAAGTGCTGGCTGTTCATCATGAGTGAATCATCTGCATGCTTAGCTGCATTTACATTTTACAACACATTATGCCTTTACTTTTATTCATTTAACACTTCTTTGATTCAGTCTCTGCCTTCAGCAAAAAGAGCAAGCCAGCAAAACTTGTTCCCAATTAACTGTATAAGGATGACAGAAGTGGCAAACTAGAGGACAGGCAGACTCATCAGTGTCCAAGTCCTCCATTCCTGTAGCACGTGGCCCATATTGCTGCTTTTTTTCTGTGACTGTCAGGTGTGTCAGAGATTATCAGAGGCTACCTTGTGAATGAGAACAGGGTAGGGATTTAATAAACCGACTGGCAGCCGGTGATGTCTGAGGTCATGCAGATGTAGCCAGACTCAACACTCGCAGAGTGATGGCCGCCTTTCCCTTCCTGCTGAAGTCTGTTCGCCAGCTTACTATAATCTCTCCTAAAAGACACTTAGAGGAGCAGAAAAAAAACCTGGCTTAGTGTGGTAGTCCCTAAGGAAAATGGTGGCAATGAAAGCTTAGACAGCAGTGACCAGCGGACAGTAATTACTCAACGTTAAGAGCAGGACGAGAGGGAGACGAGGTGGCTGTAAAGTCTAAATTTAGCAACCGGTTCAAACGACCATAACCAGACATCTCAACACTTACTTCTTCACTGTTAAACAGTATTTTTAGTTTATGCCCAACATCACTGAATAACACACATTTAGGAAGAAGGCTGAAGACAAAAATCAGATTTAAATGATTTATTAATTAAGAAATGTTACAAATGTGATAATTTTCTCGCTTTAACATTCCTTCCAGAAGAATCTGCCAATGCCTGACACTTTAAAACACAAAAGAAAAAAGAAAAGGATCTTCAGTAAACTGCATCTCTACATACATCAATTAGTTAAATCACAATAACAAAAGTTTGGTTAGCAGAAGCATGGTTTGTGCGTTTGTGTGGTGTGTGTGCACAGAAAAATTAACTAAAACTGGCACTGGTTAGATTCATTGACTTAAGCTGTCTGCTACTACTTTTATTTTATCAGTAAATCAGCAGTGTATAAAAAATATAAAAAAGGCCATCATTTAAGATTCAAAAAGCAATCCAGCTTGTTTAAAATGACACAAAAAGCCATGACAGGTGTTTATCAACTCGCACTCTGAGTAAGGCTTCAAACCACTGACCTTTAAATATGTGAGCAAAATTACATTTCCACAACAGAAATATTCTTAAATAACTGAACTTTCAAAAGTCAATTGTCACCACTCCATACTGCCACCTTCCAAGTGACCAATAACTGCGAGCTCATCTGAAAACCCTCAATGAAAGTGACAAACTCTTCAACTCTGAGAAAAAGAAAAGCACTAAATGTGTATTAAATGTTGGCATATGACAAAAAATGAGGAAGAAATAAAAATATGTACAGCACGGAAAACATTGTATGCAATATGCAAAGGCGTCATGTTGCTTTGGGCAACAACCCCTCCATCCCCAATCACCAATTATAAGCCAGTCTTCACTGAAGACCCCTCATCCCAACAATCCCCACCCCCACCCACATCCGCTCATACACACACAGAACATCACGAAACACGATTACGTCACTAAGCCTGTTAGTTTGGGAAAAAGGTGAAGCACTGTGAAACTCCCCAACCCCCTGTCTCCCTGTCTCCCCCCTCCTCAGTCAGAGAGGGGAGACGGGGCCTTGGTGCAGTCGTTCCATTCGTCTGTCTCAGGGTTGTACACCTCCATCGTGTTGAGGAACTCGTTGCCGTCGAATCCGCCCACGGCGTAGATGGTTTCACCCAGCATGGCGACACCCGCGTTGCTGCGAGAAGATGTCATGCTGCCCAGCATCCTCCACTCATTGCGCATTGGGTCGTACACCTCCACACAGCGGAGCGCGTGGGAGCCATCGAAACCGCCAACGACAAACAGTTTGCCTGGACAGAGAGAGACGCTAGTATCAACATGATGACTCACCCAAATTCAACTTCATTGATGCACTTATTTTAACAACATGTTGCTGAGGTCAGTTTTCCATTGAACATGATGCTCTTGAACCAAGTCTCATGCAACTGCAATTGTTCGTTTGTGGTCATAGACTCACCTTCATGGACAGTAACGCCGGCCCCCCTGCGAGCCACATTCATGGGGGCTACCAGGGTCCAGGTGTTGTTCTCAGGGTTGTAGCGTTCCACAGTGTTTAAGCAGTTCCACGACTCCGCCCCTCCAATCACGTACATGAAGCCATCCAACTCACACACTGCTGCCTGGTGCCTCCCTGAAAACAAATTTGCTTAATGAATACGACTTTCTAATTTCCCCTCGGGTGGCAAATATCAAGTCCACAAGCTCCTCTGATAAAATGTTATCCTACATTTGGTCTCATTCTTAGAACATAATGTTCTCTCTGCTTTAATGATCCAATTTCCCAAAGGGAATAATTAAAGCTTACATGAAAGACATACTGGTTAGATCTCTGAAGAAGCTTGAGGTCAGATCATGTTATCTGTATCAAGGTATATATTTTGAGTGTATGTGGGACTGTGTGGACACGTACTGATGTTAAGAGAGGCACAGTTGGACCAGGTTTTGTTCACAGGGTCAAAAGCATCACAGTTCTTAAGGCCCTTCTGCCCGCAGGGGTCCGACCCTCCCACAACGTAGAGTTTGTCGTTCAGTGAGCAGACACCTTTAGATTGAGAGAAAAGGAATCAACGACAGAAAGCAAACTAGCCTGAACATAGAGGCTGTTTTATTGAAATGTTTTCCTGGAAAGAAATGAAATTAAACAATCAGTTAATAAATCCTAGCAGGAGGGACTGACCTGCATTGCAGCGGTTTGTCCTCAGTTCTGGCACTTGAGCCCATTCATCAGCATGTGGATCGTACCTCTCCCCGCAGCTCAGCTCATCAGAATGTCCATTTGAACCTCCAATCACGTACAGCTGACCCTGCAAGAGATGTAAATGGACAAGTCATTAGATGATGATGATTCGTCAGCCTGACACACTTGGTGATATGTTCTTCAAACCTACTGAACAGAATTGAGAAACCCAACTATTTGGACAGAGAATGGGTTAAGTGTGGAAGTATTTGCACAAGTGAAACCTGTTCAAACACTGGATATGATTCAAAATGTCACTTTATTGTAGAGTCAATAAATCAGAGATAAAGACGAATAATAAACTGTACCATGAGAACAGCCATCTGGAAACGAGCCCTTGGAGTCCGCATGGGAGCGATGAAGGTCCAGCGGTCCTCTTTGGGGTCATAACACTCTACAGTCCTCAGACACTCCTCTCTGTTGTAGCCTCCTGCAGGAAAATAAAGAGTCATCAAGGTTACAGAGGAGCTCTGGGGTCCTACTTTTTCCTTTACATCATCATGTTCAGCAAAAAGTATTGAAGACACTGATGCTCAGATTCTATTATACATCTATGGTCAGCAGAGTTAGATTATGCCAAATGAGCTGTATAGAGCAATTTTATGTTTTTTTGTTTTAAATGATTTAAACAAGTCTCCATCTACTTCAGCTGTTTAAGAGAATGCTGCAATGCAGTTTTGTTGTGAAGTTTCAATATGTTTGTAGACTACAAAACCTGACTTTCAACTGTTCCTTTAACACTGGTTACTCTTATTTTCTAACCTGCTGCGATGAGTCTGCCGTTTAGAGCAGCGGTGCCCAGGCCACAGCGAGCATAATGCATGGGTGAGAGCGGTTGCTCCTCCAGCTCCTCAGGCTGGGCCTCGAAGCTGAGGCTCTTCATCAGGCAGGGGGTGGCAGAGGGGGAGGTCTGAGGGCTGCTGCGACCGTGCAAGAAGATCACACACAACACACTGTCCAGCACAGCCAGACACAGGTAGGTGTTATCTAGGGGTAAGATTGAAGATTGTTAGAAACACTTGAAGGAAAAATGTTTTCAGATTAAAATCAGAAGTCTCTGATGCCATCTCCTTTCAAGAAAGATCATGAGACTAAAGAAAAAAGTATTTCCGATTGTACTGTAAAAAAAAAAAAAAAATCACATGTAGCTCATATACACACTTACTTGTGGTCTTCTCAGAGGCGATGTACTTCCACTCTCTCCTGGCGGTCTGTTTCGGGGCATTTGCTGCTTGGTTGGAGGGCGACAGGCTTCCTGAGGAGCTGCAGCTCATCTGTCTCTGGGTGCTCTCCCGAACGGGTTTCTTCTGCAAGAGCACATCGCAGCTACAGAAGCCAAGCTTGAACCACAGGCCAACCAGTGGCCAACACCAGCTAATCATTCCCCAAACTACACTGTGATCCGACTGGTCTAATGTAGATGTGACACAATGACATCTCACGCCATCTGAAGCCAAAAGCACAGCACTGCAAACTACAGTCTCAAACCACGCTGCAATCAGATCTAACGGCACACAGTTGAGCCACAACCCAAAGATAGGGTAGAAAGCTGAGACTACTATCACTGCCCACACTCAGCAGGTTGAGATTAGCTTAAAAATCTAAATATAGTTTTAATATATGCTCAACAGCATAGCCAGGCAAGCGTCATAGCTCAGTTCTTGCCGATCTATTGGCATCCGTTTTTACATTCTGGCTAAATTGTGGTATTTAATGAGCCATTTCTACTTCTAGCCAGGCGCAGGCTGTGTAGTATTTTTATGCATGGCCAGGCACACGCTGTACAATAAAGCTACACGCTGCCAAGCAAAATGTGGTAGAGACTTCATTACAGTGAAGCCGGCACAAGCTGTTGAGTACCTGCACAAACTGAAGGTGGTCCTCCTCGCCACCAAACACCTCATTGTGCGCCTCAATCAGCAGCCCTCCATCCACCAGCTTATGGTCAGGTGAGTAGTACAGCGTTTGCACCTGAAAGACAAACAGGAACAACATACCCATGTGGCTGTCTCCATGGCAACACACTGAGAGGGAGGGGGGGGGGGGGGGGGGAGGAGGAGGGGAGCAGTGCTGTGAAGAGGAAGATGGGGGAAGGGATGAAGGCCCGGCTCTTCAATCGCTTGCAAGGAAAGCTCCCTTTAAAAAAAAGACACACACACGATGCTGCCACTGCATAGAGTGGGTTTAGTGTTTGAGCTCAAGAAGGTATCTGAGCATGGCTCTTCTTAATTTGCATCTAAAAAAAAGAGGGAGCTGGTGAAGAATGAGAGGCTGCATCTGGAAAGATCTTCAGTGAAGAATGAAGAGGAAGCTTTCCTCTTTCAACCTCTGTGGCTTTAAAATGCGTCCTCTAGCTGAAGAGTTGGTCATTGTGATGGTGGCCATAACAGGCTGTCAAATCCAGATGACTTCAGAAAGTGGTGCTGTTGTACCAAGCTAATTGTAATTTTTACCCAATAACAATTAAATCCAAGAGGAAAATAAAGCAAAACCATTCATTTCACCATCCATTTCACCTGGAGGGTTATAAATTAATTTTAAAGTCCAGTGAAATAATATTTACACCGAGCAAGTCACCGTGCTTATGTGCATCTGTTTTCCGTCCAATGCCTAGTGGTTTCTTGACTGTGGTGGTGGATATATAGGCCTGTATGAGAATGTTATGTGCAGTAAAGGGGCATTCAATTAGATGTATTTATTACTAAGGGTTTGTGAGCAATGTGTTCTAATAAATGCAGAAATGGGATGCATCTGTATATGTGGCATGGACAGATGGGAGCACAGTGTTGCTTGGCTGCAAAGAGAGGCTGCTGAGAGGCAGTAGTGCTCCTCTCCTCCCTCTATTTTCTCTGACTCATTACCCTGGTGGCTCAGTCCTGGCTCCTCAGTCTGGTCTCCTGCTGCTGCTAATAAACCTACAGGAGAGATAAATCAACGGGGAGGATTGCCTGTTAGTGCTGGAGCAACAAACACGCACCTGTTCAGATAGTAAAGTGGCACTGAGACAGTAGAATCAAGGGTCAGGCCTTTGAGAACCTGTGTTTTTGTGTTTCAGTGGAGAGGAGGACTGTAATACTCAGATGGGGTTGCATGTAAACCAACCACATACCCAAAAGAGAACAGTGAAAACAAAACAAGAGCAAACAGCAGCTCTTTTTGGCTCACCTCTAATTTGTAGTATGGTTCAGGGGTACAGAGTTTCTTACTGCAAAAACCTCAACAAATCAGAGGATAAAGAAAACAACAATCCTGACAGAGCAGCATGACAGTGGCATGCCATTTCTATTTCAGCCCCCTTAATGACTTCTTAATGTCAAAAACAGGAGGGGTCAGAGGGAGGGGGAAGGTCAGCCTGAGAGTTGAGACTGCACACCACGGTACTGACCTCCTCCATAAGTCGTTCTAGTTGGTCTCCATTCTCCCAAAGGCTGCGCTGCACCCAGTTGAGAACCTTTGAGTAGAGCTTGCCATTGCTGGGCAGGGTCAGGTTGTCTTCTAGCATTACTTCTAACTGTAAACACACAAAAGAGAATGAAACGGGAGTGAGATTTACACACAGTAGGAATAAAGTGACTGCTTAACTGAAGAAATTAATACCATGTCATTTATCTCTCACTGGAAAACTTGATCTTACTGCCTGATAATTAATTTACCTGGTAATTATATGATTCATTGCCTGTATAAGTACTTTTTTTTTTTGCCAGAGTGACAGGATTCACTTTAGGATCATATCAAGTTTCTCTGGAACCACACACGCCGCCTATAAACCAGTAGCCCCTGGTGCAAAGTTTCCGTGTTTGGATTAATCACTGGGTAAAATGTATTTTATGTGTCCCAACAAACAATTTATAGGTTCATACTGCTTTTCTACATTTATGTCTCATCTTTCAGCAAATTCTTAAACAACCTTTGTTGCTCGTTATTGTGCCTCAAGTAGGACAGCAGCAATTAGCTAATGGGCCAGATCGCTGCCAGTGATCAATATTTCTCATAATGATCAATACAGGTCAAGTTTGTGGTTCACTCACTTAATCACTCAGAAAGCCTCAAGGTATTAAATTTACAATGACACAAACTGGGAAAACAAAACCAAGATTTGTATTTAATAGATAACATATTTCATTGTCACATTAAAGGTTACCGATTTAATTTCTGACCAATCAGCTAATTATTTAAGCAATACACCCAGTTAATGTATAAAATCTAATGTCCCAAATCAGCAAAGCATAATGGAGACCAGCATGCATGTTAGCATTCCAGCCAACTGTGACTTCCTTTTATTTATCTGACCTGCACAACCTCAAACAGAGTTACCTTATAAAGTTACATGTGCTGTCCTAATTTGAACAAAGACACCCACCTATGCTAGGCCTTACTATTGCATACGTTCTAAGTCCCCTGCCCTTAATACATTCTCAGCCAGATTTAGCAGTAGGAAACTCTTTAAAAGGCACACCTTCATACTCTAAGTATTGTTAATCCCATGTCAAAGTAAGAAAGGTAAAAATACAAAGCTAAATCCAGCATAATGCTGTACCTTGAGACGGGGAAGTTTGAGGAAGTCCTCCTGTTCAGAAACTTCCAGTAAATGGTCCTGGATGAAGGCGTCCACCTTGGCCAAAACTCTAGCATCTCCCATAGAGCTAGCAAAGTTACGAAAAGAGATGGCGTTCTGGGAATCCATTTTAGACAGCAGGTAGTCACCACAAATCTGTGAAGTAAGCAGGATATGTTTAAGTTGATAAAAAGTCAAGTTATTTGAAACCTGTGAGATTCATGTGTGGCCACAATTGCAGCATTAGGGAATAAAGTGTGATCAGAAAGCAGATGAGTAACACATACCTGTTTGACTCGCTCCATCTTGAACCTTTTGGCTGCAGAGTAAACTTCCTTGACCAATTCCTTGTCTGCCTTTAACCTGTGTTACACACACACGACAAAAAAAGTGGTTGTCAATCATTTAAAAGCTGAGAATTTTACTGTGATAATATCAGAGGCAGAAGGTCAAAGGCACTACTAACTGGGCAGTATAGGCATAGTTGAGCAAGATCTCTACAGCCTCTGGGTCCAAGTCCTCAAAGGTGACATGCGAGACTCCATGAGGCTCATTGTCACTGTTAAAGATCTCAAACAGGTAGGGACTGCAGCAAGCCAGAACAGCACGGTGTGCCATCAGCTCATGGCCACACACCTAAACAAATAAAGAGAAAGAAGACAACAATTAGAATGTGCATTAGTTTGTTAAAAGGAAACCTATACAAAACGTACACCTGTGTTGTGAACTGCTACAAAAAATATAATTTTTGTGTGTCAACATTAAAAGGAAACGAAAGAAATAAATCCCAGATATTGATTGAAAGAATATTTATAATAAGATAGCAACAAGATCGATAGTTATAATAAAATAGATTGCCTAGTGCCTCGATTCCTGATAAGCAGCTCAAGTCTCTTGGAGGTCTCTATTATACAAATGGTGGGAACATGTTCTCACACTTGAGATATGAGAACAACGGAATCATAACAGGAAACACTGAAGTAAATACTCAAAACTTTTCTCTAAAAGTTTGGACCTAGTGAACCGTTTTGACATCTTGTGCATTTCAAACTGTTGGTACCTTCCACAAGGGTGTTTGTCATTTTATCCCCTATAGTGCATGTCTTATATTTCACAGAATGAATCAGTGGTCTCTCTGATAGTGTGCAAGTGCAATGACCTATGTGTGAGAGCATGCGTATTTGCATTGATCATACCTGCAGTCTAACATCGCAGAACTGACCACTCTTTCTCAGAGCATTCATTTTGGCCACGGTGGAATCCAGAAAACTCTCATCCTCAAAGATCAAGTAACCGTTTGGAATCATCTTGGTAATTTTGGTGGTATGCCTGCAGAGGGAAAGCAAAAAATAAATTTTTGTTCAATAAAATAATAATACTCTGCATGCTTGTCTTCTACACTCTGTCCAACATTGTAATAGCTGGCTGGCTTTATTAATTGATGACCAGAGAGAGGATTAGGATTAGGTGCCTGTAATGTGCATTGTACTTTATAATCTGTCCTGTGTATTAGTCATGGCCTTACCTAATAAGAAGAATTTAAATCCAGGGAAGTACCACTGCTGAGAGTAGAACAGGAACCAAAGGTAGGCAATAGGCAAAGCAGACCGAGATCACAGCGAAGCCCAAGTCTTGCTTCAACCAAGGAGAGGGATGGGAAGATGTTAGAAGAAATGCCAGTTGACTAAACAGGCGTGAGCAGAAGGGAGAGGGGGAGCAGCCGCACGGACAAACTATCAGGCTTGAAGCGACTGTAATCAAGTCCTCGGGATCCCGTTGGCTATAGACTTGTACTTATTCTCTGTTGGTCATACATTATAACCTAGAAGAGAAAGAAAAGGGAAAAACAAGGGACATGAGTTTTGTTACATGTATAAAATGAATTAAAGTCAACAGCTCATTTTCAAATTGATGCTGCCTGTTCTTGGCAGCCATGCAATGCTAGCACGAGTCAGCTCCACGTGGTAAGTCAAGGCAACCTTGCGCATGAGGTGGCAGTTGAGTACACTGCCCTCCCTCTTTCTCTTCCACTCTCTCAGTATCCTTTTCACAAGCCATTTTCCAAACATGCAGGAGCGCTCACAATGTTCCCATATTCCCCACATGCATACAAAATTCAAGAGTAGACAATCTGATTCAGAGCACATCGGTCGCTTCATCTGATTAGGTTATCCTCATCGAATTCTGGAATTCAGCATTTTATCCTAATATTCTGTAGTAAGGCTCATGCCTTGGATACTCTTATAAACACCCTCCATTTCTCACTTCAAATCGCCACACATGCTGCTACGTTCCACCAGTCCAAACAAGATCGTATAATCCATCTCTTGCCTTCAGCTCAGTCTCCTCTCTCTGAAGCAAGGCCACTCCAACTCTATCTTATGTGACAAGCCCCTTTGGCTGGCTCCTCCCTATAGGGAACCTTCCATTGAAGCACTGACCTATAAGGAAAACGCAGGTGGGAACAACTTGTGACAGTGTTTCCACAGCCAGTCACAGTTGGTGAGATACAGTGATGGGTCATGTTTCTCAGCAAATCTGCGTGACCACACTACGTATGCTGGTTGGCTAGCATAGGTATTCCAAATACCATGTAACCCTGGCCCACACTTGCATGCCGCATCCAATGGAGATCATATCCCATATCTTTCTGTCTCAAGATATTTTATTCTGCTCGGTAGGTGTTTGAAATTCACTAGCCGTAAAGCCTCAGGCAGCACAAACGGAGCAAAAAAACAACCAAAAAAAACATACAAATCTCACATGTACCAATTGACCACAATTGACGTAGTATTTTAATGTCCAACCACCTCACCACAAAGCCAGCTGCAGTCTGAAGCTCAGTTATAAATGACACTGCAATTCAGACAGTTTTATCACCATCCCATATGGGGAGAGAGGACAAGACAGACGACAGCAGCTGCCCCATATTCTGAAATTGTATCCACACTCCATGTGACAAGGCTTTCCTGGGTAGCCCAGCTTTGTTCAAGTGTTCGTATCCAATTCACATGCGATCTAACTCATTAGAAAAAGCTGTGATTTACTCAACTGCTGCGCATATAATGTTCCTGTGACTCTAGCTGCTGCCAGCAGCATATTTCAGGAGCAGCGTGTGAATCATTGTGCAAGAATTTTTATAAGTAAAAACCTCTAGTTTGTGTGGAGAAGTTACAACATTAGCACTAGTGAATGATGAAGCCTTGTAACAGGTAAAAGCATTTGACAAACTCCTCGTCAGGTACACAGTCAAAGTATAAATCCAAGACTTGATATTAAGAGTAGCCTCCAATGAACCTTATCTGTAATAGTTTCAGGTCTGGTTACACTACGCACAATCCATAGTTAGACTTCAGGTGAGAGCGTTTTCTGCTAGAATGAAACAGACAATGTAAAACACAGCCAGGCTGACATTAGAGCAGACAAACTGCCCTTTGTACACTGCTGAAATAATAGCAGTCTTCTCCCCAGTCAGATGGTTTGGGGAAAAGGTATACAAGCACATTCTTGCAAACCCAAGGCCATGTGTGAAGGGCACCAAGACATTTTTTTTCGGCTGTAAAATTTGTTTTGTGCAGTATGACATCAGTGCACTCTGAATTCATGAAAGTTATTTTCTGTCTAAAATGCCAAACAGCTGGTTGAACAAGTAAATCACAATGTCATGTAGGTGCCACCATGTTACGCTTCCCAATTTAACAATATGCAATGTAATGTCTTGTATACTAGTCATCTGAAAATGCCATCGATCCAATGTTTTAAACACCCACACGGCACAAATTCAAGCGTGTACTTAGCCAGATCAACAAAACAACCAAATACTCAAATCCACTGACCTACTAAACTCAAAACAACACTGCACAGTGTGAATTTAGTAATTGTAAGTCAAGTATTAGAAGGACAAAAAGGAGGAATTATGTTGAGATCGGATTACTTAGCCTCTTACTCAACTGCCCCCCCCCCTTTGGGCAACACTTACAGAGCATGATGCAAAGGAAAAATAAGAGTATAAAAATGTACAAGTAGAGGATGATGGATACAACAGTCTGAAGAAGGAATGAAGGAACTATAAAAAATGGATTGCTTTGCTCTGACAAAGTACCTTGCACCACTCGAAAACAGTCACTGCATCAGTCGAGTTTTGTTTGAGAGCGTTTTAACTCAAAACAAGCTAATAATGTTCAGCATGAAAGTTAAACCACACTGAACATACAGACATGCTGTGCTCCAATTCAATTTGGGGTTTGGGAAATGTGTGTGAAAGGCAAATGTGTAAAACTACCAAGACTGCTGGGAAATGTGCCAGAGATTTTATGGGGAAAGCATGAGCACGGTGGAACATGCTAGAATATAGTCTTTCTGTATTGCACAAAGCAACATTTACAGCAAGGCTGGCATTGAAAACCATAATTCACACTTTCTGCGTGTGGATGGAGGAAACACTGACCTAGTTTTGAGTCGTTATGCAACATCTGGCAGAAGACTCCTTGTGAAGGCTCAAAAGCTCAACTCCTCCACATGGTTGGGTCCACCACACTCACCGTTGCCTTGCTCCCCTCTCATTGCTCACTTAAACCAACACTCTCTCAGGCAAGCCACACCCTCTGCTCGCTAGACAATTCTTTAATACAGAGGTGTCGCCTTAATCACAGCTGTGATGAAATAATAATCTTCTGGTTACGGATCAGGTTAGTGACCAGCACGCATACAGGAATTTGTGTATGGACCAAAAAGCCAGGCAGACTTGGTGAGCTGTGGTTACATGGGCTTGAAAACCAGGAAACAAAGGACAGAGAACAAAAGCACAAAAGAGAAAGAGTGAGATTGTGCACAACTTTGTCACAGAGGGTAGCTCTGAATGTATTTTCTTTCTCCATTTTTCCATCCGAATAGTCAGGCACAAAAGTGCAGATCTGACACTGAACATTCAATGCTTGTTAGACACCCCTCCAGTGGTGAAAACGAGGCATTGCAGGATAATTCACCCAGTTTTTCTGTGTGGAAAATTACCACTTAAATTTAAACACATCTTGTACAAAGGAATCCCATAAGGAGGTGACAATAAAAAAATAAGCTGGCAGTTAACATTGTATTGGTTGTGTGTCTATAAAAACAAAAAATATATATATAGTAAAAATCATACATTTGATCAATGCAGTACCAGACTTGAGATACTATAGCACTTAAAATAGATTCTACAGAACAGATAAAAATGAGGAAGCCCTCAAATGTGTTCAGAGAAATCAGAAAACCCCCGGACTCAAAAACTAGAGCTCATTTCGATACCACTAAAGGAAGTAAAAAGGAGAGTATGTCTGAGGGTGGCCACTCAGACAATATGAATGTTTTATTAATCACCTACTGTATAAGCCTTAAAGCAATTATATATATTCCCAATTCTAACAACCATTCATTTACAGAATTGTATGTGGGAATTTTCCACGTGGTTGCCGGCTACAGAACCGGATTAGAGGCACAGCAGATCACATACTACAATGACATAAGGCAACTGAAGCACTTTAGGAAATCTGAAACGTTAAGAATCGGCTAGACAATTTCCTTTTACTAGAGAATCGATACAGTACAGCCAATAATGCTCAGTGTCGACAGCAACAGTGACGCGTCAATATTATGTCCAGAGTGGTCACAGCCCATAAAATCTGACACAATATGGCACTATATGGAGGGTGAGTAGAGGACAGAGTGTACCCATGCTAGGTTTAACACTCTGCCATCCCCCCAGTGGGCACGTCTTCCGATTGGTCACCCAATAGCTATCTTATGTTTGTCTATTCGCTGCAAAGCAATGCCATTAATCTGCCGGCCTCCTCCTCCAGTAGGAAGGCTAATGTATCGGGGCCATGATGCCTGGCGATGAGCCAGAAGTCATATAGCTAGTCTGGACATAGAACCTGCCACCAGAAACTGGGTCAGGAACGACAGCCTCCCAAGAATCTGATTAACTCGACTTTTACATGGATTAAAAACGCAGACAATAGACACAATATAGCCTGGAAGGGAGTTGGACATCCAGGAGGAGTGAAGCAGCTAGCAACCTCCAGAGAGATGAAGAGCTCAGGCACGCTCGGAAGCTAGAGCATGTTAGCCTTCTAACTAGGCAACCTGCTGCTTAGCTAGGATGGGGAGCCATGAGACAGCCACGCCGGCTTAGCTTGTGAATTGAACCGGACCATGTCGAACACATTCGGTCATTTGCCTGTGTCCGGGATCAACACTGGAACTAGCTCAACTATTCTGTTAGCTGGAAATACGAGCTAGCTTAAATATCCGCATCGTTAGTTAGTTAACGCTAACGTTAGCTGCATAGTGAAAGTGGCGGTTTGTGTGACGCTGTCCGCGCCCGTTACAAGAGGCTTTTCCAGCCGTTTCCACCCACAGCAAAGACAACAGCCCACATCACCATTCATTCTAAGCGGAAAATAAAAAAAATACTATAAAACACACTAGTATTCACTGTAACCAGTGACAGATTTAACAGTTTCCCCTGAGACACGTTACTTGACAAAGACGTCAAAAAAGGCACAGCGAAGGAGAAAAAATCTTACCTGAGGCGTTTGACAGCAAACGATATTAGACATATTTAATGCGAATTCAAAGTTGTTTGGTTCGGCTTAGAAGAAAGACGCAACGCGACTACAGGCACGGCTTGTGGGGCTAGCGGTAGCTGGGTGTTCGCTCTCTGTCGGAGAAGCACGTCCACACTCGCTCGGGGCTGGACTCGCTCTGACAGAATGGCCGGCTGCTGACGGGCGAACGGCGCGCGCGCGGCCGAAAAAAAAACCTGAGCGACTGCCACGCCACGTGTGACGTAATCAGCGGTGGGCGGTCCTTCAACGCCTACACCCTCTGAGAGTGATGAAATCCAGCGTGTAACACTAATACAGTGTGTGTGTGTGTGTGTGTGTGTGTGTGTGTGTGTGTGTGTGTGTGTGCGTGCGTGTGTGTGTGTGTGTGTGTGTGTGTGTGTGTGTGTGTGTGTATCATACAACATCTATGGTGGATACAATAATCTAAAGGAAGTACTTTTCCAGGAATTATTGTTTAAAAACAGCAACACAGCATTGTCTAAATACTTCATAATGATTACTACTTTGATTCAATGGCCCCTGTGTTTGTCATCTATTATACAGTTTGTCACTGGATTATATTTGCTGATGCCAATACTGTATGTGTATGTGTATAAGGCTTTTACATACCTTCAGCATGCATTTGATAGAGTACAAGAACAACTTTGTCAACTGCAACTCGTCCTAAATGTAGATAAAATATAACTTATGTTCTTAACCTCTTCAAAAACAATAACATCTGCATTGTCTGAGAAAATT
Organism: Pagrus pagrus; assembly: GCF_965226575.1. Lineage (NCBI taxonomy): Eukaryota > Metazoa > Chordata > Actinopteri > Spariformes > Sparidae > Pagrus > Pagrus pagrus. Next base: position 22,530,027 of record NC_140190.1, read on the forward strand.
CTTACCAGGAATGGTCAATAAATTGAGTTAGTGTTGATGAAGGTTCTCAGTCATCCAGGTCATAGTAAATCTAGATGCTGTAGCGTAGGCAACTGGACTTGTTTAAGTTTCTTGAAGACATCTCACCTCTCAGGCTTCTTCAGTTCTAACTAACTGGACGGGAGCTGCAGTGGCCCTAACAACTCTGAAACTCAGAGCTCACTCGTGTCCTTAATGACTCTGTAAGAACACACCCACACAGAGTTTTAAAGCCAGCCAACACCTCTCCAGTTTGTTAGAACTGAAGAAGCCTCTTGGATGAGAGGTGAAACGTCTTCAAGAAACTGAGATTGAGTTAGTATTTCATTTTTAAAAACCTGGGGTTCTTATTCGATGACCTCTTGACTTTAAAGTCACATATCCAGCATATTACAAAAAAGCTGAAACTACTGTTTGGATTTTACTATAGAAACAAGTCTTGCTTTCCTTTTTGCGTGAAACAGAAATTGGTGGAGTCAACCTTTTGCCTGTTATTGATTATGGAGATGTGTTGTTTATTAATGCCTCTGCTCATTGTCTTCACATGCTGGATAGCGTGTAACACATGGTTCTGAGATTCATTACATTCTTGGCCAGAGATCTGTGATCTCAATGGGACTAACCTGGTTAAATAAAGGCTAAAAAAATAAATAAATATGCAGGCTAATCAGCATTTTCATGATGGTAAAGATGGAACTGATTAACTTCTTTGTTTGTGGGATAGACCAATTATCAGGGGCCTACATTTAGTATTTTCCCAATTATCGGTATCAGTGTGTTTTTGTGTCCGATTACTGTTAAAATAAGTTTTGCTCTGATGCAGCATTCTTTCTTTTGTCTATAGTCACCTGTGGTCTTACTCAATTTTCCACCCACAGCACTATCTGATTGTTTGCATGTCACAGGCAAGCCTCTAAACACAGAATAATCTGATTATGGTTTCTTTTGACAGTTTTGGTGGAAACTGCATTTTCGTACTATGCACATTGGTCATGGATTAACTTGTGAGGAAATCTGAAATTAGTCACATTGAATTATTTGTGTTCTTTTTATTGTTAATCGTTTGCCTCATGGTTGAAGAAGTTCTAAAATTAATAGATTTTAGAAGTTCTGAAGTAGTAAAGTTTGCCTAAAAAGTAAGTCCAAACCTGTCCTTGAATCAAAGCCTAGTGGCAGTGGCAATAAAAATGATCAACACTAAAACTCATTGCACAGCACAGCCAACTTCGATCAAAACCTTGAGACCTCGAGAAGCAATAAAGAAAATACAAAAGAAATGAAGTTCAGACAAAAAAATGAAATAAATGAAAAGTAATGAATATTCAACTTTGTCCTCCAGTGTGACGCCACAAAGCAGGTTAGCCAAAAAACATTCCTGTCTATCCAATAGGACCCTTCAACAGGTTAGATGCTTTCTTAGTTCAATCCAAATCCACTTGTGAACCTAGAGTCAGCATTGCCTCTCTGCCTTTTGCTCATCATGTCTGTATGGATTTCTCTCTTTTACATTTTGTGTCTTCTGTATATTGAATGCATTACCCATTCAATTTATGCTGCAACTGTGCCAGATTGTCTTGCCATTTGTGATATTCTCCTCTACATGTGTCACTGAGTCATGACAGCTCACCGGTATGAGCACTATTCCATAAGTAGTTTGATTTCGATTAAGAAGGAACATCCAGGCTCAACCCTCACTGCTACTGCACCAACGTCATCCAGAGGAAGAAGAACCCATTCACCTGACTGAATAGCTTATTACTACCTCACTACGTCAGTAATTAGATTAGAGGATAAAGAATCGCTTCAATACCAGTGTATAAGCCAGCCTTTGTATCTGCATGAGGAGTGAGTGTGTGTATGTCTGTATTTTCCGGCATGTGAGGTTGTTTGTGAAAGCCCGGCACCAAATGTAACTCAGTGACAGGAGCACAAGCCCATTTAGCCGTGGCCTTAAAAGCACACTGACCATTGTGTTGAAAACCACAGTGATAACAAGCAAAGCCAGGGGTCCAGTAAACGCAGATTAGGTTTATGAACACAAAGTAATCTCTTCATAACACCTCTTGTGCGGGTATTGTTACCCCAGCATGTTGTGCTTCCATCCATGTGCGGGTGACATTCCTGACAAGGTGAGAGGAGTTATTGCTGGCTCATGCATGGGCAAGAAAATGAACGGCTGCTTTCCAAGGATGGTCACCTATATCGTATTTCACCTCTATTTCTTTTTTGTAGCTGTGTGTGTGTGTGTGTGTGTGTGTGTGTGTGTGTGTGTGTGTGTGTGCTCGGACTGTGGCAGTCCAGGAAACCAGCCAGTTTTAAGGTCATATCACCAAGGATGTCTTCAACAAAACAAAAGGGAATAAGAAACATTACATGTCAAAAATATGCACATTTAAATATAAAAGCCTGTAGCTGGTATAATACTAATGGCTTTAATTCATGAATTACTGTACTTAGAGTGCAAACCCCGAATCAGCACAGCTTCTTCCTTCATCTTAACATGCCTCTTTATAATCACTCTGTTTTGCCTCTGCAAAAGCTCCTTTGGGACGTCTGACTTCAGCATTATCTTGACTGTCTGTAAAGGTGAATGAAGATCCCTGGCAAGCAATCAGTCCATCTCCTCAACACAGCGTCTGGAGCCGCAGACAGGGAAGTGGTGATTACAGCCGATGGAGTGCAGCCAACAGTTTCAGCTGACTTATTAGATTCTTACGGAGGTGTTTTTAGGAATTGGATTGGGATCAAAAAGTGGGAAACAGACTGAAGAAATTGACAAATTAAAGTGGTATTCAAAGTGATATTTCTATTTGCCTTTGTGAGGATTAATTGTGCAGGCAGACAAAGAAAGAGGGTACGGTAGCCTGTGAAATACACAGTGTTCAAATGTTGTTGAGACTATGGCAGAGACGTGTGGATTCGTCTTTATGGTCATTTCTGAGGTGGAAGTTTAAGGTGTATTTGCTGCATTTTAAGTACATTGTATTCTGCTTCTTTCCCTTTTATATGACTGGACGAATACTACCTTGAATAATAATAATGCAATATAGAAACACCACAACAGCAACATTGACAAAAAATTAACATCTGAAGAAGCTTCAAAATGAATTGAACATGAAAAACGACACAAAAAGGTATTATTTATAGCACATTTGTTGAATGATCTGTTATTGTGTCCACCCGCGGAGTTACTAGTGGACGCACACAGAATTTGAAAAGCGAACAGAGGGACTGCAAAATCAGATGTGAATAGAGCTGCACTGTTTGGTTGATTAATTGATTAGCTGATTGCACATTTAAAGATAACAACTGTGATTGGCCAGCAGATCTGAGGGGATAGGGGATGAGTAGTTCCAAAATATAACCTCTTGGACGAGAGGTGAAACGTCTTCAAGAAACTGAAATTGAGTTAGTATTTCATTTTTAAAAACCTGGGGTTCTTATTCGATGACCTCTTGACTTTAAAGTCACATATCCAGCATATTACAAAAAAGCTGAAACTACTGTTTGGATTTTACTATAGAAACAAGTCTTGCTTTTCTTTTTGTGTGAAACAGAAATTGGTGGAGTCAACATTTTGCCTGTTATTGAATATGGAGATGTGTTGCATATTAATGCCTCTGCTCATTGTCTTCACATGCTGGATAGCGTGTAACACATGGTTCTGAGATTCATTACATTCTTGGCCAGAGATCTGTGATCTCAATGGGACTAACCTGGTTAAATAAAGGCTAAAAAAATAAATAAATATGCAGGCTAATCAGCATTTTCATGATGGTAAAGCTGGAACTGATTAACTTCTTTGTACGTGGGATAGACCAATTATCGGTCTGGCCGATTATCAGGGGCCTGTATTTAGTTTAGTATTTTTCCCAATTATCGGTATCAGTGTGTTTTTGTGTCTGATTACTGTTGAAATAAATTAAATTAAATTACATTAAATCAAAATAATATAACATTTTGCTCTGATGCAGCATTCTTTCTTTTGTCTATAGTCACCTGTGGTCTTACTCAATTTTCCACCCACAACACACATCTGATTGGTGCCATGTAGTAAAAAAAGTCTTCATTGGTAGCCAGGGAAGAAGAGGCCAGTACAGGACAGATATGGTCTCTTTTACTGGTACCAGTGAGGAGTCTCACTGCTGCTATTTGTTGTTATCAGATTCTTAAATGTGAGGATTTGCTGCTTTTCTTTGTCATTTGTGATAAGAAATGTGAAGTCTTAAGTTTTGCAACAGTTGGTTGGGACAGAAATGGAAACACTCCATGGACCTAAACATGTAATGTGTCAAAAACCATTAATTAATTAACTACAGTACAATTTGTCCTTAAAGGCATACAGACTGCTGCACCAGGGCTACCAAACCTACCAAAAAAGATCTTCTCACTGTTAAAAGCAAAAACTAACATCATCAGGACCTTAAATAAAATGTTTTTAAACCGCCTCCATTTCTACCACTACTTTCGCGAGCCATTAAATTCGCTGAAACATGCACTTCTGTTTTCTGAAAGTGTACTCTGAAATGGATAAAACAACATTTATGCACTGTAGGTTGTTATCCACTCATCTTTAGATGTAATTTCAAGCTTCTGCAACAGAACACGTGGCTAACACACCACTGCCTTATGTTCAGCATATCTGGTCCACTATAGTTAATGTGGCTCTCTTCAGTCATACATATCTGACAAGTAGGTGGAAATCTTCAATTAAAATCTGCTGATGTTTTAATCTCTGACTTGTTATTACTGAATCGTGAATCAGCTACAAAAACCTGTGTGGGTGCGTATGTTGCCTTCGTCTAATTCCAACACAAAGGAAACGGCCTTCGTTTTGCTGAGTCATCTTGTAAACTCGGCCGCCCCCTCATTCTTTCATTCTACAGAGATTTGTTCAGTGAGGCTGCATAAATGTGTTCTGACAAGGACACTATGAATATTTTAGGTATCTGGGCCCAGCAGTAACACGTGGCTGCCACTGCTGTGTGGAAGCAGTTGAGGCAAGCAGGAGGCTTCGGCCCTGTGAAGAATTTAGAGTGACACTGCAATGTTATTATTATTATTATTTTCTTTTATAAGAAAAACTTTAATGCCAGCAACACATCAGCACATGCAGACAGCGCAAAGCTTCTTCGTCATCATTTGTATTTTGTAGACAATTTTATTAATCCCACCAGGGGCAATTTGTTTGAGCAGCTTGCCTCGCACACAAACTAAACCATACAGTAACATGTAGATAAAAAGATAGATGAGTAATAAATAAAATAAGAATACAATACAATACAATACAATACAATATGCCAAGGAGTTCAGTGGAATAACGGAATCTATAATAAATAGAAGATGTTAATAAATAGCGTGATCATCAATTAATAAAAGAAAGAGTAAAATCAGCAGAGAATTTAAAAGATGAATTTCAGAGGGAATAAAATATTTCGAGTAGAGAGGAAGATGTCAGTAAATTTATTCAATATGTTGAATTAATTCACTGACATCTTCCAACTTGTTTTGCAATCCCAGCGTGGCCCATACTTCACAATGTTCCTGCCCTCCTACCCCTCTCTCCAGGGCATGGAAAATTTTGAACAGCACCACGTGAGTGTGTAGTTGCATAGTCCTCTGATAAGGTGCTGATAAACTGTGAAAGTCATTAAGTTAACCTTCTTGTGACAGACACATCACACTGACGAAACAGAGGCAGTGGGTTTGTAGTGTGGCCAGCTCAAAGGTGAAGAGAATGTCGTGTCATTTGAGTTTAGTGGCATACTTCATGTATGTGAAATGGGACACCACACTACTTACTGAAACTCCAGAGAATGATGATTATTTCCTAAGAATCCAGCGTGTAATGTTTTGTTAACACAGATATGATCTCTTCTCCTCTTTTTTTGTCCTGTCTCTTAAAGGCAAATGGCAACTTGTGTAGAAATCAAATATGTTATTTGGCTGCTTCATGATAATTCACTCAATACTAAAACATCCAGGACCCTTTCCTAATCTTAGATGTCAGCTGTACTGGTCCATAGACAAGTGCTGCAGGGATGATGTATTGTTGTAGGCTAACCCAGAAGTTAGCATTACCCTGGTTTCCCTTTTAATATAAAATCCTTTGGTTCCCTCAACAAAAAGCCTGTGGTGATTTTTCAGTTCAATTATTGCAGAAAATAAACTCTGTGGCAAACACAAGTTTATGATACTTGTTTTGTTCAGCGAGATAATATTCACAGAGGAACACCACTTAGATTATTTTTGAAGCATGAGTGCAATCGCCAGAAGGGAAAAGCTAATGTTAGGCTACAAACAAACTACTTTGCGGTCACATGACTTCAACATCCCCACCTCTCAGCTATTTACTATACAATACTACACACACTTAGATACAATAGTAGTTCATTGGAGTGTAGTGTTGTGTAGTGTGGTGGGGTGCATGCTCAAACAGCTCATTTGTGCCTCATTTAACTAAGAATTACCCATGAAAAACAGATTTAAAGTCAACTTTTTACAAGCACTACAATGTCAATTTGAACTGGCTCCACTTTACAATCTGCAACCCATGACAATAGGCAACAAAGTGAGCTATCAGTTACAGTTAGACGATAAGTTACGGCGAACACCTTGTGCTGTAACTGATAATTGTGACTATGCACACCCACAAAGGCTCACTGTAGTCTTTCCCACAGAACTGTGCCAGGCTCTCCTTTGGTCCCCATGGGAGGAAGAGTCACAAGAGTGTCACAAGATTCGAGCTTTCTGTCCCATTTAAGAACACAAAATTCCTCTCAGGCTCTCTCTTTTCAAACCCTCCACCCTCCTGTGGTCAGTGCCTCTCTTAGGAAGTGGGTCAGTTCAGTGAGAATAGAACACACACACACACACACACACACACACACACACACACACACACACACACACACACACACGCACACATGCACACATGCACAAATGCACAATCCGAATTTTATTATAATAAAAGACTTGATTAATGGCACACTGAGCTGCTGTCTTGACCTAGTGTTGCATTGATCTCCCTGGAGGGAACACTGGCTTCCTGTAAATGTACTACGTGCTCTAATTAACTCAGAAACAACAGTCTGTGTGTTTTGATTAGAACGCACAAGTTGCCTGTCTTTCTTATTTGGCCAGAAGGTTTCTGATTAGATTTCTAATCATCTTCACTAACAAGGGAGTATTCCCACTATTGCCCGATACACAAAAAGCTGTAGCTATATCAAATTTGCATTGAAACTGTTTTTGTAAATTTCACAAGTTCTATTTGCTCACTCAGCAAAGCTGTATTTGCGACTACGTAACACCACTCAAGACATTCACATTTGACTGTTAGCCTTGGGTTATACAGGTCGTGATCCTTGAACCCCATGTGCATCATGTATTGCCCTCTGACCTCTGCATTTACATAGTGATATAACACTGCCAGCCTCACCACATCTGCTTCAGCCGCTTATCAAGTATGAGATATGACAAATAACCACGACTGTCCAGTACAAAACAATAGCTGGCTCAGGGTTAAATTAACGCATTTATCTTCAGGAATTTGCCTAAGTTGGGGTAATTTTACATTGAAAAGATAACAAAAAAACAAACAAGCACATTTCAATAACCAATGGGATGGTGCAGGATCACAAAATACCTGACAGAGTAAAACAATCAGAGGAGGAGCCTTGTGGTCAATCTTCATGCAGCAAAGAAAAGTTCTTCAAACAGGAGCTATTGGTTTAACACTGCACAATGCGTTTAAGTCAGTAAGGAATGCGTACAACAATACAGAACTGCTGTGTAGGTAAAAGCACAAAAAACTCCCTGTTACTGTAAGTTGTCAGTCACATGCTTCTATTTTCTCATTCAGAATCAGTATCAGAATTGTGTTTCTTGTGAATAAATACGAGAGAAAAAATAGTCACGTCCTTTGGACTGTCGCAAAGAGTCCTTCTTAAAGAAATCCAGTCTACCAGTCTTATTTGTCATCTCACATTATAATCCACTCACTTGTGGTTAATAACAAAGTGATTAATACATGTCAATTGTTACACAAGTAAAGGAGCATTAAATATCACATCACCATGTAATGATTTATGCAGTTGTTGAGGTAGAAATTTGTGTATTCATGTGAGTGTGTGACTTTGTTTGATTCCGTGATTAGACAAAACATGATCTTACATGGCGTGCATGCTCCTGACCTTAGACAGCACCGATTTAAAGCTATGCAAATCTGTGGACTTGCATGTGACAGACGTTTGGTCCTCTGCAGATAATTCCAGTCACTGCTCCTCCACTCCTCTCTGTCTGTCTGTCTGTCTCTCTCAGATCTCTGTTTTCATCCTGTGATTCTTCCCTCTCTTTTTGTGAATAAGGCTTGTGCTTGAAGTGATGGCGATTTGTTAGGTGCTCATTTCTTTGAAACATAAATAACATCACTCATCCTTTTTACTCGTTACATCACTGGCCCGTATTTTAATCTGATGCTGTGTCTCACTGAGCTTTCATCTCTATTTCTTGCAACTGTTAAGTCAGGATTATCTCAGTGGCACTCATAAAACCTCATGCATATTACGCAGAGCCAGCAGCGTGTGTTGTCGGAAGAAATAACATTACATTTAAAAAGCTCAACATCAGTGACATCACACGGAAGCCTCAAGTCAATACTGGAGGAGCAAACAAAATATATCATCAAAAAAACACATGTTCACAACTAGAAATGGATATAAATTATTTATAATGGAATCAACATCACAAGACTACAATTTTCTGTATTCCCACACACACAGCAGATTCCTCTGGGTTTTATGTTTACTCCCGGACAAGTAGCTGGGTGGAGAGAGGACATCAAAAACAAAATAGAGAGGCGAACACGACAGCTCCCCTCTGCTTCTTAAAATGGAAACTGGAGCTTTAACAGAACCTCAAGGCTCTCATCATCTCTTGATCTTTTCCCTCTATGTTTAGACTGTTTAGACTTTTAGAGTCACATTAGCCGACGTGTGAATGGTTAGTTCATCACCTCAGTACATATATCCTCATATATTCCTAATCTCTAACATCCTAACTGAGGTATAGTATTACTCAAAGAGTAACTCCACATTAAAGTGTGTTTACAGGTCTTCAGGAGTACTACTGCATATGTGAAAAAAAGTAGTTTGATGCCTTTTGTGGTAACACAATCGCAAGAATGAATGCTGGCTAAGTGCCTTTCTGCAAGTTCAAAATTAACATTTCTTTATGTTGCAACTTAACAAATGTTGAGGTTCCATTTTCTATCTCTCTCTTGTCAGCGCTAGGCTTTTTCTCTGCTTAGGTTTACACATAAAAAACACTTGTAAAGAAAAATAAAAAATTGCCAGTTTTGATCGCCACTAAAAACATTTGGAGATGGTCCGAAATGCCCCCACAGACTCAAACTGCGGTCCCGTTTGGCAGCCTTGTAATCTTTAATAACGCCAACCTCTTCCTCTCTGCTACATGATGTGACATTCCGCTAATTAGCATATCATGTAAACGTGATACAAATGTCAACCTTGGACATATCTGTGCTTTGCAGAATTGTTAATTGCTGACATGATATCCTGGTGATTGGGCTGTTAAGGCTCCAGAAGAAGCTGCATGCAATCTAATAAATAGCCTCCACTGACTCACCCAGTGGCTAAATTGCACTGTGGATTTACTATTACTTTACTATTTACTATTACTCACCAAGACCTGTAAACACACTTTAATGTGTAAAATTGGTAGGGCTACCCTTTCAGTTAGTCATGTCAGTTTGATCTATTTTCTTCCTTTTTCTCATGTTAAAAGCCAAAAACCTGTCTCTGATACACTGAATTGAACACTATACCCTTTATACCCCGCCTGGCCATTGTTTTTTAATTCCTCTGTGTCCGTCTTAATGAGAATTTAATATCACACAGCTTTTCTCACTTCAGCCATTTTGACTGAGGGGTGTTGAGAAAAGCTGCCAGCGATACCTAATTAGTCGTGTACAGACGGCCAACTCAGCACGTAACGAGCTAGATAGCAGCATAGGGAATAGTCCAATGATACACATTAGTGTTGTGCACTGCTGACAATGATAGCCAGCAACCTATTTTTGACAGCTTTATCAGCAGCGGTTTGATAATATGTTTGCAGTACAGCCATCTCTGTTATCAGCACTGATTATGAGGTTTTATAAGTCCTCACCAATCTCATTTTAATCGCCATAAAACCTTGTACAATAAAACACCCACTTCCTGCACTAGAATAATGATTTGAATAACCACGATGACAGAGTAAACACACTGTGAGATCATTTGGATTGTCACTGCACAGGAAGTTAATCCTTATTCTGTTCACACTCAGTGTTGTTCAGAGGGAATTTCCCAATGTTTAACTGAGCCGTTTCCTCAGAGTGCCAACAACTGGGGCTTAAAGCGGAGCTGCTGATGTTGCAACGGGGCTTGTGTGTGTTTGACCTGCTGAGGGGGTTATCCCTAAAAACAGGTGTTAATGAAATGTGACCCAGATGACACCATAATATAGGTCGAACTTCAGTAAGTCGAGGCCGGCACACACAATTGGAACACATGTTGTGTGCGCATGCACCTGGACAAATCCACACACAGACACAAATGCACAGATCTGTGCGCACACAGTGGCTGTTGGCTATCAGTAATATGCTCTTTAAGCGACTTTTAACCAGTGTGCTTCCAGGGAAGACACCTTACTTTGACCCCACATTCATCCAGTTATAGCCAGATTTATTGGCAACTCACACCACCAGTGTCACATGCAGAACTTTACTAATCCAAGTAATAACTTTCCACAGAAATCATCAGTGACACAATAAAAACTGAAGCATTGTTTACACAGACTGATTGTGGATGATACGCAGTATATCTTATAATCCAATCACACTGGTGAGAGCTGTATCGAGGTGCTGTAGTAGCTCATTAGTATCTAAGTTGAACCTGAGATTCATCCTTATCAGCTCAGCTGTCTAGTTCAAGGAGCTTAACTTATTATTCAAGGGTGCCACAATGAACTGGAACATTTTAAGGTTTTCTACTGATTAACAGGAGAAATGTTTGAACACAGAGTCACAACGCTAGTTAAATAGTGAGAGCGCCAGAGTTTATTGGCAGAATAAGTAGGTCTGGAAATTTGTATTCATGTCCTTTCGACAGCAGTTGACCTGGATACCTCCGCCAAGGAAGTTATGTTTTGTCACATGTCCGTTTGTTTGGTTTTTTTGTTGGTTGGTTTGTCAGCAGGATCATACAAAAACTACTGAACTGATTTCCACAAAACTTGGATTGAGCATGAGGCTCGACCCAGAATAGACCCCATTAACTTTTGGTGCGGATCCAGATAAAGGGGGACCCAGGAGTTTTTTTTTCACTTTCTTTAACATTGTGCTTTTTCTTGGACATTTTTGTTAATTTCTCAAATTAATGAGCTCAAATTATGGTTAGGCAGTTTTGGGTGGTTTAAAAGTTAGAGTGATACAGGGCTACAGTGTTTGATGTATCCAGTGCCCAGGTCAGGCTCATCAGACTCCAGTGGACATGATGGGACCTAATCGCAAAAGACTCATATTTCTTATCTGATGTGCATACTCCAATGAATCTGAACCTTTTATAGTTGGGCACCATTTTTATACCTGTAATATTTGTATAGCTTCACACTTGCATTGGTGTTAGATGCTTCACAGAGAGAATCGGTGACCATATTCACCTTTGTTTAGACAGGTTGTCTCTTAAAGACCCCCTCCAATGAAAATCAAGTTGTTAAGCTTGTTGACTCCAAATGGTGTTATATAAAGAACCAATCCTGTCAGCTTGCGCAGTGGAGCATTCCATCTCATTCACATAACGTAGCTGGGAAACAAGCTGTATTCAGAAGAAGTCAGATGTGCAGATGTAGCTTATGATCTGTATTTTGCATTCTGAGTTTCCCGACGTTTAAAGAATGGAGCTGTTGGCCCCGGGCTGACAACTCATTTGCAGTGGCACATTCCAACCTTGTTGATTGATATGTGATAGTTAACCCTAAACCTTTCACAATACTGTATGTGTTACAACACACGACAAACACTTAATGTTTTAAGAACTGCTTTTCTGTTTGAGACGCATACAGGGGTAAAAACTGGTGTTGATGTTTCCTGTTTAAATGCAGCAGCCCAAACAAAAACAGAGACAGTGGCCTTGATCATGTGTCTGCATTCTCTGCTCATCCAAGTACATAATGACGACCATGTGCTTATCTTGTGGATCGTCCTGTTGCTGTTGTGTTAGTCTAGCAGTGTCTGTGTTATCATCGTCCCCTGTGATGTGTTTTTTTGTTATGGCACCAACAGCAAATGTCAGCAGGCATATTCCACCATGGCAGTCCATAATATTTATTTTAGAAATTGGATCATAACACATTCATGGCTGTCTCGCTCTATATGCATATGAAAATACATAATTGAACATGGCACAACAATACCATGAAATTGTATTTAGGAAAATAACATATTTATGAATAATTATATAACAATGGTATACAATTATGTTTTAACAAAAACATACCAAACATACATACATACAAAATTGCAAAAACTGGCTTGTGGGAAATATGAAGAATACATTTTTTTTATCAAGGGTCACACACTTTGATTGCTATTCCTATTTATTAACTGATAATTGTTCAAGTTGGCCTTATGGTTCAGTGTTGAATATAATATTTTAATTGTGTATGTAAAATTACATGCACGCAGCATGCAAGTAAGAAGGGAGAAGTAAGAAGTTTTTTTATTATATGCTTGTGAAAAAAACATTGTGCTCAGAGCAAGTGAATATAATTCACTATATTTGTTATTCAAGTAATTACAAAGACAGTGAATAATTTGCAGTGGCAAGACGGCAACGTGAGCTGCATCTAAAGATGAATTTTCAGGCTTTTTGTGGATTTATTGATCTGCAACTGCTTCTTGAAAAGTTCCCCAGTATTGTGGCTCAGTTCCACGTATTCCTCCCATTTTTCTCAATGTCATATTCCAGCAGTGACGAGGAGTGTTGATATTTTGACCATGAGGTCTTGTTTTGGCCAAAAACAATCACTCTGCTTTACAGGCCTTTTTTGGCATTCCTAAAGGTCTCACCAAGCTGTTTTCATGTTTAATAGAATGACAAAGTGCTCACTGTGAGACTGAGGACAGGTCACAGTTTTTAAGTTAAGTCAGCTGGAACAATCATGTGTTCTCGGTCATGTTTGCCATTACTTCCTCCTTTAGTTTGGTAAAATAGCATTTGTTTTCCCATTACACTAAGTTTAGTACATTTAGGTGGTTTGGGAAAAAGAAATCAAGAAAACCACTTTTTGGATTGGTTGAGCTAAAATGGAAAATTTCAACCCCTGACTGCACCACAGATGCAGCATTGATGACTGCAGGCAGAGTAAACGACCCTGATCTGGTCTCTTTAAGAGTCAACTCAACATTGTTCATAAACAAACAGCGGATTCATGGAAATTATTTCGAATAATACAGCTCTAAAGCAAGTAAAATACACTGACTTCCACTGACTGCTGGTGGAAGCTGACTGTCTGTGAAGTTTTTACTGAAATCACTTGTGAAGTAGTGAAAACAGTATTGGACACCGAATTCAATGACGGTGATTACTCATCAGAAAACAATGAGATTGCATAAACCTGTCAAATGACATCATGCTTCAGGCCAGGAAACAACAAAGTAAATGTGATACATAACAGTTGGCCCAACAGCAAATTAACAGTGGAATGTTGCATGACCACAAAATACCTTCCTGTGTGTGTGTGTGTGTGTGTGTGTGTGTGTGTGAGCGTGAGAGAGAGAGAGAGAGAGAGAGAGAGAGAGAAACTAATTAAACTACTGGGTTAATGTTTGCCATGGGTCCTGATTCAAAGTATCACACTCAAGTGGGGGTTTGGGGCACTCTGTCAGTCGTTTGAAGGAGACAGACACACATAGAACAGGCACTGATTTTCTTTTGTGCTCCGTCGACAACTGTAACTACTCTTCTTTAAGTAAGACGATGTTTAAAGTCAGAAATGCAACACAGAATTTTATAATAAGATGTGTCATTTAGATTATTTCAAATAAATGTTTATGCTCTGTCACACAAGATAAGACTGTAAAATAAGGTGTCATGTACTGAACAGCAATGACCATCACTGGAGTGATGAAGCTATGCAAAATCAACTTCAGAAAGGTGTTTGCTCTGCTCCTGAAACACAGACAGGAGGGCAAAAACTGTTTGCTCCTCCTGTCACATGTCAGTGTGCCTTGAGCATAGCATGAGCCGAAGCATGTGCTCTAACTGCCTGTAATGTGTGGTGGTCACAGTTTGCATAGTTTGCATCTTGTAGAAATAGAAAAAAAATCTAAATTTGAAGCATATCCTTTGAACCTTTCTATATCTATATCTATATATCTATATCTATTTATATATATATATAACTTGCCTATATAACAGTCACTGATGACTGATGACCCTGAGCTGACACACGGTACAGCATCTTTACCTTGAAGGGAACGCTCAATATGTTGACATCACTGTAGCAATGTTGTTGTTGGAGCAAAGTCCACCTTTGTTGTCTTCTCTTTGTGCTATGCCAGGAATTATTCACTTTTTCTCAGAATTTATTCTTTTAGAAAAAGCAACAACAAACAAGAGATACCACAAAGTGACACACATTAGAGTAAACACACACACACACACACAAACTGACATACAGCAGCAGACTGATTGCGACAACCTGCGGTGACCTTGTCGATATGCTTCTCCTCACATATAAATCTGCTCACTAGCCTCATCGGTGTTGCCATGGTGACGTGTATTATTAACCTGAAGCCTGCATGTGAGTTTCTGTGGTACCACTGAGGTACAGGGGTGGAATATAAATATGTCATACAAATACTGTACAGTATGTAAAGTAAAGTGGGCTACTTCCACATTTTTTACAACATCTCTTATTGTTTTTGTTTTGTCGAGGTGTTTTTTTTAGTTTTGTTTCTGTGTCTGTGATTAATGCACCTTTTTCTCAGGGACACATTAGAACATCAGATGAATTGAAGTGAAGACTTATGGGAAAACCATGGTAGGAAATACCAAAGCAGTTCTGACACTGTTGACAAAACAGACCAGAGCAGAGCAGACCCAAAGAAATTGCGGTGTGCATGTTGAAAAGTTGATGCTAAACTGCATTGCTGGCTTTAAAAGTTGAATAATACCAATAACATATGAAAGCTGTGAAATGGTTTAAGGTGACATGTAACTGAATTGCTGCAACAGTTAAATAATAATAATAAAGGATGAAAGAGAGAGACGCTCGCAAGTCAAGTGTCATGTCTGTGGTCTGTGGTCTGCTGCATGCCATCCTGTTTGTTTAGAGTCCTGTGTAGCTATATCTAAGGAATTCAGAGCATGCAATATATCATCACTCCTTGATCAATCCGACACGTTTTAAAGTGCCTGATACTCTTTCATGTGGTAGGTCCATCATCCTGTACTGTTGATAGCACAGATATTGCATTTAGGTATCTTCAGCACGGTGGCACAGTGGTTAGCACGCTTGCCTCACAGCATGAAAGTCCCCAGTCTGAATCCCGCTGTTTGTTGAAAAGCTGAGGCTAAACTGGATTCCTGGCTGAGTTGAGTAATACCCAATTTATAAAATGATGTGGAACATTTGAAAGTTTCAAGCTGAAAGTAGACAAGAGTTGAATATGCATGAAATAACTTTGAGAGGAAAGAAGGAAAATACTTGCAAAAGTATAAATGGGAAAAGTTAGTAAGCGTACTTTGCTGCCCACTTTGTTTTTGTGAATGTATGCTACATTGGTTTAACATACAGAGAAAAATATTATTTAATTATATTTTTCACTCTTTCTGAATAAGTTGAAGAATCTGTGTTTTATGTATCTAAGTAGCCCCTAAATGGTTTACAATTGTTAAAATGTTACTTTATAGTTCATAGCCATCTTTAATTATTTTGGTGAATGTGTGTGATGTTAAAGGAATATTACTTATTCTACAATTCTGTGGCAAAAATAGTTTATTAAACGGTGTATTCCACTATCCATTGTACAGTATAACAATAAAGCATTACAAAATGGCCGACACTTCTGTGGGGAGGCTGTAGGGAAATATGTGGTGGGAACTCACATGCTATCCAGAGGAAGAGAACACACACCTCCTGACCTCGCTCAAGAGTAATACAAATAGTTAAGTTTTTGAAACATTGAGAAGAAAACTTTGTTTGACTTGACTGAGCAGATGTTCCGCACTGGAGCTTGTTTGCTATCTTTCTGTTCCACCGTGAAAACCAGTATTTTAAAAACATGCACACGTAGCAGTTTCTCCCGTGCTCTTATGTAAGACAAACAACGAAGAGTCAGCTTCCTCGAGGCCATGGGAAGTGAAATGTACTTATGAAACCTGTCTATTTTTTGACTGATGTTTCCTTGGCGGGGGGCGGGGGGGGGGGGGGTATGTCCCACTGCATTTCAACACAAAAATATGTACACACAAACACACACAAACACACACACACACGCACACACACGCACACACACGCACACACACACACACACACACACACACACACACACACACACACACTATGCCCGATGCACAGCCCGAGACTTTATTGTCAGGACATCAGCTGTGATTATAGTAGAGGTTTTTCAGTGAGATACGGTCAGTAAATGTTTTGAGAAAAGGGTTGTACAGGAGGAGATAAAATCTGCTTTCCCATAATACTTCAGAAAGTGTGTGTGTGTGTGTGTGTGTGTGTGTGTGTGTGTAGGTGTGAATGAGTGAAGAAGTGAGAGCTGCCTACGTGCAGACATGCCGGTTTACATATTAAAGGAAAGAAAGAGACAAAGTAATTGAAAACCAGGCTGAGAAGGAGTCACAGTATATTTATTTCATAATACAGTCATTTGTACAGTGTGTCCTCCCACCTCCTCCTCAACTTCATTCTCTGCACCTTACATCCCTTCTCCCCCTCTGTCCTAACCACCAGCCTCTGTGACTGCATTATTT
Organism: Pagrus pagrus; assembly: GCF_965226575.1. Lineage (NCBI taxonomy): Eukaryota > Metazoa > Chordata > Actinopteri > Spariformes > Sparidae > Pagrus > Pagrus pagrus. The sequence continues at coordinate 22,547,102 of NC_140190.1, forward strand.
ATGGCACTTTTTTGTCACTATTGTCCAGTTTTTGCATGATATTCCTCTGTACTTTGGTCTTTTGATTTCAACAGAAACTCTCTATCACGCACACACACATGCACTCTAGGTCGGAAAAGGAGAGGAAGACATGGAAAGAAGGAAAGGGAGAACAATTTAACTGACATCACCAGTAAGGGAAGGATACAAGGAACTGAATGGGGAAACAAAGTAATTATGGAGAGATGAATGGAGTGGAAAGTTGAGCTGTTGTCTTCTCTTTCTACTCTTGTCCATTGTGTTCTGCCGACAGACTGGCAGACAGGCGAACACAGTCAGTTGGCACAGTTCGATTGGTCCACTTAGCAGAGTGCTACAGAGGGGATCCGTAACTACCCAGATAGAGAAAGTCACATGACTCACCCAAAGTCCCCTACATCGGCGAAATATATCAGTAGTATGTAGCACGGTCAGTATTATATCATCCTAACAGCTTTGGTATTTCTATGAATCCATTTCTGCCGTGGGATTAAACTTGGTGGATTTGTTTGTTGATTGTTCTGATAAATGCTCTGTCCCCAGAAAGCAGCAGTGACTGAGCTTCTGCGAAGAACTTCTAGTATATCTGTTACTTTTGTGAAACCAAAAGGGAATTTGCAAGGACAAAAGCAATTCTTAAAATGAATAAACCAGCACCAGTCTGATTGATTTTGCCTGGACAGAAACAAAACAACACAATTCAATTTGATGGAAAAGAATAAAAACAGAGATATCTGGTTTTGCAAATGAACCCCTCTACAGTATATCTCCAGTTTTAATGTTTTCGACCAAAACGATGATTTAAAGCAGAAATAGAGCACTTTTCAACTTTCCTCCCAGTGTTTCTCTGTGGTGTTACTGTTGCAATGACAGTGTTAGCAACATGGCTACTGCTAGCAGCCTGGCTACTGTCCAAAGCAAAAAACAACTGTAAGAATCCCAATTTGACCTAGAAACCCCAATCCCAGTGCTAGGAAAAGGCAGAATAAAACACGCGGATTTGTCAATAAGGAAGCAGATTTTGTTACTTACTGATCTAGGAGAAAGAATGATGATTTTGAGTCCCGGTGGTAAGAGGAAACATATCAGCGGGGGAGCAGACTTTCACACAACACCAGTGCTCTCCATCTCCATTCACTCTTGTTTGACTTTGGTTTCTACCACTCTCCCTCTTCACCTTCTTTGTCTCCTCCATCAGCAGGTTTTGTTTCTTGTGCAGTTTCCACAGTTATTCCAGTTGTTCCATCATTACCTAGGGATAGCGACCACGAAAAAGTATGTCTCTTCCTGTTTTGGTTGCACGATGGCAGACTGGCTTCTTTTGTGACCTTTATTTTTGTGGGAAAAATGTAGCCTGGTGGTAGGCCCAATAGCATCGTGAAAGCGAGGTTTCTAGGAAACCAATCGCAGATGGTGCCATTTTTCTTCAGCATTACACTGTGCTATCAGTAGTGACTTCAGAATGGAAGAAGCAAAAAAAGTTGTCTATTGCCAGTTTAAATAAACGTTTATGTTGTAGTCCACCTAACATCATTTCAGAAATGTGGTGTCAAGACAAAAGTATTTGATTTTTAAAACGCTTTTTTACTCAAAATCTCTTCAACTTTGGATGCAAAATGTAAGAACTGGCCACCTGTTGAATTTGTACTCATATCACCAGAGTAACTGCTACCTGCTGGGAACTGTAGCTGCCGTTAGCAATTGAGCTCCATTAGCCATGCAGTTAGCGGTCTGGTCTGGGAGATCAGGTCAGGAGCTAGCTGGTTAAATATGCTTTTCAACACGATAGCCTACAAAGACATCATAACATCGAAACATTGTATTCCTTTATATTCTCTTGATAATTTAGTTTTGAATGTTTTCAACCAAATTTCTCACATATTGCTCCTCTGGATTAATCGATGATCAAAATAATGTCAGATTAATTTTATGTCAGGCAACTTTTATCTCAGCTCTGTAATATAGTCATGCAAGTAAACAAATTGCCGTGTAAAACACAGAATTGTTTGCAATAATGTTCTTATGTTTACAATATTCCCATAATTGCGATCATGGCAGCCAAGGCAGTAACAGCTGCAGTGAACTGAGACAAACAGGCGCCTCTTTAAATGTAAATGAGTCTTTAGAAGCTACTAAAGGTCAAAAGTAAGTCATGTCCTTGCTGAGCTAGTTTTGCTCTGGGCCTCCCTTCTTCTCTCACTCTCTTTACCTTCTGACACACACCCACACACACTCACATGGGCTCACATACGTGCACACGCTGTTCTCACAGCATCTGCGTTGCCGGCCTGTGCAAAAACAAAACCTGAATGAACGTTTGATTATGTGATCAGCGTTAATAGTAGCTTTGAGGGGAGGAATGTGCCGACCAAATAGCAGCCGAGGCCAGAGTAAAGAGAGTGACAGAGAAAGGGTCAAGGAACAATGAACTCTGGACGGATCCAGTTTGATCTGAAACTGGCGGGTGGAGAGACGCTTCTTTGTTTGTTTGTTTTTACTCATCTATGATTTTTATTATCACCCGATTGCACTGAAAGGATGTCAGATTTCAGATGTCCTCTTCACTTTTCCCTTGATGTCTGCTGTTCGCTCCTCCGTTCTTTCACTCCCTTTTTCATTATTTGCAAACAAACTCCTGATAAAAATAGCCAAGGAACAAAGAGATGTTTTCTTCACTGCTTGTGTGTGACCGATGTCTGAGTGGGTGAGAAACAGAGAGAGAGAGAGAGAGAGAGAGAATGGGGACAGTTGTTTGTGCACTGGTATTCGTGCCTGTACTGTACAGTGTGTGTGTGTGTTTATGAAAGCGAGAGAGCCAGAGTGGGAGAGAGTGAGAGAATGGAGAGGGATTACAAAGGGCATGTGTGTGTATGTGCACTACCGGCGAGCCTCATTGGCCAGATGAGTTGTGTTCACTACAAAAGAGAGACTTTGGCGAGATGAGAGGCAGTAAGCTCAGGGATTAGGTCTGTTGGGCAACAGAGCACCAGGCCGCAGGGCAGGCTTTCTGGTTGGCTTACTGGAAGGATGGAGCCCATGTGTCATGTGGAGCTTGTTTAGGAGACTGAGGGACTGGTGTTTGTCTGCCACAGTCATGTCTGTCCTGGTAGTCTGTATTCAGAAGCCAGTAATTAGCATTTTACCAGCTACAGAAAACTACATAGAGAGAGAAATCACATGCACACAGCTTTATGTCATCCCGCTGACTTGTAAAAAAGTCATATGCAGAGGGGTTATCTAACAAAATCATCACAAACAAATGCACAGCCGCTGTCACATAACTATTCTAGCACTTTAAAGTCATTTTTGGAATATTTGAGAACAATCGAGAAGGGTAGGCGGGTTTTGAAGATGAAGATGTGACAGACAAGCAGTGCAGGCACGAGAGAGTTATGAGTGTGAAGCTGTTTTGTGGCTTGAGTTTCTTGCTCTTTCCTTCCTGTCTTTACCTCAACTCTCTCCCTTTCTTAGAGGCTTTGTACCCCTCTTATTCACAGTCACAAAGGGCTCTATTTATTAGTGTAACAGAGACAGAATACATCTAGTGTGTTGCACTCTCATTGATCCCTCTTGAGGTCTCTTTCTCATCATTATGATTTCATGGCTTCATCTTTACGTCAACATATTATCTTTATGTAATAAGTTATAAAGGCATAAATACAAGTGTATATGGCTTAACAATGATTTGCTAATGCCTGTAGCTGGCTGATGTTAGAGCTCTGTTACTTTTCCTCTCCTAGCCTGAGAAATAATGAAATCCTCAGGGAAGGTGGATTGTCAACTTTTCTTGAAAAGCAGTTTCTTTCCTCTCCTCTCTGTTTCCCTATAGCTACTGTCCTCCATTTACTCCTGCACATTCAGATCTGTGTCATACTTCATTGCTTAAGACACGAACAAACTTAAGTACTGATTATCGGATCTGATATTCAGCATTTCTCTGATTACTGGAATCAGTGTTTTCTTTAATCCGATTGCTGATAAATTAAATAAATTAATTGAAGAATGCGCTACTTTGGCTCTGATGCAACACGGGATCTGCAATGTATCGAGTAACTAAAGTTATCAAATAAATGAAAGTACAGTGTTTCCCTCCAAAATATAGTGGAGTAGAAGTATAAAGTAGCAGAAAATGGAAATATAGTAAAGTACTTGAGTAAATGTCTTTAGTTACAGTCCATCACTGGAATCAGAGAGTGTATGAGAGTATTTGTCTTCGTCCTCTACCTTCAGTATTGACCAAAAGCTAATGAAGGAGAAAGCTTGCCGACTGTCAGGGTGTAAAGGCTCGGTTGAGATGCGTTGTGTAATGGAAAAGGAAGTTATGCAACTCTAATGGCGAGTTCATTAAATTATTTGGTTTTGTCAGGTTTGGTAAATCTCTAGAGAAACGTACTCAGGCAGGTTCAGTCTGAGCAAGCCATCATACCTCTCCAGACCCTATAACAACAAGACAAGTCCTGCAGCATTCGTGCTTCCTGTAAGTGAAAAAACAAAGTGACGCTGGGTTTTCCACCTGTTCTCGCATTAACAGCCAAGGGCAAGGGCTTTGTATTTTTAAGCAGAATTTAAGTTCCTAAAACCTAAGTAGAAGTACACACAAGTCATAATTAGACAGAAAAGTCTGACGTGCAGTCAAACAAGACTGATCTGTCATTGATGTCACTTTTAAGTTATGGAGCTGGTAATACAGGATCCAGGCCTGTTGGACAGCTGAGTAAATCATTGGTTCATTGTCTTTGGTCGGATAGTGTTAGCCTTTGAGGTCACAAATATCCTGTTTGTACAAACTGTTCAAGTTAGTATTTATAAGGTAATCTATCAGCTTTCTCCATTCGAGCAGATTATTAGGGGAAACGGATGCCAAAAGAAACTTTCAATTGTTACCACTTGAACTGAATATCTCTCTTTAATCATGAGTAATTGATTATATTGTGCCTTTAATTATTTACACTTTTATAGCTGAGAGGTTATGAAGGCTTATTTAAATGTTTACCTGCTGAACTGGGTTATGATGTGGAAATAAATGTACTAACTTCTACCGAACTTGCACAATGTTCGACTCTGTTTGCCTACATCTGATAATGAATCTTGTCACTACAGTTAGCGGAATCTGGTGTTTACCTTGAAAACAAGCCATAGCACGAGTGTGTGTGTTCCAGAGAAAAATAATCTTCCTGCTCCCTCTCGGCGCCTTATTTCCAAGGAAGGAGTGTTGAGTCACAATATTTAAACTTTTCTACAGTATTTCTGCAGACTGCTTTTGGATGAGAGAATCATATTCCTTGTTTTTTTAACATGGTTGAAAGACACTTACAAATTATATAATGATGTGAAATTAGTGTGTGAGTTAGTCGGTTAACAATCCCTCAATTATTTTATTCCCCGTATGAACTTGTCAGGAACAGGATGAGTCTCCGAGCTGTAATTTCAGCTTGGAAAAGATATGATTTATTTATGCTAAGACATGTTGTGTAATCACTGCCCGCATGCTGGGTTTACTACGGTGCATTTTCAAAAAGCTTCAGCCTCCCCATTTGTTTGTCATGCAAATTTCCTCTCCTCTTACATCATGTGAGTGCATTTTGGTTAGAGAGGTTTGGATTCTTATTTGAATATTTCCATGAAACTTTCGACAAACACCCTTCCAGTGAAAACCTGGTCAATGTGCCAGTGCCAACCTCTTTACTGAGCCGTGAATTTTAAAAAAGACTATGACTTTGACTGTCATCAGCTCTCTCTTTACTTTTACTTGTCTGTTATTTAAAAAAAATATATAACTTTCCACCATGGTCCTTACATTCCGATCCATCCTAAATGGCTCTGATTGTAGTTATTCAGTCTTATTAAGCCCTGCAATGAGAGCAATATGAGACATCATTGGTGTACTAGCTCCACCTAGTGCCAGAATATGTTAATTTGTTTGCAGCTCACAGAGATTAAGAAGAGTGAGGAGTGAAGAATGTCTGCAGAGAAACCAGCTACTGAAAACCTTTCGGTGGTAGATTTATAAGATATTTCACAAAATCACGTTATTCTAATAGCCTCACATAACATTGCCTCACATTAAATTCATAATCAATAGACAGATAATTCTAAACTAAGATCTTTTATGTGCTTTACTGACCAAGACATAATCTTCACACTCATTCTCTCCCAAACTTTATTCTTGTTTTCATCTTCATTTTCTCACCATTCATTCAGGATTAGCATACATGACATCACTGGTTAAATGTTGTTTTAAAAAGGTGCAATATGTGAGAAAATTAGTTTAAAACATTCAAATATAAAGTTAAATTACCAACAGAATGTGAAGAAATAACAGTTTTGACGTAAGGTCAAAGGTAGGTATGTTATCTGTTGTAGAGGTATTTACTTAAAGACGACAACCACTTTGGCCACAGTGTTCATCCTGCTGCCGTACCACCAGACTACTGAGCAGCTTCACTCCTCAGGCTGTGAGACTCCTGAACTCATCCCCAACAACACCCAACACTCCATAAAATAGATGTAGCAGGACTCAAGGACTCTAACACTATTTCAATCAATTTACTTTGTACCTTTTACCTGGTACTGACATTAGCATGCTAAACAGCTAGCCCAGAGCTGAAAACCTCTTTCCCCCAGCGGTCCAAAGCTCGATGCCTAGCTAAAGTCATGGGTGTATAGAAAGAATACAGTTAGCAGCAGTTAGCAGTCAGTCTGGTGATATGCTGCCCCTATATGTGTTGGGACTTTGAATTCAAGGTGACTAATTCTTACGTATGGTACCTTTGAATATTTTATTTACAACAAGTTGAGGTTTTTTTTTCCTTGGTGCAAAACAAAATATGCCAAAAAAACATCTGAAAACATGAGGGATATAGCAGTACACAAAGATACCATAAGACTGTCCTTACAGATGTGCAGGGACAGTTTCCAGACCTCTCTTTGGTGTTTCATCATACACAGAAGAACCCTGCAACTTGAATACAGTTAAACATTAAATCATCATTAACCATAACTCGAACACATCCAGCATAATTCTGATATTAATCAGCAATTGCTCGTCTTCACTGTTAAACTTTTGCTCGAGCAGATATTGATTGAAGCAAGATGTTAAATTGAAGAGGACGGTCAAAGATGCCTCTTTCCTTTTTTTCATATCCACAAAATGAGAGTTGTAGGACAGACCATGATAGCTCACCTGGTACAGCGTGTGCCCCGTGTACTATAACTAAGTCCTCAGCAGCAGCCTGGGTTCAAATCCAGCCTGTGGCCCTTTGCTGCATGTCTTCCCCTTGCTCTCTTTTCCCTGTCCACATGTCATGACTGTCCTATCGAAATAAAGGCTAGGAAAAAAATACAAAAATAGTTTCGGCTCAGTTACATTTAGGTGCTCTGGTTTCAGGGTGCTGGTATAGACCTGCTTCACAGTGGAAACAGGTGTTCCCAATAACATTAATGGTCACTGCATTCCCGTAAGTGACCCAGTAAGTCATGCCAGTGAGCTAGCAAGCATGATGGAGGGAGGTCATTGTTAATCTTATTAATAACACCTGTGCTTCTCCTGCAATCATAAGTCTGCTGTCAAAAAGACGGAGGCTGATCAGATTTCACTTGATAAGTGGGTGTTCCAAAATTCGAGGAGGTGACCCAGTCAGCAGGTTGTAGGAGGCCTATTCCCCACCAGTTAATGTGAGTCACCTCTCCAGTCGATGTAGAACAAGGGGTCAAGATGAGATGGAGACCACGGTTCCTGAAAAGTCCACAGGAAATCAAATTTGAGGCTTTTAGTCCAACAGATGTGATGGGGGCGTATTTCAGGTAACTGAGGGCTGAAATTATTAGAGAAGAGACTGTTTGGAACATTAAAAAGTGAGTTGATGGTTTCATCATGGAAAGACTGGCTTTCAAAAGTATTGTTGTCTCATACGTGTTTCATATGTGTCTAACTACACCTGCTTGACTGCCCCAACTGGGGAAGAAGTATCGGTTAAGTAAAACTACCAATACAACGAAGTAAAAATACTACATAACAAATAAAATTCTTGCATTCAAATAATCAACAATCTTATTAGCAACATGTACGTGTAAGGTATCAAAAGTAAAAGTACTGTCTGTGCTATGTGGTATATTATCATGACATTATCAGATTCTTGCACTGATGCATCAACGTGTCGGGAGTATTTTACAGTTGTGGTTGGTCGTCGAAGTCGAGGTAGGTGAAGATATTTTTTTTTTCTTTTTTTACACTTAGCTAGTTTAGTCCAGTCGTTCCCAACATAGGGATTGAAGGGTCCAAAGGGTCACAACATAAATCTGATGTGAGATGATTAATGGGAGAACTACAAATCTGGTGTCCTTTTTGGTGTCTTCTCTAATCTTTGGGGGATTTTTTTTGTGAAATATCAGATAATCATATCATTCAAACAGTTATTGAAATAGTTTAACTGCTTACCACCACTGAAAAGCCCCACCTAGGCATTGCTGTATTGTACTGGGGTATAAATAAATTATATTTTTTTCCTTCCACTTTTCATAAAGCTATGATTTAAACCTGTTGATCATGGTTAGTGCTTTAGTTCCATGTTATTTTTACTCGGTTATAAAAAAAATAAATGTTTGCTGGTGTTTTGCTGTTGGTGTTGTGTCATTTTTGCCACTTTTTTTAATTAAACTTACAAAAATGTTCATAACAAGACATTTAACAACAGTGGTGTGCATCTATCCTTACTAAATTCAGGTGCACTGAAGGTTGGGAAGAAATTTCAATCAGAAAGAAAAATCTTCACTGACTGATTTTTTTTTTTTTATGTCTGAACAGACTTAATAATCAAACTCTTCGTTTTCATGACTGAATAAACAAACTGACCTTGCAGGACAACACAGTTTCATAATGTCTACTTTGTTTATATGTGGCGGACCCTGCCACCTTTCTATCTTCAAACAGAGTTCTGTGGACCTTATTTTCCTCTGAGAACAGCTTGTTTATTCAGTTATGGAAAAAATAATATTATTATATTATATTTCTGAGTTTGTATTATTGCCTTATTAATATTGTAAATACCAAAATTCTGAGTTTGAATTTTGTTCTCCAAAACTGCACAGTGCCCCTTTAAAGGCCACTGTTGAGTGCAGCAAACACCCTGATTTGTATAAGCGCTATCTAAAGCTGTGTTTCTGCAGCAAGCGCTCTCTCCAGCATGTCCTTTTTCTGTTGATGGAGCATTCTCGCAGGTGGACATCTAACAAATCAGCACACAAACCCCCATGACATGACATGACGGCAGCCTTTGATGGTGTTTTCTAAAGCAGGTAGGTGACCTCTGCTCCCTCTCAGAAAACAGTAATTATAGAGGTTTAACAGCCTTACTCCAAGCCTCTCCATCACCACAACTTTCAAATTTCAACTTAAATAAAGCTGAGGTTGTAATGGTTAACGTGGATTTTACATGGAAAATGAATTTGTTTATTTCACACATTGGATGCATGCTCTCAAGTAGCTTTGTTTGCATTGCCAAACTCTCTTTTAATGTCCTCTCCGAAACTACATACTGCCCCTTTAAGTACAGTATATTATGTACTCACTCCAGTTTCAGTGTATTACTGCTGCATGCAGTTAATTGTGAGGTCAGACTACAACCACTAGATGACAATATAGAGCTCAAAATCATTTAAGAGCTGCCTTTTGATTGTCTTTGCCTCATAGCAACTTGTCTCACACAGAAGTTCAGCATTTCTAACATTTGTGTCCTTCTTATGGATCACAATATTTCGACATTAACTTCCCATCTAATAATTATATTATTACTCATATTCCTGTTTCTTAAATGAAAAAAAAAAAAAAAAAATCAATGATAGTTAAGCATGTAAATCCATCATTTCATCATGAGTTACAACAGATAGTAGATAGTAGATCGTGAAGCAAGAAAAGATGACAGAGCTGCAGCTCTTTGTCTAAAGTAAATTACGCACTAGGTCCCCCAAAACATGTCGTCCAATCAGAGCGCGGCTCTTCTGCATGGGGCAGTGTGCGCCTCGGAGGCTGTCTGGCCAGCTGAGAGGTGGTCTTTGTATGACAGAGCTGAACAAGGGCTCCTGACTCTGCAGACAACAGACGCTGCTGCAGCTGCTGGGACCGCAGAGGTTCAGTTCACAGAGAGGTGAGAGGCTGCGACTCGAGCTGCACCAGAAACCGAAGACGCGCACAGGAACGAGCGACTCTTTGATTCTGGTGCCTTCTTCAAGTTCTTCAAAACGAACATTTTTTTTGAGAGCCCGATGTCTCTACCTTCATCTCGAGGCTCACCCTGAGGTTCCGACTGGCGTGAACAAAAAAAGAAAACCCAAAAAACAAAAACCTCAAGAACTTTGCCTGAGAAGCATCTCGGCTCTGAAATGGGCAGCACGTTGGTGTGGCTGTCCCTTGCGCTGTCAGTGGCGTTTTCCGCCGGGCAAGACTCAGGGCCCGGGGCCACAAAGGAGGACATCCCGGAGGGCGCATCCACCCTGGCGTTCGTCTTCGATGTGACCGGCTCCATGTACGACGACCTGGTCCAGGTCATCGAGGGCGCGTCCAAGATCCTGGAAACATCCCTGAGCAGACCGAAGAAAACTCTGTATAACTTCGCTCTGGTGCCCTTCCATGATCCAGGTAATATCAGGAGAATGTGTGCAGTGAGACTGAGCGCTTTTTCTGACATTTCTCTCATTTTTGCAACATTACTTCTGCACACTTTTCGCATTATTTAGAGTTTCCTCTCTGCTGTGACAACAAAAGCACACAGAAAAGTGAGAAATGTGATAGTTTGCTCACAGTCCGCCCTCTGAATGCCTAATGTTCCTCACACCTCCAGAGGAGGGACTCTGGGGGATCCTGTCTCCGCACACAGATGTTCAGCCTGGCGGTCACTATCATTAGCATTCCGCCAGGGTTAGTGTGTGGCTTTAGGTTTGCAGTGCAGCTTGATGATTATCATCACCCCATGGTGCTCTCTCATTCTCCACAGCTAATGCCTAGACAATATATCACTGGGCTAGTTAACAGTAATCCTGGCTTGTAGGTCAGAGGTGCAGAAACTTAGTCATGTCAAAATCTGTGTTAAATAACACACATTGAGTTCAGATTTAAGTCGTCCTGGTCAGTGGGATGAGAGTTTGGCAATGCAGTCCATGTGTTAAGTAACCAATATAATTTTCCATGTAAAATCCACGTTAACCATCACAACCTCAGCTTTATTTGAGTTCAGTTTGAAAGTTGTGGTGATGGAGAGGCTTGGAGTAAGGCTGTTAAACCTCTATAATTACTGTTTTCTGAGAGGGAGCAGAGGTCACCTACCTGCTTGCAAAAACACCATCAAAGGCTGCCGTCATGCCATGTCACGGGGGTTTGTGTGCTGATTTGTTAGATGTCCACCTGCGAGAATGCTCCATCGACAGAAAGAGGACATGCTGGAGAGACCTTGTAAAAGTCAACAGTGGCAGGCAGACATGAGAGACAAGTGAGAGAAAATCAGAGTGTTTGCTGCACTCAGTAGTGGCCTTTAAAGGAGCATTATGTAGTTTTAGAGAAGAAATTCAAACTCAGCATTTTAATATTTGATAAAAATCTGTTAAGAGCGACTTAACTAGGGATGAGAATTTCAAGCAAAAATGAACTATTAGACATTTTTTCAATTATTTGAAGAACTGCTGTTTGTATGCACTGTGGCGTCGAGCAGCGCAGGCTTAGAATAACGGTAATAATAAATTTTTCCTTTCTCAAATTGAGGGTCTCAGGACAGAGGATGTTGTTCACTGTACAGATTGTAAAGCCCACTGAGGCAATGTGAGTGTCTTTTTTCAAACAAAACCATCGCAGCATGAAATATCCAAATTGTTCTTAATTTAACAACTATTGGAACAACTGAAAATCATGAACCATCCCTAGGCTGAACTCTTTCACTGGTCGCAGCAGTGTGCCTGAAATCTAGCTGTCACTTTTTTGCGTGTGCTCTTATTTAAATATAGAAAAACATGCATTTGCACTTTTATTCCTGTTAACAACAATTTGAATAATGGGTTAAGAAAAAACATTTATATGTATATTAGGTGCACCTAAATAAAAAAGTGCAACCACTGGTAAAAGTTAGTCCGGAGCCCTGTCGTTTCTTACCGCAGTTCTGTAGTATTTGTATACAAGGTTGCCAAAATCTGATTCAGGTTCTACTCGCCCCTCATCACGTCATGATAGATACCTTAAAACGTACTCAGTTGAACTTGATTATACTTAGCAACTGCAGAACCAAACGGATCCAAGAGATCTGAGACAGAAGGAACAAGATGAATCGACCGAGGTGATCTGTGGGGTGAAGAGTCAGATTCTTATTCCAGATGTTTTCCCTCCTCTGCTAAACTTCAGCGTGTCACACATTCTTACGAAGCTCAATTCCTCAATCACAGATTCAAGCTGCAGCTCTGTGCTTAGAATAATAATTATATCCACGGAAGAACTATGCTCAGTATACACACATGTAGCAAATGATGAACTCATAGCTGCGTGCCTCGGGGGGGCGCACAGCTATGGAAATCTTCGATCATTAGCAGATGATAAAGGAGATGTGGTGCATTGTATATTGGACAAAGCAGGAGTATAGTGAAAGAACACTGTGATTACTATATGCATCTGTCTTTAGGGATTGATTCATAGCAAATGTTACCCCTGCTAGAAAGCAAGTACAGGATTCTCCTCAGCGTGATTCTCTTCTCTTTGTGTTTGTCCCTCACCACTGAGTGACGTTCGATTGCTTCTTAAAATGTTTACGAGGATGTCAGAATGTGTTCTCCAAACCCCCCAGGGGAATAGAGGAATGGTTTGCACAGCACGCTGCAAGCAGGGGTAGCTGAACATTTCCCCAAATGTTGTTCTGCCCCTTTTTGTCCTTCTCTGACGATATCCCGGACCCTCTGAGAGGATCAGTTTTGTTTTTGTAGGAACTTTTATTTAGGGTTTGTTTCATTCTGACACAGATCCATTTTCTCCGCTTTCCATCCGACCCAGCGCGATAACGCAGTCCCTCCTGTTTGATTTGGCTCCCTTTAAATCAGAGGCCGGAGCTTCCCCTCTATTTACACTGCAATCTGACACGGTAAACATTAGAGTGTGTGTTTGTGTATCTGTGTTTCTCTCAGTCTGTGTGTGTGTGTGAAGCGAGAGTGTCAGGAGGATGCCTGGATATTGGGGTCAGGCTTGTGTGGGAAGATCAGTCAGGAAGCCTCCCCCCTTTCCTCCATCCTGCAGGGAGAGAAAGAAAGAAAGCAAGAGGATACTTCACAAGTCATTTTACTGAGGCACAGGGGTTGTGTGTTTAACACTACAGTCTGAAAACACTCCAGTGGTAGGGCCGAAACTTTGGCTACCCCGTTGTGTTATTGTTTCATTTCAAAATGCCATTCACCTAATGAGAGATCCAATGTAAAAACCACCTTGATTGTTGAAACAACATCACTTCTGGAACTACAGTCCAGAGAACAATGAATAATCTGTCATTAAAGAATGCAGTCTGAGAAGTTAAAGGTGTATTGCAAGCAGACTGGCTGGACATAAAACATAATTATTTCACATCATATTTACCCCAGAATTTAAGTCCAACCTTGCAGTTTTACATTTAACCACACATGAGGAAACTCTGCATGTGCATGTGTCTACACATATGTCCCTAGTGCCCTCTGAGATCCTTCACGGCTCTGCTGACGTCCATACACGCACATGCTCGTCCTTGTAAATAGTACCTTGCTGTGAGAGGATGTGTTTGTGTGTATCTTGTACGTGTTTGTGTGAGTGTTTAATTAGCTGAAGTTGAGATGGGTCAGAGCCCCTTGCCTTGGGTCAGGGGGGGACCCAACACTCTCACCGCGGTCGCACACATTCAGTGCAGTCAGAAGATATTAAGACAGCGAATTTTTTAGTTGTGTTAGCCATGCACTCCAGTTAAACAGATATAAGATAATGTTCACGCTCTGACTCAGCGCAGCTCAGATTTTAAATGTCAGAAAAGAAAGTAAAGTTACATAAGCTTAAATAAAGTCATTATATTTGAAGTTTTGGACACTTTCCAGGGTGAAAGGTCATAATATATGAAATGTTTATCAGCAGGCTTTATTTCGAAAGTCTAACTGGATGTTGCAAGTAGGTTTTTTTACCTGACCTGACAGCAGAGCCCTCACCGAGGGGTATTGGTGCATTCTATTGCAAGTCGGAAGTCCGAATTTCCGAGTCCGTATTCCCGACTTCCAGTCTATAAGCATCCCAGTGCATCTGCTGGGAAAACAATGGATGCTGGCTGCAAACGGGTGTTTGAATGGAAAGTCAGCAAACTTCACAAGCAACTTCAGCAGCTGGTTTGACAGTTAAAAAAGACAGGAGGAGTCGGCTCCGAACGCATCCTCTCAATGATTTCTGTTGAGCACAGATCAATTGAATGAAAGTGAAAATGACAACTACAAAGTTGTATTTACTGCACGTTTCACAAACAAACACTATATAAAGTAAAAATTGATGAAGAGGTAAAAGTAACTGTTGAATAAGTGTGTCGCCAAACTGCTGTTATGTCATGTGTGTTTATGTTGGCGAATTCGGGCTATGTGGATCTTGAGTTTCCGACTTGGATGACCGTACCAGTATACTTTTCCATGTCTGAGGTCTACGCATAGTTTGAAGCTTAAGGCCGCTGACCAAGTGGCCGTTTGTGACAAGTCCGACAAGGACTTCATTTGATGCGTACTGACTGTCAGCACTAGTAATTAAGGAGGTTTGTGGTCACGTTTGCTTGTTTGTCCTTTAGCAGGATTGTGGAAAGACTGTTTACCCGAATTTCACGACACTTGGTTGAAGGGTACAGCATGAGCCAAGGAAGAACCAATCAATTTTGAGCATTGTATTTCACGTTCGTACACTAATAATAATCCAGTAGATGGTGGTAAAGGTCAATAGTGAGAAGATAGTGACTCTTCAACATCACCATCAACATTCATGGGTATCATTAACCTTCTGCAGTAGTTGACACATGTAGTTGCTCAAGCTGATGGTACTTCATAATACTACCATTAAGTTTGTGTTCGTAGATTTGCCTATCATAGAAGAGTGGACTACTGGCCTTGGTGGAGGTCTGCGCTCTCCACGTACTCTTCTAGCTGTAGTAGTAATTGTTGTATTCCAAATCCAGTGTGCTGGAGAACCGAGCCAAAAGAGGGAAACGTATCTCTGTCCTAATACTTTCTGACTGCACTGGATGTGTTTGAGTGAAGGTACACGCCAAACAGAGAGAGGCTGAGTTAGACCCTGACATCTGCCAGCCCGCTCACCTCAGACTCAGATTTTGGCGTTCGAAAATGAAATCAATCACCGACAAGTTTTGCTTCTGTTTGATTGGTACCTAGTGTTTGTTTCAGCTATGTGCTCTGTAGATTGGTTACGCTGAGTTGATGGCTACCCTTTTCCTGCCAGTTAACTTCAACTTTGGACCAAAGCCCTGGGCGCTGAGTGATGGGAGGAGATGACGGGATAGCTTCTACCTCCTCTGCATGATCAAAGGCACTCATCTCAGAGCTCCTTTTGTTGGTGTTCAGCGTCCTCTTCCACCATCCTGTTCTCCCTTTGTTTCCTTCTTTCCAGAGCAGCAGTTTTATGTCTGAACCGCCCCGGCTGTGTGAGATTACAAGGAGCCTGCGTTTAGCTGGACAGAGTCAATAATGATGCTATTAGGCAGGAATGCCAAAAGAGAGAGGTGGAGGTTTTTTTTTGGAGAATTAGAGGAGGAGTGTGGCAGACTACAATGTGTGTCTGTGTGTTTCATGTTCTAATAGACCTGCCCTGGAATATTAAAATGGCC
Organism: Pagrus pagrus; assembly: GCF_965226575.1. Lineage (NCBI taxonomy): Eukaryota > Metazoa > Chordata > Actinopteri > Spariformes > Sparidae > Pagrus > Pagrus pagrus. The sequence continues at coordinate 22,562,968 of NC_140190.1, forward strand.
TTTAATTTTTAGGACTGTGCATGCACCTTCTGAAGTGCCCCGAGGTGCTCTTAGCTCTTAACAGCTTCAACTGCATTTAGCGTTGTAATGTGTGCACAGAGGTTTTCCCCCTTTCATTTTGGAAGGCAGCACATACCTGAGGACTGCGACAGGAATACTTTAACCACGTCCATTCTGCTCCCTGTTTACTAATGTATGTATGACAGCGTGAGAGATTCGAAGGCTAATGACCAAGGGATGTTGCTGGTGTTTAGAAAAGTCACAGGTGGTTGACCTTTGGATGCACTGCTTGACATCAATGACCCATTCAAGAAGCATTTGTCAAACATTTCTACTTTCCATCATGTTGAGTCTGTTTCCCTCTAGGATTTGTTTTCCAACCACTGTTGAATTCTGAGCCTCGCCCTGAGGTCCTGAGGTTTCCTGTGACCTGGTCGTGACCTTCAGGACTCTTTGACATCACCGTCTGGGCTCCCATCAATATCCTCTTGACCTTTTGTGGCTTGTTTTTTTTGTCTGTGCTCTAGTACCTTTCGGGCAACTGTCTGAGCATGGAGACATGAATATCGGACGGACCAAATCCTGTCTCACAGTATTATGATTGAGACTGCAATGATTATTTTCATTGTCGATGAGTCTGTTGATTATTTTTTCAGTTAATCGATTCATTTTTTGGGCAATAACGTGAGAAATGGTGAAAAATGTCAATCAGTGACGTCCAAATATCCAAATATATTCAGTTTATTGTCATCAAGGAGTAAAGAACCGGAAAACACTCACACTTAAGAAGCTGATTTAAAGAATTTGACTTTATTTCTTATGAAAATCCTGTAACTGATTAATCAATTATCAAAGTAGTTCATAATTAATTTATTTTAATTAATCATTGCAGCTCTAGATATAAATCCCATAAGCAGTACTTTGGTCATCATTTTCTATCATCTAACTGGTACCTTAAACGTCGCATCACCACCAACTGAACCCCTTGTATTTCTTCTGAATAAACTTGGTACTTAAGGAGACTGTCAACTGATATTTGCAACTGATATACGTTTGCGGTTAAGATACAAAATCTTGATGTCAGAATTGAGAATATGGAGTGATAGAATGTACAATTTAAAGTACTGTGCTTTAATACGATTTTGAGGTACTTTTCTTTAGTATAGTATTTCCATTATTGCTACCTTATTCACCACTCCACTACATTTATTTGTTAACGTTAGTTAACAGTTACTTGACTGACTATCCACTGTTGATAGGCTATTATTTGTGATGTGTAATCAGAAAGTGTTGTGGGTGGGACATTTAGTGAGACCACAGGTGACTACAGGCAGAGATAGGATGCTGCATCAAAGCCAAAGTAGCACATTTTTTTAATTCATTTGTTTTATCAGCAGTTGGACAAAAAACCTGTTGATACCAATTATAGGGAAAATGCTGAATACTGGCCCTGATAATCAGCCAGGCTGATCAGCCTGTCCCAACTGTGAAGCAATGTGGTCCAGTTTTCAAGTTGAGACTATAAGTTTATAACTTAATTTTCTGGATCACAGCAGACATACTACTGCTATTTTAAATGTGACAAGTTAAAAAAAATAACTGTCTTTTAAAGGTGTTTCACTCCTCAGAGGAATCTGATCATCCCCCTCTGCATGTTTGTAGAACTCGCAGTGTGTTTGCTGCATGTCTACGATGTGTTTTTCCTGTTCAGGGGCAGACATGTTTACCTGACCTATCCCTAACTCTTACCATGTGTCCACAGCATAAGCAGCCAGTCGCTCCATTTATCTAGGCGAGCTGAGCACCAGAAGCAAGTCAGGTGATTTTGATAACAGCTGCCACTGCTAGCTGTGTAGTCGCTAGAGTCACATGACAGTCAGAAATGTCTTCTGAATAGCATACTGACTCATTTTTGTGGGTCTACAACAAGAGTTTGGGTCCCACGTCGCTCTTCCAAGTGGAATCCAAGTGGATTGTTTCCAGCTGCTCATTGCCAGCTATACCAACTGCAGACATATGTACATTATGTTGTATATTAGCATCTGCCAGTCAGCATTTTTAGAGCTTTATTACTCATAATAATAAGCTGCAACCTCAGCACTTTTACTGTCGCCCTTTCCACGAGGGCTTTCCCCAAATCAGTGATTTTTATAGTCAGTTTAGACTCTACAGATCGATGTCTAGACGTTATTATTAGGAAACATTTTCCCCAAAGCACCTCTTAGCACAGATTCTTGATTTCATTGTTTTACATCATATTTTTGAGGTCTGGTGAACTCATTTGGATCACATTAGATTTACGTCCATAAAAGATCTGGTTCCAAGTTGAACACTCCCATGGCTCGGTATGGCATGACCTCATTTTCTTAACTGTGTAAGCTGTTTATGTACATTTCAGTTGAAACATATGTTATGTTTCGGCAGCTTGGCTGGTGTGGTCAGAGTGACATGTGTTCTCAAACTGTTATTATCGAAGTGACGTGCTTCTTCACAAAAAACAGATAGAGGACACTGTTTTTGAGTTTTATAGAAATAAACTCATGGCCTCTTTCATCTCTTTCTTTTGGTTTCACTGCCTGCAGTTTTGGTTCACCCTCACCACTCTCATCAACTTTGTTTCCAATTTTAACAGGCAGCTGTTTTCCACAAAAATGCTTTGTTAATCCACTGCACGCTAACTTCCTTGCTCTAGATGGCAGACGAACAAAGTTAGCAACTAGCTGACGAACTTAATGAAGCATTTAGCTTCTCATGAGACAGATATTTCCCTCAGCAGTCAGTCGAGACCAAACAGAGGCAAAGTAGACTGAACATTGGACCCTTCAGGTGTGCCCCATGGGACCTTATTTCGGAAAACAAATTTGGACAGTTGTCAATGATTGGAGACAAATAAACTATCCCATTTGAATTGTGCCATGAATCACACATACAATGCTTGTCTACTAAAAAGACAATTTGCCTTACATTTTCAACGGCCACAAGACGCATTTTGTCATAAAAATAGTAAAGTACCATTTAGTTTCTACATCGTCTCAAACATTATATGTCAGCAACACCAACATGGCCATTGCCTTGGCACAGAAAAAGTTTTAATAAAGATGAAAATCACTACACACCGGGCCATTTTGAAAGCTACAGTTATGTAACAGGAGAGTCATTTTTGTGGGCTGGCTAATATGTTAGTCCGGCTTGAATAATAACATTTTGTGTAAATGATGGCACAATCATATAATTAAAAAATAATAATTTGTTTGGCCTTTGCATGGCTTTATGAGACAGAACAGCTGAAGAGTTACTGGAAACAGGATGAGAGCGCGGGGGGATGGCATGCAGTAAAGCGCCACAGGTTGGATTTGAACCGTGGGCAGCTGCAGCAAGGACACAGCTCTACCCACTAAGCTGCTGCGGCGCCCCGTAATGAAGAAGAAGTATTTGTCTCTGGCCCTAATGTACATATTTTTTCTGAAATGGTGGTCCATCGGAAGGGATGTGAGTTCGCCTCTCTATTGTATGTCAGTTAGCCGAGGACACAGCTGATGTATGCTGGATATGTAAATAGGAAACTGTTTGCTAACACGCTCACGAGAAGAACTTTATAAGGTGATAATATGTCAGTGTTGGTGCCAAAAAAGACAATTATTGTTGCGTCCATTAAGTTCTGTCTACTACGTCAGATTAAATAGACCAAGCAGGCCATAACATCCTTGTAAAAGTTTAATGATCTTATTATGGCAGGTTTACAGCCATACGTGGCAGGACGGTTTTAGTGACAGTTAGTGCAGTACATGTTTCATAAACAGATCAGCTCAGCTCATGGGATGCTCTGAAGGGGATTAGTCAGTTTTTTAGGAGCAGTTGATCATATTCAAGAGTTCTGTTCCATCACAAAGATATTTTATTGAATGGCTTGTTGGCAATAAGCCAGATCTCTGCGATGTTTGCTGTAATCATGATCGAGCCAGAACACATTGTACCTGCGTGCAGTGTTTGGTGCTTGATGCATTTTGCCCTTTCACTACTGCCTTTTGCAGGTGGGTTCTCTTAGAACTGTTAGGTCTTCTCATCTTCACATTTCTTCTCTTTCCACATCAATGTCGCCTCTTCTAGACAAACCTGATGTGTAGTGCTGAAGTTTACTGAAGTTTACTGATGTTTACAGTTCAAATGTCCATGTGTCTGCACCAGAGGAGAGGGTGTGAAGATAGAAGTAGAGATGAAACAACAAGGCAGAATTTTGATTGACATGGAGGCCTGCGTGGTTTTTGTGTGTCTGAAGCAGACAAGTGTTTAGGAAATCTGAATTACAGGCTGCAAGGCTGAAGGTCAGGCTGTCAGTGCCCTCTGCCCCATCCCTCTGATAGGTATGTGTTGGGGGAAGTCATCTATCATGAAGACCACCGTAGACTAGTCTTTTCCAACATTTTCTAGGCCAAAGCACACTTTCTGTGTTCCAAAACCCCTCATCATGCCACTTACTGTAAACATTACAGAACAACATACACGTGTTAAATCGTGTTCATTCACTGAGGATCAAGCATCATTCAGTGTGAAACCTGAGCTCGTTTTGATGAACCTGTTGTTCTGTGTCAACCTGATGACAAGCACATGCTGAGCTCATGGTCAACTGTCTTGGAAAACCTCAAAAGGCTAAAATAATCTTCTATTCAACATAAAAATGTATAACTTGATTTTTTAATTTTCACAACACACCGGGGCTGTTCTGAAGGCGTTCTTGTGTGCCATGGAAATCACCGCCTCAGACATCTGAGTGTGCATCTGTGTGTGGTCGCTGATCTGCTGCATCTGAGGTTTCTCTGTCTGCTTCAGCACGCACAATTAGAGTTTCCTCAGTAAAACAAAAGAGGCACACTAAACAGAAAACACCACCCGGCCACTTTTGAGCACTCAGGGATTACACCATCACATATAAAATACATGATCGTGAGGTTTGCAATTTTGCGGTGATTTTGAATCACTTTTTATATTAATTCTTTGGTGCCAAATTAATGCAATTAAAAGGCCACGTTTAATTGTGAAGTTCTTTTTTTTCTGTGGGTGAATCATAGAATCAGCTTCAGCCAAGTCTTTGGGTTTTGGCTTTTATTTCTACAATGGATACCATATGTACAGACGTCACAATGTTCTCTGTGTGTTTGCTGCCAGTTTTTGCCCTTTCAGCGAGAGGCATTCAGAGCCAGCACTACCTGATGCCTCTCTAAGCCACAGCTTTGTCTGCTTCATCCTCTGCTCCAGCCCTGCCTCTCATCCCTAATATGTCGTCAAGGCAATAAAATGAGCATCTGTCTGACACCTTCAGTGTGGTGCATGATGGGTAAGCGAGATGTTGCACAACCCAACCCATTAGGGATCGGGTCAGTTTTGTAAGCTGTGTTCTAACCAAGCCAAAGTGTCAGTAGGACTTATGACCACCCTTTGTTTGTTTTTTAGTTCTACATTTTTGAGAGGAGATAAGCAGTTGAGAAGATTTATTACAGGTTGACCCAGAAACTCAACAATCAATCAGTACTGATAGAAACAAAAAAATGTTGGAGTCAAGGAGGTGAGAGAAATGAGCGTGTAAGAAGTGGGGAGGTGCTGAGCAGAAAATTGATAACACGGTTCTGACAACAATGATTATAAATCAGACCGGACCTCTTCCACTCGGTCACATTCCTTCATTTTTTATGCGGCATTATTTCTGTGTACGACATTTGCTTTAGGACAAGTTTATGTTTAAAATAATGGACATAAGCCACCTCATTGGTGGCTGCAAATAAGTGAGGATTGTGTTGGGTCAATCTTGATACATCCAGCTTCTGGCAGTTGGAAATTCCAGACTGGTCAGAAAAGTCAGCAGTGCAGAGAGGTGGTCACATTAATGGTTGAACTGGAGTCATGAAACAGCTGCTTTTCAAAAGTGCTGTGGCTCAAAATTCAAAATCCTCAGCGCAGTAACAGTGAGCTAAAACTAAACTTAAACGAACCATCATCATATTGACATTAATAACCTTACATAGCCACAGATACATACATTACCTCAACTGTTTTTAAAAAAGATATACATTTGTGTAACTTTTTTTAATGGAAAACTAAATTGTACAACATGTTCATAATAAAACACTGACTATTAAATAACTATTAAAAGGAACATGTTGTTAGCTGAATTTAAGCTCCCTCCTATAAGCATTTACGGAGTGTATAGTGGTATGTGCGGGACTTTTATTGTGAAAGGCAAACACGGAAGGAGTTTGTCTGTCTGTCCTGCGCTGCAATTGACCTACGAGCAGAATAAAAAGTTTCCTGCTCTGGTTCAGACAACAGATCCTTAACCTCAAAGCAAATGCGTCATTCATCAATGTCGGCTACAATGTTTCACTTTCCCAAAAGAAAACAGATGCTTGTAGCTGTTTTAAATAGTGCTCAAAAACACAACTCACTGGTTCAATAAACTACAATTAAATCCTGAAATAATATGAAATGGTAAACTAATGTGCTCCAGATGGATTTATGTATTGTTTGCCCTGTCCATACCATTTGCAGATCATAGAGTTCAATGGCACGACTGAGAACAAGTAGAGTCAAAGGACAAATTGGAAGACAGGGTCACACAGGGTCTTAGAAATCCACAACTCATTACTCCTTGTGGAGCTTTTCTTTGAATCCTGTTCAGGAGAACAAACATCTTGCCTCTACCAGAGTGAGTGTATTTTTTAAAATGTTTTGGCCTTTTTGTGGTTTTATTGTTAGGCCAGCATTGAGAGGTGACAGTAAATGGGATGAGAGAGAGGGGGGATGTAAAGGGCCACAGGTCAGTCTCGAACCGTGGGCCTCTACAGTGAGGACAGTGCCTCTATACATGGGACGCCTGCCCTACCACCTGAGCTACTGGGGCACTCCAACCTGAGTCAGTTGTTTTGAATATGTGCCATGTATTCTAACGAATCACAAATTCTGTACATGGAAAATGAATGCAGCAACATGCAAAAATATTTCTTAACATCTGGGGCGGCTGTAGCTCAGGAGGTAAAATAGGTCGTCTAGTAATCGGAAGGCCGTTGGTTCAAATCCCCGGCTCCCTCAGCTGCATGTTGAAGTGTCCTTGAGCAAGACACTGATTAGCAGTGGGCAACTCAGCCTCAGCCATCAGTGTGTGAATGTGATGTAAAGCGCTTTGAGCGGTCAGTAGACTGTGAAAGCGCTATAGAAATGCAAGTTCCATTTGCATTTCACATGCAGACAGTATATAGTGTAAAAGATTGAACATCATCTTCATGAACACAACGGAGTACAAAGTCAAACCAAATGGTCCACTGTCTTGTTTTTGGAGTAATAAATTATTCACTTAGTTGTGTCCCCTTCTTCCTTTCCTTCTTCCTTTTGTCTGCGTTCTTCCCGTGTGGCTGGTATTCAGACACACAGTCTAGGCGGTCGCCCAACCACACACACAGATTACATTCAACTCTCTCTTTTATGTTTTTCTTTGTAGAAAATCCTCAAATCTACACGTCACATTTGGTCATATAGTCATACAGAGTTTGTGGTGAGAATTAGACTAAAAGCTTTGACTGCCAACATGTGATAATGCTTATGTCGATCCTCCAGAAATGACATCTTCGTTGGGTCCACTAAGCCTCTTACCCAGACCAGATGTAAACTGAGCATCAAAAAGAAAGCTGTAACAAGTTGAAATCATCTTTCAATTGCTTAACTGTTCTGGCTGTTATTAATTTATGACTTTTAGATAATTTTTTATGACAACCATGTGCGATAATAGCACACATATGGCCTGTGATGACAGATATTTAGCTTTTTTTTTTATCTCTGGTCCAGCACACATTGTTTCCTCGGATCATGTTAGTGAATTACTGCTGTTAAAAGGATGACGGAGCTCAACATCTACCTACAGGCTGAAACTGTTCAGATTCAGTATAATGTAATTTTGTGAAGTAGTACAATGTTAGTTTGAACAAGTGGCGCACACCTCATCAAGAAGGCACATATGAGGCCATTATATAGTATTTGGCATATAAAATGAACAGTATCATAAGATAAGATGTGGGACTTTATTGATCCTCCACCAAGGAAATTCAATTTTTACAGCAGTTCAAGAGTCAGAAGCAACAGGAAAACGTGATTAAGTGATAGTGATAGATAAAGATGAAACAAGGTAAAGCAAGAGGATAAAGTAGAAATAATAGAAGACTATATACACCTTCCACATATACATGACACAATGGATTATTGTATCCGTATCTGCAATGCACACATGGTTTGTGGTATGATACTGATAGCATAAAAGCTTATTGATATTATTGCACAGAGACTTGACTTGCACAGGATAATGGCACTGTATAAATGTAGGTAATGACGGATATACATCTACATTTACACTCTCACGTTGCATACAGCCTGTTCAGTTGTTGTCATGTTGGATTTCTTTTAATAACCGGTTGAAACCAGAAACAAAGATTTACACATTCATTTAGTGCTATTTCTTCAGTCCTGGAAAGCGGATTGTGACAAATAGAAGAGGTAGGAGACAGAGCACGGCCCATCGGTCAAGTGCTCAACTTGATCCGGGATGTCGAGGTGGAAACAGGTCTCTGTAAAGATGTAGGCACAACAGTCTCAGACAGACCCTCGTTCTCTTTGGGGCGGTCCGGCTGGTCAGGTTGGATTGTCGAGAGATCCCATGGGCTGTAATCGTTTCAAAGTCTGCTGCTCTTCAACGAAAACTTGTGCTTTTCTTCTCCAATGCTGATTAAGGTATTTCTGCTACAGGCAATATGTGTTTCAGGTATTGTGTGACTTTTGTGAATCCAAACTAACCCTTTAAAACACAATAACACAAACAAACTAACTGATTGAGGCAGCGGTAGACCAGCAACTTCCATGTTTTGTCTTCTAAAATTGCTGTTTTTGTCAAAAGAGTCTGGTGGCTTTGGAGAGAGCATTGAGGAATGCAATTTACCGATGGTCAGGGCTGTTTATCAGCAAGGTAAAGCAGTCAAAATATTCCAAATATAGTGCACACCTCAAGTGGTTCAGATTTGTTTAGCTGGCTAAAATACGTTTTGCTTTTGAATATCATACCATATTTCTTTGGTCGCATGAATGTAAAACGCACAGAACCACACATCCTCACATCCCCACAAATGACAATCATACATTTTGACACACACACATATGCACTGCACAAACTTGATTAAGACTTGCATCCTCTTCTGTTTTTCGTTTCCGGCACGAGTTGTCATGTCAGATGGATGACTGGCGGGGGGTTCAGATCTGCAGTCAGTCTCTGGAACGTGCTCCTCATCAAGCCATGCATCTGGGAGGGATTATACGCCTGTGTGTGTGGCGTGTGCATCGGTCGTGTTTCACGATATGTTTGTGTGTGAGTGGCTTTGTGTGATCATTTGAACTCATGAGCGCCATTAATAGAGATCTGCGGTTTTGTGGCGCATCGTCCTTAGACGCATCCAATTTCGTCGGGCGAAGTGAGAGAATGCAGCGCCTCAACGAGCAGAGTTTTGCTGCCCGGTGGTCCTGCTCTCTCTCTCTCTGTTGGTTGTGTGGAGAAGTTTCCGTCACAAGTTCAATTTGTGGTGGTTTGAAATCAAGCCTGTTGTCAGCTCTGTAGCTCGGGGCTAAACCTCAACCATTAGATGGCAGCTGGTGAAGTCAAACAGGGTAAAAGATGCAGTTTAAAGGAGCCAGAGTAAGAAAGAAAAGAAGAGAGGCACTGTAATAGGGGGCAGAAAGAAAAAGGTTGTGAAGAAATGAAGCAAAGAACTGAAGAGAGAAAAGCAGAGGCAAGATTGAGCATTGATTTTGCAGCCTGGTGACTGATAAACCTCCAACACTAAATGGAGATTATCATCCCGTGAGATTCCTCTTCAATATGCTATTCCATTTTAAACAGGCAATACATATGCATTTGGTATAAAGCAGGAATTAATCTTTCACAAGGCTGCAATTTCCTGTTTGGGATAATCTTTCAGGGTGATTTCACCACCGGTGTCTTGAGTCAAGCTGGCCAATTTGAGCAAATTTAATTAGGGATTTAGATCTCTGCCAAAAAGGCAAGCAAGAAAGGAAGTCACATTAAAAAGAAAATAAAGGGAGAAAAAGTTAAAAATAAATTATAAAGGAAATTAAGTTAGTAGTTTAAGAGCACTGAAAGAAGAAGAGGAGAGTGAGCAATTAAGAAAGAAAGAAAGAAAGAAAGTTGCTTATTCCCACAGCATATGTGTGCGCTTTATTAAGAGTGATGGCTGCTGATACTGAGGTAATTACAAAGCAGTGTTGTTGACCTTTAATCTGCAGTATATTTGTTTGTGTTTGTGTGCGCATGTATATGCATGTATATGTCAAGAGCGTGAATGGACTTGCGTGCCTTACCTCACATATACCGAATGTCTGCACACATTTTAGCTCCTTTGTGTGCAGTATGTATAGCGCGGGACACTTTCCTCACCGAGCCACACTAATTGCACCGTGTGCTGTTTCACATGTGTTTTCTCAGTGGGGCTGATTAAGTGAATTATGCCCCATAGCTGACGGTCAGGATGACAGCCACTCTCATTCTGGCAGGTTTTACCCTGAGTCAGCAGAATGACAGAGAGCAGTGTGTGTGTTTACAGCCTCTGCTGCTGTTAAGTGTTGTAACAGCTACATGTTGTGTAACCTGTTGGATTTTGTTGGACAGGGAAACTTCTATGACATGGCCGTAGTTTGAGTGAAGTCCTCACGCTAGTAACATACAGACACTCATTCAAATGAGTTTGCATAATTGGGCTTTAAGGGGACATTTTGCCAATAAAAATCTTAAACCGTGAATTAACCGGTGCCAGTAAAATAGGAAAAAGTTAAAGGAACAGTTCACCAAAAATGAAAATTCAGTCATTATCTACTCACCACCCCAATGCCGATGAAAAGTGAAGTGAAGTTTTGTACTCCACAAAATGGGGACTTGTTTTCAAGTGTAAAAAACAACCAAAAAGGAACATAAAATGGCTCCATACAGCTCGTCTGGTATAATCAAAGTGTCCGGAGCCCCTGAGATCTTAAATTGATTTAAAACAACGTTATTTACAGACTTGGCGCGCGACTGAGTTTATGCACCCACTTAAGTCTAGGTGCGCACTCACGCTTTTAGCTAAGCAGCTACAGCAAAGAGTTTGGCTTTAAACAGGGTGTAAATAACATCTTTTAAAATCAATTTGGGATCTCGGGGCTTCTGGAATCTTGGATTGAGCCGGCCGAGCTGTTTGGAGCCAGTTTATGTTTTCTTTAGTTGTTTCTTCATGATTTAGAACAAGTCCTGATCTACTTCAGTTGCTGCGGAGAATACTGTGAAGCTCCAGAAATGTTTTGTGGACTATGAAACTTCACCAGACATGAGTAGATCATGACTGAATGTTCATTTTTGAACATATCCTTTAACAGTTGAAGCCCTTTTTGCCTGTGTAACTACTGGTAACGATGAACAGAAGGTTCGGTTTAGGGGTTCCTGTTGGTCTGTATTGCCGCAGCATTGGTTTTCTGGAGCTTGTGATTAGATCTTTATATACAGAGTGATTATGAGTTGGGAAGAAGTTGGTCTTTGCCTTCAGGAATGATAAAATGAAAACAAAGGTTGCAGAAGGTAAATGGGATTGCTGCCACTGCTAAATAAACTGCCATCAACAAACACAGAGCGCATAAAAGAGCATAACTTTCCCAAACTGCCACATCATATCATGGGCACAGCTTTGAAGAAATGTCAGAAGTTCACAGAACAATGTCTCTTTCAATTGTCTGTTATGCATCGAAGCAGCTTGTGAAGCTCTCATGTCTTATTTATTGCTGCCAAAATTCTGAATTTATTTGGTTGGAAGATGTTACCGGCTGTGACCTTTCAGTGCATTGGCCTTGGAATTCCTCGCTGCTGATGTTGTAAGGAAAGAGAAACTCACTCCGCTGTGAATGCATGAGAGGTTCCCAGCAAATTACTTTAAGCCCTAATGTCAGTGGAGGTGAAACTAAGTTTGCCACTGGACAGTTGCCCAGTTTGTTCCATCCCATTAGACTTTCTGTGAGTGTTTAAGCTCGCACGTGATTTGCAGATGTATGCTTTTACAGCCGGCATCACGGGTGAATGCTGTGGGAAATATCAAGGTGGAGGCTGCAGTTATTTGTTTTGCTTGTTTACTTCAAGTCCACCTGTGTCAACAACCATCAGCTCATCTCATCATTTTGATGTTTGTTTGATTTGGTCATTTTCTCTCCTTTGTTCTTCCTTCTTTGTCAGACTTTAGAGCATTCTTTCACTCTGATTTCATTCACTTGGCCATGTTCATGCCATTTATGTGTTTCTTTTCATCACAAAAAAAGCATCGCAGCTATTTCCTGTGTTGCGGCCAGAACACCGTGTTAAGATTTCTCCTACATGTGTAGCAGAGTCTCTGTTAGTGCCGGTCCACGTGTCCTGGAAGATTTCAATGTGGCGGACAAATGGGAAAGATTCTGGTCCAATATTATCTATTTTAAAAAAACAATTCATGTAGACAGCTAATGCTAGTGCATCGCCAACCCAAAGCATCGGTATTTGGCGACCTGGGAATGAGGCTCAACAATCAACTTTCCCTCCAGTCTCATCCCCTCTCCTCGTTGAATGTTCATTAATTGCAGTGCATTTCCCCTCTAGTCAGCAGACTCTAAGCTGTCCTCCCACTGCCAAATGGCTCTGGATCAGAGCAGAGTTGAGTATTACTTCGGGTGTTTATTCCTCCAGAAACCCTGGCTCTCTCCTCCAGAGCTCGCCAGCTCTCAAGGCTTAGCAGTGGCTCTGTCTCACTGCTCCGTTTGGTCTTAACCACACAACTCTCTGCAAAGCCACAGGACATGCACCTCTTTTTTGCTCAAGCTGAATATTTTCTACTTGTGTATTTGCTTTGCATTGGCTTTGTATATACGTCACGTTAAAAACTTGCTTTATGTTTGGTGTAAACACAAGGAAATGCTTGGGGCTTTTAATTATTAAATTCCGAGTGAAGTTTATTGTTCCAGTTCACTGGAGACAATAAAGTTTACTGTTAAACTGTCAAATATCCTGCATCATGTGGCAAAAGTGTCTGATAACCACATATGAGGGGTTTCACTGTAAAAAATGTGTGTATGTCGGCCAATATATCAGATTTTTTACTCTCTTATATTGGCATCGGCCCCAAAAACTGCACATCTGTCAGGCTCTACCATAAAGGTTCTTTAGCACAAGGGAACAATGGTTTGAGTCTCCAGACCTGTGGGGAGAACATATTTTTGAAAATGCAGCAGTAATGATTTCCCTTCTTTTAACCACAATGCCTGAGGTGCTCTTGGGGAAGACACTCAACCCCCAACAGTTCTGGTGGACTGCTAGAACTTGGAAGCTCCCAGGCACAAATAATCGTAACTTTGGAACTGACACTAAGACAAGTACTCATGCTCTGGTTTCTAAATGTGGATAAATGCACATTTAGAGAGAGAGTAACAATGAACAGCAGTGCTCGCTTTATCTTGAGATGTCGAAGTCAGAGATCATTACAGAGTTTGATGAGTTAGCTTCCTGTCATCTCATACTGTTTGGAGGTCATGACTATTAGCTTTGGTTTTCCACAGTGCTGGTGCAAAGAGGGTGCCTGTGGTTATGGGCACCATAGCCAAAATGGTCTAAAGAATACTTACAACAGCCATGGGAACTTCTCCCACAAGGAAAGAGATGTCAGTTTTTCCATCTCTGAAAACTTTGGCTGGAGATCCATGTTCCGTTCATAGCAGCCAGACACATTTCCATGTTAGTTTTAAAAAGTGTCTCTGATCGCTGCAAATGTTCCTGCCCTCCACCTTGAGAATTTACAAGGATGCCAAAATCTGGGTAATTTGGAAAAAAAGGCTTTTTACTTCTTTGTGTATGTTATTATAGAAAATGAAAGTGCTTGTGGAGTGTTTCTCAAGAAAAAATGTAAGGTGACACTGCTTGAAACGAATGGAAAGAAAATGCTTCTGATTCCTCCTTACACAAAGTGATGTCAAATTCAAAAGCCTTAAATGTTTTTACTTAAAAAAAAACAAAAAAAAAACAACTGAGACAGAAGAATAGAAAGTTCTGAATGATAAGTGTGTTTAATGAGGCTCAGTACTTCACTTAACGGCCAAATTTGTCAGGTGGGAATCTACTGTAGACAGAGTTGAAGACTGAAAAACGCTTCAAACTGTGTCCTTTTTCAGAAGTCAGGGATCCTTTGAAATTACCTCTCTTCAACAAGGGAAACCTTGTTTTCCAATCTGCTTGCATGTGCAGAGCTGTAGTGTGTGTGTGTGTGTGTGTGTGTGTGTGTGTGTGTGTGTGTGTGTGTGTGTGTGTGTGTGTGTGTACCTGAGTGTGTGCGCAGCCCCTCATCAGGCTCATTCCTCAGCACAGCTGCAGTGGCTGAAGTCACACAGTTTGACTCAAGAAGGGGCTTAGCAGCTCATTAACGGATAGAACAAAGTAAGCCGAGAAACAGCGGTGACTACCAACACTGGCAGAGGTACAGAGCACAGGCCATGTTGTCACGAAGTGGTGTCGATGCTTTACATTTACGGTACAGTGAAAGATGGCCTCACTTGGGCCAAATCCTAAGTGAACAGTGACACAAGAGCATTACATTCACTGAAATGAAAAGTCTCTCATCTGCAACCACAGAGAGGCCAAAAACCCAAGGAAAGGCACCTTCACTTTCTGCCTGGATACACAAGATGGATGTCCCTATGAAGACATTTTCCTACTGTTTGATAATCTCATGACAATACCTCCGCCAAGGCCTAACAGTCCCCTTTAATTCAATCAAGCCCAGTCCAATGTCAGGTCAAACATCTTTAAATTTTCTAGATCCAGATTTTTCCTTGAGAAATTAACAAAAATGTTGAAAAACCACCCTATCTCACAATGTTAAAGAAAGTGAGAAAGCATTCCTGGATCTGTCTCTTTATCCAGATCTACACCAACAGTAAATGGGCTCTTTTCTTTGCCGAGACCCTTCCTCCATCCAAGTTTAGTGGAAATTAGTTCTGTAGTTTTTGTGTAATCCTGCTGACAAACCAATAAACCAACAAAACAGTGGGCTCTTTTGTTTTGTAGTTGCAGGCATACTTTATAACCCTATCCAGTTGAAGGTCTGTCATACTTCATATTTACTGTGTAATTGATTCTATTCAGTTGTTTACAGAAATCATCATGTTGCTCACAAATGAGAGCATGAGTAATCCCAGTGGAATAACAGTGCAGTCATGCTCGACTGCTTTCAGTAAACTTGGCGACAAATTCATCCGATCATTCATAAACTGACATCACATAATGTTTTTGTTTTTTTTAACTCTTCTCTTCTCTTCTTAACTTTTAATCCATTGACAGTATGGGTGTCATCATTTGCCCCTATTTCTGGTCCAGATATACAGTAAGTACTGTATATCTGGTCTCAAAAGTTTTTCAGAGCTCACATTTCTTAGAAGCACAGACCTTCAAATCGCTGTCATCATTATATCATTCTGCCTTCAGAAACATTTTAAAACTATGATCTTCCTTGTCGTTCCTTTTATGTTTTTATCATCTGTCAGTCTTTTGAATTGTTATCACATTTCCTTCTTTCTCTCTCCCCGTTAGTTAAATATATCACCCTTCCTGAAGTTTTTCCTCACTGCAGTCCATATTGTGACATTTTGCTCTGAATGTCCGTACACAGCTGCCAAAACTAATATTTGGCCAAAGAGAAGAATTTAGGAAACAAAAATGCTTTTGGTTATTTATCTGATGCTTAGGTCTGTGGCCCTATTAATCACAGAGCCTCTTTCTGTTGTTTTCTTGCAGAGATTGGACCTGTAACAATCACAACAGACCCCAAGAAGTTCCAGTATGAGCTGAGAGAGCTGTACGTCCAGGTGAGTTCAGACGGAGAGATCACATTCATCAATCCAAGGAGTCAGCAGCAGTAGCATAAGGTCATCTGGCCTTGATAAAAGCAGCAGACTGTGACGTCTGGGCTGGAACGTTCGTTAGCTGATTAAAACCAAGACCGATCAATCAGTCCACATTGAATGATGAAAGAAGTTCGTGACTTTCAATTACTTTTACCATTTTAGTGGATTTTTTCGTTTATATAATGTACGAGGGGCTCTAATGCTCCAGGGCACTGGTCATATGTTGACCTTGCTTTTTGAAAAAACCTTTTTCAGACCATATGTTTATTTGCCTTCCTGCACCATTACAAACAAATGTATAAACAAAAACATACAATGGCTAGAAAGATAAACAGACTTCTGCCAAGTCCGAGTATTTGTGTAATCACTTGGAGAGAGAAAGGAAATTGTGCAGAAATCCTGTTTTGTAATACTTGAGAAAGGCAGAAAAAATGCAAAACTGGTACTCTTGATGTCAAAGGATGACAGAGAGACGGACACAAACAGAGACAAGTCGTACTCAGAGGTCTGTCCTTTGAAGAAAAAGATTTGGCCAGTGTCAGTGCATCCTTGGCGCGTGCTGCTGCTAATCTGGAGTGCGAGCGTGTTGTGTGCAGCATGGAAGAGATCCAGTTTCCTCTGACTTGCTGCTTCATTCCTGAGTCTGTTTTTCCTCCCCTCACCTCTTCACCTGCACAACCCCTGAAGAGGTTTTGGCTAGAGTGCATGGAAAGATACTCTTTGGAACTGACATTTTCTTGAAATTGAAATTCTTCTGACATTAGGGCCATTGTGTGTACGGGTGAAGATGTTAGGCAACAAAAGTGTACAATCGGGCTGAATGTCAGGGGTAATCAAGGGATGGGTGAGTGGATTTTTTGGTCAAAGGGGAGATGTTGGGGTTCAGGACAAACAGAAGATTCATGTCTCTTCACCTTTCACCCCCCTTGGTCTGAAATCATGGGTCACTCCAATCCAGATGTTACTGATCTTGGGGGTGATGCATCATGGCCAACTACTGAACCCCTCAAACACACAGAAATCTGTCTGCTGGGCTGCTTCAGAGAACATGTGTCTTTGACCCTACCAACAAGACAGAAACAGAGAGAGTGGACAGTGAACAGTGGATGACAAAGACAGATCAAACGGATTAATTTTGAAAGTGGTGTAGAAATACAGCAAACTATGCACATAAGTCCTTCTCTGTTTGAATGTAATTTGAATCTAATTCCTCTACATGTTAAACATTTCCTATTTCCTCGAGCCACATATCCAATGTTGGGAGCTTCTTAGATCTCCAGAAATGTAGCTGCTGTATTCTGGCTAGCAGTGTTTGTAGGGAGATGGCCTGAGCTTCTTATCCTTCACTCTACAGGACTCAGCCACCCCATAGCGGCAGCGGAAATGCAAATGCAGCTTTATTTAGAAATTGAATCTGGAAGAGAAATTTAAACAATCAATGACTGACAATGAGTTTGTAGGTTTTCAGAACTGTTATGTGTTCTTCTGTTCCTCAGGGAGGAGGGGACTGTCCGGAGATGAGCGTTGGTGCCATCAAGATTGCCTTGGAGATTTCCTTGCCAGGATCCTTTATTTACGTCTTTACAGACGCCCGTTCCAAAGATTACAAGCTGACCCACGAAGTCCTGCAGCTCATTCAGCAGAAACAGTCACAGGTTTGGATATTATCGTAACATATCACACAGTATATTAAGTTTATATGTAAAGAGATCACATTTTTATATGTGTGTGTATGTGTGTAGGTGGTGTTTGTGCTGACAGGGGACTGTGATGATAGGACTCACATTGGCTACAAGGCTTACGAGGAGATCGCCTCCACCAGCTCCGGGCAGGTCTTCCATCTAGACAAGAAACAAGTCAATGAGGTAAGTGCATTACTGAACTCTCGCTTTGCTTCTTTGCAAGTACAAATGTTCAAGTTTCAGAGTCAGAATAAAAACTTTATAGTTTCAAAAGATGTTCTTTGGTCACAGTACTGAAATCATTTCAGCATTGCCTCGATTGTACTTCTAAGCTGTGTAAATTAAACGTCAGTAGAAGGTTTTACAGTCTCTCTCGTGTCTTTTGCTGTGCCCACGTTCAAGTCTGGACTCCAGATCAAATGTGCAGGAAACATTTAATTGATTGATGCATACCTCAGCTCTTTCTAACCTTTCCAAGAAGCGTAAATCATCAGTCTTGGACTGGGCAGTGAGTCAAAGTCTGAAGTTTTGAATAGTATTGCTGTTTTATTACTGTAAGATAAGAGTCCTTGCTGAGGGAGAAAAGGATTCTGGATTTTAACGCTCTTTGTTCCACTTCTCAGTAAAAATGTATTTGATATTAATATTTATGTAATCACCTTCCCTGTCTCTCTTGCTTTGTCTTTCTGTTAAATCTGCTCATGAGCAGCCTCATTTTCACTAAAAACATTTGCAGGATTACTTGCAACACCCCTTTTATAGTCCGTGCCACTATGGCAGATTTCAAAGGAAGCAGCAAAGTAAATTAGAAATGTATAGTAAGTAAGTATAGTTTTGAGGAACACAAGTATCAAATATCCTGAACATGGTTTGGTTTGTTTTTGCAGTGCTTATCCTATAGAAACATTTTTAAATTGACAATGAATCTAGGAACTGTACTGTTCAGTCGATTCATTTCTTTTTCTCCGTGCACCCAGCTTTATCCTGAGACTTTTTGAAAAGAATGCACTTTATATTATTACTTTCACATCTCAGATGCCTGCTCCTTTACAAAGTCTGAGTTAAATAGTGTCTGGGTCTCACACAGTAGCCATGAGTTCTCCGTAGGGACACGGGGAACAGGAGGGCAGCACATGAGGGAACATGACTTCCTGATGAAAGCTTTGCACATGTTGAGGGGATGACCTTGTCTGCAGCTGAGTGGGTAAATGTGTGTGTGTGTGTGTGTGTGTGTGTGTGTGTGTGTGTGTGTGTGTGTGTGTTAGTTGGTAGATGAATTATGTTTGCAAATGAATAACTTGACTTCCTTTAACAAAGTTATTTTTTAAACACCGAGGTCTAAACATATTGAACCTTATCTAGCTTGTACCCCATCGTGGAACATTTTCCACAATATAAATGATAAACAATGCATTTTTCACATTTTCTTCCCTTTCCTGTAGGTTCTGAAATGGGTGGAGGAGGCGGTGCAGTCATCCAAGGTCCACCTGCTGTCCACAGATCACTTCAGCGGGGTCAGCAACACCTGGCAGATGCCCTTTGACCCCAGCCTCAAGGAAGTCACCGTGGCCCTCAGCGGCCCAGCACCCAAAATTGAGATAATAAACCCACAGGGTAAGAGAAGTGTTACCGTACATTAAAAGGAATATCTATAGGATTTCAGAATTTCTTCATTTTTTAAATTGTGGTATTGATTATGGGCGGTCGAAAAAAAAAAATGTAAAAAAATGAGTGCAGAAACATAACAAAAGCAGTTGCTTTATACAGGTAACAAGGGCTCACTGAGTCACCACATCTCAGATCTCGTCCCATCTGAACATGTATGGGAGATTTTGATGAAATGAGGATGTTGGATGATGAATTATTTGTGTATTTATCATGTATGACTGAGAAAGTGCTCTCACTCTGTGGCACATGACATGAGGAAAACAGTCATTTCATTGTTGCCCATTTTTCACATGCAAAAGGAAAGACCACTAAAGATTGCTGACTTAACATGACAGCAATTGTATTTTTTTTCTGTATCAGTACTTGAAAACTGAAAATTCCAATTAAACACACATACAAAAAACAAAAACTATTCTGGTTGTTCCTGGGTCAGTTATTTTGTTTGGACAGATAATGGTATGAACAATGATAATGAGCATTGAGACACTTACAGTGCAGGTGCAGTGGATTTTAAAAGCAGACAAGCCTTTAAGTAGCTTCACACTTAAGTATGATCTTCAGGTTTTGGTCTCACACTCTCTGAATCAACGAGCAGATGAAGAGGAGGAAACTTTACTTTTTGGGAAATAGAGCTGTCTACCAGCACAATCGCAAGACTCAATGTTTGTGTTATACATTGGATATGTTGTATCTTTACATTTCAATTTTATGTTGCGACAGCACTGTGGTGAAGATCTGGTAAAGTTTAGGCACAAAAACTCCTCGGTTGGGTTACGAAAAGATTGTGGTCTGGGTTAAAATACCAGGTTTTGTTGCCAGAAGAATGGCTGCAAAATGTCATAACGTCTTGCTAAAAAAATACCAGTGATCTCAAACAGCCGTCTTGTGAACTGTCCAGAGAAAGTGATCTTATGTAGATGCAATCTGAAATATGTCACTTAACCATTATTGTAGAAATGCTGACATGATACATAGGTAGCGTAGACATTTATTGTATCTGTGATTTGCCAACATTTTATTCTGGCAACTTGGCTGTAACTAGGGAATCTAGCTATGGAAGAGTACAGCACACAGACCAGCTAGAGTTAAAGTAATTACACCAAACACAAACCTATTTTTTTCTCTATGATTGGTCTGGATTGGACAATAGTCTGCATCTTTATAATTTAACAAGTAACATCAATATAACCAAGATGTGTTTAGCCCTTTTATTTGCATCAATCAAAGCTGCAGAAAAGATGAATAATTGTGTCTGTGTTCACGGTCGGCCTTTAGGGAAGCTGGTGGGGAAGAGTGATGGCCTGACGGAGCTCCTGCACATTCCCAACTCTGCCAAAGTTGTCAACATCAAGGACCCACAGCCTGGGATGTGGTCTATCAAGGTAAACAATTCATTCTTTACCTGGGAATGTGTGTAAATTACTTCTCCCAACAATTCCCAGAGCTGAGCTTTCTTTCATAAAGACTTACTGCAAATAGTTCAGTGGTGTAACCTTGAAATGAGGTCACAACTCACGCACCGGGAGGGAGCTATGCCCTCGACGAAGGTTCTTAAGTTGAATTACTGCAATAATATATCAACATGTTGAGATACAGTGATATGTAATCAATTTAACATGCATGACGTCTGGTGAAAGCATCTCCGAGCAAACAAAAACATGATCACAAAGACACATTTGAGCGCTGAGATGATTTTTAAGACAGGCCTGGTAGATGAAGATAAAGCATGTTCAAGGCAATGCTGTCAACACAAACTGCTACATTTTTGTTTGGGGTACCTTTGCTGTTGTGTGAGTTGAAACTGTTAGCACCCTGCTGTCGAGGTAGTGCAAAAAAAGGTCACACCTTTGACTGCCCGCACTGTCAGTGCCAGATGTTGGAAAATGACAAGCATTTTTACCTGAGTGATTTGTTGAAGGGGCCTCGATGGCCCCTGTGTTCTCTGTACACTCCTGCTGGGGCACTTTCCCTCATCTCTGCATAGCTGTGTTATGTGTTAGATTTACAGTGGAGGGATTAGATGAAAAACTGTGTCATCCCTGTGTTTACTCTCAAAAGCCCTTTCTACAGATGGAAAAAGACTGCAGTAACAAAGACCCTTCTTTGCGCTTTAGATGCAGAAGAAGCCTGATGGTCATGATGTAAAACACAAAGGCGTTGACGTGCAGTGTGACAGTTTCCATACACGTTGGGCAGCGCTTTCTAAACACTTGCAAAACGTGGCAATAACAATCATTTACTGTACAGCACTTTTATCCCTCCTCCCCACAACCCAGATATTGAGACGAAGTCCTGCATTTTAATTGGCTATAGCTGTATAAGTCAAACCTCTGCAAAGAAAAACTGCTTTTATCCTGTAGCTGGGAAGAAAGTGGGAAGACTCTCATCATGTGGATATGTTTGATGTCAATCATACTGCACACACCTGGGTGAAGTGCAGGTTAACCTGTCAGCATCTTTGCTGCCCACGGTATGCCAAATAGGATTTAGGCAGAATATGATGGAAACTACATTAAAAAAATAGATAAATGCAGTCACAACAAAGATAGGTAACAGCAGCTGTAATTTTTCCAGAAAAGAATCATCACCTGGGCTACTAAATTAACCACAGGGCAGAGGATATGTCAGAAGCTAAAGGGCAGAATAGAAATGTTTAATTTTTTTAATTATATCAACATTCAAGACCACATCTCAGCATTGGGAACATATGCCACATTGTCCCACACAAACATACTCTTTGTCACACATTTAGTTTGTGTGGCTCTGGTCGCCCTATATGGCAGTTTATCCTGTCCTCTGCTTGGAGAGTAAGGAGCTCCTGGACCTTGTTGTCTCCCAAATTATGTTTTTGTTTGCCGTTCTTCTTCACTGCTAGCTGCTTTTTCAAACTCCAGGTGGTGGGTCGCACAAGTAACTCGTTGTCTAAATGTCACACCCCTGTCCTGTCCTGTTGGCTCGCCAGCTCAATCTTAATACACAGATTACAGCATACAACTACAGTCTCTCTTTCTTCTCTTTTTCTCTTCTTCTCAGGGCTTTTAATGCTCCTCTAATCCCCCACGGGTCATTATGGGAGAACCATTGTATTTAAAGTTTATAATTGCATGCATTCATTCATCAAGATGGAGAGCTATCTCAAAAAAGTAACATGGATGTGGATCGTGCATTCAACCGGTATTGCATATTTGCTTTTGAAGTTGAGGAAGTAGATTTACTGTATAAGATGAAACAAGGCTTTTCCAGCTGTGTCTGCACTTAACCCACAGGTTAATCTCATGCTGTGGTCTGTCACTAAACACCAGTGTACTGTATGGAGCCTTCTCTCTGTTCACACAGGAAAAACTGGCAGCAGATCGACATTTCTAACTGCAGCATTGCTGGCCTTATTTATCCCTCCTGTGTAATAGAGACTAAAAACACTCCCAATATGTTTTGTTACCTCTGGCAGACCTTGTGCAACTTTTGATCGATTTTTTAAGATTAGATGTTTTGGCTTCATAGCACTCAGTATTCTCTACTGGGGGTGCTTCTGTGAGACTTTGGGATTTAAAGATGCTCATAATTCTGCATCACTGTGTGTTCTGTTTAACATCAGTTTAAACACCCTAACAGAAGGTTTTGATTGAGTTCTTTGCGAGTTAATATGTTGATGACAGTGCTCAGAGAAGTGATGAGTGAAATCAAACAGACAAAAGATTGATTGCCTCCTACTGTCTCATCTCTGTCCTGCGTTTGCCTCTTGTTCTTTTCCCTGTCTCACCTCTCTTCATGAGTCTCTTGTGCATCTTCATCCAAACACAGTAACTCCTGTAATGCTCTCCTGCAGAGACGCACAGAAGGATCTTCTGTTCTCTCTCTTTAGTCCCATTACATCTTATTTTTCCCGTTTCTCCTCTTGGACGCTGCCTTTTCCATCCTCAGTCCCCCACATCGCTGTAACAGGCTCGCAGACTAAAAATATCTTCCTCTTATCTGTAAATGTTGTTTCCCAGGACATCTTACGAAATGTGGATAAATGCTTTCGGGGGATTTCTGTGTTCTGCCATGCTGGGTTTCAGTATGGCTAATGGCCCGTGACACCCCAGTGTCAGGACCATAGCCTGCAGGCTATAGATTGTGTGCGAAAAGGAATTTGATCCCTTTTAATCTGCATTTAATTGGATGTTGTGGTGGAGTGTAGATGGTGGGCTCACATGGATGGACATGTACAAAACAAAGACAATCCAGAGTGCTTTGCATAACACATGGAAGACTTTCAATAAACTGTTACATAATGTAATTCTTAAGGAACCTGAGATGATTTAGTTTTGTGTACTAAAAAATGTGTTGAACAAATCCTACGTTCACATCATGTTAAGGTGCAAAACAAACCGTGACTGTTACACGTATGTTCTAGACATTTACATCATTTGGTTTTCAATGTAAATCTGTATCAGTTGACTCACTTCAGCCACACGAGAGCTGCTTCAGCTGAGTGTGGATGTCTCCGAGACTTGTACTGGTCAATCCGTCCGGGTGGGTGTGAAATTGGGAAATGAGCTGTTTTAATGACAGGGACTATTCTTGTCTTTGGTAAGAGCCTGACCTTTAAAGGACCCCTCCCCTAATTATGGCCTCATTTACTACCAACTAATGACCCGGGATAACTCCATGGTGGCCATTAGGGCAGGTTTGATGACCACGATATGTATTGTTTTGCGTGATGGCAGGCATTAGCATTTTAGGCTGTGCCTGATCCCCTTTGTCCTGTCCTGTTACCTCATTGTTTGAGCCATTTCACCTCCAGCTTCTTTTTATCCGTCTGCCTACATGCGCTGCACTGTCCTGTCTGGTAGTTTTCTTGCTACAGCGAATTGAAGTTTGTGTTAGGTAGAACTGTAAAATACTGTAAATCCACACATTATCTTTCATTTCAGGCAATTGCAAATGACAGTTTAGGTTTGCATGCCTCACTCTGCATTGTGAGTCAGTGTCTGTGACACCTCAGGTGAGGAGTTTCCACCTCTCACCAACCTATATTTCATTGTAATTACTCTGTCTGTGTCTCTCTCAAAGCTTCAAAAGACCTCCACATGATGAGGAGCACATGAGCCATTAGCCACTCTTTGATTATAGAGGTTGTGTTTCTGTAATTAAAGTGTGAATGTCAGACTGAATGGGTCATCTCTGAATTGTGGATGTTTTATAAGCTCGGGTGTGAGACGTTTGACAGTCAGCTTTGACTTACTTTAGAGTGGCTTGTCTGGACATGCAGGGATAGTTGGCATACAAAAGGCTGTTACACAACGGTCCCAGTGTGTCTGTGTCTGTCATTTAGACCACTCAAAGTTGCCTTTGAAAAATCTATTTTGTTTTCTTGAGTTGTACAAAACTTTTTTGATCAGTCTGGTAGAAACATGTAATACTACAGATTAGGCTTTGGAAGAAATGGTAATGTTGGCATGATTACCCTGTCCAACATAACTGCCACATGCACTAAAACATACTGGAATCACAGTAAAGGTGCAATATGTAAGATTTAGCCACCTGTTGAATTCATATTCCAAACAAACAGGGGGCAGCATTTCAGCAGAGTAGCCACTGCTAACTGCTGCTAACTGCTGCTAACCATAGCTGTTGTTACGACCGTCCAGCTAGCAGTCGTTTTAGCTGACTCTGCCCGGGCTGGGAGCACCAAGGGAGTGTTCGTCAATGCAGATCTGCTCATCAATGAGGTTATGTGTAGTTTGGGAACAGAAGAAGACACTGAATACCCTGGTCACTATAATTTGCCTAAAAAGTAGATTTTGGATGCCTTCAAGATCGATCACAATTTATAAATCATCAGATCGCCCACTGCTATCGTGAAAAAAATTGCCTGATCCTAACTTTATGAGGATATAGCTGGAAAAAACACAGATACTAACCAGAAGTTCTGAGTCACATTATCAGACATACAACTAGTGACCTGGACATATGTCAAAATGTCTCCTTTCTTTGACGCAGACCTCTAGTGAAGGAAGACATTCGGTTCGTATCTCAGGTCTCAGCAACATCGACTTCCGAGCCGGGTTTTCCAGAAAGCCCACCATGGACTTCAAAAAGACCTCCAGTCGGCCAGTTCAAGGTCAGTGAGGTCAACCTTACCAAATTATGAAACATAAAAAAGACACCGCAGCTGTTGTCTGTTTTCGCCGTCACCTGTTATATTCATGTTATACCCACTTTCCAGGTATTCCCACGCACATCCTCCTGAACACCACCGGGCTTTTACCTCCGGCTCGGGCTGACAGGCTCGAGCTCCTGTCAATCACGGGCGAAGTGATGAAAACTTTGCCGATCCGCTACTACCCTGAGCGGCAGCCGTACGGCCTCTGGAACATCACTGAGTTCATTCCACCCAATGAGGCCTTCTTCCTCAGGGTGACAGGATATGACCTCGATGGTTTCCTGTTCCAGAGGGTGTCCAGCGTTTCATTCTCCAGCATTATACCTGGTCAGTGATGCAGGATGTCATCCATCATTAGATTTAGTAATCTGATTGATTAACTGACTGAGTGATTAACTTTGTTTGCTCATTTCCTTTATCTCTCTTTTAGATGCCCCTAAGGTGCTGATGCCAGCTAAAACTCCTGGTTACTACCTCCAGAGAGGGGCTGTAAGATGCCAGGCTGACAGCTTGATCCCGTTCACTCTGCGTTTCAGCAGGGATGGGAGGCGACTTGGGGTGGACCATCTATTCAGGTGAGCTGGGCCAAGGAGGAGATGTGTGTCAGTTCACAGACTTTAAAATTCAAGTCAAGTCAATTTTATTTATTAGCCCAATATCATTCATCACATATTATCCTTAAAGCAGTTTATCATCTGTACAGCATACACAACAAACTCATTTGTTGTGGGGAAAGCGGCAATCTTCCCATTCATAGTGATTTTCGGTGGTGATAATGAAATTTTCAGTATATGCCAGCTCTAGATGATGTACTTTCATGATAAGGTCATTTTGTCCATTTTCACCAGATCAAGGGATGAGTTAGTAGCAGAGTGAATGGATTTATCTTGATTCTCAACACCTAGTGAAGATAAATGTATTGAATGTTCATCTTGTTGATTCTAGTGAGTCTGCCAATGCATCTTGGGAAATACCCCAGGTAACTCTGAAGGATGAGGGCTACTACGAGTGTATTGCTATCAACAGCGCTGGGACCGGAAGAGCTCGCACCTTCCTGGATGTATCAGGTAAGAACACACACAGAGACTCATTCAACCTGTACAGGGTGATAACAGGCAACTTATTCAACATATTTGATTTGTAATGGATTTACTTGCAATGGAATTATTCATTTTGTCATGGTCATGTCATTTTAGTTTCATTCTTGTTTTTCTCCTCACCAGCCTGATCACACCTGTCTTGTATGTGTTTAATTAGCTCAGCCCTGTCACCTGTGTGTCTCCACCCCCCCTCCACCTGCACCTCATCCCCTTGTTGATTTAGTTTGTATTTAAATCCAGCCTTTTGTTCAGTCAGTGTCGAGTCCTCTGCTGAGTTTCAGGGGTCCTGCTGTTGCTGCCTCCCTTTCCTGCTGTTGAGTGTCCCTTAGCCTGTGTTTCCCTGATTTTTTCTTCGTGTTTGCTTGTCTCTTGTGCTGCTGTGACCTAGAACAAAACCATTACACTCCCTGCCTGCTGTCTCGTTGCATTTGGGTCCACCTTTTCTGCTTCAACTTGACACATTTAAAATCATGATTCCAACCGAATGCACAAATCCAAAGGTCTTCAACTGTTGCATGCTATAATTACATTAGTAAACTATATTCTTAATAAAAAATAGCTGAAGAAGAAGAAGAAGATTATTAATCCCTCTCAGGGCAAACATTTGTCTTCATTCTGTTGTTAATCGCTACATAGACAACAGTGTTGACTTTTGTCAATGGACTGTAAAGCTGCAGTTTATCTCATGGTGAGATACCCTCCATCACAATGTGTAATGAGCCAGGACTGTCAGACAGGAATGCTCAGGGGCTGGCAAGCATTATAGTGTCAACAAGTGTAATTGGTCTGTGATGGATCTACTTGAAGGGCAGTAGCCTTTCTGCTAAAATCTCCTTCTTATCTAACTTGTAAACATGAACACAAGACTTCTCCTGAAGCTTAGCTTGCTGATACGACCATCTAACAAACATTTGTCGGGGAACAGTTCACTGCTAACTCCCAATGACATGTAGGGTACAGTACAATTTCGTTTCCTGTCTCTCGTTCCCTACGGTGCAACACCGGCACCCTCCAGCTCGACAGCTGCTGTCAATCAAACAAACCCCTCCAGCCTGATGTTGTTCTTTTTTAATGATAATGAAAACTGTCAACAATACATTTAAAAACGCATTGACATTATTTAAAACAACAACCAAAAACTAAATCCAGACCAAACGTGTTTTAAGTTGATCTTTCAAGTATCATTAACTTAAATGTCCTGTATCATCTTTCGAAAATAACACTTAAGACCCAAAATACCTTGAGTGAAATGGTGCAGCAAGATGAAGTTTATGTCATGCTCAGTAGGTTAACACACTTGCTCACACACATACACTTACAGCACTTACGGACATACAGTAAGGTTGGAAGCCAAGCACTAGTTGGTGTCGGCAAAGGTTCAAGGCCTCTTGCTGTGGCACCCACGCAGAGAACCTGCATGATGTTAGAATTAATGTAGTTTTATGGAAAATTTGACCCCGGCATGAGGTTGTAATCCATGCCTCACAGCAACCATGTCATGGGGTTTATAGAATGTTTTTTTGTGCCCGGTTTGTAAAGCAGTGGCCTGTATATATGATGTAAGATGAGAATGCATGTAAAGTTGTAAATAAGTTCCAGGCTGTGCACCAAGACAAAACAGGATAGTGATTGTTGTATGTGACTCAAGTGCACAGTTTCATTACAACATCAGAACTTAAAGGAACAGTTTAACCCAAAATAAAAAAAATACGTATTTTTCCACTCACCTTTCGTCCTTTTTTCCACCCAGACTGCTTTACTGTGAGTTACTGAGGTTTGGATACATCGGCCACAAGGATGTCTGCCTTTTCTCGAATATAATGGAACTAGATGGCACTTGGCTTTTGGGGCTCAAAACGGCAAAAAAAAAAACATTTGAAAAGCTCGACAGCAGTGTCTCCTACAGAAAACATAACGCAATTACTCAAGATAATCCACGGACCTTGTTTTAAGCCGTTTCATGTAGGAGCTATTTTCATTCTAACGATCTACACCCGCCAACTGAATCACCATGCAGAAGATGTACGTTTACATCTTGTCTTGGGAGAAATGCGAGCTTAAGAAGCTAACTAAGCTAGCTAACATCACAACTCAGCAGAGGAGGACGCCATTAAATGTGTTGATCCCGTGCTGTCAAGAGCTCAAGCCTCGAAACACAAATACTTACAAGTTCACATAAGAAATAATAAATGTAAAAGATTTATGCTCTCGCAGAGATAATCTAAGCAGTATATTACTTGGGTGATGATTTTGTGATCATCGCGATCATCAAAGCTTTGAGCACAGATAAAACCAGTGGGATCATATAATGAGTTATACCTTCAGTCTCTCCTCCGGCCAACACAAAAAAATAATTTCTGCCTGTTCCAAAATACTCTGGAGTGCATTTATTTTTCAGTCTGAGCCCTTTCCATTATGAGACACCAGACCTGACAGCACCTGAGCCCCAGTGCACTCAGTAAACGTCTCCCTGTCCAAATTTTGCTTTCCAAAAAACTTCCTGCTTTGGTGAAATTCACCGGAGCCTCATCAACTTGATGAATGGCGAGCAGAAAGGAAGAAGGTGGAGTGCCGAGAAAAAGAGAGCGAGAGGTCGTTGAAAGACACGTTATGAAACAGAAGAAGGAGAGAGGGAGCCAGGCAGGGATCTGTGCAATGTGAAGTGTAAACTCTTTATTGTAACTCACCCACCATGTTCACAGTCGAAAAGTGCAGAGAGGACTTCGTTCGTCCAACTTCTGCCTCTTATGACGTCTCTAAAATTTGGGTAAATTAATTCTCCTCACCCACAACTCCAACCTTTGTTACATATCCACTGAACAGGATGGCAGGCCTCTGCATTTTACAATTTACACACTTACATACACATAATATGCACTCAGCTCCAAATTTGTGTCATCCTAATCCCAATGAGCTGTGCTGAAATCCCCAGCATCCTCCTTCTATCAGAGCCAAAGCCTCTGCTACCTCTTCTCTCCCTCATCCTCTCTTTCTCTCCCTTTGTCTCTCCCTTCCCCTTTTCACTGTTCAGCTCTGGCTCATGCCTGAAAGAAATGATTGACGACACACTGAGGCTCGAGGGATGAGCGTTTTTGACTCTGTGATGAGAGTAAAGACTCTCAAGATTAATGTGATTCTAATAGGGTGTGTTTCAAGAATCTGATTACTCTGCACACAAGTTACATGAAATAAACAAAGCTAAGAAACATATATACATACACACTGTAGGTGACAGTATTGCATTAATGATTATATGAATATGAAGGTCAGACAGACATCAGAAAGGGCTGAGGCAGATGATGGAGGTTCACCCCAGATGACAGCTACATGTACAGTCACTGAAGTGAACAGTAACATTTTATTTCATTACTTCTTTTCCAGCAATATAAAACTGCATTCACGTCAAAATGGAAGCAGCAGTGATATCCTGACTTTAAGCCCTTTAGTCAGGGTCCAGCTTCAAAATCACTGGATCCTACATTTCAAACAATGCAAATGGAAATCATATTTTGACCTGCACTCACATATTTCAACACTTCCAGTCTGTATCGCAGGGTTTCTGTAGTCTCCAAGTCAACTTTGTGACATTGTCAGGGTTTTTTTTTTTAATAACCCAGAGAACATTATTCATTGACGTAAAGTAGAATGGCATGATTTCTATAGACGTCAACATTGGTTGGAAAAAACTACAAGTCTCTACCCACTTGCCCTATATTCCTGTTTAGCTTTCTTTATGATGTAAAGTTCCCGGCAGCTGCCAACAACAACATGTCTTGTTCCTGCAGAGCCGCCTCCAGCCGTCACAGTCGAGGGTAATGTAACCGTGACTCCTGGCTCCCCTGCTGTCCTCACCTGCCATGTCGTCAGCACGGTCAACTTCAACCTCACCTGGCTGAGAGGAGGTTATGATGCCCGTCTGGACTCAGGGGTGCACGTTTTGACCAACCTCTCGCTTCAGGTGTCCTCTGTGACCCCAGATCATTCTGGCTGGTATGAGTGCATTGCTATAAACGAAGGAGGGGTGACGGTAGAGCGAATCTACCTCACTGTGCAAGGTGAGGAGCGTGTGTGGTTCCTGCATGCGTTTATATGATTCAGTGGTGTAAAAATCAGAAATTTGTGCCAGATTTACATTGGAAACAAGCTACTGAAACACACATCAGCTTTCAACTGGGCTGATCTTTAACCATGTTTGTCTTTTGTATGTGTGAATGTTTCTTCTGTGTGATTTACACCGTGGAGGAACAAGACTCTTGGCAAACACAGACTCCTTCCCAAATACATGAGCCCCTCTTCCCTCCCCAGCTCCCTATAACTCACTCTAATGTTTTACTGGATGTGTGAAAATTATTTATGCCCGACTCTCAGGCAGCGCTAAAGTAGAGTTTTCCACCTCTGCACAGCTGTCACATTGCTGTTCCTAACACTTTACTGACACTGAATCAGGAACACTTTGTTGTACAGATGGAAGAGAGTATCGCTGGCTATCCAGCCAGCACCGCAGAGCATCGGGCTGGGCCTGGCCAGGAAATGGCGATGTAATAGAGTCACTAAAACCTGTCATTAGCAGTTGACTTCAGCCAGAACCCATTGAGGGAAAACCCGGGAGCTACAGAGCGTTGAAAGAAAGCAAGTGAAAGCAGCAAATTATTTTATTTTACATAATCCATTCTGTCCAAATGAACATCTCGTATTTACACAACCATCAGTCCCAGATGAAGTTAATTCAGAGGCCATATGCTGCTTAAATTCCTCCTTGTCTGTGTCCTGCCAGATCTTTATGATATAAAGCAAAACATGTAATTCATTCTTTTTTTAAAGAATAAAAATGAAATCGTTTCACCTCACCTCAAAGGATGAGTTCACCCAAAAATGAAAATTTTGTTGTTATCTTCTCACCCCATGCCGATGCATGTCGTTTGTCATTTGTAGTCAGCAAAACAGCATTGCAGCATTCTCCTAAATAACAGAAGCAGATGGGGACCTTTTCCAAAACATAAAAAAACAACGTAAAGGAAATATAAAATGGCCAAATTAAATTGAAAAGACGATATTTACACCCGTTTTAAGCCAAAATCCTCAGTGAAGCTGCCAAGTGAAAAGCGTTGGAGGACAACCCGTCTGATGTGGATGCACAAGCTTGACCATGAGTAGGGGGTGGAGGGTGTAAATAACGTCTGTTTGGGATGTTACAGAGACTCGGATTATGCTGGATGAGCTGTATGGAGCCATTTTTTCTTTTCTTTTTTGTCGGTTGATTTTTGATGTTTTAAGTCCCCATCTGCTTCAGTTGTTCAGGAGAATGCTGCAGAATGCTGTTCTGCTTTCCATCAGCATTGGACTGATTCTCTCATTTTTTAAGCTGACTTTTTTTCATGACCTAAATTTGAATGAATGAAAAGTTCACTGTTATTTTAACTTGAAGCAACCAGTTGTCTCTGCAAGGTGAGCCTCAGTGACACACATTGAAAAGTTGCAGGTGTCACACCAGAGCTGAAGACACGTTTGAAGGGGAACTCTGTCATTTAGCTCATCTCACTGAGTGATACATTGCACATTTGACCCGTAGAAGTGGTTTGACTTGATATTTTTCTCTTTTACATCTCCTCCACCTGTATATGTATTTTTGAATCATCCTGTCACATCTTTCTTTTCATTCTTTTCCTTTTTTTTTTTTTTAACTCATCTCTTTCTCTCTTAAACAGCTGTTAGCAAGCCCTGGAGGTTACCTAATTGCCCCCTGGTCAGTCTCCTTCTAGTTATTAGTCCCACTTTGAAGTGAGTCACATTGGCTGACATTTTACAACATTTGGACAGAACAAAGTGGAACTGAATGCACATCCACTCTAAGACCACTACATTGTTCCTGTTTTGGTCTCAAGCCACATTAATCAATATATTTAAACGTCAGTATATCACACAATATATATCCATATTCCAGCATCAGTCAAATATATTTTTTTCTGCTTGTTCAGTAGTTGGAGGACAGAAACAGAGGAGTATTTAAATGAGAACAACAGCATTGTCAGAGGGTGCAGAAAGGAGGTTGTACCAGCCCTGACTTAACAATCTTCACCATGTGTTGGATGTGATACAAAGTTTTGTTGTTTGCCGAACAAAGTAGATTGAAGAAGTCGAGATAAGTAGCTGTTTTCCTGCTGTTTCAGTGTGCAAGGAAATCTTTAAAAAACAACCGGTAAACTCCATCGTGGATTGTTGAAGAGATGAAGTATGATGTGGATAGAGACAGAGCAGAGGGGAAGTCGAGATCGGAGGAGGATGCATTGTGAGTGGGAGTGAATTCAGATGAGCGAGGGAGGAAGAAAGAGGGATAGACGGAACAGGTGATGAAGGGAGTGCTAAAGACAGGCTTCTTCCTGAGGCTGCTGCTGAGTCAGGGTAGAAGAATGCGTGTTCCCTCTCAGGAACCTCCTTGTTCCTGAACTCAGAGGTGTCCTCACCCCCCTGAGGGCAGGGTGACCTCGCCAGCTCGAAGTGAGAGAGCCTCTAAACACAGAGAGGGGCCCGACAGTTGTTCTGACACCATTACTTTTGTCCTTATCTGGGTCATACGATCATCATAGCATGGCCTCAGGCGCTGCTAAGATTAAGATCAATACAGTGGCAAGTTGAGGTATTTCAATTTGTTTCAGGTCAAGGTTGTGATATATCAAAGTGTTGCCTGTAAATTTACTGTCAGCATCTGGTAAATGTGCTGTATTTCTTTCAAAACATGGCATCACTGATGATTGAAGTTGAAGCATAAGTACAAAACTCTATACATTCCTTCACACCTACTGTATTCATGTGTGTCTGTTCAACCTTTTGAACTTGACTACTGGCCCTTCTGTCACCTCTGTCAACCCAAGGGCCCTTTTCAGACCTGGTATTAACGGCCGTCCTGAGTGGCAATCACAAGTGGACAGCTCCGTCAGTCCACATCTGGCATTAACGTACAAACGGACACAATGCTTTTCACACAAAGAAAGAAAGAAAGAAAGAAAGAAAGAAAGAAAGAAAGAAAGAACTAAATGTGTAACAGTTGCCGAATCTACAAGAAGGGGATAATAATTAATAATTTTTCATCCACAGCACCCTACTAAGTTTAGAAAGTCTCTCTTAACTCAACAACTCACAAAATGGGGAATCTTGCATCTTCTACCATTTTTACACCAAAAACAGCGTTTGAACCTGCTAAAACATACGTGATTGACTCCTTTTCCATTGCCAATGGTCAAGTTGGCCTTTCTGTTCTATTTCTGGCCTGCCACATTGGACATCACGAATTCCTGGGAAAACAGGCAACAGTAGAAAGCAGCTTGGAGGCCAGTGACGATGTTAAGGAGGTTACTTACTTTAGTTTCTCTGTCAAACTCAACACTAACTGAATGCATGGAAAACTATTCGTGTGCCAACGTCCTCAAGTGTCCACCCAGGTGTCACGTTTCCATCACATTGGAGCAGGAATGAATGCAGCTTGTACCTTTTCCCACTGAAGACAAAAGCCAGATGTTAGTGGGTGTCAGTGTTAGACACAAATATGATTTTTTGTAGTTTTGGAAATGTTCTGTCTCTCCATTCTGACTACTAGTTCTCACACTGTATTTAAATACACGATGGAAAGGTCAGCGACTCTGAGGATGATTTTAGCTGTGGGAATAGAAACGAGAAAACACGCCCTTGACGGGCTGAGTTGCACATCATGAATCATTTTGAAAATCTTTTCAGATTCCACAGGTTCTCCGGGTCTGGATTCAATATTTCTCCCTGTTTCACCAATAAAGAGGAAGTGATGGTGAAAGATATGCTGTGAAACATTATTAGTTGTAGTAACAGCCATCACTCTTCCTGCTACAGTCACAGTAAAAACTTATGCTGTGTTACATCGTGTGGCTGAGTCTGAATCCACAGAAGAAGTTGGATGTATCAAGATTTCTATCTGACATTTCTCAAAGCCAAATGCACATTGAGAACTTTATTTTTACTTTCACAACTTCTTACCTTGACTGTTTCAAAGAGAGGCTACTGGCTGATTGATTGATTCACTGCAATGTACTGTACGAAACAAACTGAGTGAATGAACTAGACAGAATATTGATTCTTGATTGATTTGACGATTTCTCTAGAGGTGCCCCGGGTTTCAGTAGAGCCTCGGAATCAAACCTTTACAGCAGGAGAGGACGCGAGGATCAGATGCTCGGCCAGCGGCTACCCTTCACCCCGTCTGGTCTGGACCCATAATGACATGTTCCTCATGGCATCCAGCAGGTGAATACATCTCCTCTAACATGAATAGATGTCTCAAACATTTTAATAGAACTGAAGAAGGGTTTCCTCAGCTGGTTATAGTGAATCTGAAAGCTGAAAACTACTAATAAAGCTGGTGCTGGTGTTTGTGTTTTATGATATCGATCAATCAGAATCACTGTTTTACCTGTTCTCTGTGAACTTTTTGATGAATGAATTGTGTACCTTTCATGTTCAGACACAGGATGGCTCCTGATGGCACCTTGATCATAAGAAACATGGAAAAAAAGGATGGAGGAGTGTATGGCTGCCTGGCCAGCAACCAGGCTGGGACGGACACAATGACTTCCATCCTCACTTACATTGGTGAGTGTCACAGAGCACATCCATCCATCCAGTAGCTGTATTTGCTTATCCTAGAGGATTGTGAGAGGTAGGGTACACCCTGGATAGGTCATACAGTATGTACAGTATGTAGGCCTGCTGCATTTTCATGTGCCATCTCTAAAAAAATGATGTTCTGACCATTGTTCAACAATTCTCACTCCGTAGAATCTCCTGTGGTGACGGTGGCGTTGAGTGATATCCTCATTGGCATTGGGGAAACCACAGTGATGGCCTGTTCTGCGACTGGAACCCCTCAGCCGGAGATCTGGTGGTACAAAGGTAACACAACTTAGAAGTGGAAGGGAAATAAGACAAAAGATATTAAAAACCCATCTCATTTTCTAAAGAACCAAGCTGACCACACTCCACTGTTGCTTCAATTTCTAGCTGATGTCCAGCTGCGTTCTTCATCCCTCTTGGATGTGGACATGTTAGGAGGAACTCTGACCATCAAGGAGACTCAGGATGTTGATGCTGGAGCTTATACCTGTGTAGCTGTCAATGCTGCTGGCACCTCGTCAGGAACGATCTCTCTCGATGTAGGAGGTGAGAATTACTTAACTTTGTATAACCACGACAATATGATAACTACTTGTGAGCCGTGAATGTGCAGACTTCAAAGTTACATGATATGACATGAGTTTGGTATTGATGGAGTCATTGCTTGTTGTTTGTGTTGCTAGGCTGCAACAAGTAGCTGTTTCGTGGCATGCATGAAACAGCGTCTGAGACTCAAGTCTGTCAAGTCAAGTCTTTATTCCCTCAGTAAACTCAGGCAAAGCTGGGAAATCTAGCTCAGAGGCCAAATGTCTATATGATGCATACACACGTGTCTCCTCATCAGAATATTTGTACCTCCACACATACTTTACACCATACATGCACTTTAATGAGCTGCACTGTCTGATGTGTCTCTATGGCAGGGAGAAAGAGAGAATTTAGGCAACACATTATTTGGAGCCTTAAACCCCAAACTATCAATGAATCGTCCGGCATGTTTCCCAGTATACAGTATACTACTGTGTAAAGTGATACAAAGGCTGCTTTGGTGCTGTTAATGAACGATGCCTTTGCCAGAGCAAGGACAGAATGTGTCTGGTTTACATGTAAACAAGGTTACACACAGGTGTGTCAACATCCATGCCATGACACACACACACACAGAACACAAAACAATGTACACCGAGAAGGCTTTAAAGTATGCTGTGAACACTGCATTTATATATACACTTTTAGTGTGAAATACAGATATAGAACCACAAAATACGCTCACCCTGTAGCCAAACACTGTCCATGCCTTTCTTAAGGTAAAAAAATAGACAACTGCTACCAAATTTAGCTCCTGTTAGCCAGAGGAACAACAATGACATTGTTCTGAATCAACCAACAAAAGGCTGCTGCTGTAAATAAACACAACACAAAGGCAAGGTAACTAAACTTCTGTAGCTTCTAGCTGGAAGCTTAACAAGGCTGCTCACACAAGCTAGCTACCTAGGCTGGCTTGTGAGCTAACCTATTACTCTAAATTGAAGAGTCTGTGTTAGCATTGTTAGCTATCTCCTGTTGGCTTGAGCAACCGCAAGGAAAGTCTGTCTCTTTTCCTTCACTGAGCTGTGTGTCTTCTCTGAGGCACATTTTAAGAATTAAAACACTACAGTGGTAACTCTGAGTTAATTAGCTAACTGCTGCTAACACTGTATTTTTATTTTAATGCTAACTGATAGACAAAGGTCACAGACCCACATAGCTAGTTAGCCAGCTAGGTTAGTAGCATGTGTATCTTTGTAATGATAAATGCATAAAAGGTGTTATATTCAGTGTCTGTGAGCTGTTTTTATGTACAGCAGCAGCTAGATAGTTGATTCAGAATGACTTAGAAGTAGCCGGTTAGCACCTGTTAGCTAGGGCAATACTAATGTCAGATAGCAGTTGTTTAGCATGCTAACATGGGGCATGAGATTGGCTGAAAGGTGAGCAGGTAGAGACTGCACCACTGTCAGGAAAAGTGACATATTTATACACTTTTTTTTTTCAGAATTTATTCATGTGCTGTAAGTATTTATGTAAATGTTCATTTAATTAAAGCACATTGGAGGCTACACATTACACACAGTTTAAAACATCTGGTTCTTAAATCTACAGTAAACAACCTGAGCTTACATGATGGACAGCTTGATTGTCTGTGAAATGCAATACAGATGGATGTGTATCCCCCTTTTGACCTTTGCCATCTTCAACCTTGATCGCTCCAGCCGCTCCCAAGTTCACCCGAGAACCATCAGATGTGGCGGTGGACATCGGCTCCAATGTGACCCTGGTGTGCCTCGTCCAAGGTTACCCCGAACCCCAGGTCAACTGGAGGAGAGAGGACGGACTTCCTCTTCACAACAGGCATCGCGCACATGGCACTGTCACACAGAGCAGGGGGGGTCTGCATATCACCAGTGAGTTATTTAGTGGTCTATGTGTCTACAGATCACACATGTAAATACTTTTGATTCACGCCTAAATATCCATTTTTTTCTCAGGCCTGTGGGTGGAGGATGAGGCCGTTTATGTCTGTGAGGCTCACAACCACTTTGGCAAGATCGAGGCCCAGGCCAGAATTACTGTGACTGGACTGGGTAAGTGCAAGTCAGCCTCTCTGACTCTGAATATTCAGATAAAAAAAAGTCCTTAACCCTCAAATGAGAACTAGTAGTTGTAGGGCAGTTATTTCAGAAAAGCAGCATGATTATTTGCACGTCTGATTTATGATTCATAGATTCATTAACTTAATAATCCCCA
This sequence comes from Pagrus pagrus, assembly GCF_965226575.1. Classification (NCBI taxonomy): domain Eukaryota; kingdom Metazoa; phylum Chordata; class Actinopteri; order Spariformes; family Sparidae; genus Pagrus; species Pagrus pagrus. The sequence goes on from NC_140190.1 coordinate 22,600,965, forward strand.
ATGGGAAATTAAAAATGATTTGCGTGCAATAAGTTTGGTGGAATGTGAAGGAATACAGAAGTGCAGCTGAACTGAGAATGTGCTCAGACAGCCCTGTCTGCTGTGTCTGCTGTGATGTGCTTTTGCACTTCAAAGGGCAAAAAGTGCAGAGACACACTCACACATGCTTACATTCCTTTTCGCTAAATATGCATTTTTCTGAGTACCTCTAATCAAAGATCATATGGACTTTCCATGTCTTTAATTTTCTAAAACAACATACAGTACCTGTGAGTGTCTACATCTGTCTGCATGTCTTTGTGGATGTGTGCCTTTCTGTTTCAGTCTTTACACGTGAGTGTGAGTTCATTAGGACATTTCAGTTGGTGTGTTTGAACACATGTGCCTTGTTAACCACTGTTTCTGTTTCAACGTTTTCTCTACAGTGGAAACACACTGAGCTCTTATTATGTGGGCCAAAGGTCAGAAACCACAGACCAAACCAGATGACATATATTACTGCCCCACTGCCCCATTTCCCTACTGACAATGTTGTCTCATGAGAAACACACACCCAATGCAGACGCACTGAAGTAGCTTCTTTGGACAATGGTGAACATAGAGAGAAATTAAGTTGGCATATCCCCACCATGTATGTGTATGTGTGTGAGGTTGTGTTCCCAGGCCAGTGAGGGTGGTCGTTCAATTCCTGACGACACCCTGTCGTTTATCGCATCCCCCACGGATGACATCAGCATTATCTGTGTGAACACAGCCAAACCATGTGATGTCACATGTCATTAAGTTTGTGTGTTTGTGTTTGTGTATGTGTTGTGTAGACAAGTGTCTGTGTGAGGGAAGAAAGGCGTGTATTAATACTTTTAGCAGCTGTGGAAAATATATACTGTATATATGCTGGATTGTGAATGTGTTTATAGCAACCAAGTCATTCCCTACACATCATACTGTGCAGTCAAAAACTTGCACATGTGCTTCTTTTGAGTTTTGCTTGTGGTGAAGACCTTTGATCGTTAGTTTATTATTTTTGTCAGAAAATATTTCAGAAAATAAATACAACCACACTTTTTTCTCAGTTGGGTTGACACACCAAATTTGAAACATTTGTGAAAAGTAATGCATTATATGACTTTCTGGGACATGTGAGATTATTTTGTTTGGTCTTTTGGTTGTATGCTGTCAGACACACATAGGTTTTTGACCTTTGACATAAGTCCTGTATAATTGTCTCATTGATATTTGCAGTGTCGCCTGTCATTGCGATGAGTCCAACTGTGCTCAGTGTGATCGAGGACCAGCAGGTGACTTTGCCCTGTGTGCTGCTGGCTGGGAATCCTCTGCCTGAGAGGCAGTGGCTGCACGACTATGGCTTGGTGAGGACAGGACACAGAGAGGAAATTTATATTGTTTAGATGTCTTTTATTTTGCACCTGAGTCAAATAACTTGATTTCATTTGAGCCTGTTTGACCTACAAATCTTTCAGGTGACCTCAGACCAGTATGTGACAGTGAGGAAGGATGGCAGTCTGCATATTGAGAGAGTCCGGCTGGATGACGCGGGCGACTACACCTGTCTGGCTGAAAACGCTGTCGGGGCCACTAACCATACCACCAGTGTCAACGTCTATGGTAGAGTATAAAAACATACATTTGAACCAACTATCGTAAGTGTTGAAGTTGTATTCTGAAGATTGAAACATTGAAACAATCCAAGGGGCCTGGTGCTGTTTATACACCAACACATGGTGAAACTAAACTATGGTAGAAGGTCCATTGTGAAGAATGTACTGGCATCTAGCACTGAGGTTGCAGATCGCCTCCAAGCCCCCAGAAAGAGCACTGAGCTTTGAAGCTAATTTGACATAGTGGCCAATCTGTGTCATTACAACATCCTCTTATGTTCACCGGCCCAAAATAGACTTTCTCCCATAGACGTTCATTGTGACAGAAGCAGCTATAAAACGGTGGATACATTTGCTTAGTTACTCGTTTCACCACCAGAATTTGATTTGTTCTGTCTGAAAACATTTGTCTTTTCAACGTGAAATGTCTTTTTTGACTTTATGCACCAATGAGCATCTTTCATTTAATATATCCATGCTCACATCGCCTTCCCCTGCAGTGGCTGCTAAAAATGCGAAAAAAAACATAAAAGGCCCTCTCTAGAGCCAGTGTTAGGTTTGTCTTTTCTGGGCTAACATAGAAACATGGTGGACTGAAAGAGAAGCCACTCCTTCAAGGCTCAATCCAAGGTAACGAAAATGACAGTTTCAGATGATTATACACTACTAAATTAAAACAAACTTACAAATGTTATAATCAATTTCTGCTGATGGAGCCCTATAAATCCTATACACTGGACCTTTAATTCACATGGGTTTTTTTTCTCTGATATGAAGATCTTCTTTGACAAAGGCCTGTTGTAAATCTTCTATGAGATGAAATGGGCCCTCTGTCTTTTCTTTCTCTCTAATTCTGTCACCTCCTCCATTTCTTACTGCCCCTCTTAAATGTCTCCTTCACACTGCAGAAGGCTCTTAACCTCATGAATAGGATTATCTTTGAGGTTGCATTAAAACCAGCAACAGCTGAAGGTAATGGCAGAGTTTAGAGCACAGTGTGAGGGGAAAATGTGTTCTCCATTTGCACTGCTGTCAGTCATTGCCAGATTTTACCAACTTAAATAGGAATCGTCTGCAGCATGGACATAAAACACTGGCTCCCTCAGTTCTTGAAATGAGGTCAGTCCTTTTCAGACGTACATGCACAGAGCACCGGACATTTACACTATGTAGGTCAGAGTATAGTTAATTTGCTGTAATCTATTAGAAAATACTTTCCTCACAACCGATATAATGCGGAGTGCGTAGATAGAGGACCACCATGCAATACTGGCTAATATTGTGTACAGGGTGTGTGTGATTTTCTTGTTTAGCTCAATCACATTTTTCATTTCCAAGAAGATGCTCCCACGTCTGCATGAGCTGATCTTTTCTGCAGATTCCCGGGATCATAACAAGCAAAAACAGGACAAATAGGGAAGGGGCCAGGGGCTGGACGAGAAGGGAAGAACAAACAAGTGGAATATCTGTACTTGAAGGTGCATTATGTAGTTTTGGAGAAGAAACTTTAGAAGAGAAAGATCTTCATTGACAGTTTTATTTTTTTTTAAGCCTGAACAAACTAAATAAACAAACTCTCTTTGTTTTCATGACTGAATAAACTGAAGAAAACAAACCGACCTTCAATGAAAACACAGAGTCATACTGTTTTACTTTGGCTGACCCTGACAGCTTTCTAGCTTCAAACAGTGTTCTGGGGATCTTATTTTCCTCTGAGAACAGCTTGTTTATTCACTTTTGGAAAAAATACATAAAATAAAAGAGTTTGTTTTATCACCTCATTAATATTGTAAATATTACAATTCTGAGATGGAATTTCTTCTCCAAAACTATGTAGTGCCCCTTTAATGCTGTGTGCTCATTTGGGTACAGGCCGGTAACAACCAAATGTATCTATGCACAAAAACTGTGGACTAACTAACTAACTGTGTCTTAATTATTGCTTATGTTTCCAGTGATTCCTACCATTCAGTATGGCCCTCAGGTGTTCAGCACAATTGAGGGCACACCCATCACTCTACCCTGTAGGGCCAGTGGAGTACCCACCCCAGAGATCACCTGGGCCAAGGTATGTACTGGCATTACCTCTCTTAAGTAAGCCAAAAAAAGGTGCTGTGCTATTTCTCTGCCACGGAGGACTTTCAATTTATCTCTCTAAAGTATGTAGTTGAATCAAGAAAAAGAATGCAGGTCAAAGGTATAATAGCCAAGATCAGATTTTGGCCAAATCTCATCAGCGAGGCTGTTTTGATTTACAAACTTTCACTCATGCACAAAAACACTACCTGTCACTACCTTTCATTTTCTCTGGCACATGCTAGAAAAATGCCTGTCTTCGGGTACATGTGTGTGCCTCATGTGCTGCTCAGTGGAATCAGCTCTACCTGTGACCATTGGCCTGTACAGTGTGCTCAGTCTCTACACGTGCACTTTTGCGTGTTAGTGTGTACTATAAGCCAGTGTGTGTATGTGGACAGTCCCTCCCTCTTTTCCATCTTTTACACTAGTTTCTCTGAGTTGTAAAAGCGATGCTGTTAAAGTGAACAGGGCTACAGGGACACATGAAACCAGACCCTGCTAAGTTTTGCAGCAGCTGTGAAGATGTGATTCCCTCTGATTCCTTTGCTCTTCTCTGTAACATCAATCAAGTCAAGTTCACATCTGACATCACATTTGCTTCGTGTTTGGGTTCTTCATTTGATTGTATAACTGTTAACATTTTTATTCACAGCCCTTTTATTTAACAGCACAGAAGAAAATCAAATCATAAATTCAAGAAAACTTTGCAGGTCAAACCACACATCTTAACTCTGTCTTGGACTCCAGTGTCAAGTGTTAATAAAGCTGAGTTAATGAAACAAACTCTGGCCCCTGCCCTTCCCCTGCTGTGATTTGTTTTGTAGGGTGGAGAGCTGGTGTATGTGGGTGGTCCAGCCTTCTCCCTGGATTCTGACGGCAGCCTCCTCATCACCTCCCCCTCTGGAAATGAGACTGGAGAGTTCATCTGTACAGCTACCAATGCTGCTGGCTATGCCTCAAGGAAGGTCCAGCTCACTGTCTACGGTAAACCTTGTCACCAGCTAAAGTCTCTGCAGAGATGAAGAAGCTTTATGTGGCATCTGACATAATTGGATTATTACTAAATTCATTTTGAGACATTAGTTTAATTACTATGATCATTACCATGAAGTCTGGAAGCATCTACCAGCCGGTATACTACATTTCAAGTCATGTCACTGTGTTGGATTTGGAAGAAAATTAATCCACAGCACATATATAGATGTGCAAAGGTCCCATATTGTACAAAGGGAGATTTTCTTGTCTTCTTTTGATTAGTAGTCTAGCTACTACATGAATACTGTGAAAGTATCAAAACAGTCAATCCACTGAAAAATGTAAATATACAGAAACTGTGCCTTCAAATGTGTTTCCAGTCCGTCCTAGAGCCAATGCTGGTGGCGCTGGAGGCTCATCGGGGCCAATGAGAATGTCAGTGATTGAGGGTGAGGACGCCATTTTGCCGTGTGAGGTCAACAGTGTTCCACCTCCCACCATCAGCTGGGCTAAGGAGAGGCAGCTCATCTCCCCTTTCTCTCCCAGGTAAAACACACTGGAAACCACACACAGCACCCAATGAATAGTACTGTCTCTTAACTATAAATCTGCCTGTGATAAAATCATATTATCCTGCCTATAAAGTAATAGAACTGTGGTGCTGTCTACATTGCTCATAGCCTCAGGGTATAGTTTGCGGTTTTATAGGATGACAGAGTAATCATATTCTCCTCTGTGATCTGTTCTACCTACTGTGCGCCTGCCACAGTGGCTATAATTGTGGTTGATGTGGATTAGTAAGAATTACTGGAGTATCTGTTTACAGAAATGACGGATGAAGCAAAAGAGTGGAAAAAAATCCAGAGTGTGTGTGCTTGTTTTGTATTTGGAAGCTTTGCAAGACTCAGACTGTCACTCTGCAGTTTAGTTTATTGCTGTTTGTGTATGTGCTCCTTCCAGGCACACTCAGCTTCCCTCAGGCTCGATGAAGATCTTGGAGACCAGGTTATCAGACAGTGGACTTTTTGTGTGTGTTGCCTCAAATATTGCTGGTAACCTAACACAATCCATTGAGCTGAGTGTTTTGGGTAAGTAAGATCACAAACACTAACAACGATTTAATAATGATATTATCAAGGGAGCCTGATTAGCAGCAGATAAACTCTTTTCCAACTTTTCTCTTACTATATTCTAAGTACATTTTGAGGTGTTATCATAAGATCATACGATGAAATGTACAATCATTTGGATGTAAGTTGCTACATATAATATAACTGTTAAATTAAACCTTAAAACTGGTCGTCTGTCATCTGCCTGCAGTACCCCCAAGGATCCAGGCTGGTCCTAGGGTCATGAAGGTACAGGTAGGTCACCCTGTGGAGCTGCCCTGTGTGGTGCGAGGGGTCCCAGAGCCCACCCTCACCTGGACAAAGGATGGTCAGAGGTACCCTGTATCGCCTGATGGCAGCCTGGCATTTAGAAATGTGGGGCTGGGTGACGAAGGAACATACACCTGCACAGCCACCAGCACTGCAGGCAGAGACGAGGCTCGAGTTCAGCTTCTGGTGCAAGGTTGGTTTTCAGTTAATGTCTTGATCCAAGTGGATCTCACTGTGTTCTTTATACTTACGTGTGTTGAAATGTTTTCAGAGTTGTATATGTCTGTTTAAGTTGGATTAAACCAAAGGACTGGCTCTCTTGTTCCTTTAGTTTTTAGTTTTTTGTATTCCTTGTCATAGCAGCTTTTACAAGCAACTCTGATTTTAAATGATTAGAAACCATTACTGTATGTATTAGGCATCTGCTGCATGACCACTAATTCAATACAGTAAATGTTTTTAAAGATGCTTACTAAAACTGTTACAGGTGCTTAGTAGTGTGCATTTATCGTTGATTATGTGTTTGTGTGTTGTCAGTGCCTCCTGTGGTCGAGGTATTGGAGCCACCCTTCAATAGTCCTCTGCAGGAGAGAGTTGCAAACCAGCGTATAGCATTCCCCTGCCCTGCCAAAGGTAACCCAGCCTCTGAAACTATGAAAAAGAAGATGGTTGAGTATTTTTTTTCCCTGTGTAGGAAAGTAAGACTTACTTACGATCTGGTCAACTTCAAAGTGGCACGTTCTGAGAGAAAGTTAGCTAATTGTAATGCTAAAATTATACACTACATTTTCACAAGTAATGATGACCAGATCAGTACAACACATATTTCCTCTTCTTCTCTCCGTCAGGTCTTCCTAAGCCAGTGATTCGGTGGTTACGTAATGGCCAGGAACTGACGGGTAATGAGCCAGGTGTGTCCATCCTGGAGGACGGTACACTGCTGATTCTGGCCTCAGTGTCACCACTGGATAATGGAGAGTACGTCTGTGCTGCTGTCAATGATGCCGGATCCACTGAGAGGAAGTACCAGCTCAAAGTCAATGGTGATTGACCTGTTCTTTAAGGTTCTGACTCTGGAAAAGGTTCACCAGCTCAGAGTCATTTGATGTGAACTATCACTAAACCATTACCTTTAATCTTACAACACAAATTCCCCAGAAGTTGGGTGGCTGTGTAAAACTTAAATAAAAACAGAGTGCAGTCATATTGAAACAATCTGTGTTTACCAACAATGGTTTTACAAAGTCTTCCTGAGTCCATTGGTAAAATCATTTATACAATCATGTTTCACAAAGTGAAAAGTGAACTAGGCCTGAGCCTCTCGAAGATGCTCCTTATACCCAATCATGATATTGTCACCTGTTACCAATGAACCTGTGGAAAGTTCCGAACAGGTGTTTTTGGAGCGTCCCTCAAATGTCCCAGTCTTTTGTTGTCCCTGTCCCAACTTGTTTGAAATGTGTTGCTGGCATCAAATTTAGAATAAGCATATATTTCCAAAATTAATTATGTTGATAAGGTAAAACATTAAATGTATTGTTTCAGTACTGTTTTATGTCAAAAAGCATTATCAAGTTATCTCATTCTGTTTTATTTATGTTTTACACAGCATCCCAACTTTTTTATGGAATCAGGGTTGTACAGTTTCCCTACTTTTGATCCTACTTTTGAACACTTAAAGTTTAATAATCCTCTTTGAAAACCTCCACAGTGCCCCCAGATTTCCGTGATGGTGAAACTCCAGAAAATGTGTCCTTGGTCCTGAGCCAGTCCACCAGCTTGGTGTGTGATGTCACAGGAAGTCCTACCCCTGTCGTCACCTGGTACAAAGATGGGACTCCTGTAGGTGAACTCTGTTTGAATAAGTTGTTAACACATATTTTATATAAAAATGTTTACAACTCCAAGAAGTTCAAATGTTTCTTATTTCAAAAGCAAACACACACATCAAAGACACAGTCAGAGAGATTGTGTAACATGGTGCCTTATAATTTGCCTAACCTATACTTAAACTGTGGTTTAGTAAGTCATCTACAACCATTGGATCAAAAAGCTTCACATGCAAGTAATAAGAAATTATAATGACCTTTCCTTTCATTTATTAGTGAAAGTTCTCATGAAACCCGAATTAGCTCTGATCAGAGGGTACACTTTCCAAGAGACCAGACCTTTAACCACCATGGATCCTGTCTGTATTCATGTGTGTGTGTCAAAGACCAGCCAGGCCAGCAATGGTGGCAGCATGGGCAATGCTGTAATCTCAATCTAATGATGATAAATTGATGTGAGAACAGAGAGTTAGCACACGCTTAGCTGGCTGCCTTTTGTTCCCTCAGCTGCTTAGCTAATTTGTCCTGCAAGGCACAGATGGGAAAATCAGAGGCCTTACTTCAGTCTGCTAATTATGAGCAATCTCAATAAAGATACATTGCTCTAAGCAACAATTTAAGACGTTTCATGTTTTGTACAGTTCTTAAATTATATTCCTCAGCTGAACAGGTCTTTGACTCTCACACAGAGTTGTAAGCTGGAGCTTTTTTTAGTTTAAACCGTTTTACTGTAAACTGTTACAATTCGCCCCATAATCACTGTCAGACAGTATTCCCTAAACTCGAACATATGCTGTTATTTTTCCCTTTGTGTTTGATTTAATTTATTTATGTTGATTTACAGTTAGTTGCCAGTAACAGCATCCAGATTCTTGATATGGGAAAAACCCTGAGACTACTGAAGGCAGCCACAGCAGATGCTGGCAGCTACAGCTGTAAAGCCTTCAACATCGCTGGCAGCACAGAAAAGGACTTCTTCCTGGATATACTGGGTGAGTAGAGCAGTTGTGTATGGAAACTCCAAGAATAACAAGGAAAAATCTGTGTGCAGACTTATAAACAAACAGAACTTGAAATATACTCCACAATAATGAAGGTAGCTTTCTCATTTAATCAGTTTCTTGATGAGTCAGCTGATGTACAATGATACACTTGCTTTGTGTCCCAGTTCCACCGACCATTGAAGGATCAGGCTCTCCTCAAGATGTTTCAGCCATTGTCAAACAGGAAATCAGTCTGGAGTGCAAGGTGCAAGGAGTGCCCTTTCCAACAATCAACTGGTACAAGGACAGGAAGTAAGTGCCTTCTGCTATTAGGAGCTGCACATTTTGGCCATGTTCCTGGACCAGAACTTTCTGGATCTACCTAATTAGTACACACAAGATCACAATGTGATTGGTTCTACAAACAGTAGATCTGTATTGGCTTCCTTTGACAGTCATGGGATATTCAAGAATCACAGAAAAGGGAAAGACACCATGTTTTTTTGTAATAATAACTTGACTTTACACAGGAAACAAACCTCTCCTTTTATACTATGTTTGTTGCCATCTTACAAACCATGATCTTTTCCTAACCCTAAACAACTCATTTTTTTGTCTAAACCGGATGGAACTGCAGCTGTTTAACAGCTTAACGCAACGTACAAATTCAATATTAGAGTATTTACTGTCCACATTATGATAAGAATGAACAAACAAATAGAAATAACTGGGTTAAACTTTTGTTTCTAGGCTGGTGTTTCTTGGTGATCCCAACCTGGAGGTGACCAACAGGGGTCAGGTTTTGAGGATAAAAAGTGCCCGTCTTGGGGATAAGGCTCGCTACCAGTGTAATGTCATGAATACAGCTGGCAAACAGTCCAAGGACTTCAACCTCAGTGTGTATGGTGAGTGTGGATTGAGACAGATCCTACTCAATCAGTTCCTATGTATAAAGCCTACTCTGTATGCTGTAAATCTACAGTATATATGCATCTACAGTTGAATTACAATTTTCTGATTTTAGCAATTTTGTTTCATTATTCCAGTACCTCCGTCCATCAAAGGTGGGAACATAACCACAGTGGTCACAGCCCTGCTGGACACAGTGCTAATGCTGGAGTGTGAGGCACGCGGAGTGCCACTTCCCACCATCACCTGGTACCGAAATGGAGAGGCTATCCTTTCCAATCGACAGGCTCAGTACATGGAGCGAGGTCACTACTTGAAGATCCCTCGGGCGCAGGCATCAGACGCAGGCCAGTACACCTGCAAGGTGACCAGTGTGGCTGGGAGCGCTGAGAAGACATATGAACTGGATGTCTACTGTAAGAACCCAATAACTGATGATCTGCACACATTTCTGTTTCACTGTGCTGTCAGTCTGAAACCAAAGCTTTTAGAAACAGGTCTTAACTATGTGATTTAGAAAATCTAAAGCACATTTTGACACTAAATCAGGCTTTCAAATTGTAGGAAGTGAGTAAGTCTCTGAACTTAAGCTCCCATTTTCTCTGCATCTGCAATCTTTTTCATATGTTCTGAGCTCTGAAGCTTATTATTGTATTAATCAGAGCTTTAAGGCATTTGGTTTCACTCACAAAGCTGAGAGACATTTATAGCTGTCAAGAATAATTTCAAACAGCTGTGGATAGTTGGCAAACAATTTAATTTAAAAAAATTCTTGATACTTGAAGAGCAGAAAAATGGATTCAGAGTGGAGGACTTCAAGCGTAAAGCAGTTTTACATGTTGTTGGCTGATGAAAGCAGTGAGCGTGAGATGTAAATAAGATGTCAGTCAAGCAGAAAAGTCCTCGAAGCTTTAAAACCCTTCTTTTGTTCTGTTCCTTGTTAATGCATCCTTCCCCCCAGTGCCTCCTACCATTGCGGGGGGTGATGACGGGCCAACTGAGAGGAAAGTGGTCCTCAGCAAGCCTCTGATCCTGGAGTGTGAGGCCGGGGGACACCCACCTCCCTCCCTCACCTGGCTGAAGGATGGAGTTCCTGTGCGTGATGGTGAAAGTGTCCGTGTTCTGGAGCAGGGGGGTAAAATAGAAATCCTCTCAGCCACGGTGTCAGACTCGGGACGGTATGTCTGCGTGGCTACAAGCATCGCTGGGGAGAAGGAGGTCAAATACGACGTCAGAGTTTTAGGTAAAGCAACAGAAAAATAACATGCACGGCACAAACAGACACTCATGCCACATTTATTTGTCTTTAGACCCAAACTAATCAGACTTGTGGGCTGTATCCATGCATCAAAAAATGCATATCCTACCTTTCTTACATTTTGTAAAATCTAACTTTTCTCAGAGATTGGCTTGCTTATGTGCATGAATATTGTGGTAATATAATCAGCCTTGGCTGCCCTGACTGTTCTTTCCACAACGATTTCTTTGGTGGACCTCAATTCCAGTTGACTCAAACTGCTCTCATTAATGAAAATAAAGATTGATTTATCTCCCTGAATAGCATTTGAACAGCAGCTCAACTTTTATTTCACCTCTGCAAGTTCAAAAAGCAACAGAAGCCAAACATTTGATTCCCAGCCCATGCCAGATGATAACACATCAAAGAAAAGACTTCACAGAAGGTTGTTCCAATAAATGGCCACCCACTCATAAATGTTTTATACAGTAGCTGCTAAGAGCCAGGACATTTGTTTTGGAATTATCTTGCTTCAGGTTACCGAAGCCATATTGTAATGTACAGAGGGATGTGGCTGGAGCTATCACAAACTCAGAAACTATCCTGAAAAGCACTCTCAGTATGACTCTGGGATTCTTTAAGGTAACTGATGTTACTGAAAAATTGATTTGCTTTTACATATCTACTTTTAAGACTTTCACAATGCTTCTTGAACCACATTGTGACATCGCCTGTATTTCAATCTGCATGAGCAAACCTAAACTCTCCACAAGAACAACTCCTGTCATTCTTAGTTTATTCTATCAGTTTGTGACAGCTGGAAAAATACTGTGCCGTTGTCGGCAGGATTCGAACCTGCGCGGGGAGACCCCAATGGATTTCTAGTCCATCGCCTTAACCACTCGGCCACGACAACTCATGTGAAACCTGAGCTGATTTTGTGCGATTGTGCTGACGCTGTTGCTATGTACGCCATGTGTGCATTCCACATGGGAAACAGACACCTGCCAATGTACTGTGGCTCAGCATGTCTGACTGATAAACTCAGAAGAACTCACAGATACCAGATACCAGTTCAATCCTTTTCAGAGCATGAGAACCCATTCCTATTTGCATTCCTTATAACATTTATTCTGATCTTTTCTGATATTGTGAGTATCAGCTGAATAAATTAAAGTAATGGAGTAGCACTTTCAGTGTTTATTCAAGCTATGATGCAATTCATTTTAGTCTTTAATTTACTACATGATGATTTTTCACCCTTGAATTAAAAAGTTTAAATTACAGATAAATATATCGTGGCTGTTCCACAGTCCTGTACATTAAATTTTACTTAAATACTTAACAGAAATTATTTTTTTCAATCGTAGTTCCTCCTTTCATTGATGGAGCTGATGACGTGACAGACAGCACAGTGATAATCAACAGCCCTCTGGAGCTGGAGTGTCAAGCCACTGGAACACCTGCACCTGTCATCACGTAAGATCTCCATCTTATGCACACAGATATAAATATACTTGCCACTTGCATACATGCACATGTTTACTTTAAAAACAATTATTTTCCAGGTGGTATAAAGATGGAAAACCAGTCAGACAGGGTGAGGGATTGCGGGTGGCAGCCAGCGGTCGACGGCTGGTCGTTTCCCGCGCTCAGGTCTCCGACGCGGCTCGTTTTCAGTGTGTGGCCACTAATGAAGCCGGAGACCACGAGCGGGACTTTAATGTGGTGGTTCAAGGTAAAATATAAAAATGCTTTGTCATTTGATTTGCAGGAGATTAATTGTTTTATGACAACAAATGACTATGGTGGATAGTTTTGCATCTACTATAATTGCAATAAATATAATTTATGCTTTAAATGCAAGCCACAGGGATGCTCCCAGTTTGGGTAAATACCACTTTCTGCCTTTTTGTAATTTCCCTTTTTCCAAAAATCATTTGTAAAGTGATTTAAGTAAGTAACTCTTTCCTCTTCAACCCTTTAGTTCCTCCATCCATTCGTACCACCGGGCCTGCTGAGCGGTCAGTGGTTCTCCACAAGTCCATCAGTCTGGAGTGCATCTCCAGTGGCATCCCTCCTCCCAGCGTTACCTGGCTTAAAGATGGTCGACCTGTGGATACAACACAGGGGCACCTTCAGGTTGGTTCCCTTATTGACTGAATATTAATACATTTATTTTGACAACATACCACAACTTCAGCCAAACTCATGCAGACGTATGCTGCCGAATCGCAAAGAGTCACCAAATTTTGCATGAGTCAAAAATTTGATTGGTTATTTGAATCACTGCCGTGCAACACAAAAGAAAAAAACTTCTGTTCTATTTTTCAGCTGCAACCACAAACATTTGCTAAGTGCTGAATATTGAAAGGCAAAGTTTTGTGTCAAGGTTGCTTAGTATTTTATTTTAGCAACAATGTTGGCTTGTAGGGTTATGCTTGAATACAGAAATTAAGCATAGTTCAGGCAAAGCACAGAAGTCATGCTTGTATTAACTGATTGGCATCAGCTGCAAAATGCTTCACTAAATTGGCTAATTCATAGCTGTGTTGGCATGCATCAAATCATATTCATGCAGGTCCACCGTATGTACACTGTATTTCAACTTGTCATTGCTACTCAGCTCCCTTCACCATCCCAACCTCCTCCTACTGTAGTATTTCATAGTGTTGATTGAACTGAGATTTAATGTTCGTGTGTGTTTAATAAGGGGCATTAGCGAAATCCTTTTTGGTGTTTGGATTCATTGAGAGCTCCTTCAAACAGCACAGTCTTTGTCCGCTAAATCTAAATGTTTAACCAGTGGCTATAAAAGGTCAATTCCTTCCTCTGACTGAAGTAGAAATATGCTTTTTTCAAAGATGAACTTGTGACACAGCAAAAATCTTTCTCTGACTAATTCTTCTGGCATATGGAGTGTACTTTAATGCTCACATTTTAATGAAAACAGTTACCAGTCTAAATTGTCCGTGTCCTGTGTTTGCTTGTGCTTGTGTCTCTCACAGCTGGAGCCTGCAGGCAGAACATTGAAGGTCAAAGAGGCACGACTAGAGGATTCAGGGAGATACACCTGTCTGGCCACCAATGCAGCTGGAGAAGCCCAACAGCACATACGGCTCAGTGTCCATGGTAACTTTAAGATACACGCAGCACTCTCTCTGTATGTCTCAGTCACTCGTCTCACTCATTGCCTGGTTTGTATCATATATACTTACGTTCTGTGTCAGGGGACTAGGTGGAGACAGACGACTATCACCTGATAAACTGTTGCTCTTGTGTGTAATACTTTGTGTGTCCCTCAGAGCCTCCCAGTATCCCCCACTCTGGAGAGATCATCAACCAGACCATCCTGTCAGGCTTTCCCACTGAGCTCGAGTGCAAGGCCACAGGCAGTCCATTACCTGGTAAGATGGCTCACAAACATCTTCCTCCGTCCTGCTGTGCTCACTCAGAGGCTCAAGGGCGTAGTTCATTCTGACTGCTGAGTTGAAATTGGCTGCACTGCTGCTTTCCTTATCTTTCACCATTAATGGAACAGCAGAAAATTGATCTCAGATGACTCCCTGCAGGCAGTTTCACTCTCCCCCAACTGCCTTATTTTCCAGTGTACAAGTTCAGTGCAGATAAGCCGTCACATTCCGATGTAATTGAACACTCTGGTTTTTTTTCTTGGGACGTTTCTGCATTTCACAGCAGGTGTTTAATTCCAATAATCTGATATCTTTGAATGTTACATGGGAAATATTGTTTGAGAAATCAATTTTAAGGTCTATTGACCTCAGTAAAAACATAGAGATGTTTGTGAGCTTCTATGCTTTGTCTCTCTTAAGATTACTCAACAATTAAAACCAAAATAAATAAATAAACATAAATAATTAAATGGTAAAATAAGTCCAAATGCGTATCTCTGGTCTGCAAGTCTTACAAACCTTTCAGATCTTTAAGGTCAACTGCTTGGCGCAGTGTCCCGGTGCTTATACTGAAGATGCGAGCACCTAAAATGATGTCAATTGCAAAGGCTCTGCAAGTCGTTGTAGGATTTCAGACTTCACTGCACTCCTCATTTCAACGAAGAAGCGATCACAGTAGTAGTTACTGGATATTACAACTCAAGTTTTATGAGCACATGCTCACTATTGGTTTTGCATACTAATTTTTTTGATAATAATAATAATTTCATGGCTTTTTTCTTTATTATTACCTGTGCGTTTCAGCTATCACTTGGTACAAAGATGGCCGACCACTGACAAGTGCAGCTGGGGTAACTATGCTGAAGCGCGGCCAGGTGTTGGAAATTGAACGGGCTCAGCTGCCTGATGCTGGCATATACAGATGTGTCGCTGTCAACCTGGCCGGAGTTGCTGAGGTTTCCCACAGTCTGCAGGTGTTCGGTTAGTGACTTTGTATATGACGTACATTAAACAGAGATTTGATTAGACATGAAAACAACAGACAATAGTTCTTGAGCATTTTCAGTTTTTTTATTCTTACAGTGCCTCCGGTCATCTCCAGCCGAGGTGGTACAGTAACAGTTGTGGTGAATGAACCAGCCAGGCTGGAGTGTGAGGCCACCGGGGTTCCTCTACCGAGCCTCACATGGCTCAAAGATGGCAGCCCTGTGGCAAGTGTATCACACGGCATACAGGTACCTATTAATCAGTTTAAAATGAACCAATTCATGCTTCTTTTAACTTGAAATGAAAAGTGCTATATAAATAAATAAAGTTTAAGTTTAAGTTTATCGGTTTATGTCTCTCTCTCAGGTGTTGTCTGGTGGCAGAGTGCTGTCTCTGAACAGTGCACTGGTTAGTGATACAGGCAGGTACACCTGTGTGGCTGTCAACGCCGGAGGAGAACAACAAAGAGAGTACGACCTGAGGGTTTATGGTGAGTAAATCACTATATATAAGTAATTGTTTCATACCTGTTGTATATACATATATACTGTATACATGCGGTGATTCTGTACATATACAACCTATATACATACAGCTACATTGCGTTTAGAAAGCGACATTGTAAAATAGTTGTATTGTTAATGTTGTCGTTTTTTATAGATGTTTCGTTGCACTAAGGCACATCCACTGAAATATGAGATCATATGATAATTATGAGTCTATTAAATAATACATAAAATCTTAAATAGCAGGTTTTAACTGAAGTAAATAATAAAAAAATCTAATTGATTTGTTGTTTTATTAATTTTTCACGCAAAAATACATAAAACCCTCTGGTTTCAATCTTACAAATGTGACGATTTTCACCTTTTCTTTGTCTTGTATGATAGTAAACTGGATATGTTTGTGTTTTGGACTGTCAGACAGACAATTAAGAAAAACTATTTAGTATTTCATTCTCAGTTTACGGATAATTCTCTGACACTGTTTTTCTGGCAATTTACTGAAAATCCAATTATCAATTAATTGAAAAAATGAATGTCAAACAAATCAAAAAAGAATATAAATTGCAGCCCGACTCTCTTTTGCTTGCTGTTTGATCTCAGATTAAACCTTTTATCAGCCAACAATGACATAATAAATTCTGCAGTACATTACAAATAAGTCGGACCTTGGTGTTTTTTTGGGATGCCCTTGAAATGCGAATGATTTTTTTAGTATTAAAGTTGTAAAACATTAGCTTTATTAGGCAGGTGTTTGTAAGGCACTGTGAACATTACTTGTGTTCAGGCCTTCCCCTCAGGACAAAGTCTTCCTGTTTACTTTGATGTCTTTGTAATGTCTTTCAAGAGAGCACCAGATCCGGCATGAAACATGAACATGACGTACTGAAACAATATTCGAAAAAGGCCTTGAGCAAAACATGTGCATGCAGAGGAAGTATGACTCGACTAAGTTTAGCCTTTCAATAAACCTTGTCAGTTTCCTACACAGACCTGAGCTTGATGGCAACTCAGTTGTTATACAAGTGTAATCAAAGCTAATGACACAGAGACAAGTAGTTTACATGTAGGGGATTGTAAAGGCTGGGTTTGCGTGTGTCTGTCCCTGTATGTCTGTTTGAACATATGTATGCAGAATACAAACATCTACATGACATGCGTTTCCTTTGAGAGATCAAAAAGTGCTTGTCCAGAGAAATAAAGGCAGATTTGTTGTGGTAATTGCTACCATTCTGCAGCAGCTTCCTGTGTCTGGCCAAATACTGAGCTGAAGGCCTGTTTCTGGGCTTACCCAGAGACTTGTGCACTTTCCAGTAATCATAATGCAGGGGAAACTGGTCAGCATGAATTTGTACCAGAAAAGTCAGATTCACTGGAAAAGGGAGACTGTCTCTTAAAAAACTTAATAAATATAAGCAGTTAGAAGAGAGACATTGTCATACATTAGGCAGAGACAGACAGACATTTCCTGAGTTGTTACGCCAAAGTTGTTAAGTTTGCTCAGAGGTGTGTGTTTTGGTGTTTGCTCCACCTCAAAATTATGTCCAGCTTTCATTCAAATTATATGAACTCTAATAATCTATCCATCTACAGTTGTGATCACCTAAATAGTCAGGAGGGAACAAAGACAATCATAGGGGATTTCTTTTGCTCACGTGTCATTATGCATATGCATGTGTGCGTGGTAGCAATTTCCATGAAGATAAAGTTTCAGGATCTTTTTGGAAATGAAGGTACTCTGTTAAAACCCCAAACAAAATGTTAAACTGGTGCTGTCATAGCCCAAGATAGAATTAGTACTTAAAGAGCACCAGATGCCCGATTTAACAGAGCATGTGCATCCCAGGAAGCAATTATTCTGTTTGGTGATGAGGTAATATGAAGAGTGTTCTGCATTTAGAATGACTTAACAGGATAACGTTTCACGGTCTAGTACCTCATTTAGTGTCTTACTTTGTATCGATTCACTTTTCAGTGGAGATGTCTGATTAAACAATCTGTAAGCCTATTTTCATTATCAATTAACCTGCTTTTTATTTTTACAATTAATCATTTAGCCAATCAACATTTTGAAAAATGCTCATCACAATTTTCCATAGCTCAAAAATTCTAATTTCTTCTTTTGTCTAATCAACAGTCCAAAACCCCAAGACTCTTCATTTCCTATCATAAAAGCAGCACATCCTCACATTCAAGAAGCTGAAACCAGCAAATGTTTCACAGTTTTGTGCTTTAAAGATGACTGAATAGTTGGCATTTTCTTTTAATCCACCGATCGATTAATTGACTAATCGTTGCAGCTCTAATAATCTGTAGCTTGCCTTCATGTCTGCTACAGTGCCACCTAACATCAAAGGTGAGGAGGTGAATGCCACAGTGATGCTCAGCCGTCCAGTGGAGCTGCACTGCCAGAGCGATGCTATCCCTCCACCGACCCTCTCCTGGCGCAAAGATGGCCGCCCACTCTTCAGGAAGCCTGGTCTGACAGTCTCAGTTGACGGGAGTGTGCTCAAGGTACAGCCAGAGCTAGAAATCGTAAAACTGACAGAGTTTAAGGTTTAAAGTATCAGTGTGTTTGTTAACATTTCTCATGATTTGTCTTTGAATCTGAATGTTAGATCGATAGTGCCCAGGTGCAGGATTCAGGCAGGTATTCCTGTGAAGCCACCAATGTTGCCGGCAAAACAGAGAAGAACTATAATCTCAATGTCTGGGGTGAGTTTATTTTAATTTTGTGGCTCTATTTGTTTGTTATTCTGTTCATAGAGTGAGTTTGTGTTTTCTAAACGGATTTGATTTTGTAAAGTAAAACATTAAAACAACTTGTTTATTCAGTCTGTTACAAAAGACTGACTGACTGCCTTAATTACCTGTTTATAAACAGAGCCAGTGTTTTATGACAGCAGCAATGGTTGGGCATTGTGGTTTAATATATGTCAGAGTGATGTACATTTTGCTATAAACATTTTCTGGGAACTTATTTACATTTTTATTCTCCTCTCATATTTTCACAAACACAGATGTCACATGTTAAGCTTTGGTTTTAACCCCTGTGAAATGCACCGAATGTACCTTGAATGAGATGTGTGCGCCTCCTCTTGGTGTTCTGTCATTATTACAGTTTCTCCCAGTATCCGCGGGTCAGAGGAGGTGTCTCCCCTGACTGTGATTGAAGGAAGTCTCATCACTCTGGTGTGTGAGTCTAGTGGCATACCGCCCCCCGGTCTCATGTGGAGGAAGGATGGTAAGTGTTTTTGTGTTTGTAACAGGCAGAGTTACACAAAGCTGCAACAGGAGCAAAAGAAATATGCTAAATTGGTTGAAATGATGCACTGAATACAATGTGGGTGACATGTTTAAACACCATAACTAATCTGTGGTTTGTGTGTCCCAGGTTCTGAGCTCAAGTCAGACCAGCGACTCAGGGTTCTATCAGGAGGTCGCCAGCTGCAGATCTCCAGCGCTGAGAGGACGGATACAGCCTCCTACACCTGCACAGCCTCCAGCGCAGCTGGCACCACCTCCAAAGAGTACAGCCTGCAGGTTTATGGTATGTATCTAGTAACCACAGTCTTTCCTGTTATCAATTTTCCTTTTGTCAGAGAAACAAAGTTATGTATTTTACATATCAGGAGGGAACAGTGTGTGATCTGACATCACCGTACTGGTGTTGTGTGTCAAAGATCGTAAAAGAGGAAGAAATAGTCAAAGGAAAGTGTGAAAGTGTATTTATTGTATTTTGGTCCAGGGCTTAGACTGAGTGCATGGCGAAAAAAAATAAATCAGTAGAAGTATAAAATTTACAATCCCATGTTTTTATCAAGTTTAAATAATATAAAACATTATGAGGATCCTTGATCCATCAGATCCAGGATCCTTGATCCTCTACATTTACACTGACAGTTTGAAAAATGTATGCCTATGTAGCAAATTGTTAAAAGCCATACTGTTGGCGAGCATGTGCACCAACTGACTTGCTTTTCTCACTTCAGTCCGCCCTTCCATCAGACGCAGCGAGGGCGACAGCGATGACAGTGCTGTGACAAAAGGAGGTGATGTGACCCTGCAGTGTGCAGCAGAGGGCGTGCCACGACCAGCAG
The DNA here is from genome assembly GCF_965226575.1 of Pagrus pagrus. Lineage (NCBI taxonomy): Eukaryota > Metazoa > Chordata > Actinopteri > Spariformes > Sparidae > Pagrus > Pagrus pagrus. Next base: position 22,620,978 of record NC_140190.1, read on the forward strand.
TCACATGGCTGAAAGATGGGCGGCCCATCACAGGCCAGCATGGTGCCAAGGTTCTGAACGAGGGGAGGCTGTTGCAGATTAAAGACGCTAAGGTGTCAGACACGGGACGCTACACCTGCATCGCTGTTAATGTGGCAGGACAGGCTGACAGCAAGCATGACATCAGTGTACATGGTATGAATTCTCAAATGTTCCTTCTTTTTTTTTTTCATTAATCTTTTTTGTTGTAACCTTCAGCTTGGAGAGTCTCAAGGTCTTAAGTTTTCTTTCTGTCCCATTCGCTCTCTTTTCAGTTCCACCTAGTATAATAGGTCAAGTGGAAGTGCCAGAAAATGTGAGTGTTGTGGTGAAGAACCCAGTGGCTCTGAGCTGCGAGGCTTCAGGCATCCCTCTTCCTGCTATCACCTGGCTGAAGGACGGTCGTCCAATCAAAGCTTCCAGCTCAGTACGCGTCCTCTCGGGTGAGTTCCTGTTTGACCTTTTGATAAATCCAAGTTGCAAAACTCACAATATATGCAATATTTCTAACTCTAACTTTTTTAAGCTTCTTCAAAAGATCTTCAAAGGTCAATAAAAAAATGTTCTTGGTTTAGTGTCCCACAAGAAACAGACTGAAGGAAAGCAAGCCTCCAAGAATATGAGCGATAGTCTACATTTTCTAAGGAGGAACTGGAACTATTTTGTTTCCTAGCTGGGTTTCAAAAGCCAAGCAGTTGCAATACATCACCAGTAATTCAGTGTAATAGGATCAGTGCAACTGGGGCCAAACTCAACAGACAGAGGTTTGTGGAAGAAGACAAACGGGAGCAATTGCTTTGAATTGTGTTTTTAAACATTTAACAAGATGTATTAGGTGCTTTCAAATGAAACCGTGGCCCCTGGAGTTAAGCATACTACATAGAGCACTTATGCAGAAACTAAAAGTACCACACTCCGCCAAGTTGACTCATTTGGTTTTTAACTTCTCTACATTTTGAACATAAGCTCAGGATAATGGGGGATTATTTACCAATTGAATGTAATTGTTTAAAAAGTTGACCAACTCTGACCAACAAAAACAAAGAGCTTGTAATGGTGGTCAGATCGGGAGACTCTTATTGAGGTGTGTCAGGTTATTTGAGTTCACTGCAGAATTCATATTGTGTCATCGTTTGTCATTCGTTTTCTCAGGAGATTATTATGAACCCTGTTAAGACAAAGTTGTTTTTAAAGACAGATGCCATCAATCTTGAATCCAGTTGAAGTGGTTCGTAAATGTTTTAACAGCCGTGAGCCTCAAGAGTCTAAATTCTTCATGTTAATTGATCCCAGTTTTCAAAGAGGGGTGATTTACCTTCAACAGGCTCAAAATGTTGTTAACACATCCTTGGGATGTTTCCCTTTTGTGAAAAAAACAGCAAGTTGATGCTGACATAGCCTTTGAAAACATTCCATGATGACAATAGATAAATGATTATAATTGGCCAATTTAATCTCCAGGTGGCCGGAGCCTGCGTCTGATGCCTGCTGCAGTAGAAGATGCTGGGAGGTACACCTGTATTGTGTCTAACAGCGCCGGAGAGGAAAGAAAAAACTTTAACCTTGACATCCTTGGTAAAGATATCAGAAACATCTTGTATTTTAATATTAATATGTCTTGATCAACTTCCCTATAATGATTAAAATACTATTTAATGATTTGGGAGACAGTGAGAACCGTGTTATTGATTTTCAGTCTAATTCAACAGTTCCACCAAGCATTGTGGATGAGGGAACTGTTGTGGAAACTAAAGTCCAAGAGAAACACAACATTACTCTCACCTGTGAGGCGTCAGGTAACGACATCATGTATTACATCTCTGCATTGATATCAAAATGATATCAGGGTGTCTGCCAGGCTTTAAAATGTCTTTAAATTGTATAAATATTAGGCCTTAAAAGTCATTAAAAAGTCTCGAATTCAAATTTGTGAGGTCTAAATTGCCACAGATATTTTATCTAATTTAATATATCCATCTTTTTATTTGTTTTCATCAACATGAGTCAAGTTCTTCAAGCCCACATTTCTGATATTTCTTTAAACCTACCACTTAATCTAATACTGTCTTTTTACTGTCTTATACTTTATATCTGTTGGCAAAATGTAGATTAACCTAACTCACTCTGATAACCATATTCCTACATAAAACCTACCTGTGCATGGGACCACATATTGTATATACTGCATACCTGTGTATTTAACAGCAATGCTTGAACAGGAATACATTTTTGATGAAAATACATCTAACATTTGTTTCAAAATTGTCTTGAAAAGGTCTCAAAAAGCATTACATTTGATTGTCTGATACCTGTAGACACCCTGCACTTGCTCTCTAATAAAAATTGTCTTCATCAAAATGAAATTAAAGGCATAGTAATCTCTGTATATTACCACTTTGTAAATCTCACCTCATAATTTCCCAGGTAACCCTGTACCAGAAATTAAATGGCTGAAGGATGGACAGCTGTTGGTGCCTGACAGACGCCACCAAGTTCTGTCTCACGGCCGTTTCCTCCAGATCTCTGGGGCTCAGGTTGCAGACACTGGCCGGTACAGCTGCCTGGCATCTAACAGTGCAGGGGATCGCAGCCGACACTTCAACCTCAACGTCCTAGGTATTAACATGACCTTTTATAATCCACTGAATATTTCTTTCTGGAAGTAATCAAAGGATTTGAGATGAATTTACTCTCTGCTTCCTTCCTGTTTTTTCCAGTTTCTCCCACCATTGCTGGTTCAGGTCCTGACGGTTCTGCAGAGGAGGTGACAGTGACTCTGAGCAGCCCCACCTCTCTGTTATGTGAGGTCCAATCGTACCCTCCTGCTCTCATCACCTGGCTCAAGGATGGCAATCCATTTGAGTCCAGTCGCAACGTCCGAGTCCTTCCAGGTTTGAGATGCACATAACATCAGAGTCAAGCTGAATAGAATACGATATGTACATCTGTAGCCATTCAACACTCGTGCTTTCACAGGTGGGCGGACACTTCAGATTCTCAATGCTAAAGAAGAGGATGCTGGGAGATATACCTGTGTGGCCACTAATGAGGCTGGAGAGACACTGAAGCACTATGAAGTCAAGGTTTTTGGTGAGATGGCTGCATCTTTTTAAACATGCTTACATATACAGGTAATGTTAACAAACAATATGTAAATTCCTGAGAAACTCTATACCTATTTCAGCGCTCGAAACTAATGGTGTCCCCTTGTCCTGGGGATGACAGAAAATGTGTTTGGGATGAACAGAGATCTTCCATGGGACGTGAGCAGGAGAAGAATATAATAGGAGATGTAGTCAGCTGTTAACTAGCAGCAGGTGGGCAGCAGAGTCCTGCAGTCTGTTTGGCTAATGGAGTTAACAACTAACAAAGCCTACAGCTGAGCTAAACACACAGATGGACTGAGCATTTCTCTTCAGACGAACGTGAAGCATTAAACAGTGAACTGCAATTTAACGTGACAACTCTACAAGTTTACTTCTTCTTTGAGTTTGACTTCTTCTTTGTTAATAACTACATTTTCTCTATTATTCCCGTTCCTCTTAAGTGATGAATTAGAAGAAAGTCTTTTGTTGCAGATTCTCCGATCAGTTAGTACTGATATTAATTCCCTTCTCTCTTCATTATACCTGTTGGTGATATGTATGTCAACAAGTGTGTATCCTGGTTATGATCAGGTTTTTAGGGTCATGTTTTGTGCATGTGAACAGTTTATCCCAGTTTTGAGAAACCTGAATAGACTACTCATATATCCAGGGTACTGTGGCATGTGAACATCTTATCCAGGTTTCTGAACCATCTCATAGTGGCTGAGATGGTGAGATATCAAGACACCCTACATGTTTAAAAATACGGGATAATAATGCACTCAGTGTAATCTAAAACATGTGTCCTGACTCCAGTTCCCCCTCAGATCAATAAGAATGATATCCCAGGGGAGGGATTGGCCCCCAAAGAGGTCAAGATAAAGGTCAACAGCACATTGACCCTGGAGTGTGCAGCTCAGGCCTTTCCTACCCCGGCACTGGAGTGGTACAAGGACGGACAGGTAGAAATCTGATTGGATTGCATGGGAGATTATGGCAGAACCTGTTAAAGCTGCCCTGATTCTCCACTCTCATGTATTCTTTCCTCCGCAGATCTTGCGGGCAGATGACCACGTGTCCATAACAGCCAACGGTCGTATTGTTCAGATCAAGCATGCTCAGGTGTCAGACACGGGCCGCTATACCTGTGTAGCCACTAATATAGCTGGAGAGGATGAGAAGGACTTTGATGTAAATATACAAGGTGAACTGGGTTGACTGATGTTGATGTGTTAACTGAGAGTATTTGTGCATTTCCTGGGCTCAAAGAGTATTCTCTTTCTGTTGTTTCTGCATTTTTATTGAAGTATTAAAATGGTTGTGCATTAAAAATAATACCATTCACTTTAAAGTCAACATCCTTTAAAATAAAAGGAGATCCATCATCTTGACACTTGAGAGTTTCCAGAAATGCTCACTCATTGAGGCACTTAAACATTTTTCCTCTTTTTCTTTTCCCCTTATTCAGTTCCACCTAATTTCAACAGGCCTGGTGGATTTGGTGATACAACATCTTCCCCAGGCTTTGGAGGGGATGTTCGAGATGTCATACTCAACAATCCCATCTCTCTGTATTGTGAGACGAATGCTGTACCCCCTCCGACACTCACCTGGTATAAAGATGGACAGCTGATGACTTCCAATGACAAAGTTCTGATCTTGCCAGGTGAGATTGAAAAAGAAAACTGAAAGAAAGAGAGGGAACAAGCCAGAGAATGAGTTGCTACTAATCAGTTTTGTTCTTAGGTGGGCGAGTGTTACAGATTCCCAGAGCGCAGGCTGAAGACTCAGGCAGGTACACATGTGTAGCTGTCAACGAAGCTGGAGAAGACTCCATTCAGTATGATGTTAGAGTATTATGTGAGTAAAAGCACTTTTCTTTGTGGTACAAGTATCAGTCACTTTGACAAAGAGAAAGGTTTCTAATGTCAAATTTCTGTCCTGCAACAGTGCCACCGATCATAAGGGGAGCAGACAGCGATTTGCCCGATGAGGTCACAGTGTTTGTAAACAAAACTACTCAACTGGACTGTCACGCGGATGGAAACCCCGCCCCCAAGATCACTTGGTTTAAGGACAGCCAGCCAGTCAGCTCTGATGGGCCACATAGAATTCTGTCTAATGGACGAACACTTCAGGTAAGAACCAGGAAGTACAGATAGTTGCTCTCAACCATGGATATACTACAGGATCTGGTTACACAACCCAAAGTAAACAGTTTTACAGATGTTTCATTTACAGTTGTGGTCTATGTGAAAATTTCTTTTGGCTGCAAGGGATTATTTGTTGAAACAGCACGAATGGCCACTGGCAAATTGGACACAGGCTGAGTGCTGTATCCAGATCTCATATTTAAACCAATTCTATGTTAAAGTTAGTCATGTCTGTGATGTGTACATTCATGCTTTTACTGTTGATATGACATGTCTATGTTCAGTAGATCTGTGTTCTTACTTGATTATGTATTTCTCTATATTTCCCAACCATCAGGTGTTGACTGCTCAAGTATCTGACACAGGGCGCTATGTGTGTGTGGCTGACAATGTGGCTGGAAGTGCAGAAAAATCATTTAACCTTAATGTGCATGGTGAGTCACATGTGAATCAGTAAATTGCATTTACTGTACATTGTTCATTGCCTTATTTTAGCAATTTGTGAAAAGATGAACTAGATGAAGAATTAATCACTGCTTTTTTCACTTGAACACTTTTGAAGACAATTTATTGAAATGGAAAAGCTATTTTTCTTCACTTTAAAATAACTGAAAATACTGTTTGCTATACTGAATGTGTCTTATGTTTTTCCTTTCAGTGCCTCCCACCATTATCGGCCTGAGTCCTGAGACTGTGACTGTGGTGGTGAACAACTTTGTGTCTCTTTCTTGTGAAGCCACTGGTTTCCCTCCTCCCACCTTGAGCTGGCTAAACGACAGAGGCCCCATTCAGGCCAACACCAACGCACTCATCATGCCAGGTACTGCGACCTTTGGTCACATTGAACAGAACAAGTATTGAGCAGTCTTTGCTTTGAAATGATATCTGGTTATGAGCATGCCATTATCAACAAGATTATAATTGTGTCTGTGTCCCTTTGTGCCTTCAGGTGGTCGCGTGCTACAGATTATGAAAGCAAAAGTATCTGACGGAGGAAAATACAGCTGTGTGGCGATGAACGCAGCAGGAGAGGCCTACAAAAACATCTACCTCACAGTTTTTGGTGAGTCATTTTTCCCCACTGTGTGTACTTTACAATGAGCGCCTGACTTTGGCCTGACATTAAATGTTCACCTTCCAGTTCCTCCGAGTATCCGGGACAGCAGCGGGGACTCTCCTGTGGTGGTGAATGTGCTTGTTGGTAAATCAGTAACTCTTGAGTGTGAGTCCAATGCTGTACCTCCACCTACCATCACCTGGTACAAGAACGGCAGGGTGGTGACAGAATCAGCCAACCTGCGCATTCTGGCAGAGGGACAGATGCTGGAGATCAAAGGCTCAGAGGTCAGAGATGAATGATTGCTGTGTTGTCTGTTCTTTGCTCCATCATTTTTATCTTTTCAGCAACATCTCTCAGTGATCGTACGTCAAGTCAGACAGTATGGCCATTGGTGTGATGTCTTTTTTCTGTGTTTTTGTAGGAGTCACCCTTTTCTTTCTCGTCTCAGCCAAAGTAGCAACCATTTCTCAAGTAAAATGAGTAAATGTATTAACCCTGCAAGGATTTTCCCAACATTTACCTGCAGCGAAATGCTGCAGTTATAAGATACCAGATGGGTTGCTAATTAGTGGCTATTAGTAAGCAGCTACAATGTAGCATCTGTCCTTTTTGTGGATGAGAGAAGGAATTAAAGGTAGCTTAAAGGTAAGTTAGATCAGGAATAGAGAGTGGTTTCACCTGTCATGGAGCCTAGTAGATTTATGACAGCCTAGTGTGCGTACATACTAACTGCATGGCTGAATGATGAGTCAAAATATCATATAATATGATGAGCTACCATATAAATCACTCAGTTTATGGTACATCTTGCTGTGGATTGATAGCCAAGGTTTGTGAGGGTGCTTGAAATCCTTGGAAAGGTTTGAAAAGTGCTTGGATTTTTGATAAAGTACTTGAAACTGCTTGAAATTTTAACTTCACTACTTTCATGAAAAATCTCTACCAGACTGACATTGGCCGCGTTTCCCAGATTCGATCGTTCTTAAGGACTTAAGAAGGCTCTTAAGAAGGGTTCGGCTAAGAAGGAGCGCTAAGATGCGGGTGTTTCCCAGATGCGTTCTTAACTGCCTTCTTAGGAGAACCTTAAGATCAAGCCAAAGAAGCTTCTTAAGAAGCTCTTAGTGGGAGCTGTCCACCGCGCTGCTGCTGTGCTGAATCAATCGATGCCAGGCAGATCGATCACCCACCTCTTTATCAGCGCATAAGTGCGTGTGTGTGTGTGTGTGTGTGTGTGTGTGTGTGTGTGTGTGTGTGTGCGCTGTCAGACCGGGCTGTCCAGGCACGGGGCAGCCGGTACTTTGCCTGGACAGCCCGGTCTGACAGCACGTCCAGTGGGGAGAAGTGCTGACGCACGTATGCATTTATGTAAACCGTCTGGCTTCGCGCACGGCGACGCTGTTGGTTCGCAGGGAGAATGTGCTGTATTGCAGCCGTGGTTTCTCACACGCGCGGACTTTGGCAACGCAGAGTAGCAGGGGAAGCCTCTCTGGATGAGGTTCAGCTGAGTTTAATACATCTGTTCCGCTGATATCTGTGAAATGCCACAGGGTTGTTGTTTTTTTATGTGTAGTAGGCTACTATAAACTCATATATGCAGATGTTGCGGAAAAGTTAAACGTGTAATTCAATAAAAAGGTTTTTTTTCATCTACCATTTTCTTTTTTTTTTTTCTTGCGCCAGTGGTCCGCAGCTATGAGCGCATTTCAACACTGAGCATTGTTTTATTATTTCGCAAAGTGGAGGATATAAATTTCCCTGACGCGCTTGATCACTGAGCATTTGGTCGCTAAGAAGGCTGTTAAGAGTGGGTCAGCTCGATCTTACATTTCCTTCTTAGTGAAAGATCTTCTTAAGCTAAGAGCGACTCTGGGAAACACATCCTTCTTTCACAGCGTTCTTAAGAGCGCTCCTAAGAAGATCTTAGCACTTAAGAGCTTCTTAACGAATCTGGGAAACGCGGCCATTGACGGTTACATTTTTAGATAAAGAAATACAAACTCAAATAAAAGCAACCAACAGACTGGCCCAGCCTCACATTGCCCTTCGTTTCTGTCACAGGAAGTGAGCTGGGCCGGCCAGCAAATGCCAGATATGTATTTATGATACAGGATACTTTATTTTATAATTAAAAATGCAGACTGACGTTGCAAAATGCATTGCATTATATCCCAAGGTGCTGGAAAAGCTTGAAATTTCTTTAAAAATGCTTAAATTTGACTATGGAACAGGTGTAGGAACACTGGATGTCTGACTATTGTTTTTAATGTTTGTTTGTTTTTTGTTTTTTTTACATTTTCCTTATATGTCTATTCTGTTCCTCAGGTGTCTGATACTGGACAATATGTTTGCATGGCCACCAACGTTGCTGGACAAGTTGACAAGAACTTCCACTTGAATATCTACGGTATCACATTATGAATGTTCATGTATTCAAATATCTGAAAACTCATAAACGCATAATATTTTCTAACAATGCTCAACACTTGGAATATATTATTAAAGAAAAACCTGCGTCCTCTCTTTCTCTCTTTAGTACCTCCAAGTATCGATGGCCCAGCAGAGGAGAGTGTTGTGGAAACCATCAGTAACCCAGTCACCCTTGCCTGTGATGCTACTGGGATCCCTCCTCCCAGCCTCATTTGGTTGAAGAATGGACGATCCATAGGTATGCATGAGTATAGTTTTAAAGAAGCTGTACTTTAATATTAAAAGTTCTGCAAAAGGAGATTCATTAATCATCTGTATCTTACGTTTAAATCAAATAGCCTCTTGTTTCTTTTCAAGTTTACACAGGACAAAAACATGAGTAAGAATGGATCAGGCAAAGGGAACAAACCATAATATTTATAACTAGGTACAGAAGCTTTGTCATTCTCTCTTCATTTATACTAAATCTATAAACGTAACGTTTCTATAGAGAACTCAGAGTCTCTGGAGATGCACATCTTCTCAGGAGGAAGCAAGCTGCAGATCGCACGGTCACAGCTTTCTGACAGTGGCACTTACACGTGTGTGGCCTCCAACGTAGAGGGCAAGGCACGCAAGAGCTACCACCTCACCGTTCAAGGTACATGCACATGCAGAGCCTGTTTCCAGAAAGGACCTACAGAATATTTTGACAGATTTTTGTCAGACTTTTTCTTAACCATATGCTGTCATCTTGTCAATCTTTTCTGTTATCATACAAATACATGTATTCACCAATTCACAGTTTCTCGTGATATTCAAAGGATTGTGCTAAAACCCCTAATTCTGTCTTAGTCCCTCCCAGTATCTCTGGAGCAGAGCTACCCAGTGAAATGGGGGTCCTGCTAAATGAAAGCATCCAGCTGGTCTGTCGAGCCAGAGGAACACCGACTCCAACCATCCAGTGGTTGAAGGATGGAGAAGTCATCACCAACATGAGAAACACAGGGCTCAGGTAATGCTCGCCACAGAAAAAGAACAAAAAAGAAGAAAATTGGGAATTTTACAGCAATGATTATGATGATGATGCAATGCTGCCTTTGTGTTCAGGATCAGTCCAGATGGCAGCACACTCACTGTGACTGGAGCTCACACCACTGATAGTGGCAAGTACACCTGTGTGGCCACCAACGCTGCAGGAGAAGAGGACAGAATATTCAATCTGAATGTTTATGGTGGGTTTAATTCGTATATACATTTTTTTTTTTCATGTATCGTCAAGTACAAACAGTTGAGTAACTTTCTTGATTGCATGAGGAGTTTTTTTTGTGTCACTGATTTTCTTCTTCATTGTATTTTTCAGTGCCTCCTGTGATAGACGGCAACAGTGACACAGTTGAGCAGTTGACCACAGTTCTGGACAGTTCTGTCAACATTGAGTGTGTCGCTAAAGGCTCACCTCCTCCGCAGCTCAACTGGCTGAGAAATGGCCTCCCTCTGCCAGTGTCCTCCCACATTCGGCTTCTATCTGCTGGACAGGTGCTCCGGTAGGTCAGTGGACAGGGCTCAAGAAGAGTTTGTAACATATGGTGCTGCTTTAAGACCAACTTCCTGTGAATCTTATGTGTGGGTAATGCTGGTCAGCATTTTCCCCACACACAGGATGAAGTCATGTAAAATTGTGTGTTATATTAGGGTAAGATATCTGCGTTATTCTTTATCTGGAAAATTTGCAAAGATATCTTATACTAGTACTTATTTTACTAGTGCAAGTAAGTTTTTCTTAAATTAATTCTTTTTTAAAAACCTATGAAATCAATATTGAAATTCACCCTGCCTACAACTATTTCATTGTAATTATTTGCATTAGAAAGTGTGTCTTGTGTTTGCGCCACGCTGTTTCAAAGATCTTAATACTCGCGCACACACAAATACACAAACAAATTATTTTAAAAGGAGTACCAAATATTATAAGCTAAGGCTTTCTCCATTTATGTTTGTCTGAAATGCCATATTTTGAGATTTATATCAAACAGAGAGAGAAATAAAAAAAACAACAATGAAAACTTGGCAATTACGCAGCAATCTTTTCTCTTTTGTTAGTTATTTTAGAGTTAAATATATAACGGGTTACTTATTTGCTGTGTTTTTTGCATCTCTCAGAATTACACGAACCCAGGTATCTGACAGTGGCACTTATACCTGCGTCGCATCAAACAGAGCAGGCGTGGACAACAGACATTTTAACCTGCAGGTGCATGGTGAGTCTGAAAACATTACTCGCTTGTAAAATCTGAGGAATAAATCAACACCATTCTAAGGGCAATAAATGATAATCAACCACATCTTTTGTTTCTTTCCTCAGTCCCTCCTGGTCTGGATGGAGCAGGGAGCACAGAAGATGTGACTGTAGTCAGAGGAAACTTGGCTTCTCTGCTGTGTATCGCTGATGGGACACCAACCCCCACTGTGTCCTGGCTCAAAGAAGGCGTGACTCTAACTCCTGACCCACACCTCAAACTTCTCAACCTGAATACAACTGTGCAAATCATCCAGGCTCAGGTCAATGATACAGGACGCTATACCTGCGTGGCCAACAATACTGCTGGTCAAGCTAGCCGCCATTTTAACCTGAAAGTGCTGGGTGAGTCAAAGCAGATTATAACTTTTTTTCTCCAGCTTCAGCTTTTGATTCATGGATGAGAAAATAAATTTTGTTCGTTTTCTTTGTCAGACCCTCCAAGCATCAAGGACTCTGGTGTACCAGCAGAAGTATCTGTTGTGGTGAATAATGTCCTGGAGCTTCAGTGTGAGGCCTCAGGTATCCCTGCCCCCTCTCTGACCTGGCTGAAGGACGGACGCCCGCTCCCACAGACCAACAGCCTCCGCCTCCTGCGAGGAGGAGAGGTGCTACGTGTAGCGTCAGCACAGGTTAGTCACCAGGGTTTGTTGTAGTGAAATCCCATTTCTCATATATTAAATTTGAATTAAGTTTCTAATTATTTTCTATAAAAACATAAAAACGATCCTTTCATTACATACTGTGTATTCTATTTATTCTATTCTATTTCTATCTAGTCTTTTTCCATTGTTTTCATACTGAGACACAGTTTTTTGTCCTCAGCTGGAGGACACAGGCAGATACAGCTGCTTAGCCAACAGCCCAGCAGGAGATGATGACAAGGAGTTCCTGGTTCGAGTGCATGGTGGGTAACGGAGATTGCAGTGTGCACTGAATGTACATAACAGAAACAATCTGTGGCTGGAAGGAAAATAACTTAAATCTGCACTTAATGATGAAATACATTTTTTACTAAAATTTCTCCTGCCATGCTTATCTAGACAATTAAAAACCAATAAGGTGTGATGATATATTGAGCTATAAAATCTATTTCAGTGCTGATCTCTTTCTGATTTTCCTCTAACAGTCCCCCCTAACATTGCGGGTGAGAGTACACCTCAGGACGTGTCGGTGCTGCAGAACAGACAGGTGACTCTGGAGTGCAAATCTGACGCTGTTCCACCTCCAACTCTGGCCTGGCTCAAAGATGGCCAACCATTGCAGGTCAGAAATCAAACAAACAAACATTTATCCACACTATTCTATAAGTTCTGCTAAAAAGTTATCACAAATTCCTTTTTCCTGGTTGTGTAGGCCTCTGCCCGTGTGCGTATTCTGTCTGGTGGACGCTACTTACAGATCAACATGGCTGAGCTCGGTGACAGAGCTCAGTATACGTGTGTGGCCAGCAACATCGCTGGAAAGACCACACGACAGTTTAACCTGGCTGTCAATGGTACAGTTACATCTTTAATATACAATACATTATTATTATTAATATTATTATTATATATTTGTATGTTATGATTGTTGTTATTATTATTATGTAGCAATACTGTATATCCTGTATGTTTTTTTAGTTTCAGTTAAGAGCTGAATTCATTACCTGCTGACAAACTAGTAAAAACCTATGGATCTGTCACCTGTTCCCTCAGTTGCACCAACTATCATGGAAGGCTCCCAGACAGTGTCAGTGCACATCAACAAGCCAGCAGTACTTGAGTGTATTGTAAGCGGAGTGCCACCGCCTCGTGTAACCTGGAGGAAACATGGTGCTATATTGGCTGGAAACAGCCCCAGGTAAGTCCACATGTCACATTACAATAATGCGTCTCAAATGAATATTAATTTTATTATGATGCAACAATTGCGTATGCAGTTTAATGTAATAGATATCAATGGTTTTCAGGATAATAAATCTGCATACTTTAGAGAATATAAGTAGATTTGATATTTAATTATTGCTATTTGTTTAATGCTGTACCTCACCCAGTTTGTACAAACATGTGCAGGTACACATTTGCAGAGGATGGGTCTTTACACATCCACTCTGCTCAGGTGACTGACACTGGTCGCTACCTGTGCATGGCAACAAATGAGGCTGGGACGCAACGCAAGAGAGTGGATCTGCAAGTATACGGTGGGTGGTGGGTGGTACTTTAGTCAAACAAAACACATGAATACCTTAAAATTGACTCAGTCACCCACAAACAGAGTCAACCAGTAAATTTACAAACCACTGTTCTCATCTTTCAGTCTCTCCTTCCATCGCCGACAGCCGCACCAATGTAACGGTTACAGTCAACGTTCAGACCACTTTGTCCTGCGAGGCCACCGGCATTCCCAAACCCACCATCAACTGGATGAAAAATGGTCGAGCCATCAATACTGACCAGAACCAGAATATGTACAGGTTGATCCAGGTTTTCTCCCTCTCTGTTTCCTCATTCAAGATTTAAAACAAAAAGACAAAACCGAAACTCAACAAAGTTGAGAGACATTTTATATTCTCTAATCTTTGACCAAATTAATAGCATTAATAGTGAAGTGATTCATTGTAAGTTTAACCTTTTTAAAAAAAACAGTCTTCTTATAGGGTGGACATAGTGACAACACTCTCAAGTGCTAACTTTGTTATTCTTTCCAGATTACTATCATCTGGATCCCTGGTAGTCATAGCACCCACAGTGGAGGACACAGCAGTGTATGAATGTGTCGTCTCTAATGAGGCAGGAGAAGACTCCAGATCCATCAACCTCACTGTCCACGGTGAGTAACAAAGCATTCGTTGACAACCTGATAATTCTTCATCATTTCTAAACAGATCATCCATCACCAGCAAGATCAGAAATTCTCCTAACATTTTGTAACTTGTGTCACTCTAGTTCCCCCATCCATAGCTGATGAACCCACAGAGCTTGTTGTAACCAGACTGTCCCCAGTGGTCATCGCCTGTACTGCATCTGGTGTCCCAGAACCCACAATCCACTGGAGTAAAGACGGCATGAGGCTCCCCAAAGAGGGACAGGGCTACAGCATCCTGTCCACAGGTCAGAATCATCATGCATATCATCCAGAACACAACTTTTATTTATTACAACTGTCCAAACCTTAAAATATCTAACCACAAACTCCATGATGTGAGTCATCTAATACTGCATTTCAGATTATACTGAGTGTCGAATGTATCTGGTTACTTTGCACGTAATTATGAAGAACCTGTTTTAATTCATGATTGGCATCATTGGTGAACTTTATTAATTATGTCGATGGTGTTTGACGATCTGTGCACAGGCCCGATAGAAATCACCTCCGCTGAGCTCAGTCATGCTGGACGCTACTCGTGCACAGCCAAGAATGCTGCAGGCTCCACCAACCGCCACGTCCATCTCACAGTGCAGGGTAAGAGCATCCTGAGAAAAAAATGCTGTATGACTCTGACATGCTTTTACTTTATCTTTTTTTCTTTTTCTTGAGATCTTTCTGAGCATCATACCTTTCCGATCCCTCTCCTCAGAGCTCCCAGTGATCCAGTCTCATCCGTCCACCCTGGATGTGATCCTGAATAACCCCATCACTCTGCCCTGCAGGGCCACAGGCTCACCCAGACCCACCATCACCTGGCAGAAGGAGGGCATCAATATACCCACCACAGGTAATTAATCCTGCGTGTGTGTGTGTGTGTGTGTGTGTGTGTGTGTGTGTGTGTGTGTGTGTGTGTGTGTGTGTGTGTGTGTGTGTGTGTGCGTGTGTATAATCATAAGTTATCAGTACTAACATCATCATCACATCTCTTGCTTCATGTCAGGTGGAGGTTTCACAGTGCTGCCTAATGGAAGTCTGCAGATCTCTAAGGCGTCTGTGTCAGACTCTGGAACTTACATATGTGTGGCTCAAAACCCTGCAGGCACTGCGCTGGGCAAGACCAAACTCAGAGTACAAGGTGGGGCTAACTTGAGTAACAGACCTAATATGTAATACTCAGCAGCTGTGAAAAAGGATGTGAGAAGAACACCATACTAGTGTATTCTGATACAATAACAATTAAATGCTAAAGTTATGCCTTACAAGTTCCAACCTTTCATATTTGTTACTTAATTTGCTAATGATGTCAATAAATATTCTAAATGTTTTGACTGCATGTGGTGTTTCTGTGTCCTGCAGTCCCTCCAGTGATCAGCTCAGAGACTCGACAGTACCTGGCACCTGTGGACTCCTCTGTGACGTTACAGTGCCAAGCTGACGGCTCCCCTCTCCCGTCTGTCACATGGCATAAAGACGGGCAGCCACTCAGTGAATCTGTACGTCAGCGGGTGCTCAGCTCAGGATCCCTACAGATCGCCTTCATCCAGCCAAGTGACACTGGACGATACACCTGCACTGCTGCCAATGTGGCGGGCACTGTCAGCCTCGAGATGAGCCTCACTGTACAGAGTAGGTTTCAGTTAATACGGAATTTTAAACCATGCCATCGAACAACACGCTATGTTTTTTAAGGGCTACCAGTGTCATCTGTGATTGTATGTTATACAAAACCACAACTAGACTAATGTTTTAAAATTAATGAAATAATGAAAAATAAAACCCCCTACCTTTGCAGTCCCACCATCCATACGTAATGGAGAGCGTGAGGTAGCAGTGGTTGAAAACAGCCAGGCTCAGCTGGTGTGTGTGGCGGAGGGTGTCCCTCAGCCCAGCCTGACCTGGGAGAGAGATGGTGTTCCCCTCATTGAAAGCACAGGGGAGTACACAATCCTGCCTTCTGGAGAGCTGGTAGTAGACATCGCTCAGGTAGGGGAATCAAAAACAAACCAACCCTCTCTCAGTTTGTTTATGTCTATACATTACCGGACAGTGAACTTGGCTTGGCTGCATGTAGCGTCAGAAAGATGTATGTAAAGATCTTTTTCTCTCCTCATCTTCCCTCCCCCTGTACCAGCCTGATGATGCAGGCAGTTATACCTGCATAGCCACAAATGCAGTTGGACAGGACAGTCAGACGGTGACCCTGTCTGTCCATACTCACCCTGTCTTCACTGAGCTGCTCGGAGACGTGGCCCTCAACAAGGGAGAGCGCCTCCTGCTGGCCTGTGGAGTCAGTGGCATCCCCCCACCTAAAATTACATGGGCCTTCAACAACAACATCATCCCAGGTATACATCAAGAGCTACAGTAATGAGGAAAATGTGTAGTTTTGTGTCAAAAAGTAGTTACTTAAGTCAAAGATCAACAGCTTTTTATCTAGCAGTGTGTCATATATTAGAATTAAGACTTAACAGTGTTTTTTTGTCTTTTGTGACCTTTTATTAATGCTTTAGTTCACTACGATCATATGAACGGCCACAGTGAGCTGGTGATAGAGAGAGTGAGCAAAGACGACTCTGGCACCTACACCTGTGTGGCAGAAAACAATGTAGGAACCATCAAGTCACTGGGATTTGTCTATGTCAAAGGTAAAACACCCGCTATGGAGCTATTACACTCAACATTATTTTACTTATGTAACTGGTAACACTTACCCTTCTGATCAGTATATAAACATGTGATAAATGATTTATAACACATTATAATGTAGTTGTAAGCAGATATAACTGTTTATAGTAAAACGCTGTTGTAAAGATATGAAATATGCCTTCATAGGAGATGTCGTAATTGCTGACAAATACTGTACAATATTTATACACATCATTTTTACTCATGACTCAACCCCAAACATTACGTATCACAAGAAATTCTTCTGTCTGTCTCCAGAGCCTCCTATCATTGACGGGGACCTTCACTCCAATCGTATTGAGCCTTTGGGTGGTAATGCCATCCTGAACTGTGAGGTTCGGGGAGACCCCCTGCCCACCATCCGTTGGAGCAAGAGCGGAATCAACATCCAGATAAACAACCGCATCCGTCAGCTGGACAACGGCTCTCTGGCCATCTATGGCACAGTGGTAGGAAAAAACATGAGAGTGTGACCTCTTATGTGTATGCTAATAAGAAGTTAAAGGTGGCTCATAAAATGGTCTAAGATGAAGCTCTTTGATTTGATTGAATCTTTGAAAGGTGCAATACGTTAAGAATTTGAGTTAAATATTCAAAGGTGAATTAAAATTGTCAGCAGGATGTTAATAAACAATGTTGATGTTATGTCAAAGACCTAAGTATGTAAACATTTTGAAACTTACTTGATTATAATACTGATATGTGTTTTTCACAGAGTGAAGATGCAGGCAACTACATGTGTGTTGCAACAAATGATGCTGGAGTGGTAGAAAGGAGTGTCACACTTACGTTGCAGAGTAAGTGTCTGTTTGTGTGTCAGTCCTATTCAGCATACAGTCTGACAGTTGATACATGAACAGAACAAAATGAGGACAAACTGATTTTCATGTGTAAAATCATATGGATCCGCTTTTCTTCCAGGTACACCCACCATCATAGTGGAGCCAGTGGATAAGGTAGTGGATGCTGGCACCACAGTTGTGCTCAACTGTCAGGCAGCGGGTGAGCCTACCCCCATGATAGAGTGGTCCCGCCAGGGGCGCCCCCTGCTGGGCAATGACCGCTTCTCCACCCTGTCCAATGGTTCGCTCAGGATCAGCAGTGCACAGAAGGAGGACACAGCTGAATATGAATGTGTGGCCAGAAATCTGCTAGGATCAGTGCTGGTTAGGGTCACTCTTACTGTGCGAGGTGAGCTTCACATACAGTACAGTATATGTACCATATTTTATACATGGTGTGTTAATGTGCATTCATTTGTTTTCCAGTTCATGGGGGCTACTCAGAGTGGGCAGAGTGGGGTCCTTGCAGTACGTCCTGTGGTGTCGGGTCCCAGAAGAGGCTGAGACAGTGTAACAATCCTCTACCTGCCAATGGAGGGCGTCACTGTGCGGGATCAGACGCAGAGACACGTAATTGTCAGGGGAAGCCCTGTCCAGGTGAGTGTGCTTTGAAGAATCAGATGCAGATAATTCATACTGTTCTCTCAGTACTTGTAGAGGTGACTGTGTGCTAATGTCCCTCTGTTTCCACAGTGGATGGTAACTGGTCAGAGTGGTCTGTATGGGAGGAGTGCTCTCATACCTGTGGTCAGGGCAACAGAACCAGGATCAGGACATGCAGTAACCCTCCAGCTCAGCATGGAGGCAGGCCGTGTGAGGGGAAGGCAGTGGAGGTCATCATGTGCAGTGTCAGACCTTGTCCAGGTGAGTAAACAAATACATTTTCAAGTAAATCAGTAATCAGTGATGCCACAGTGTAAAAATATTCAGTTACAAGTAAATGTCCAGTTTTCATAATCTTATTCAGGTAAATATATATTTACATTACATATATATATTATATATATATATTTATTACATATATTTTTGTATATAAAATCCTTATCAGTAAATCAACTTGTATGTGTAGCTGTCAAATAAATGTAATGTAGCCAATTAAGTGGCATCAACTGGCAAAACTCAAGTCAAGTACCTTAAAATTGTTGTTTGTATTGACTTATCTGTTTATGCTCCTGCAGTGGCAGGTAACTGGGGGTCTTGGCTACCATGGAGCCCATGCAGTGAAACCTGTGGTAAGGGTACACAGTCCAGAATCCGTCTGTGCAACAACCCACCTCCAGCATTTGATGGGCTGCATTGTGAGGGCTCAGACACCCAAACACAAGTGTGCAAGGAGAGACCTTGTCCTGGTGAGGACGCCATGATTTTACTTTCCATTAAAATTAGATTCCTACAATTTCAAAGTCACTGATCCTCCTGCTTCTTCTCTCATTGTTTCCTCCAGTGGATGGGAAGTGGTCATCCTGGGTGAGCTGGGGAGCCTGCAGTGTTTCATGTGGAGGCGGGACCAGACAGCGAAGGCGCCTCTGTGCCAACCCCACCCCCCAACATGGTGGCAGGCAGTGTGAAGGCAACGACGTTCACATTGATTTCTGTAACAGTGACCCCTGCCCCAGTGAGTCACATTCACTTTTATTCGCTCTCACTTGTTAAACTTACAAATTCAGAATCTTAACCATCATATATCCTCTATGTCTTTATATGTATATATCTGTAATATCTGTCTTGTATCTTGGTTTCTTCTCATGAACATACCTGTTGACTTTCTCTCTTTCAGTTAGCGGTAACTGGGGTCCTTGGAGCAGCTGGGGCAGCTGCAGCAAGACATGCAACGGAGGTCAGATGAGGCGCTACAGGACATGTGACAACCCCAGACCTGCCAATGGTGGGAGAGCATGTGCAGGTGCAGATACACAGATACAGAGATGCAGCACAGCCAACTGTCCTGGTGAGTCAGCATGTTTAAGACTGTGACAGGGGTTAACAAGTCTAAAAGTAGAGAGACTCCTTTAACTGCATAAGTAGATGCCCTGAATAAAAAGGACTAACCTTTTCATGCATTTCACATTTAATTCACCACATGTGAACATGAGTAACATGGGACAAGACAGAAAAAAAAACACTATGTAAACTGAAGGATAGCAGCATCTTTCCTTTCACCCCACAAACTGTGTATTTCATAATTTTTAAGATACCCTGAAAGCACCAAATTGTCCCCCAAACTTAGGAGACAATAATTTCCTGCTGTATGTCTGTATGATTTCATGTGTCCACACATGTTCATGTGTGTACTTATTCTATGTGTTTGGGGTATATGATTGCAGTTGATGGTAACTGGGGTTCATGGCAGCAGTGGGGAGAGTGCTCTGCGTCCTGTGGGGGTGGAGAGAGGACCCGCGTCCGTCTCTGTAATAGTCCATCCCCTAGCCACAGCGGTCGGCCATGTCCAGGAGACTCCTCCCAGCTGTCCAGGTGTAACGCCCAGGCCTGCCCAGGTAAGACACTTGTATATATATATACTATATTGTCTATTTGTGCAGTTGAGCAGTTGACTTGAAGCAATCTTAAATACCTTCTCTTTTTGTCAGGCGGGCCCCAGAAGGCACGAGGAAGCATCATAGGGAACATCAATGATATTGAGTTTGGCATTGCCATACTTAATGCCACCATCACAGACAGCAAGACTGGCGGCAGAATCATCAAGGCGACTATTACCAATGTACCGCGGACATTAGGTCAGCTCTCCAGCAGTTTCATATTTAAATCTTCTTCTTTTTAGATTTTATCCTTTTGAACTTTCTCAATAAATCTCATAATAAATTAAATCTGCTCATTTTCATTCTTTAATTTTAAGGTCCTGCGATGAGAAAACTCATCTCAATCCTGAACCCCATCTACTGGACCACTGCACGGGAAGTAGGAGAGGCTGTCAACGGCTACACACTAACAGGAGGCATCTTCAGGCGAGAGACACAGGTGGAGTTTGCCACAGGTAAGAATGGACAAGCCTTCGTATCATCAAAGAACATTGAGGATTACTTCTAAATTTTATCATTGTTTTATAGACTATCAGGCTAAACATTATATTTTATGTAGTACAAACTACATTGTAAACTGCAGTACTAATTGTAAATTTGTACCCCCCCAGTTTGCAGTTGTGTGTTTTGATGTAATGTTTTTTTGTTTTACTTGTGTATGTATAAAAGACTAAAGTCATAAAAAAAGGATGGACTTGCCTTGGTGCATTTCTGTTGTTATACAGCTATTTATATAAATACACTTTGCTGGTTTAACCTGTTTATAGAATAGTGAAAATGTTGACGTGATGATTTAAATGTGAATAATGTCAGTAGGTTGAAACATGACAAACATTGTGGTGTAATTGGAACATGATAGGTGAGATCCTGAGGATGACCCACATTGCCAGAGGCCTGGACTCAGATGGAGCGCTGTTACTGGACATCGTGGTGAACGGACACATCCTGCAGCTGCCCTCACATTCTGACATCAGCATCAAGGTAAATAAATAACATATGCACATTATTAGTGTGGCCTTTTGGTTGGTATATTTATTAGTATTTTAGCCTCTTTACTCAAAATCACATATCAGTTAATGTATACATGATTTCTAGAAAATGAGCTAAAACGTGTCAGAATACGGTGCCTCACATGTACACTTTGTTGGACTCAGGACTACACAGAGGACTACATCCAGACAGGCCCAGGCCAGCTGTACGCTCTGTCTACCCGCATGTTCAGCATCGACAGGGAGAGCGTGCCCTACTCCTGGAACCACACCATCTCCTACGACGTGTCCAAGGGCAAGATGCCCTACCTTGTAGAGATGCTGCACGCCACAGCCGTCAGTGCTCTCTACCACCCCCTGGAGGAAATGTTGGATTATAGCATCCAAGCTAGTATCTCCAAGGGTGAGGACACTGGTCTGTGAAAGATCTGAATGTAGGAATGATACTTTAACAAAGGATACAAGATGAAATGAACAATGCTACTAACCTAATATCATGTTGTGTGTTTTTCCTCAACTCAAGTCAGTTTTTTAAATCTGATCTTTCTTCTTTTCCCTGTATGTTTTTGTTGCATGTAATCTAAATTTAATGATGAAATGTTCACATGATTGCAGGAGATCGCAGTAACCAGTGTCCTCAGGGATTCACGTTGGTGTCTGCCGGACCCTACTGTGCAGGTACTGTTCATTGTACCATATGACTCAGTGAGAGTCAGTTCAATTGGTTTTAAAGACACTGAGTGGACTATAAAGTATATACTATAGAGTGTGTCCAACAGCAGAACTTTCTCATTGAGGCGTGTTTCCATCGGCAAATTGAGAAGCTGTGTGTGCTGTAGGCTCTCCCCAGATATTCCAATAAAATTCTAATTTCCAGATTAATTCCCACGTTTGTTCGTGGATGGCCGAGGTGACTGGATTCGTTTCTTCTTCTTTGAGGTTTATTGGCGGTTGGCAAACAACTGGTTTTGTTTCCAGTTTGCGACTTCTACTTCTGCTACTCTGTTTATTACAGCCATGCATTACATAGCCTATACTGCCATCATCTCACAAAAGCACACTTTTTGTAGTCTACTTTATATGCTTCAAACCTGCCTAATTTGCATATCCCTTTTTTCGCTTGTGCAAAAATGTCAAAAGGTGGCTTCAAATTTGTTAATGTAAGAAATATTGTTGTTTATGCATCTTTATGTGCTGCAGATGAGAACGAGTGCGAGGTGGGTAACCCCTGCTCTCATGCCTGCCACAACGCCATGGGCACCTACTACTGCTCTTGTCCCCGGGGCCTCACCATCTCAGCTGACGGCAGAACCTGTCAGGGTATACAGCTCAGACTCATTCACCAGTCAGACTCATTGCTGTCAGCATCATTATTACACAAACAGGCTTAAATAATTAAATGCTCTTTGTTCTCGTAGACATTGATGAGTGTTCGCTGGGCGGGAACGTGTGCCATGATGGAGAGGACTGTGAGAACACGATTGGCTCTTACCGATGTGTCATGCGCTGTGGGCGGGGCTTCAGGAGAACAGTGGATGGTCTCAGCTGCACAGGTACATCAACAAGCTTTATTGGGCCTTTGTTGTGAGTGTTGCTGAAATGAAACTTTTGACAGCTGTCTTCTTTGTGGCTCAGACGTGAACGAGTGCCAGGAGTCCAATCCGTGCAATCAACACTGTCTGAACACGATTGGTAGCTACCGATGCGCCTGTGAGCCAGGCTTCCAGCTCAGGAATCGACGCTGTATAGGTGATGCAGCTAAATGATTCATATAATGCTTTATCTGTGTTATTCAGAATAAAAGGCCTCGTCTGACATAATGTCCTTGAAACTAGTTCTGGATTTAACGTCCTCTCTTCTCTCTGTCATCACCAGATATAAACGAGTGCAGACAGAGGGTTTGTCGATCAGATCAGCAGTGTAAAAACACACGTGGTGGTTACACCTGTATTGATCTGTGCCCCAATGGTATGACCAAAGGTGCTAATGGGACATGTGTAGGTGAGTATTCACAGTATTTCTTGTTAATCCAGAAAGCATTTACTGAAGTACAAATTAAAAAAAAATACTGACTGGGAGAGATTTTCCACTGTGATTACATTTTTCATGGTTTGTGGCCTTCTTGTAGACATCGATGAGTGCAGAGATGGAACTCATCAATGCCGATACAATCAGATCTGTGAGAATACCAGAGGCAGCTACCACTGCACCTGTCCACGCGGCTACAGATCTCAGGGGGTGGGACGTCCCTGTGTCGGTATGTTCACCCCACATATCCTGTCATCTCAACAGGCAAAATGTAAATTAAACACAATCCAGTATTTTATTCAATTTAAAGGGCTTCATTTGCTGTTATCAGACAGGTGATGGTGTGTAATTCTGTTTAGTTGAGGATATTTGCCAGAGCATACAGCATGTTAAGCAATGAAAAGGTGAAACATTTTGCACCGCTCTTACCTCATGCTTCCCTTCAGCTTGCTTGCTTCTGCCAGCAAACTTCTCTCTTTGTGTCAGTGACTCACTCCTGTTTTAAGTCTAAAATAACTCTGCTGTCAGCTGCAATGTAGTTCAGACATTCATATCCCGCCAGTGCTTGCTTACATCTCTAAAATGCTGCAAATAAAGCTGCTGACTAACTCGTAACATAAAGCACAAAAGCCCTGCAAAGATTCAATGCATGGTATCAGGTCCTCCAAAGATTGATGTCGACTTACCTACCGTACATATAGCGGTAAGATAAAGGATAAGAAAGGATTACAGAGGAAGGGAAACTAAAGTGTGTCCTCCTTTGACACATCAGCCATAAAAAGACCAGCACCACGACCTCACAGCTCTGTCTGTCACTCTGTTTCCTTTCAATTTCTTCCAATTCTGACTTTTCAAACTGTTACCTTTATGTTTAGATCTGGCTATTTCCTGGAGTTGCTTTGTAATGGCATTCACTCACTGTTCCCCTTGTGACATCATTAACATTGTACGTTGATGTCTGTCTTACCATATTGTACCTGATATCAAATGTGTATTATATTTGATATCATTTCCTCAGAGAAAATATCAACTAGAGTTTGAATTAAATTTGAAGTTATCTTCAAAGCTCTTCTTTTATATGATATGAGAGGACAAAATTCTCTCATTCAAACTAGACAATAGTCTCAATACATTTTCATGAAAATGTATTGTTGTACAGTGGGGTAACTGACGTATACCCTTTGTTTCCTCTCATTCTCATCTCATTCCTCTATTTTCATGGCCTGCACCATCTCATTTTTTCATTCATCACCTTTTTTCATTTCGTCTTCATTACTTTTGCACCTTTTTCTCCCTCCTTCCTTCTTTCTATCTATCACTTTTTTGTCTTTTCTTGGCGCTGGTCTTTCTTTGTGCTGTGGGCAGACATAAATGAGTGTGAGCGGCTGCCACAGCCCTGTGCCCACCGGTGCATCAACACACCTGGCAGCTTCAAGTGCACCTGCCCGCCGGGGCGCCACCTGCTGGGTGATGGCAAATCCTGCGCTGGTCTGGAGCGTCTGCCCAGCTATGAAACTCACTCATACGGCTACCGAACTTCACAGTCCTCCTCTGAGCGCTCCTACCAGCAGGTGTACCACAACTTGGCCTCTCAGAGCTTCAACTCCTACACAGCCAACGAAAGGGGGCGTGGCAGGAGCCGGAGTCGTAGAGACACTCCTATAAATTCCTCACAGCAGGGCTTCCTTGCTTGTCAGCAGGGGTTTGAGTCCAGGGCTGGCTCCTGCTTCGGTAACTATGGAGGACAGGCAGGGTTGAGATGAGGGAGAGGATGGAAGTTAATAGAGAAACTGTCTCTTTTTGCCTCCCTGATGCTTGGGATAGTTTTTTGCTTTGTTTTTTAAATGGGGTTGTATGAGGTCAGTGAATTACTGACAGTAGAATGCAGTCAGCACACATCCAGTCTGGAGAAGCAGCTGGAGCACCGGTGTAGGAAACAAAAAAAATACAGAATATTTCACAGCTTTACCTTCAGACAGTCCTGATGACAGGGAAAGCCACCAGACTCCCTTGATAAAAACAGTAATTTTACCTCACTGAACACAGGAGGTGCTTCCTCGATAGGTTAGTTTGTTTGTGTTACTGTAACCTGTTAAAACACAATCAGGCAACATTGTAGGTAATACACTCAATATGGATAAATACCTCATACAACCCCACTTAAACAATCCCAAACTATCCTTAAAAAATGTGTCCAAAAACCATAATTTATGTTTGCTGATTTTTCTCTTTCTTTCTCTCATTCTGTGTGTGTTTGCATCTGTGTGACACCAACAGACATCAATGAGTGTGAGGTGAGGGATGCCTGTCAGCACGAGTGTATGAACACACCGGGGAGCCACAGGTGTCTCTGTCCTGCTGGTTACCGCCTCATGACCAATGGAAAGACGTGTCAAGGTGAGAGCCCCCAGCTACTTCTTGTGTCCTCCCATCATCATCACCTAAGTATAACATGTACTGTTATAATGCTGAGCTGTTTGCTGTATGTACAGATATAGACGAGTGCCTGGAGCAGAACATCCAGTGTGGAGTGAACCAGATGTGCTTTAACATGAGAGGAAGTTACCAGTGTATTGACACACCCTGTCCACCAAACTACCAGAGGGATCCAGCCACAGGGTAAAACTTCACAGAAATGCACTTAAATCTCAGTTTGGACACATATAACACATCATCATAACACATTAAAGGGAAAAAAATGTGACCACAAACCAAAGCCTTGTTTCCATCAAAGTACTGACAGTATAGTCTCCTTGGAACCTGTAATAAATGTAGACCGTAGATCTGTTTTGTGTTTCCACCTCATACTTTAAATGTCAACGGTGTTCTTGTTCTTCGGGGGTGACCCTGTTCACTTTTCCATCAGCTGGGAAACAACAGAGGAGACTCTTTTTGGTCTTGAGAAGTTGCAACATATATTGACTGACACACTGTGACCTATACTGTACATATCTCTGACAGATTGACAACATATAAATACCGCTAACCTTTTCCTCTACTCTGTTCACATTCACATTTTGGGCTTTTTTCTACAATCCCTATACACTGCACACAGGTATTCATGTTCTTTTTCTTGGTATGTGGTTGTTTATTAAGCTTTGTTTGGAAAAGGCTACAGTTAGTAAGACCGCTGATGAAAAAGGAGAGTTTGGAAAATCCTACATCAGATGATCCAATTGACTAATCAGTGGTCAGCAGTGTTTAAACTCCACCTTTTACTAATGTGTAACAAGCTGAACTGGACTGGAGTGCTTTGTGAAAACGAGGACTAGGCTATAGATATTTGTTCAATCAAAGGGATTTACAGTTATGGAGCTTTAAGTAGTTTTTTTCAACTCTTGTTGCCACCCCGGCAGAACGGAAAAATGGGGATCAGTGGGGCTGTTTTCTCAGTTCACAACCACGTCTGGTGGTATACCTGGACATCCTTTATGGAAATGTCAAATGTAACGAACTGAATTCCTTTCACTCACACTGTGTATATATTATTTTAAAACTAAAAACCACGACTATACACTTTACAACCAACTGGTTTCTTTGGATTTGGTTGAACTGACCCAATAGATGACATGGATCCCTTTAATTGTCATTATGCAGTGTACTCACATGATTATAATACATGATTTAGACATGTCCCAATGCAAGTAAGCTTGTAAACTGCAGTTTTGGTTTGTGTGTAATTTGCTAAAAAATAAACTTTATATACACTAGGTAGACACTGTAATCCCTTTAAGTGATAAAGTACTCTTTATTTTAGACAATAATTGTTGTTTTTCTGCTTCTCCACACTATACTGCACTCAAATCTGTTGTCTATGTTCTAGGTTTTGCCTGAAGAACTGCCCACCAAATGACCTGGAGTGTGCGCTGAGCCCTTACGCCCTGGAGTACAAGCTGCTGTCTCTCCCCTTTGGCATCGCTGCCAACCAGGACCTCATCAGACTGGTGGCTTACACGCAGGACGGAGTCATGCACCCCAGAACCTCCTTCTTAGTGGTGGACGAGGACGTCACGTTACCTTTTGCCCTGCGAGATGAGAACCTGAAGGGAGTACTGTTCACCACACGGGCGCTACGAGAGCCCCACACGTACCGCATGAAGGTCCGAGCTCTCTCCTACAGTGAAGATGGAGGCATCGAGTACCAGACGACCTTCATCGTCTACATCGCCGTCTCTGCCTACCCCTACTGAGAGCACTTTAAATGACGCGGGACAAAGGTGCGCTAATGACTTTGTGTCCTCCACACGTTGCACCACTGAGATAGATGAGTGAGCGGGTGTGGTTTTGGAAAAGTTGCCACATCAGTAAACAAACTGAGAAAAAAAGACTTTGTGTTGAGTGTGAGAGAGGCCAGTGAGTGCACACAGCCCTGACGACACAAGGATTCAACGTGGAAACAGGCCACTGGAGGTTAACAGGAGACTTGGATGAAACTGGCTATTTATTGGCTTTAATCCCTGGAACCCTCGCCTCAGTCTGTCAGGACTTTTTAATTGAAATGTTTTGATATTTTGCTTTGTTATTTTCCCCTGTCCCCTTCAGATTTATTTATAAGATCAACAAGATTTTGCTCCTGAAAGCCAAAGCATCAACCTCTGGCTCAGAAAGTAGGCTTCAACCCTACTCGAGAAATCTTAACCAGCCTTTTTATTTACATCTAACTATTATTAACTTATTGGGAAGTGCTTGAACGAGAAAAACGGGCAGTTCCCACCTTTGTTTGGCCCTTTGTGTCATCGGTCACTGAAGTGTGACTGTTCAGATATGGTGCTCACGGTCAGAAAACTTGACCGTTACACATTGTACATCCTCAGGTAGTGGCCTATCATACACACAAGTGCATAGAAACCCTATCCAATCATTACACTGATTACATCATCAATGTGCCACACTGCTCCATCCAATAGTTGATACCAAGATGTATTTTATTTTTATGACTTGTACATATGTTTTGTTTTTCTCATAATGTATTGCCATACTGTACTTATTGTATCCATTTTGTAATAAAAATGTAATAAATGAATATACACTGAAAATAGGCATAATGTATGACTGCAGCACTAATGCACAATACAGCAAACATGTCACATCTGGGTCGGGATTATCAAACTAAGAAGATTAATTCTGAAAAGCCAAACACAGGAGAAAAAAAAATATTTTGATGAAAGAAATAAGACACATTTTTCAGGCTACTTGCATCAAAGTGTAAATCTTTGGTGATACTTGCGCTCTGGATTAGCCAGTTAGAGGAGAAGGATTTACCCTGTGTTTGTCGTATTGTTTTTTGAATTTATTTTTGTTTGTTCAATCTTTACATTTTATTCAGTAATATGTGTAATTCTTAATATCTCCAGTACCAAAAGGTCTGTATCTGAGGTTTGTCCTATTTACTGGTGTAGTGAACCAAGTTTCCATTACATAAGAGCCTTATGGGATTGTAATGTTTCAGCTATAAGTCAAACACTCAGGTGTTGACGGGGAAATGGAGTTACTGCTTCTGAAAAATTTAATATTTTGATCGCAAAGCATACGTTATAAAGTGTTTTTTCTTGGAAAAAGCAGGATAATGCCCTTTGGGGTGTCCGAAATCAGGAATGAATGGACTTCGCAGAACCAGCTGTCTGCACTACGTCGTCCATTAATTCTTGATAACGGACACCTCATCATGTATTATCCCTTACAGTCACTCCACAACTTGTCTGAGAAGGTGTTTCAATCTACCTATTCTTAAGGTTTTTAGGGATTGATACTCAAAATGTTCCTTTAAGGGCTGCTGTGTAGGAGTTAGTGGCATCTAGTGGCGACATTAGAGATTGCAACCAACTGAACACCCCTCATCTCACCCTCCCCTTTCCAGGAGTGTTGGAGAACCTATGATGGCCATCTCAGGAGCCAGTGTTTAGTTTGTCTGTGCTGGTCTACTGTAGATACAAAGGCTCTTCTGGGCTAATGAAAACACCATTCTTAGTTTTAAGTGATCATACACCAAAGAAAACATACTTGAATGAATATTATATTTCATGTCTCCCAATGAAATCCAAAATCTCACTTTTAGCTATTTCAACATCGATACATAAAGGATAAAGGATCAAAACTTGTATTTGCCATACTGTGTGTGTGTATGTGTGTGCGAAAAACATAGTCACAACAAAGTTATGATCAGCATTCACACCTTTTATTTTTTTCAAAAAAGCACAAACATAAAAAAGGAATATTGAGTAAGGCAGTTTGTACATCAGTTTGGTATGCTCCCTCGTCTTCTCGCCCTCGCCGAGAAGAGCGTCTGACCAGAAATACATGAAGCAGAAGAAGAAACCAGTCTGTTCTTCTTTGTGTTTTCATGTAAAACTAGACGTTACTGCATTAGAAAAAGGAATCTAATGTCCGGATGCATCATCACTGATGACCGTATTCAAACATGAAAAAGCCATGTCTAAATATCAACTGGCGAGTAAAACACAACTGTGGTGACACTTGTGTTTTAGAAAAAAAGCAACATCCATTAAGAAATTCCACTCAAGTGTTTGATCGGACATGAGGAACAAAACACGAAGCTGGAACTGAATTCCTCTTTATCACGTCTACATGAGGAGAAAGGTTGCTCAGTTTTTAAAACAGCAACTTTTTGAACTGTAACACTTTGCTTTTTATTTCATTCACACTGTTTAAAGTTAGAACTCCACCACTTTGTCATTAGAACACACAATGGCAGCTAAATCATCAACGTAAGCTACATAATTTCCATTAAAAGAAAGATAAATCATTTGGCAACAGATGTAATCTACCTGATAAGGCAGATAAAACTTGACCCTTCCAGTTTTCCTTCTCCATCTATAACAGACAATATCAGGATGTGTGGAGATTTGTTTGAATGATCAAGCGTCAATTTAAACTTGGATTCAATACAAAAGCCAAAAAAAAAGAATGTGATTTTTCCAGAGGAGACACATTAACATGTACAAAAGACTGGTATGAAATGCTTGAGAATAAACTCTCAAAAGTGGGATCATGCAAACAATTTTTGTTAAATCACACAAAATATTCATCATCTTATCTTAGTCCCTCCTGATATTGTCAAACCTAGTAAGCAGTGTTTTTAATTTTGATTAAGTAGGGATTTGAGGCAAAAATCATTACTGTAAAACAACAACAAAAAACCAAGAGGAGGATGTTTAATCCGAGATTATTTTTCTGTTAAATACCAAAATAAAATAAGCAATCTGAGAAAGGATCCTCATTTTCCTGAAAGTGCAGCTCCTATTAACAGTACCAGTACAGTAGCAGACAGAGACGATATGAGGAACAGTAAAATGGGATTAATAGAGCGGTGGTGGAGATGCATCGTGGGTAATAATCCTTAACTGGGGCAGCAGGCAGCGCTGAGAGGATGGATGGATGACACCAACCCCCACCCACACTCCACATGAAGCTTGGCGACCCCCGTGAGCAAATCCACCACCCTCCATCTGTGACTGTGCTTTTCTGGGGCCTCCCGCTGCTAAAGTGTAATATCGAGAGGCAATGAGAGGATTTACTGACAGAGAGTCAGGCTTTTATTCCACCAGGAAGTCTCTGCTGCTGAGAGAACGCGAGGGAACGACGGATAAAACAAACACACAGAGTTTTCCTGAGAGAAGCAAAGCTGAAACAGTCTGTGTGGAAGTCAGCGGAGGATACGCAGCGAGGAGTCGTGCCTGTTGTGTTTGTTTATACGAGTGTGTAGGTACTGTGTATAGCAGTGATTCCCAACCTTTTCGGTCTTCTCATCACATGTCCAATTATTTTTTGATGCATGGAGAAGTCCACTGGGAACCACTGGTGTACAGAGTGAGTGCAGACTGTACAGGACTGACATGAAGAGATGTGGGGCGTTCTGTTGATAGATCAGGGACGCAGCACGGACATGTGGGGTGTGAAGTTATCTGTAGCACCCTGTGAGGAATACAATTGAGTAGGCTGTGATTGTGCATAGAGAGAAAGAAGAAAACCCTTATTTAACCTGATGTGACCCAGATTTGATTTGATTTTTTCAGTCTAGCCTTGAACGCAGCAGGATCCAACACCAGGTTAAAAAATAGGTTATTCCTTTTAGTCACTATGCTTTCTGTTAGATTACATGAACAGTACAGTACTGAGGCAGTCCTCCTGTATCTGTTGGTGATGTGGAGTGGACTGATCCTCTGCTTCCTCTTTTAGACTGTCTTCCTTGCTGTTAGTACCCTGACGATGCTGCCCACTCCTCCAGCTGCCAGAGCCTGCAGACACAGGAGGAGGAATACAGTCAGTACTGAAACAGATTCTTTACAGTCACACCAGGGCCTCACACTTTAGACTCCAAACGTGTGTTTGAATTACTTCTAAAGCTACAGAGGAAACAACATCATAGACTTTTATATTTCAAACACATCCTCAATTATCCAAATGTACAAAAAAGGCTGTAAGTCTTCAGAAATTAGACCTACAACTAAATCTTACTCATCACTATCATCTCAAATGTCAGCTTCTCTGTCATGTCAAGCCACTTTTATCGGTCTATCCTAAAATCATTGAGGGATGCACTGATGTGACTCGCATCAGAGCCAAGACTGACCATATTAACCAGATCAGTCACCAATCCTTGTGAAGTACTTCTGTTTAGAACAAAATCATTAAGGTTTTCACAGGAGTAAAAATAAAAATGATGCACAAACAGCCCCATTTACAATTTATACAGTAACACAAGTGATGTAAAGTCACATGTAATGCGTAATGTTACCATGCACGCGTGCAGAGGTTGGACTGGTGCATTCATAACATAAAAAGTTTGACTGGAGGATGCTCAGGAAACGTTTCCCCCTGTCACTTTAATTTTATGTCAGACGGTGAGGTGTAAATATTTACCTTTTCATGCCACTGCAGTAGGACTGCGCTGCTGTTTTCTGACGGCCTCTCGAAGCCTTTGTAGATATATTTCATCAGCAGGTCCACGCCATTCTTGTCGAGGGACTGAACACCTTTCTCAATGTCGCTGCTCTTAAAGGCGCTGAGCACCTTCAGCACCAAACCCTCTGCACGATCCTGAAAGAAAAGAAATGGGAAGAGAAGCGCTGTTACAAAGCTCAGGTAATTACAAGCTTGTTCCAGACCTCTACAGCACAGCCTATTTGTAAGAAAGATATGAGTAATAACGTCAAACAAACTTCACTTCATAAAAGTTAAAGCAAAACTTGATCCTGACCTAAACTGGCACAAGGTTTTAGCTGCTTTCTCCTCTGAAAATACACAAGCTCTGCTACAATATGTGCATCAGACGGACAATATCTCTTCTGTACTGTACGTGTCCAAGGAACCTCTTCTCACAAATGTCTTTAAGTAAGTAAGTGAGTTAGAAACCAAATCCACCTTGACGTTCTGGTTCTTTGTGTTGATCGGTGGGTTCTTCAGAACTGCTTGCAGAGCCTCCATCAGATTTCCTGTGCAGGGAGGGTTAAGGATGCAACGCAGCACAGCAGGGGACAAATGTGACCAAACATTAAACATAAGACCAGTGTCAAGGCATCGCAATTGTCTGTGTTAATGTATTAGCTTCTGACTACGATCCAGGTCTTATCTCAGGTTATCAGTTGGTGGATTTGTAATTGTACTTAGAATAAGCTCAAGATCTGGTGAACAAGCTTTTTGTTACTTCCCTACAAAAAACAATAAACTGCCTGATGACCTGAGATCTGTCACAACTGTCTCCACTTTCAAAACTGACAACATTTCAGTTCCCTCACAGTTATGATCACTTCCTGTCTGTGTGATTCATGCCTGCAGGGGGGCTCTGGGTTCCTCACTGTCTTTGTGTGGGTGTTTGCACATTTTAATGTAAAGCACATTGATTACTGACACCAATATGGGCACATATTTTTTCATAATATCGGATTTACATATTAAGATGGAACATTGGAAGATGCAGACATATAAC
This sequence comes from Pagrus pagrus, assembly GCF_965226575.1. Lineage (NCBI taxonomy): Eukaryota > Metazoa > Chordata > Actinopteri > Spariformes > Sparidae > Pagrus > Pagrus pagrus. The sequence continues at coordinate 22,653,877 of NC_140190.1, forward strand.
GTTTTGTTGTTTTTTCAAGCACACATTCACTGAAAGAAAATAAAACTACCAAGTCGTCTTATCGGCAGAAATGTTTATTTTGGGCCGATGGTGAAAGCCTTTATCAACCGATACCAATGACATTTGATATTATAGCGCATCCTCACTCCCGTCTATACAGGCTGTGAAGAGATCACTTTGTAGTAGGGGTAGACTGATAATCGGGCCAATATTCAGCATTTTTCCAATTATCGGTATCTTTTTCTGTCTGATTGCTGATAAAATGATTCTGAATCTGCAAAGTTGGTAGTAACTAAATATCAAATGTCAAATAAATGTGTTGGAGAGGAAATATAAAGTAGCATGTTGATGAAGGTTCTCAGTATATAAAGAAGCAGAAAAAGGAAATACTCAAGTAAAGTCCCTCAAACAAACAGAACTTAAGAACTGTAGAACTGAAAAACTGTATGTAGATTTATTCAATCACTGGTTGTTCAAAATTTTGATACGATTAGTTTCGTTTTTACTGTTAATAAATATCGGCCCCAAAATTTGTATTCAGTCTCATTGATTTCTAATAATCACTATTGGCCGACCCCTGCATCTTGGTGCAACTTGACAAAACCCAGAGTCCACACTCTCACACAGGGCAGCATTAAGAGGAGCCCTTGGGCCAACGTTGTCTACTCAAAAGGTTCAATCTGGCTCTCAAAAAATGAATTACAATAATGTTTTTGCTGGGATTTTGTTGTTGTTGTTGTTGTATAACAATATATAGAGTAGGTATTAGCTGGTGGTGCTTTTGGCCCCCAAGTCTGTTTAAGTTTCTGCACCACTGCTCAAGCAAAAACATCTGCTAGAAGTTCAGCAGAGGCTATTACATTCACGTAAGTAACTTCCATAGTTACAGTACTGTTTTCATGCTCATATACTGAGCATTGTACTGGAAGAGACTGAAAAGTGTGAACCTATCCTTTAACTCTCCTCCACTGCAACATGAGGTGGGAGGTGGCTGTCTTATTCAATAAGGAAGTGGAGCACTTTCATGCCTTATAAGGCATATGAGACTGCAGACTGCCTCCAGCACAGCAAAAGCCTCTTTACAGACCAAAATGTGAGTGTTGGAATAATGAGAAAACAGGTTTCTGCTCCTGAGACAAACCTCAGCTTCTGCAACACGCATCTTACTGAGCTCAGTTGCAATAAAACATGATAAAGTTGAGAGTACTTGGAGTCACTGCGGTTAATAAAATGTTTAAATGCTGAGCTTGTATTATACAAATGTAAACTAGCTTGCAGACGCTCCTGTCTTGGCGCTGTCATCCCAGGAATGTGACTGTCAGGCAAGTCTGGACAGTAACCGGCCTACCTGCTAAACGCCCATTGAAACAGGCAGCAACAGCAGACATACACACAAGAGTCAGAAAGCGGATAAATCATCGGCCTGGATAAACACGGACTGTTTGTTTCCCTCAGCAGGTCGTGCATGCTAACACGCAGGCTAGCTAATCATGTAAAGGATATTGCCTGATGAGGGAGTCCACCTCTGCCTCGTCAGGACCCAGCTGGTTTTCTCCTCCGTCCTCCTCGTCCACGAATTTGTTCTCGTCGTACTCGTCCACATCCACTCGCCTGAAGCGGGCGGACATGGTGCTCTTCGACATGTCGGCGGCGGTTTGGGCGTTTTGTTCTTAACCGAAAAGGACCAGAGTTGAAGCTGAAGTCCGGCCTTTTTTCTGGTCTTTACAGCGCTTTTCTTCGACACGGCTGTCACCACAGGCAGGCTGCTTCCTGACTTCCTCACCCTTTTCTCTGTGCGGTTTTTGCTTCCGTTTTACCCGACATCGCCCCCTAGTGGACGAAATGTGACACTGCGACCCGCTGTCTGTACTTCCTGGTTTTGGCCGCTAGAGGGCGATCGAACACAACACATGAAATCAGTGTCCGAGAAAGCAGCATCCTGACAAAACTAACCATTTTACTCTGTCATCATTAGTCAACACACTTTATGACAACCAACCAAAAAGAAATACAAAATAAAATGATATAAATAAAATAAGAATATAAGAAATAATACAATAATAATATAATATATTATATAAAAAAATAATATAATATATAAGAAATAAAATAAGAATATAAGAAATAAAACAATAATAAAAGAAATACAAACAATAAAAATGTCTATGCATAAGAATGAATCCTGGAATTTAATTTTAAAAAGTTTCTAAAGAGTGACGATAGCAAAAAAAGGCAAGAACATATATTTGTATATAAACACACATCTCTGATTAATATTTATGTCACATACTGAGAGGATTTTTTGAAAAGGGCATGCATAGAAAACTTATTTATTAATTTTTTTATTTACTGCAAATTGTCTCTCTTAAATTATTATCTAAATGTTGTTTTAGAGCCTACGTCACTCATCCAGACATATAAAACTACAACAGCATTTTCAATGTATCTCATTTTTGAATATAGTTTTGCAATAGTTTGATTTTAATATGGTGTATTTGAAAAAAATCTCGGAAATATTACCACGGTATAACCTTGGTTTATCACCTTGCATTTATTTATTTATTGACTTTTAATGAACTATATTACCAATAATACATATGCTTAATTACTTTCCAAAACACACATGTCGTCGTCTTTGAAAAGTCTTCCAAGGACAAGATTTTGTAGCTTACTTTAAGATCAACAAATGCTAACAAATCACAAATGTTATTTATCTAAGAATTTTTTTTTATTCTGGTCCATTGCAATCCATATTTCTTCCATCTATTGTATCTTTTTATAAACACACACAAAAAAGAAAACTTAGCCTTAAAATTAGGCAACCGTCTTCACAAAATTTTTCAGTCCAACTCAAAATCTTAAGCTTTGAAACAATTTTTTTTTTTATGACATTTCACTTTTTTAAATTGAATCTTCTGTATTATGTATTTCACAGCTCACTGTGAACAATTTTTGGAAAACAGAATTTTTGGTTCCTAGAACGTTCAAGTTTCTCAAAAACAAATACACCATCTCAACAACAGATTATAGGTTATCAAAACTTTCATTTATTTCAGAACTTGAGTTTGAGTTTTACTTCAAACTGAAAAAGAGATGTTGCCTTGATGATGATGGGTCATTAGCAATGTTTACTGTTTGTGTTTTTAAAAAAAACGCTGACAAAGACAAAAAATACAACAAAAACTTAAAAAATAAATAACGTAAATATTACTAAATAAATGAATTTTAAATAAATGGAAAATGCAGTCATAAAACACACACATGTGAGTCAGAAAAATTAGTTTCCAATTCAACTTCATTGTCAGATTACTTACATCCAAGAAAATATTCCAAGACAATACAGCACGCTAAAAATAATTTTAAAAAGTACACAATCAGTTTCTGTAAAAGTTTTAAAATAAATTATTTTAAGAGGATCATTAGGAATTGTATAGGGAAAAAAAGAATGGAAAACTTTGTGCACTGGGACAAATTTGAGACAAATCAAGACCTTCAGCAAAATGATGCTAATATGTACGACTGTTTGAACAGTCTTGTATCAGTGGGAATAGATTTTCATCCCATTTAAAGAATATCCATGTTTCCACTAATCTTTTATCAAAACAGGCAGCCTGAGATCAACAGCAACAGTATAACGCAATTCACATATGCGATTTCCACATGAAGATTTCCACAGGGTGGCATTCAGCATGACTATTGTATGGACGAAGGTTTCAGGAATGAAGCAGGAGTTGGAGACTGTGGGCCTCCCCTCAGACAAAGCTTTAAAAAAATGACCCTCACCCCTCCCTCTCAGTGAACGTTGCTTAGTTTCGCTCAATTCCTGGAAACCTATGGGATCATGATTATGTTCTTTGATCACATACACATTCAACAGCTGAGCCAAGATAGCCTAAAATTACTGTTTGGCATAACTTCAGACTACAACAAATACATAGAAATGGTCCATCCTGAGGCCATTTAGGACGTTTAACAGTAGAAATGACCCAAAACTACAATATCTTTAAGTAAATCACATATTTTGGATATTCTGTCGATCTCTTCATGTAAAAGTTTTCACTCTCATTCACGGAGCCTCTCCTGAAACCTCCCACTTCAAAAACCTCTGGAAGAAGTTTTGTTTGGCACAAGCTAAACAATGCACACACACACAAACACACACACACACACACACACACACACACACACATAGGGGTAGTGTAAGAGTGTGATAACCCTGCAAATCAAATCATTTACCTCTAAAATTGCATGGGCTTTGACTCTGAAATGACCCAGATGCTCCACTGATTAAATCTGGGTTTTATTGGCTGGAATCCAAACTGTGTATGTGTGTGTGTGTTGTGCTACTGTGTGTGTGTGTGTGTGTGTGTGTGTGTGTGTGTGTGTGTGTGTGTGTCGAGTCACTTTGTCTAGTGACCACTTCACAGCAGTGTAAGTATTCACTTAACCTGCCAGTCATCCCGCAGACCACCGCAGCTCAGCTCCGTGACGTCAGCGTTTTCCTGCGTCACAGTCCTCTCTTCAGGAAGTCAGACACTCTTTCCATGTCGCCAATTCACACACTCCTCTTTATTTGAATCATAGTTTGGAATAAACACAAACGGACATATCCGCTTGTCGAGCTGCAAGAAGACAAATGGGTGAAGGTTTTTGGCGCCTTACAATCTTCTCCTCCTCAAACTCATGAGCTCATGTGAAACTCTGGCTGGGAGTCCTGTGATGTTGTCAAGGGTAACAGGGACACAAATCACCGGTATGGATCCTGACCAATAGAAACTAGTTCATAACACACAGGCCTTTTCTGGGAAGTGAAGCAAGTGGGACACACCTCTGCTTCACCGATGCCTCTTTTTTTGCTGGAAGTGGAATTTTTAATTTCCTTATCTGTGCTGTCTAGACTGCTGGCCCTCTGCCTCAGGAGGAGAAAGGATAACACCAGATAATGTGTTTCCCATCGAGGGCCCCACATTCCTTTCAACATACACACATCTGACATGACGGACCGGGGACTGGTCTGTTTCAGAAAGAGTGAGAAAAATGCTGCTCACTGCACTGAACCTTTCCTATGGAGGTGTAAAGTTAAATAACACAACCATAATGGCAGGAGTGGATGATTGTGACCCGGAGAAGTCTTATTCAAACCCCCGTACACACACTCACAAACACACACACACACACACACTCAAAAAGCCTTGCGTGCGTTGGTCATGAGTGTCCTCATTGCGAGCTTTGTGGAGTGCCCCAACCCGTCTGTGCTATGTGAATGACTCAGCACATCAAAAGGCGAGGATGCAGGCACATACATGACCCTCACGTGAATGTGCAAATTAGCAAGCCCTGGAAAATTTCAATATTTCACTTTCCCCTCCTTCTGTGCGCTGCACACTAAGACAGACAGGCACATGGAGCCTCTCAGAAGCCGTCTGTGGACTCAAATGTGCGGGGCGCCGGGCCAGGTGCTTCCGTGCCAGAGAAAAAAGGCCTAACACCATAGCAAAGTATCCTAAGCACATAATTAGTACTTTCACATGAGAGGAATATTGCTCTTGGATGATGACTTAATTGGGGAATGTAATGAATTAGCGGGTGCTGCGTTGGAGCAGGTCTGCAGGCTGGGAGAGACTGTGTGTGGCTTCCTCTTCTCTGGAGGTGAAAGTGCTTTGGGTTTGTTGTTCTGTATCGTCACAGCAGCGTGTTGAGATTAAAATAACGTGATGTTTTTGGCTTTTATTTTATGAAATAACACATCAGTCATCATAAGAGTCCTGTCTGGAACGCTGTTGTTTCATCTGCGTTTAAAGGACTAGACCAACCAAATCACAATAGTTGTATCTGTCCATGCCGCTGGTTTTGGTTACTGTTTAAAACAGGATGAGAAAATGTGTTTCAGTTGGACTTAAAACTCAATAAATTTAAGTTTTATTGAGTTGTAAGTCCAAATCAAACTCTTAAGCTTTGAAATAAAAGTTTTGTTGATATGATTTTTTAAATTGAATCTTACAGTTTTAGAAATAAAAACAAATCTGTATTTCACAGCAAACTGTGACAGAATCGTTTGTTTCCAAAACACAACGATTCAAGCGTTTCTAAAGAAGACAAGAAGACGATTATCTCAACAAAGTTTAGGTTGGCAAAACTTTGCCGAAGCTCTCTCGGACATGTTTGCTTCCATCCAGAAGTTTTTTGTTTTAAAGATTTATTGAATGAATTATGATCAGTCATGACAACATTAAGACCGAATATGGCCAAAGCTGATTTATCTATCAACAATTAGATATAATAAAATAAAGTCTATAAATTGCAGATGAAAGGATGAAAAGTTTTGTTTTTTGTCATTTTTGTGAATCAACCATGTAAAATTACACATTTAGACGATGTAGTGATTATTGTGAGTCATTTACATGCAAAAAGTTTGAAATCAACAGTTTTGAACTTCTAACTGAGATCTATCCACAAACTGTTTATTATTAATTATATCAGTGAATGAGGCAATGTGATTGTGAACACTGAAAATAAAATATCTGGGGGAAAAAAAGGTTTTGTTGTGGATTAAATGCACTATGTTAGAGGGTTGGTGCACCAACCGTATTTTCTCATTTAACCCCTGTGGTATGTAACTTTTTAACTTGTTTTGGTTTCATTTGTTGAGATCAGTCTGTGAGATTTCTGTTTCCACTCCACCTGAGAAAGTCAAAACTCAAAAGCCCTCAAAAATCTGCCCAATAAACTAAACAATAACATTGAAATGAAAATGTTCCATGTGCTTTTAAAATTAATCAGAAGACTCCTGACTGAAGGATATGATGCAAGATTACACCACTTACTAATTAAATAAAGAGAAACTGAGATTTTTTTTATTGCCTCGACTGGTATCTAGTTTTGGTTTAATTCGTTCAGATCTGTCTCAGTCACAATACAATGGAGGGAAATGTCACCCCCAGGTTTGAAAAACAAGATTAAGAAATTCAGCAGTAACAACCTGTCATTGACGCAGTTTCTTCGGAAGAAAAAAGGAAGCTGGAAATAAACAAAGGAAACCTACGACCACAACAAGAAACTAAATCCCTCTCACCACAATTGTTTTGTGGAGGCAGCAGAAATCTCAGATACTGATATAAAACTGAAATTTTAGCAGGATACTCCTGTCTGTTATTTATCATTTTGTTTAATTAACCCTTAGAGAGCACACTGAACTGTGATGTTTTATTTACTTTAGAACAGACGTATTTATTTCTTACTCTTAATGGAGACATATTGTAAAAAGAGTGACAAAAACTGAAGGAAACCTGAAGACTTTTTGACACACAGTATGAGTCAAGCTCAAAATATCCTTCATCCTCAGCCTTGTCGCCCTCATCTTTCAAACAGGTTAGGTTTACAACTTTGTAGCCTCCCAACCAAAACCAAGATAACCTTTACAACATTATCAGCGTTATTCTCTCCCCCCCAGAGACATTAAGCAACTACCTTCAAAGGCTGAGTACTCTTCCTCAGTGCTAGTAAAACTGACCTTTCTGTTTGTTTAGTCTCTTTCCCTCTGGATTTCTCTCGCTTCATGGATTATTACAGTAATCATATGATTGCGACATGCTGTGATGTAATGCATACTTGGGACATTAAATGCAAAATCCTAAACATAATCATTGAAGATTTTTGGTTATGTGTAATTGATCTGAGGTGGAGGAGGTACTCAGATCTTGTACTTAAGTAAAAGTATAAACACCACAGTCTACAAGTAAAAGTTTTGAATTCAAAGTTTTGCTTAAAGCAACATTGTGCAACCTTTTCACCTTAAAATAACAGCGTCAAAATCAGTTTGATGGTGCAGTTTCCAACACATAACATTGTTATGATGTGATGAGTTTTGTTTGTAGTTAGCACCTACATTACATCTGACAAGTTGTGACAGACCTGCAATCTGTATTTACGACAGTGGTGTTGGACTCAGAATCGGTGGGGGACGCCAAATCGCATAAAATGCCAATTTCTACATGAAGTTGCTTTAAGCAATAGAGAGCCGAAGTCACGCTCCTTCCATAAGACTCTATTTCGGAAAAAATCTTTGTATGGTGGTGAATGGAGAGAGACAAATCATTTTTTGACCCATTTGAACTGTGTCATGAACTACACGTGATGTCTGTCAGTTTAAAAGATAATTTTTCAAGTCGATAAAGTCACATTTTGGTGTAAATAAAGTAAAATATCATCTGGCTTTGTGTTAAACTGTTCAGTGAACTACATTGTCTCGCACAACACACATACCAACACCAACATCGCCGGCAACTCGGCACAGAAAAAGTACTAAAAACAATGAAACCCACCATAAACCTGGTCATACTGACAACTGCAGTTATGTGAAAGGGTAGTTTGTCAGTTTATATACAGGACCAGCTCTACATTGTTTAAGTTGCGGTGACCTTTCAACAGGATGACGTCACTAATGTGACTGTTGGCTGTGTAGTCTTTATAATTCAAATTTTCACTGTCTTATATTTCATTAGTTTTATGACAAACTGAGACTTTATTGACTTGAAAAATTATCTTTTAAATTTACAAACATCATATGTGTGATTCATGACATTTCAAGTGGGATCAAAAACTAAGCATTAAATCTAAAGTTGAAGTTGGATAGTGGAGTAAAAAGTACAACATTCACCTCTGAGCTGTAGTGTAGTAGAAGTATAGCTCAAAATGGAAATACTCAAGTTAAGAGCCTCACAATTGTAATTGTAATTGTAATGTAATCTTAAGGCTCTAAACAGGACACAAGGAAATACTGTGTTTCAAGGTATTCATTTGCGGATGGTATCATGAGATAACATCACTGGGGGCAAAATAAGTCTCTTGAAAGTGATATAATGACATGTTAGTCAGAGAGCCAGGAAGACAAACACTCAAATTTCTCATCTCTGGATACAATTACAGTCTAACACAGACTAAAACCTACATTAGATAAGGATAGAAAAACAGCACCGTGACCTAACATATTTCATATAAAAAAGGGAACAGAAAATGTTGTAACCGTGACCCAGCACTTTTTTTCCTCAGCTGCTTTGTTATTTCAGGCGAGGGTCCCACGATGAAGGAAGGGTGTTAAATATTTGATCGGACGTCAACATTACACACGAGATAAATTCTCTCATTTATTATGGTCCTTTTAAGATGCACATAAACATATTATGCATGACATGCTTTGCCAGTTTTAATACAAACATTTAATGATCACAGGAGTAGTTCTGTACATGTCTTGATTCCCTAGAACTGTTTAAAATCTGACACATTTGTAAACATCATCAAAAATCAGAAAAATGTAACATTATAAAAAAGTATGAGAAAATAAAACTGCTACAGCTCGTGTGCTTTCTATGTTAACTAACCATATGCTACAACAAAAAAATGTAACAGGATAGCAGGATAGAGTTTGACAAGATGTCTTCATAAAATGATCAATGCTTGTTTCGTTGCGTGATCTTTGAGTATTTATTCTGTCTTAAAGGAGTATTTCAACATTTTGGGAGATATGCTTATATGTTTTTTGCACTAACAGTTGATTCTACTCTCATATCTGTCTATTGTAGCCAGCAGCTGGTTAGCTTAGCTTAGCTTAGCTTAAAGAATGAAGAGAAAGGGACACGGCTAGCCTGGCTGTCTCCAAAGTTCAGAAAATCTACCTATCAGCCCCTCTAAAGCTCATAACAGGTTATATCTTTTTTTATTGTTAACCATTTTCAGCTTTTGTACATTTGGACAAAGCTAAGTTAGCTGCCCCCTGTTAGCGGTCTTTACGCTGAGCTAATGAATGTAGCCTGAATGTATAATGCAATCGGATACAAGGGCGCCGCTCAGCTTTCTTACTTTCAATTTTGCCCAGTGGCCACTCACAGTATTGCAGGGAAAACTTACCCTGCAGTCCAAAAAGCCCATAGAGCACCATTATCAGAGACTTCTTTAAAACTGTTGACAGGACATCTCAAACTGCAAACAAGACTAATTTTGACTCTTTTCTGTTACACATTTTTGATCCATGAAGGTTTTATATTCTTACAACCTACCTCGAGCCAAGAAAAGTGATTTTAAAAAACGTAATGTCATCACAATGTTAAGTCTAAGGGCAGAGCAGGAATGTGCAGGCGGTGCCAGCAGGTGAAACTCTGCTTGCGTATATTCACTTGGCCGCATAACCAGTAAGCAAACACGTAAGGCGAGCAATTCCTACTGGACTGAATGGGCGCAACTTTGCACTCATTATCTATTTCTATTATTTGTCTGTGGCTGCAGCATTATGAAGGTGAAGTGAAACTTCTGGTTTTGGCTCAAAAAGTAGGGACAGCTCATTCAACTTAAGACACAAGAGTGGTATTAAATAAATGAAAACGAATAACTGTATTCCCAAAACACAAAGACAATGCCGTTAAGACACAGAAAACATGCAAAAACACACAAATGATCTGCAAAAAAATAACCATAAAGGCAAGTTGCAAAGGTTTGTCGGTCTTGAATCCCTGCAGCAAGACTACAGAACACGAAACCTGAGTATATAGGGGCCAGAGGTGCTTCAGTGTAAAATTCCACTGCTCTGTGTGCAGCCTTCGGGCCCCTGCAGGTGTAGGTGTAGTGTGTCAGATTCCAGACCTCCACTGCTGCAGGTGTAGGTGTAGTGTGTAAAATTCCACTGAGTGCCGCCGAGAGCCACCGTGTTCAGCTGTGAGCAGGTCTCGTGATACGCCCAGCTTTCCCTCGCTCTGACCTACGCTCCACTTTGCTGTGCGGGGGCTGCTCGAGGAGTCCTGCCGCAAGTTGGGCTTGCAGGGAGAGGTGAAAAACAAACTGTGGCTGTATCTAAAAGGTAGCCTGAAACAACATGGACAGGAAAATAAACACACCTTTATCCCAAAAGAGAGAGAGAGAGAGAGAGAGAGAGAGAGAGGGAGAGGGAGAGGGAGAGCAGACCGTTTCTATGGTATCAAGTTTTGTTTTTCCAAAATGGTGGCTTTAATGTGAGACACTCCCTACAGGGGAGCAGGGAGTGCTCCTTCCCTGTAGGTAGAGAAACATCATTGAGATGTTTGAGGTATCCAGACGGGGTGCACTTGGCGTGTGTAGGAGTTGTCATTAAACAAAACCAGTGGTTACGAGCTTCTCTTCCATGTTCTCAAACACGATTACATGTTTAGACGAGCTATCCGGTGAGTAAAAACAAAAATATGGAGATTTGGATGTTCCGCAGTCGCACGTTAAATATGGTTCAGAGTACAGTACAGTCGAGGCTTCTTACAGTGCATTCATAGAGCTCAATGCAAAATTTAGTAACAGCATGGCTGCGGGGAAAGGCGCAAATGCAGCTTTTTCTCTAGACCGCATGAACTGAAGCCATGAGGTTTCCACATGAAGTGTGAATGTGGCAGCTGGAGGAGAAAATTCACGGGATGCATAAAAGTGACATTTCTTTCAAACAAGAAGAACTAAAAGACAGCGCAGGTTCTCAGTTACTATCAGGAACAAAAGAAAACACTCACAAACAATCTCCTGTTGTTTGCGATGGAGCCGAATGTTGCTGTATCGATCCGGTCACACTGCAGTGTTTAATAAGTGTTTTTCTCCAGTCTTTCTCACAGCCAGCAGGGAAAAGCAGACGTCAGCTGTTTGTGGTCAACAGTTTTTCCCAGCAGCCACATCGTGCTCATGAAACCAGATGGAGATTCTCTATCTGTTGTATATGAATGCGATCATAATGCTTTGACTAGTAAACATGAAGGTTCTTTACACAATTTAAAGTATGATTAAAAGTATACAGAAAAGGGATCGACGGGATAGCATTTTCCAAAAAGAAAATGATTTACTTTCAGACAAAAATCTACGAAAAATCCGCTTTCACAACAGTCTTAGATCAGGCTACTGGGTGTCCTTTCCCAGGTGATTCCAGGGATTTACCCGAGGATCTCTTTTGAGAAACTTCTTTTTCGGGATCTCGCTGAGGGAGAAGGGGCGGGAGAGGCACGAGGGATTCTCCTTCCGGGCCACGATGCACTCTTTGATGGCTTCTTTGATCACCTACAGGGGACAAATACAAGGACTAAATCCAAAATGCCACAATGTATCAGACAGTCTTGCATCATCAATGAGGAAAAGTCACGTTACCTCACATCAGTTCAGCTAACTTTCAATTGCTCAGGCAGTTCTATCAACTGCTATGGCAACGGTGGTGCATGCAGATGCAGCGATCAGTAGCTCCGTCAAATTTTGCAGCATTTTTGTTTTTTTCAGGCTGTTGACATTTGGCTGTTTGATTGGATTCAGGCCTTTGTTTTGATGACCGAGTAAAGAAGGATGTTCAGTCATGTTTCTTTCAACCTAAGTTAATAATAAAAAAAATAGATCCCGATATCCTTCAAGGCTTTACATGACCAAGATGCTTATTTTATCAAACCCCTTATCTAACCACCTATGAGCCTGGGAGCCCTATTATATAAGCTGATGGTGGTTTTCGGGTCATTCCCAGAGCCCGACTGGTGACTAAAGGGGAATCAGGCTTTTGCAGTCTTTAAAAAAAAAAAAAAAAGGAGAAGAAGATCTTTAATCTCTCTGTGAGTTTTGATCTTGTTTCATTTGATTTATTTATATTTTATCATTATTGCTGTTATCATTATTATGTATCTGGACCAAAGTGCTGGAGTGTGTGACATCCCCATCCCTAGAGTCACACCACAAGCACATCTAGGAATATTGAATGACACCGCTTTAAATATAAAACAGAGCAGTGCAGTGGAGTGTTTTTAATTAATAACAAATAAAACACTCGGGTGTTGCTGGGAAGATTTCTTTCATTTATTAATACAACTTGATGGATGTGACATCAAGCTGGAATGTGTTTTTTTTTTTTTTTGCAATTCATTAGTGCTGCTGCCAAAAGTATTTCAGAAAATATCCGCATAAATCTGTCTCACCCTAACTGACCTACCAGTGAAATCAAAGAAGTTGCATAACGATTGAATCCTTTCTCAGCAGGGAAGTGACTCAGATACAGTGAGTGAAAGTCAGTAGGACCTCTCATAGTAACACACCTACTGTAAGCTAGACAAGACTTGTACTTTCCGGTCTTAGTCGGGCCTTTGGGATTTGAAATGTTTGATGTTGCCCAATAAACTGATATTTATGTAGTGACAACGCAAAAATCTAAAACTTCCCATTTGACAACACAGAATGAATCCAGATTAAAAATGAATGACTCGGGGCATTTATGAAAACCAGTTCATAAGTTCTGAGTCACTTTTTAACCCCTTCATCAGTTTAACAAACTGCAACATACATCACTACTGTTTCCTGTTGTTTGATGCTTTATCTAAATCAACTTTGCATCCTTTGGTCAAATCGCAGGGACAGAACTGACCTCCAGGTTGTTCAGTGTGTTGAACTCCATCAGGTCGTGGAGTCTGGTGAAGGCCTCGTTGGAGTATTGGAAGTTAAAAGTGGAGAACGGTGACTCGGGATCGTCAAAGATGTCAAAATCAGCCAACTCTTTCTCCTTCTCGGTCTCTCGAGGTACACCTGTAAGAAATAAAACAAGTAAGCCAGTAAGTTAACTCCACAGGGATGAAAACAGAGTTGATGGATGAGTATCAAAGTTCGTTCTTAGATAGATGAGATTGTTTTGTTAAAGTAAGTTTTATTTCTTACAGGTTCAGCTTTTAAGCCAACATAAATGGTGAGTTAGTTTTGTTAACTATATGACTACTCCACTCAAACTTCAAGTGATTCCTTTAAACATTCCTCTGTATTAATATGTGGACTTTTAACTATCTATGATGTCAAAAATGAAGTTTCCTGTAAAGTTGAGGGACCACATGCAGGAAGAAGTTTGGAAAATGCAAGCATACAATAGGGAACCGACAGGAAGTCCATTTATGGTATAATGTCCTCCTCATGTATTTTGGTTTGAGTGCAAAAAGCTAATGTAATGTCCATAAACAGACTGCGGAAGCATGTGGGATGATGATCTACTGAATGTAAAGAGGCAGTGGCGGAGATGTATATATGCGGTGTGAGTATGTCTTTGTATGACTCATGATATATGGCCTGTTTACACACAGAGCTCTCCCACTGGAACGAGAGATTCCCTGTCGGCACCTGGCTCCTTAAGGAACCATTATTCACCCGAGCAGCTCATAAAACACTGAACACACTGTGGTCCACGTCTGCACACACTCGCACTCAGTAAACTGCAGGCATGCTCTTAGTCACACCAATCCCACCATGAGACCACAGTGATCCTGAGCAGAGATTTTCTTTTATTGGGGTCACTCAGATGGGGGGCCCGACTTTCGGCCGGAAAAATAAAAAAACTGTCTGCTGAATGACCACGGTTGAATTCCAGTGAGCAATTTCGAGGAAGAGGTGCCTCATGCGCCAGGACGGTAAACCAACATTATTAAAATAATAAGATAAAGAGGGATATTTTCCTTCTCACACATGCTGTGGAACCCTAAACATATGCACATACTTACCAGGTGCCTTGAATGTCCTGAAGTTGATGTTGACCAGGACAAAGTGGATGACGGTCGGGCAGTTCTTTTCGCCTTTTTTTGGTTTGAAGACGTAGCATTCCTTCAGGCCCTCACGGTCAAAGACTTTGGGGTCGATCTTGGGGAATGGGAGCTTGTTCATTCGGGCCCACTTTTCTGCCAACAGAAGTTCCTGAGGCACACATTTACAAATGAGGCTACTAATACTGCTAATACGGATCATTTTTAATAATTAATTACTGTCAAAAGAGTCCGAGCCTGACCTTGAATGGCGGGCTGGAGTCGCTGGGTCGTGCTGAGAAGTCAAAGGAGATGATGAGGTTGACGCCTCGCTGCTGCCGCAGGATGAGAGGGTAGGGAAGGTTGTAGGTCAGGCCGCTGTCCACTATGTGGATCTTCTTACTCTTCACGTCCAGAGGCTCGTAAATACGATCAAACTCATCTGGATCTGAGAAAATAATATTGAACTAAAAATAAATGAAGCAAGAACATTGAGAAATTTCCTTTGTCAGCGGCTAAATATTTGTTCCACATGACCTGACCCAACAGATTTAACTGGGAAGTGACTCACCTTTGTTTTGTTCAGTGGAAGCAGGGCTGGGTATTTCGGTATTTGAAAATTGCTCAAACCGCACCTTTCATTATCAGTAAAAAACAGGCGCCCAACAGAAACTACTCTCTCTCCCTCGTCTGCATTAATACATGCAGAAAGTTTTCACCATCATCATCGACTTCTTTCTCACGGGTGGCTAGTAGTGGAGGCTCCTTCACTGACGCTAGCCACCTCTTGGCTAGCAACGTTAGCTGTAACGTTAGGTTTCTGGCTATCGTTTGCCACTACAGCCTGACTGAGTGCAGCTTTCTGATCTGACTTAATTAAAAAAAATAAATGCCTGAAGGTATAAAGCCCTCGTCAATTTCCTTTTATTCTGCTCTATTCCTGGCATCCCGATATACGTGCAGTTCATGGGAATCAGTGAGTCAGTATCAGTTAATTTCTCCACCCAATGTTATTTTGACATCGAGTACAAACAAAGGTGGTTTTCATTCTGCAACAGGCTACATTTTACTAAACAAATAAATATATGAAATGTTTGTACTTGTTGTTTTGAGAAGAACTGAGAGTATTTTGGTTCAAAATAAAATTTGGTTATCGTTGCTTATATAATTATAAACATGATTTTTGCTTCTCTCCATGGGCGCCCCTAGCGACTGGGGCACAAAAAGCTTTCCACCTTTTACCCGAGTGGCCCTGCTAGTCAAGCTATCTTATTCTGCAGTTTGAGAAATCAAACTGCAATGTGTAAACTGATAGTCCTGTGCTATTTTTCATTGTACTTTACTGCTGCCAAAATCAATTCTAAAAGCACTGAATTGTGACAATCATGTATCCCTTATACCTGTGACGGCATCCACCTCCTCCTCAGGTGTGGTAGCGTGGCAATTGACCTCACTGACTGGTGAGAATGGGATGTTGGTGTTCAGGTTCAGGCCCAGCATGAAATTATGAACCTGGGAACAAAGTGAGATGGATTATGGGTAGAAAAAAATGCAGGCTGTTGTGAATTTGAATTTATAGGAAAAGTAAAGCGAGAATGCAGCTGCAGCACATGCAGTGTTCTGTGTAATTTCATGGTTACAGGTGAATGAACATATTCAGGTACCTTCCCGGCTCGACCCTCTCTTGTGTTGAATAAGGCGGAGTCACTGAAGAGCGATGTGAACATTCGCTGTACCCAGCTAGCCTGAGCCGTGCGATGGTACTCGTCTTCTGCCTCCTGGTTCTCTGTCCCACCTGAACATCAAATAATGAGAAAATACTGTCAAATGTTGTGTGGCAAAGAATTTAACGGTGGCTCAGAAAACAATCCTTTTCTGTCAGAAAACTGGGAGAATTTGCAACTGAAATGCAACTTAATCAACTGAGGTTACTTAAAAGCCAAACAACATATAGATGACAAGAACCACATCACACGAAAAGACAAACAATTCAAAATGTTTATTGTTTTCTAATATTGCAGTCTACTTTTCATGTTTATTCCTTCAAATGGTTTTCTTTTCTTACATGTTGATTTAAACTATTTTACAGCCCAGCTGCAATTATTGTCTCATTTTTTGGCTGTCTAGCTGCAAATTTCCTGTTTTTTCCCACAGCTCGTATAGCATCATTTCCAGCAGCAGCTGGCAGCTGTTTTCAGTGAAAATGCTCTAAAAGTCAGATATTTTCCCTCAGAGGTTGGTGCAGACCAAAAAAAAAGTGAGTACTGGATTTACATTTACTCCAATTGAATGATAATGTTCTCTGTAACTACTAGATGTGTGAAAAAGTAACTGCTTGCAAACAAGTTCATCGTAACAACTTAAAAGGTAACAATATGTCAATTTTGTGTGTGTCAAAACATTTTTTTATGGCCTTTATGTAAATAAGTATTCAAACTTATAACAAAAGTGTGTCACTCAGCTTACACAGCCGCTCCTCTTCCTTCCTCTCATCCTCTTTCTATTAATAGTTTGATATTATTTCATTTTCAACTAAAGTTCACACTTGCAAAGACTTACTTTACTTCCTAAAACTCAGTTTGTACATCATAATTACAAATTTAAAGCATAAACCAAAGGGTTCAAAGTGAAAGCTGAATGTATCAGCGCTCTTTCAGTAACCACAGTGGCTGTTCTGAAGTTACTGAGTCATGCTAACAGATGCCAATGGAAACATTAGCACAAGAATTTAAAAAAAAAAGTGTTAGGGCGTCAACTTTCTCTCAAACCTAACAGCGTGTCAAAATGTTTACAGACACCATTCTAAGTCACACATCTGTATTGCACCATAGCGAATGTATTTATACTGCACAATAAGGTGTCTGTTTTCACCTCGTATGAATCATGCATATCTTCGCTCACCTTTACGTGGCTCGTCGTCATTGTCCAGACTGTCCTCTCCGACGATGTGCTGTGGTTTGATCTGCTCTGTAAGACACAACGCAGCTTCACTCATCAGGTTACAACTTAAAAATAAGATCATAAAACCCATTTATACCACGTATCAATGCTCCTCGTGACAGAATGATTTGTTATGTGACATTATCGAATTCGCTGTCTATTGTTTATCCTCGAAAGAAATGCAATACACCTGACAAACTAATGCATTCTTAAACTGGGTGGAGATGTTCTCGGCACTTGCTCACAACCAAAGCATTGTCAGAGTGCGTCTGATTGTTTTAAAGGTCACCGCAAACAAATGGTTTCAACCAAAAACAAACATTCGATGAGCTGTCAGGAAAGTCGTAAAATGCTGATACCGTCCCACTGCTGTGGCAACAACACACACACACACACACCTGAACAGAGGTAATGTTAAGTTTGTTTTTTGAGGTACGAGCTAATTAAAAGACAGACAACAATAGGACTGCAGACACGATTGAATGTCAGTTTCACTAGGGGGGTGTTCCATTAGTTATTTTTTTATCAGGAGGTCACTAAAGACCAAAGACAATGGTGTTATTGTTATGACATGTGTTGTCACACATACTGTAAGGATGATACTCATTTTAATTATTTTCAGGACACTGGAAATTAATTTTCTATCATGCAATAATCTATTTATTGGGAAGTACGTCTAAGTATATAAATACGTTTGTATTTACATAAACACAGATACATTTATGAGCCCGAAATAGTATTTTTATTTACATAGTACAAATAATTAAAAAGGCTGCAAATCAATTTTTGAAGTTTAGATTTTTTTATTGATTGACAACTGGCAAAATTACACCAGTGAAAAATTATTATGAAGACTGAAAGTTATGTTTTTAATCAGTAGTGGGTAAAAATATTATCAAATTGTCCATTTGGTGGCTGTCCTGCAGCTTTCAATCATTTCACATGAATCTCCATCAGCAGCTCAGAAATCAACTCTCAACCTCAAATCTGAAGCAAACATAGATGTTCAGTCCTTAGAGCTATAATAAACCTTTCGTGTATACTTTTTTTGAGTTGTTTCCAACAATGTTCAAACCCTGGGAAATCCCGTGAGTTTATCAAGGTAATCACGTGTTTCTTTTGGTTGCCTGACACCATAACTTCCAGGTAAACACGGGAAACACCAGATGATACATCAGAGAGTGAAGACGGATGACTAAACGTAACGCAATCAAAAATTGTCACGTCACGTTAGGTTTTCATTGGCATTGGTGGCTGTTCAACAACGACTCCAACTCATGTTTCCACGCTGCGTCACAACGTCATCAAACTATTTCTTCTGTTATTGTTTGGAATCTGACACCCGTAGAAAAAGCAGCAACAAGTAAATACTGTGCATTTAGTGTTCATAGTGCTCAAAAAATGGAAATTTAAACATCTGAGCAAACTCCATCTGCTCATAAAGATTGTGTGATATAATGGAAAGCAACCCAACAGCCACTCAATGAACCTTGTGGTGACATTTTTTATCAATCAAACAAAACACACGTCGAAAAAAGAGAAGCAGGGAAAGATTACCTAACTCCTCCTCCATGGTGCTGCCACCAACTGTGTCTTTGACTCCCAGCACTCTGTTGAACAGAATGGAGAAGGCGCTGCCCCACACACCTGACGCAGTGACAAAATACTGTTAGAGGGTTCACTCACGTTAAACGGTCCAACTGTTGTGGTTAGAGTCAGAGAGGAAAACGTTTTTCTCACCCATCAGAAAATGAAGAGGGTTTTCCTCGTACTTCCTGACAGCAGTACCCATGAAGAACTTGCTTCCAAACAAGTCGGGGGTCATGAAGGTGCCGTACTTCGCCATCCCGATTTCATACGGGCTGAACTCCACCCAGTCTGCGGGTGGAAACCTCAGTGTTAATTTCACAAGGAATATAACACGTCTTTGGAACCAGTGTAATGACCACAGTCACCACTGTGCGGTCAGTGTGTGTTTGTGCACTAGATCACAATGTACAGCTGATAAACGTTGGTGCATTAAAATTATAGAAATCATCAAATCAATTTTTTTTTTTTAAAAAAGAGGCACTGAATATAAAACATGTTTGCTTTCGGCAGCCTTGGAGAAGATGTCTACTTTCATTTCAATATCCTGGGCAAAGCATTCCCTCATGCCCAATAAAACATCACTGTTAGGTTTGAATATATAAGAAATTGAGCATGAACTATTTGCTATGTGAAGATACAGTGGAGTAATGGCATTCTCCTCCTCACTGTGTGTGTTGTAATCTAAGCCTCTTTGTTCACTGTTATGGTAGCAAAAGCATGGTGTCATGTTGGTGCATGTAAGTCGCTCCCTGTCCTCCCCACATACGTTTTCAATATGGTGGCCTGGTAAGAAACATTCTCATATTACAGCTGAACATTTGAAGCGCCTTGATTCATATTCAATCAACACAACAGTGTGCTTTTTTTTTTTTTGCCAATTTTATTGTGTTAAGACGTATGTATTTGTTGTCTCCTTTATTTCTGAAAAAACCTGAATAAAGACTCCTGGATTGAAATTAGAAAAACAACAACTGAACCACAATTAGTCATCTGACATATAAGGCCCACAAGGGGTTATTCCAGCCCTGTCTACATTTCCTCTCATCTATGTTACTAGCACCATTTTCTTGGGCTTCATGGGCTTCTGTCTGTGTTCAATAATATCTTGTCCATATCTGTCCATGAACTGATCAGACACAGTACAAAACACGATGTTTTGTCATTCTTTCATCATAAAATTAAGCAACTTCCACTGCAGTCAATGGGGCTCTGTCAACCAACCACCCAGTAAACATGGCTGGACATCGGACTGGGACTAAACACAGCCTCTGAGACTAACAGATGCCAGTTTGAAGACAGGGGATAGAGTATCGAGGTGCTTCACAGTGGCTACAATCAGGACTATGACTCAAGGGACGACAAGCGGCAGACGAGCAAGAGAGAATCGGACTAAACGGCACGTAGAGCCGCAGTATTTTCACATCTTACTCTGTGAATTGAGGATTTATTTAAACCAAACCACAGGTGATTGCCGAAACATAAACCAAGACTGTTTTGGTGAGTTTTATTTAGTTAATTTTGAGTGTGAATGAAGTGTGTTTTTTAGTAAATTAGGCAATTTAGCTCTTAAAAGTTCGTTAAAAACAAAAGAAACTTGAATTAATACGGAGTATGGTTGTATTTTTCTGCTTAGTAAGGAAATAATTCCTTTCTCGACATTTTGTGAGTTTATTTTGTTTACTTATTAGACTAAGTAGCGAACTTGTGGCTATTACATCTCCCAGCTGAAATTACAGGGGGCTATTAGACTATCGCCTCTTGCATTACAAAATGGTATTAAGAGACAGGATGGGCGAGGGCTAGCTAATTAGCATGCCAACAACAGTAGACATCTTTGCAACACTGCACATAGACGTCTTTGACATAACGTCAGCACTGTTGTTTCTTCACACCGTGTTGATAATGTTTTTAAACCATAATTCTGGCTATATCTTACAAATTGCCCGTTTAAAAATAACAAGTTTTGATTTGTGAACACAAAAATGTCTTTAAGTACCACAGAGGAACAAATCAAGTGTGAATTATCATCCAATGAATGGGAATATGAAGATTTAATTGGAATTGCAGCTCAAAGCTAAAACATGATAAAACAGTCATTCTCCTATTCATTGTTTTTTTAGAAGAGCTCCAGAAAGTTCCTCCAAAGGACATCATCTACTTGAGTTCTGCTGTAATATGAGAGTTTCTTGCATGGACGACAGTACATAGTGTATACTCACTGATCTGTCTGCGGTCATTGGATACTTTTTTTGGTTCCTTTTTTAAAAAATGTTATTGCAGTGCAGGAGAGCAGTGTACAGTTGCTATGCAGGCCTCATCAACGCTGAGGAAGTACATTCAACACGGAACAAACCCACAGTCTATCGTGCCCTCGTGCACCCTTCTCAGTTCCTTGATGCGTCACTTAGCCGTCATTAGATTACATGCCAACACGTAATAACACAAACTCTACGTGATAGCAGAGCAGTGTTATAAAGACATGAGTAACTCTTGGTTATTTTGCATGTGGCCAAACTTATCTGATCATTTCTAGTTATTCATTACATATGCAAATTAGCTCTCTGAGGGAAATGGAGTAGATGGAAGACATGATTTAACATGAGGATACACACAAAACGACATATTTACCTGCAAACATGAGCTCTGAAACATCTGGCTTGACGTGCAGACACGTGAAGAGAGGAAGGGGACTCTGAGCCTGGTTTATTTTCTCCTGGATACTACTTAGCTTGATGTCCATCCTCTGGTAGATGAGAACACAATCATTTACACTCACTCTCTGCAGACGCTGGAGGTGGTATTTCATCTAATCAGGACTGTCATAGTTATGTGGAAGTTAAGTAACAATGTAAGGAGAGAAATAGAGTACACAATGAAAAAAGCTTAAAAAAAAAACCTTGAGAGGGATGTCAAAAGTTCAAAAGAAGAAAGAGGAAATGAAACATGAACTTTAAGGAAAATGAGGTCTGACTACACATGACACACTAGTGAGTAAGCATGAGACAGAGAAATAAAGAATCTAATCTAAATTCAAACAAACAGCTGTCGGGCAGCTCTTACCGCAGGTATAAGCGTCTCTCCTATGAGCATACCAAAGATATCGGTAAAGGTAACAGGCTGCCCTGTGGCCTTTTTGGTCCAGAGGGCCTGGATGTAGTTGGTGATGTGTTGGGGGAGCAACAGCCTCAGCGGGTTACTGCTCACTCTGTTCATCAGCTCCTTGTTGATGTCCTTTGGGCCTTTATTTGGGAATTCTGGGTGCGAGTAGAGAGCGGACATGTACCTACAGGGACAGAGAGAAAAAACAATATAAAATGTTGTCAGAACATTACAAACATGCTTAAAAAGTCACTTGGGTTTGTGCCATGTTTATGCAGGAGGTACTTTACTTGTAAGGAAGTTAAATCCATTGAGTCATTCCATAAATATGAAGATGGCGACTGAAATAAGCCAGAGATGCTCACTTGATGCTCCATACCAGCAGAGGAAAGCAGAAATGTTTGCCAGAGAAGGAAGGCGGCAACACTAAGGTTCAGTCAGGAAGAGAGAAAGGACCAGAGAAACAAAGAGGAAAGATAAAAAGAGAGAAAGTATCTTTTGAAATAAACAGGACAGTGAAAGAGAAGGTGTAGAAAGAGGGGAGAAAAAGAGAAATAAAAGCTGACCATGTGGATCCAGAGAGGCCGGCGATGTATGTGGCACAATCAAGGACCCCAGACTCAAACAGGGCTTTCATCACCCCTGAGAAGCCGACCATGGCACGGAAACCACCTCCTGAGCCCGCTATGGCAATCACTGGCACCTGTAATGCACAGACCAAAGAGTCATACTGTGAAGAAGACGAAGGCAGAGGCACTTTTAATCTTATAATTACATACGACAGAGCTTAAAGTATGAATCTTGCATTCATTCTTTCAGGTTGAGTAACTTCCCTCCTGTGCCTCCATACGGTGAGGGTGCCATGCCAGTTGCATCATGCCACACATTTTTAACTTGAGCCTTTGGATTTTCAACTATTTCAAAATTCTCATGGTGACACATCGCTTCCTCTCTGCAGCGAACCAGACCCAGTGGTATGTGAGAGTCAGTTCTGACTACTCGATATAATTCCACGAAAAGTCTTCCTGGATGGGGGGTTGAGTGACGTTGTAGCATAGTCGTAGCAGAAGCTGGTTATCTCATTCCTCTGGAGCTTCCGGTACAAGTTGAAGACATGAGCAGGCCTGGCTGTAGAAGACAGCCAACCCCAAGGGCTTCTAGCCAAAACCACACTGGCGAGAAAATAAAACTTTGCTGAGCTCAAAGCAGAGGACCAGAAATCGGAGCTTTTGGCGGGGGGCTTACTGAATGGTTTGCTTCCCAGTGTGAGAAATGTCAAAGTGTTATTTAAAGCTGAGCGCACAATGTGTGAGAAAATGCATGACAGCTCTGAATTTAGCAAGGCAGCAAGTCTCAGTCGAGTTACAACACGGAAAGACCTCAAAGACATTTGTTTCCATCTTCACAAGTAAATGTTACATATCGTAAGAGTGGATCTGTATCAGAATGAGAGATGCCACAGTACGCACACATATCACACCCATCATTCCTACATACATGTTCAATGTTAAGAGGCTACAGCAGCTAAAGATCACTCAGCTAACTAATATGGAAGGTATAAAGTGTAAAATATGTAAAGCATCGGTATTTGGCGTCTAGGCTCTGACTTAATCACTCCCCACAAGAAAATGCCAAGCTTGGCACAGAACGGAGCGACGGCTGACGCTATTAACTTCCCTTACTTTGAGGAATGTCGAAAGGTGGATGACAGGGTGGAGGTGGGGCTTTTGAAAAGCCGGACCTAACAAAAGAGTGGTGCAGCTTGTAGTCCTAAGATCCGGAAATCAGTTAGCATTGTTGCACATCCGGTTCCCTCATCTCAAAGTTATATGCCTGAGATAGGTATGTGGTCACCACAGGCTTAAGATAATTACACGTTTTGCTCTACGCCATAAAATACATTGTTAAATGTCCCATAATTTAATTACAAAGCACTTACGTGTCTTACAAACAAGTGGCTAAATGAGACTACAGAGGTTGTCATGGACATTTAATGTCATCATGCCAAACACAGAGACTCATCTTTCCACTACTCCGTTTTTACAGGTGGACTTAAGCTACAAACTATTCTAACTCTAGTTTAACAACTTGTAGGTTGATCAATGTATAGAAAATGTGTATGTGTAGTGAGACGTTTCAGTCATGTGACCACAGTGTAGTCCGTTTATAGCCACACATTAGCTTTTTACTTTTAGCGATTTAATTTCCGCTTCGAGTGGTGTTCATCTGTGAAGATCATTTTGATGAACAAAACATGTAATTATCATAAACTTGTGTTTGCTACAAAATAGATGGCCCTATTATGTTTGACGGTAAAAGACGATAAAAGGAAATTCCTGCTGAAACTTAACAAAATGTTTTATCCATTTTTAGCTTTCCTGAACAAATTAAATACTACAGCCTTATATGTTGTGAAGTGCAACACATAGTCAAACTGTGTGCTTGATGAGGCTATGACCTCACAGTGCACATGAATGACTGAAAACAGTTTCAGCTCTGCTCCCACCTCGTCTGGAGAGCTGGGGAGGAAACGAGGCTTCTCCATGTCGAGCAGCTTCTTGATGCCCAGCATCACTCTCTCCCTGCGGGTCTGTCTGAACTGCTTCTCTTTGTCGCACAGAGCCAGGCTGAACCGCAGGTCCAGCTTGGTGCTGCGGAAACAAATGACGCAAATAGAGTTTAGTAAAAAAATGTGATTGCGGGAAGGCAAACTACGACTGTTGTTTTACGTTCCGGCTGAAAGGCAAAAAGAAGATATGGTCTTCCTGTGTACATAACACTCCTGATGATGTTGAAACTTTCCTATAGGTCAGATAAGATCAGCCTCGGGGTGGCCTGATGTAAAAACAAACCACCACACACAAACAGTCATGGTCTCTCACCCTTTTACTCACCTTCTCATTATTTCTACTAACCCTTCAGACATGTATGGAATTTCTAAACCCTCCCACGTCACCTATACAGTGAGACCACGGGAAACTTGACGCACTATAACCTCATATTATCTTACATAAGTATCCTGTTATTACTGAGTCACAACCTTGTTGTACTTTAAGAAACTGCTTTAAGTTCTAATTTTAGGTTCTGCACTGCTTCAGACGAATTCCTGTGTATTCTTAAACCTGCTGCGTACTTGTACATACAGTAAGCCTTCATTGATATATATCTGGTATTGCTTAAAACCAAAATTTAAACTAAAGTAAAACTACCGAGATAGTTTTTGACTCTGATGGGAATACATACCAGATCTCCAGTGACATCTCTAAGTATACTTTGGTTGCCTGTCAAAACAATGAAATTTGTTGTTATTGTCCAGTAAAGAAGGAGTTGATTTAACAGGCAAACACATCGTGTCACAAACAAAATCAATAAGGTGTTAAATAAAACTATAAAGGAATAGATAGTTTTTTGAAATTATTTAAATGTAAAAAAAAAAATGAATTAATCACTTTACACTTGAATTGAATAGAATTGTATCATTGAATTCATCTGTTATCATCAACCACCAAAAGTCTCCAGCTCTTCTTTTAGCGCACTCTCGTCTCCATACACACGCATTATATTATATTGTATGTATCAAATATATAAATATATTTATCGGATTGTCATATTGTGACATGTCAATTGCATATGTTCTTGTAATTGTTTTTTTTATATTTAATTTCCTTTAAGGAAACTAGAATTTCAAAGAATATCCTGTAAGTTTCAACAATGCTTGCCTGTGCAAAACGATGATGAAACTACCAAAGAGTCTGCTGGCCTCGAATGTCTCATCATTTACCTTGCCAATGAGGAAAGACTCCATCTTTGTCTGGCCTACTCTGAGCTTGGCGATGTCATAGGACGCTGTCCCAAGTGTCTCATCCATCACGTAATTGGCGTCCATTAATGTTAACTGAGTGGAATAAACATGAGCAGTTGAATGATTAAAACATTTCAAGAGCTAATATGTGTTTAAGGTCAGCTGTCAACCCGTCGTCAAGATGTTAAACAATGCAAACAAAACTTTCAAAAAAGTTGTGATGATACCATCCAAACAATATCAGACTAAAAATGGTACGCTGTGTTTAATTTAGTTTAAGCTCCATTACATTGGTGTAGACTGTGATAGACAATCAGATGCAGGTCTAACCTCCAGGACGTTCTGTTGGTTGGGGTCTAATATGAAGCTGAAGGTCTCGTTCCATTTTGGGTTGATGTCGTTGTCTATGTGCTTGGTCCTCTTTCTGCTCTCTGGGGCTGTTGGGATGAACAGCTCCACGTATGGATCTGGGGTGTCCACTGCACACACACATTCAACAGTGTTACTGATTAGCAGGATCCCAAAGTATCGCCCTGCTCATGTTTTTGTAGAAAGTTCATGTTGATCTAAAATTATATTGATGGCCATTTTCTCTACAGTACATGCAACATGTTAATTAGTTATGTTAAAGTCACATGAACAGGGACAAAAAAGGACGTATTTAGACTCACACAGGTCACCCAGTGCTCCCTTGGTGACACTCTCGGCTCGAACCACAGTCACTGTGAACTTGTGAGAAAATTGCTGTTCCACCTGTAACACAACATTCATTTAGCTCAGTTTGGTTTCATCATTTTGCGTGGGAAAATCAGTCCCAACACAGTGATAACAGAGATTCAAATACAGATCAAAAGGGTAAGTAGGCAATAATCCATGACGCATGACAAATACGGTTATGATAAATAAAAACAAAACAGGAAGTTTGCAGGTTAATCGGTGAGAATATCTTGGGTTTTGGCAGGTCGACACTGAACTGCTGTTGTCCCAAGTTTTTTTTTTTCATTTCATTTTTCAGTACCAATAAAATACTCAACAGTTTCTTCTGGGACTTAAATGTAGGTGAAGTGGAAAAAGACAACTGTACACTTTATAATAGCAGTTCCTGTTGGATAAAATGTCAAAATCATGTTTTTTTCTTTTTTTTTCCTTCTACATACCAATTCTGATGAATGAACTTTGTGTACTCAGTGCATTAAAACATGTTATATTGAATGTTATGGAAGTCGCCTGCTGTTTGTCGGCAATAACGATTCCATCATTTTAGAAAGTATCGGAGGCATTTCCAATACTGGTACGTTTCAAGATTAGTACCCCTTCTCTTTGAGGTTCCTGACCTCAAACTACATTTCTGTATTCTAGCATTGGTGAGAGGACTCCTACTCATTTTGAAAACAAAATCTATAATCTATATATATTTTTCAGTGACTGTTCAGTAACTAAAATGTTTTCTCCCTTGTTTCCTGTAGTCTTGTTTTCTGCAACTGTACCTACACTTAAGTGCCAGTAGGAATCTCAGTAAGTATGTTATCGATACCTGGTTGATACAATGAAATTACACTGTAAATCGCAGGCTGTATTTTAAAGTGTGCAAGAGTTTTCACTAAAGTCTCCACTCTCCAATGTTGAAAAAAGTTAAAATACGGGCGTCCTTAAAGGCAAACAATGTTGTCTCTGTCCTTCCTAGATATCCATCGCTGAACCCACATGTTGGAATAAGAACAGAAAATGTTTTGCATTTTTCTGCTCAGTTGTTCCTTGTGTCAGCTGAAACTTTGAAGACATTTTAACATCTGTTATTACTCACTGTAGTTTTGAGGTGTGACCATTCATAAGGGACACAAGTAGCTGGTTTGTAACCTACTTTTGGTTTCAACTCACCACTTTAGTACCGAGTGTGACTTTTAACACATGTAAAACAGTCATACAGGGCTGTGAATTCAGCTATCACATAGATTATCTTGTGTTAATCTCTAACAACACAAAGTAACCCTTATCACCTGCGGCTGTGGAGATGGAAAGAGCCATACTGATGCTGCAGTATCTGCCCCAAATGTTTGTTTTTTTGCTTTGGAGCAATAACAGTCAAATTTATACTATTGTACTATTAGACGTGCGATGGAACGATTTGCACCTTGATTAAATCAATTGTAATTTTTGTTTCTGTTTAAGCTTGGCTCTGTTTCACTGCACATTCAGCACATTAAACTAATACTCACAATTATATTGGAAGCCATTTTGTGTTGTCAGCTGAGTTGTTCTCAGGAAAGCCTTTGTCAAGATAGGAACTTAAACTCAGGATGACATCTCTGTCAACTGGAACTGGAGCGTAGGAGCCTGAAAGATGAAACAAAAAAGTCTGTAATCAGTGCAAATTAAGGAGTACAGCTTTAACAGACAGACAATTACATTAAAAAAACATACTATTAAAGGGTATTTTACATAATAAAGTGTGTTTACAGGTTCTGGGAAGTGCTACTGCATATGTGAAAAAAGTAGCTAAAGGCCTTTTGTGGCTCCAGAGGAAGCTGCACGTTATCTGATAAATTGCCTCCAGTGACGTCACTCAGTGGAACACATGGAATAAAAAAGAGGATATTCAATATTTAATTTTGTTGTTTTTAAGCTGTCAGTAATGAGTCCAAAAGTGTTATAGAAGTGCAACGCTTGACCCGTGGACTGCTTTTTAAAAGCTTGTGTCTACATTACCCACAATGCAACTGAGTGACATCACTGGAGTCAAATAATCAGATTACAAGCAGCTTCCTCTGGAGCCACAACTACTTTTTTCACATATGCAGTACTCAGTTAGTTATAGTTAAATCAGTGGATTAGAGTTACCCTTTAAATGTGCGATGCTTTGACATTAACAATGCTGATGTGCCACCAGTTACAATGGTTACATCTAGCAAGGTAACAGTTTAAGGAGATCTATTTTTCAGTTTTATTCCTCTTTCTTCTGTGTGGTATATCGGTTTTTGTGCATGTTAAAGTAAAGTTAAATAGTCCAAAGTCTGTGCCAACGGGAGCTCCTCTCTCCCACAAAAACACTGCTCCTAAATTACATGAAACGCCTCATCAGTAGTTTAATGACATCACACTACGTCACCATGTCACACATTTGCATAATTTATGCCCATATTCAAGGCAGAAATGCAGCTAACAGGAAGCTGAAAACATGACAGAGCCGACCAAAGACATAGTGAGCAGTGCAGGCTCAGGCGTGTGTGAGTTGACCAATCAGAGCAGACTGGGTCTTCAGGATGAGGGGACCTTAAATAGACAGGAGCTAAAACAGAGCCTCTCACAGAGGAGGAATACAGTATGAGGAAACTGATGTGTTTTTTAGCATTAAAGCATGTAAACTTTTTCTAGTAGTAACCCAAACTAAAATTATTAACTTGGAAATGAACATGTTATGTCTCCTTTAATAATTACTGTAACTTCTTGAAGGAGGATGAGGTTACCTCTTCTAAAAGCCAAAGCTGCCCTATCAGTGAAGCCTTTCGCATCTTGGCAGGGGCAAGGGGAAGTGTGGTGAGACACAAACCCATGATAAGAGGACTGGGCCAATAGCAGCCGTTTATGTGTGTGAGAGTGTAAGTGCACCACATGCATATGAAAGAGAAAGATGAAAGCAACAAGATGTGTCTCTCATGTTGAATGTGACTGATTTGACTCAACAACATGGTGTGTTTGCAGAAGAGGTGGTATTTTTAGCAACATTAAGGCTTCTGGTAGAACACACATATGTTGATAAGACATTTGCATGCAGAGAGAAACAGCGTGTGTGTGTGTGTGTGTGTGTGTGTGTGTGTGTG
Organism: Pagrus pagrus; assembly: GCF_965226575.1. Taxonomy (NCBI): domain Eukaryota; kingdom Metazoa; phylum Chordata; class Actinopteri; order Spariformes; family Sparidae; genus Pagrus; species Pagrus pagrus. The sequence continues at coordinate 22,683,645 of NC_140190.1, forward strand.
TGTTGGTGATAGCATAGCAAGGTCAGCGAGTCTTTTCTCAGATGCTCACCAAAGCGTATCATTACTGAGGGGACTGAGCGCACGTAGGGAGTCCGTGCGTTCACAGGACTCGTCACGTAGTTTGCATCAGTGGTCCAATTTCTTTCTTTTTTTTTCTTTTTTGAAAATGCCAGCTCACTCTGCCCTTGTTCTGCAGCGTACAAAGAGTGCATGCATGCAGGCTGCTGGAGTCCTGTGTGTGTGTGTGTGTGTGTGTGTGTGTGCCAGAGACTTCACGGCAACCAAATTTTCATACTTGGACGCGACATGTGGAAGAGACAAGCATTATGCAAAGCAGCTGCAGTAATTATAGTTTTTAAAGGCATACAGTAAGTCTACTGTACAAGAGTGTCCTGCCTGAGCCTGTAACGTTAAAGTTTGCTTTAACAGGTGAATCACTGGTTTTCCTAAAAGAGATAGGTCATCACAGTCTCTGGAATCTAGGCTTCATTCAGCACTTGTTATTGGGCCAGTATAAACAGGTTATGCCTGATTCTTATTCGCTGCTCGGAATAAGGTCAGATGTGACGAGGCCTGATGGTGTGAGATTACAACATGCAATGACAGATAATTGTTATTGCTTCAGATAATGTAAGGCAATAGAGATGGTAGTGTAAGATATTAGTTTGCAATGATGTAAACGTAAAACATGGTATTGGCCTCTTTCAAAACACGAAATCGAATAATTATTCATGAAAACTTCACCCTCATGCGCAACAAGCCTGCTCTCTTCGCTCTGATCTGTCATATTTATCGCCAAATTCGGGCTTTTAGCTGTTGGATTAAGAGTGTATTATTGTTCTCTAGGAGCTGACAATAGCGCGTTTCCAGTTTCCTTATATTCTGAGTTGCGTAAAAGTGTTCACGAAGACGCTAAACCACTGGCACCGACCTCGCTCTCCAAACTGCTCCTTTTTGTGAAAAACACATAAAACGTTTGCGTCAAAAGTAAGGAGAATGGAAACATACCTCGGCAGGGAAGCGCAATCAACTCACAAATCCTGAAAAATGTATCATGCTGATCGAATGTATCTTTCCACCACCGCAGGACTGAAGCTGGAGGAGGCGCTTCTCGGCAGATGTACGGTACGCGCTCCCGGCAGTGAGGAGGATCGCAGACTTCGAGCTGAGGGGGAAAGTCTTACAAACACAAACTACACGGTGACGCCAAAAATAACTTTAAATATTGGTTTTAAAAACACGACAGAAAGGAAAGAGTTACGCAAAACTCCGAACGAGAGTCATAGTTTTTACTCAGCGGGAGAGCCTGCAGTGTCGACTCCTCTCCACCTCACATCTCCAAATGTGCCCCAGTGCGCAACCGACTCCACAAGGGGGCGCGTAAAGGCTGAGCGCGCTCAGAAGACTTAATCAAGTTTTGTGAATAAACTTTGAACATGGCTCCGGGGTGAAAGCAAGCATATCAGCCAAAGATTCACCTTTAGGGCGATCTGCCGCTCATCATGTTCAAAGTCTTAATTGATTAGGAGGCTGCTTGGGTTTGATTGGATTCATCCGATGAGGTGTCTCTTGCCTTTGAACGCACCAAGAGGAACTGCTTAAGTAATAATTCATATATAAAAAAATAAAAATAGAGAAAGCTCTGTCTGGGCTTCATGCCAACACGGATCCGTGGCTTTACAGGTTTTATGCAACATGCCAAGATATGTGAATAATATTAATTTTACCACCTCATCTCTAAAAGAAACTACATCAGCAGGTGATTAATCATGAATAAAATAGTTCAAACACGTTAAATGTCTTTTAATTTCTTCAGACGACATATACATATTATATTATATTATATTATATTATATTATATTATATTATATTATATGCATCATATTTATATATACATATTATACAGGCGGCAGTTCTCTGTCGTCAACTTAAATTATAGCCTACAATTATCTTGAATGATGGTCGTCATCTTGTGGAAATAGAGTCTGTAAAATCAAACCATAGAGAGGACATTCATTTAAAAATTTCTATAGTTTCTATAGGAGCCTATTGCATGGAAAGACAATTTGACTGTGGTAGTTTTTCAGACTCTTTATAATGAATTAATTTAAATTCTCTCGACTGAAAGAGGGGAAAGGAAGAGGGGGTCAGGGAGGCTTTCAAACTGCCAGGAACACCTGCTTGATCTCACATAAACCATAATCGTAAGTCCAGTTTGGATTGTGAAACACAAGTTTTTCCTCGCAGTGGTAGATTACTAATCGTTTACCTTGGTGCAGTTGTATGAGTATTGTAAGTCAGCATCATGGCTGATTATTCATTATAAGTATGCAGTGGAGTGATGACGTCAGCCTCTGCACTATAAAAAGGTGCTCTGTTCGCAGGTTTGGACATTCAAACTCTCTCTGAGCTTCAGAGCGACACACGAGGGAGCGGAGAGAGACGGGAAGCACAGGAAGGTCCGACAAAGTCTTTGGAGTATGAACAGGCTCACATTTGCTGTTTTCCTCTCGGCGCTGGGGTTTCTCGTCTGCGCAGCTGGTAAGTCTTTAAAGCTTAAACAGAAGACAGAAGAAGAAGCGCGGTGTTTAATATGTCTAAAGTTCTGCTGTCGTTTTGGGATTTTTTACTATTTTTAGGAATATAATGACACTAAAAAAAGTTTATAACTATGTCTTCATTTGCTCTGAGATGTATGATCCTGTTATGCTGAGGCTTTTCCAACACATTTGTGTCGGTATCGGGTGAAGTGAAATCCTAATAACCGCCTGTTGCTACCTGTGACAGGTAACCCATGCTGCTCAGAACCATGCCAGAACAGGGGCGTATGCACTGCGCTTGGATCAGATAATTACGAGTGTGACTGCACGCGGACAGGATATGGTGGACAAAACTGCACAACACGTAAGTCTGAATGAAACACATGAGGTGAAACTAAAATCAGGATGTACTTGTTGCCGTGGGTTATTCAGTAACTCATTTCCTTCTTGGCCGTTACAGCTGAGTTCCTCACCTGGCTGAAAATATCCCTGAAGCCTTCGCCCAACACTGTCCACTACATCCTCACCCACTTTAAGGGCTTCTGGAACATCATCAACAACATCTCATTTCTCCGGGATGCCATCATGAGATATGTGTTGACATGTAAGTGCTTCTACCTCCAGGCAAAATGAGAACATGTTTTGGAAACGGCTTCATAACAAATCAGATAATTTGTACAGAACCAGTGGGAGTGTTTTTACTAATAATTAAATGTTTTCTCTCTAGCTCGATCCCACATGATTGATAGTCCTCCAACTTTCAATGCGGATTATCATTACAAGTGCTATGAAGCCTATTACAACCTCTCCTACTATACGCGCACCCTCCCCCCTGTGCCCAAGGATTGCCCAACCCCTATGGGAGTAGAAGGTGAGTACGCTTTCTCTGCCTCTGGAGAACCAGTTTTCTCAGATTCTTGTATACTGAGCAAGTGCGACTTGGCCCCATTACATCACAATGAAATGATCCCCTCTGTCAGATTAAGGGAGTTCAAATGTGCTGATGGAACACAGCAAAACCTGCCCCAGCAAGCTAAAACTAAAAGAGACGAAACCAGTTTTTTTTTTTCTTTCTTTTTTTTAGCTTTAGGAATTTACAATGAAAGCAAACCTCCATTATAACGTTGAGTCACCTAAATGTGTTTTATCCAAGTGAAACTGTCTTGATTCTGGATTATAATCTTGTGTGCTGATTTTTCCCCCAGGTAAAAAGGAGTTACCCGATGCTAAAATACTGGCTGAGAAGCTTCTTATGAGAAGAGAGTTCATCCCGGACCCACAGGGCACCAACCTGATGTTTGCATTCTTCGCACAGCATTTCACCCACCAATTCTTCAAGTCTGATATGAAGAGAGGACCTGCTTTTACTGCAGCTCTAGGCCACGGGGTAAGCACAGCACATCTCAAACAACATCAGACTTGAGTTAAGAAATAGAGACAACTTGTGAATGAATAATTTATTAACAATACAACATCTTTGTGCTTTCAGGTTGACCTCAGCCACATTTATGGAGACAGCCTGGTCAGGCAACACAAGCTCAGACTCTTCAAGGACGGCAAGCTTAAACACCAGGTATGAGAAGAGACAGCTGTAGTTTAAACAGCCGAACACTTCAGACCACACAAGTGTCTAACAGATGCTTCCTCTCTTGCGTAACTCTGCAGATCCTGGACGGAGAGATGTATCCCCCGACAGTAAAGGAAGTTGGCGCTGAAATGCACTACCCTCCTCACGTTCCCGACGCTTACCGCTTCGCCGTGGGCCACGAGGCGTTCGGCCTGGTCCCCGGCCTGATGATGTACGCCACCATCTGGCTACGGGAACACAATCGGGTGTGTGATGTGTTGAAGGAGGTCCACCCCGACTGGGACGACGAGAGGCTCTTCCAGACCACACGCCTCATTCTGATCGGTGAGTTGATGAGACTCTGACAACTCCACAAAAGTTTTGAAAACATTTGGCTGGGAAATGAAAGTCGAAATAATAACAAAAAAGGCATGTGATTCACTTGTCATGGTGCTCATATAGTTACCACGGGAGTTAAGAAAAGAGGAAGTCGTACTTTTTATTTTGGTAATCATCTACTTGCAAGCACGTTGCACACAGTGGAGGATTAGAGCTCTGCTGTGTTGAAAGATGTGAGGAAGAGGAAATGTTTAGTTTTTCATTGCAGGGCTTCACTGCATGTTTACAAACAATTAGATTCAATCAGAATAATCATTTGTTTCTGATATATATACTTAGAAACTATTAAAATGACATCTTCTCCTCCTCACTGATTGAAAAAGTTGACTGCTAGACACAAGCTGTCTCCTAAACCACTGAAGAGTTATTCTTAGTCTACATACACATGATATGTCCACATTACACTGTGAAAGTTGTATATTGATCCTTGATTGGCTTAGGTTTCTAGTGTCAAACACATACATTGAACCGGAAACATCCAAGTTAAATAACAAAAAGCAATGTATAACTACATTATATTAAAATACTTAATCATTTGTCCTGCAGGTGAGACCATCAAGATTGTCATCGAGGACTACGTGCAGCACCTGAGCGGCTACAACTTCAAGCTCAAGTTCGACCCCGAGCTGCTGTTCAACCAGCGCTTCCAGTACCAGAACCGCATCTCATCCGAGTTCAACACCCTGTACCACTGGCACCCGCTGATGCCTGATACTTTCCACATTGAGGAGAAAGAATACAGTTATAAAGAGTTCGTCTTCAACACATCTGTAGTGACTGAGCACGGCATCAGCAACCTTGTGGAGTCGTTTTCCAAGCAGATCGCTGGACGGGTAAGAACAGTTTGAGCTGTTGTGGCAGCATTTCAATTTAGACCGTAACACTCTGATCACTTGAAGGCAGATTTACTGACTTTCCATTCATTTATTTAGGTTGCCGGTGGCCGAAATGTCCCAGGACCTATCATGTACGTCGCCATTAAGTCCATTGAAAATAGCAGAAAAATGCGCTACCAGTCTCTGAATGCCTACAGGAAGCGATTCTCCTTGAAGCCCTACAGCTCCTTTGAAGACATGACAGGTGAGACGAAGTCAAGATGACTAACCAAGCCTAATTCTTGCAGGGGAAAGGTTGACATCAGAAGATTAGTAAACAGGTTATTATTAACACGAAGTGAAAGGAAATCTCACCTCAGTCCTAATTATTTTTCTGTTATTAATAGCATTGTCAGGAATTTAATGCGAGCCTGAGAAACAGGCCCAGATCGAAGCTGATGTCATAGATGACTTATTATTAAAGAAAAGGTTTGGACCCACTTGTATTCCCCAGCAGCTTTAAAGGTTAGGAATTTATTTGCACGACTCTAAGAACCAGATGTACATTTCGTCTTGAGATAGTGTAAGCAGATTGTCATCACAAGAGGGCAAGACATAAACAGACAAGTGAGACCTCCTGCTTCAGAGGAGAGGATTTAAAGTTCACGAGAAAGGAGGACTTAACGTTGATTAAAAACTAACTGTGATGCATGAGGACAGAAAAATATTAAGTTGGAGAGAAAAGAGGAAGGAAGAGGTAGAGACAAGAAGAGAGATTGTGTTTATCTTTTATTTGCTGGGTCTGAATCAGTCAAAACACTGAGCTCATATTTAGACTAGCGGTAAGCTTTGCAGCTGCTGAGAGAGCGAGAGAGAAACGCCAGACCAAAACTAAAACCACCCCCTTCTTTGTGTTCCTCAGGAGAGAAAGAAATGGCCGCAATGCTGGAGGAGATGTATGGACACATCGACGCTATGGAGCTCTACCCGGGTCTGCTGGTGGAGAAACCCAGGGAAAACGCCATCTTTGGGGAAACAATGGTGGAGATGGGGGCCCCTTTCTCCCTCAAAGGCTTGATGGGAAACCCCATTTGCTCCCCGGAGTACTGGAAGCCGAGCACATTCGGAGGCACCGTGGGCTTCGACATCATCAACACTGCCTCCCTGCAGAGGCTCGTCTGCAATAACGTGAAGGGACCCTGTCCCGTGGCATCCTTTCACGTGCCCGACGTTAAAGAGACGGGCTCCGTGATCATCAACTCGAGCACATCCAACTCACGCAGCAGTGATATCAACCCAACAGTCATTCTAAAAGAAAGGACTACTGAGCTCTAATTTGTATTATTTTCTCTAACTTTATTATAAATGTATTTATTTATTTATTTATTTTATATTTATGTTCCATTATTTATATGAGAAATTGGAAAGTAGATTTTTTATAGGTGATTTTGTATATTTATGTCTGGCAATCAAGAACAAAAGTCTGTGGACGTGTCTATTTATTGAAAGATTCATTGTTTTATAAATTATTGTCACAGTAATGACCTCAGTCACTACAGCTTAATACTTGAAAGTTAGTTTACAGTTTCAGCTACTTGGTAGTGTACATTATACTTGCTGGTTAAATGTATGTTCACTAACAGTTTATCAGTCGCAGAATGTGCAGTAGTAGTGATGTTCACAGTGAACTAAGTGGCTGATCTTGACTCTTTTGATCTCATATAACAAACATAAAGTGCATTCCTGTTTCAGTATTGTTTCACTGATGTTTAACTCCTTCAATCTGTGTTTGTGTCGGGTATTTTGAAATGACATTCTGAGTCAAAGCTGCACTGTTGTTTTTAATTGTACTGTTTTTGTTCTGAATGCCAACTGACTTCAGAGTTCGACACTAATAAATGCTTCCAGGAAATGGAGCACGTCTCTCATAAATCAGCTGCGAGGTTGTTGTCATTTTCACTTCACTTATTTTCATTTTCGATTGTTCCTTTATACAAACTGATTGATGCCTCATGAGCAAACAGGCTTTTCTTACCTGAGAAACAATGGAGTCCGAGTACTGGGTGAGTGAGGCAGTTCAGGCGGGATAACTGGTAAAATTAATGCAGTTTTAAAAAAGAGCGTCAGTTTTCTGTAAAAATGTTCTGGGCAATCCAACATAGATTTAAAAAAAACCCATGATGGCAGACTGACCTCAGCTTGTTCCTCCTCTGAAAGTCAGTAACAGACTGCCATTAAGAAATCACAGTTTGCTTAACCTTCCACATCCCACAGATATTTTAATGTAGGCGTGATATGAGACTAGTTATGTCATCCATGGCTTTATTTCATCTTGGTTAGATTATTGTACTACGTTATATTCAGTGATCCCACGCCTTCAGCTTACAAAACGCAACTGCTCAGCTTATAATTTTTCATAATAGAAGACTTAGCCTTTCCTTACTGGTTGCCACTCATTTACTTAACACCTTTAAAGCACGTCGTGGTTAAGCTCCCAGCTACACTGCTGAGTTACTGCATCCCTATGAGCCATGGCGCAGCCTCAGATCCTGGGCCAGGGCTTTAATGACTGTTCCTGAGACCCGGCTCGAGACAAAAGGTGGCCGGGCTTTTGCAGTCAGGGCTCTGAAGTGCCCTGCCAGAAGATCTGAGGCTTGCAGAGTCAGCGACCTTTTTAAAAGGATGAGTTCACCCAAAAATTCAAGTTCAGTCATTATCTACTCAGCCTCATGCTGATGGAAAGTTGGGTGTTTTTAAACATCAAAAAGAACAACCTTAAAAACTCCAAAGATCCCAAATTGATTTGAAAAGACATCATTTACACCTTTTTTTTAACCCGCAGCCTGTCTGAAGTGGGTGCCTAAGCATCTTTTCCCAAATCAATTTGTGATCTCAGGTCTTGTGGAGACTTGGATTACGCTTAACGAGTTGTATGGAGCCATTTTATGGCATTTTTACAAGAATTAATAAAAATGCCTTTTATGAATGTACACACACACACACACACACAAACCACTTTGTGTCGTGGAAGGGCTCTTGCGTTTCAGTACATCAGATAAAACATGTAGACTCTTGTACTGAGGAGATTTGCATGCTGAGTGAAAGCATGCTATGATCTTCTGGTTCACAGATATGCTGTAGTCAGATAAATCAACCGAATAGGGGCAGATCAGCAATTTCTCACTGAACCCTTCCTTTTCCCTTTCGGGGTATGTCTTAATTAGATAACATGATTTTATCAGCCCTTATTCCTGAGGGCAAAGTAAGAGTGGTTAAGTACTACAACAACACAAATTACCAGCAACAGTTTCTGTGCACCGCCTCTGTTTTAATATTACTTTCTGTGGATTTTTGATTACTAACAACACATGCAACATGGCGTGTATAGAAGAGGAAAGGACCATTCAGGTGGCTGCACATCCCTAAAACTTTCCACTTGCTGGTGTACATATTGCCAGGAAAAGTGCAAAGCCTTTTTACTGTATATGAGGTCTGAAGCTTAACGCTCGATCCAACAGCCTGCAGGAAACCTTGAGTCAGCAGTATAGGCTGGCAGCGCTACAGTGGAGGCAAGTTATTTTTCTAGGATACCCGCTCCAATACAAACATGGTGGAAGAATGTTGACGTGACCGGCGGCACAGAGTGGTTAGTCAGACCACAGGGTGTCATCCCTTCTAATCACAGACAATGACAAGCTACATTTTCCCATCCATTCACACATTTCTCACAACTGATACAGAGAGCACATTTACTCTCTCCTCTCACGCGGGACGACTCGAGTTTTAAACACAAAACCACAGACAGAAGCGGGGACATTACATTAATTAAGTCATGTGCATCAGTTGTCATCTCAACTGAACCTGATTGACGGTTCTTCCTCCATCTCATAATCTTTGTCCTGAACCAGGCGTACGATTCCCCGTCAGAGACGTGGCCCACCGTGGCATGAAAATGACCTAATTGTGTGTGCACATTATTTGTTTTCCTCAATGTCAGTTGCCTGAGGGCGAGTGTTATTATTCCATTGTGCATCAATGTGTGGCATGCTCAGGTCCTGGTCTATGAGATAGAGCAGGGGAGCACATCTTGTTTTGTGTGGGTGTAATGAGCATGAGCAGGCCGTGGGCCCTGGTGTGGGAGAAGATCAGGAGACTTCAGTGTGTGTTTTCCCTCTGACCGCTTCTGAACCTCTCTGGAACCAGATCCAGTGTAGAGGCCGTGATCCGAGACTGGAGTTACGTGACGCCTTGCAGGTGGCAGGAACTGGGGTCAACTGGGAGCTGCCGCCAGCCACCACTGCACGAGAAGCACTGGCACTGACCCACTGGAGGCCACTGATCACTTACATTGATTTAAACAAGCAGGTGACAACAAATATAGACTAAGAGAGCAGTCGCTAGCAATTCTAGTGTATAAACAGAAATATCTTCATTTGACTCAGTGATGCAATGAGTTAAAAAAGCACCCCATCAATTTAGCATTGCATTCCTGTAACATTGATGGACATTCAATAATGACAGGAAAAAAAGTTTTAGAGCAGCGCTCTACTGCGCTCTGCCACCATTACACCCATGGTTGTAATCTTTAACGCTAATCTCTCCTGTCCAGCAGAAAGCGTGCAACCTCGGAAAACATTTCTCTACCGTCAGAGATTTCCATCTTGGAAAAACAACTCCAGTGTTTATTCTTTTTTTATGTAGCCACTTGTCCCGATTACATTTAGCGTCTTGGAATTTTTACTTCTTTCATGCTTCAGATCAGATTGTGGTTTCAAACTTCTCTAAATACAGATTGTTTGTTTAGAAAACAGAAGCCACTTGCTCTTCTTTGTCTTCCAACCGGTGAATTTCCGGCAGCCACCCACTAAATTTAAGAACACGGAAGACCCTCACTAGTGCCAGGTTTGTCCTTTCTGGGCTACTGTAGAAACATGGAGATGCAACATGGCCACCTCCATGGAGGGAGTCCCGCTCCCTATGTAGATAGTAAACGGCTCATTCTAAGGTAATTAATTTTTTTTCTTATTTTCAGGTGATTATACACTAATTAAAACTGCTAGATGCCACTACACATTAAACACTGTACACACTTCCAACCAAAATGGAATACACTGCTTTTTTTTTTAATTAACTGTATAACATCCAGACATGTTTATGACATGATCATGTCACTATTTCTCACTGATTGTTGATAATGTGTTTATCCTTTGTAGTTTTGAACGTCATATACATATTGTTTTACAGCTAACAATACATATGTAATGGTTTTAAAATCAAATTTGACCATGTTGTGTCTCTCACTAGGTCAAAAACTAGGTAGCCAGGCTGCGGTGGCCAGGCTGCAGTAGCCAGGCTGCAGTGTGCCAATAGTAATGCCACAGGGAAACACTTTTAAAAAATGCAAATGACAATAATCGATGCCAATTACTTTTCTGTTGATGGACTAAGCGATTAATCATCTAGTCATTTCAGCTCTACATGAGTTAAATGTTTTGAATAATTGACGGCCCTTTGCAGTACATACAAAGTGTTTTGCTGCCCTCTATAAAATGATGCAGTAATTGGTCTTTCAGTGTTTCAGTAAATGTGCTTAAGCAATTGAGAAAAACTGATCATTAGAGTCCACACAATGGTGGCTGCAATTTAGCCCAGCTCGTATCAACCCATATGCAGACGGAAGCTTCTTTGAGCTTATCTACTGACATCCTGATATGATGCTGACTTTCAATTGTAATGATGTGTTTTGCTACTGTCGGGCAACTCAACTGCCACAGGGAAAGATTTATTTGTCATTGTGGATGGTGTCGTTCTTTCGAAATGATGTTTCACTTGACTCCTGACACACTCATACAAATCACTTTTTTTTTCATACCTCCATGAACATGCGATAGTTCAACTCATAATAGAAAGCCTGGAGCATATGACATTTTTTTTTTCTGACTGTATTTCTGTGAATTGGTCGGTTTATTAAAGAAAGCTAGATTTGCTCTCTTTAGCTCATCATAACAGTGACTCTGGTTAATAAGAAAATCCTGTAAGGGGCAGGAGGAAATGTCAGTGAATCAAGAAATTAAACAGAAGCTTTGTTATTGAGGTGATTCCATAGGATATACAAGAAGCTGCTGGAAGAAAACCAGGGAATTGCAAGAGATCAGCACACAATGAAACATTGTGCAATAAGAGGAAGAGAACATCTGATGATTCATCTTCGTCTATCTGTCTGCCCTTTACCTTTGGTTGCTTTCGGCTTGCATAAGATAACATTTGTGGCAACGTCAGGTGACATTTTTACCAGAATTCTGATCAACCAACAGTAAATTGTGGAAATGTACCACTGATAACTTAGGTCGAGGTGAATCCTTTTTACTACACATGATGAACAAGGAGGCATTTATGTTTTTTTAAAAACCATTCATTTGTTGACACTAAATCAGGAAGTGGAATTTAGTAAGTAAACACTGAAGATAAGATGTCTGTGCAGAGAAAGAAAAGAGACAAAAGGAAGACAACAAAATTAAAATAAAAGACAGAAATATATCATCAAAAGAAAGAAAAAGACAAGAAAAGAAGGACAGAAAGACAAAGAATATAAGAACAAAGAGAGAGAGAGAGCAAATCTAGCTTTCTTTGTCTTCACTCTTGCCAAGTCTGACCCTCATGTTCTGTTCGTATGGGTGAGTTTCAGCGAAGAGGAATGCCTGGCACCTGATTGTTTCCCGCAAGCTTCATCTGACGTGTACATTATAGGCAGAAACTACATACAGAGCCTTTTAAGGTTGAACAGAGGTGAAGATGCCTTCACTGTCTACAACACTACATCACAGGATGATCAAACAACAAAATAAAAACACATAACAGCTGTTAAACTGTCAGGAATCACGCGAGCCTTTAGTCATACATCATATCATCGACACACACTTACTCATCTATCAGACACACCACATTTATGCATTTTCATTTTCTAAACTATTTGATGGCCTGAAGAAGCAGACGCAGTGGATGACATCACACACCAAAGATGATAGAGGTGATCTTAATTCCTCTTACTCAACTCTCTGTGCTGATCAGAATCAGTTTATGAAACCTGAAACCTAATCTCAGTCTCATATTTCTCAATCGTACATGTTAAATAGTAGGTTCACATTTTCTCAAGTCTATGTCAAAATGTGTAATAACATGTCAATATGTACATCAGAAGGGTTATTGGTCGCTGGAATCATTCCTTCTGACCATACTGGAAACAAAGGGATCCCCTCCTAAAACATTTTAATACTGGAGAGCATCATGTGATGGGATCATACCCATCAACATGTTGACAGTCTGACCCATGAGTACTCAGAGGTCATTGGTGGGACCACGCCCATCTTCAAACTCTGTGTCATTTTGATGTCATCTTCACACCTGTAAAGTTTTGTGACTGTACCTTGCTCGGTTGTGACACTATAGCACTGACAGACAGACAGACAGACAAACTCACAAGGGGTGGCCCTCTCCCTATTTAATACTCCTTTCTTCTACTACTCCTTTCTACTCTTCCTTCTTCTGGTGCCCCTTGCTCAGATCACACCCATCTTTAAACTCTCCGTCATTTCCAACTCAGCTACACAACTTTGAAGATTAATCACTGCACGGTTGTGACACTATCAAGTTTTGCCACTGCCAGAAAGACAAATAAACACCTGGCAAAGTATTCCAAAACACTTCTGTGGTATTCCTTGCCACAATAGGTGTCTCCGGGAAGACTTTTTTTGCCGTGATGACACACACAAACTCGCATATGAAAACAATACCAGCCACCAGCCAAAAAATCAGAATTACTTCTTAAAGGTGCCCGATGTAAGTTTTACAGCCTGTCCGCTTTAGATATTGTTTCAAGTCAGTTCTAGTTCATTTCAGTTAAATAAAATGTTTTTTTCCACACATAGTTCTAGATTTTAGTTATTTCAATCAATCAATCAATCAACTTTATTTATATGGCACTTTTCATACTGTACGGTAACACAAAGTGCCTCACAGAGGTTAAAAACAAAACAGAACAAAACAGAACAAAACAATACAAAACACCATGAAGACCACAAACCTCCCACCCCCACAAACATACACACAGATACACATTTACATACACACTCACACACATACACAGACATATGGACAGACATACACACCCACACACAAACATACACACACCCACACACATACACTAGCTGTTGCTAAGGAGACATGGCTGGGCACCGAAATCACAGGTGAGGAAGAAGCTACCTTTGGGGGCCATGCACACCGAGAGGAATCATGGTCCATGACTGCAGGGGCGCCACCACATAGACCCCCCGAGCCCAGGCAGACAGGAGGCTCCACACCAAGGTGTAGAGCTCTCTAGCCACCCGGGCCAGGGCCATCCACGGGACAGCACCCCCATCGGTGGACCAGAAGCAACTCCCGGTGTGGTAGGCCCCCAGGAGGAAACACTGGAAGATCGAGGGGCTAAAACAGTAAAATAAGATAAAAGGTATAGGAGCTAAAACTGAGGGAATAAAACAATAGAATGTATAAAATAGACCATAAGTAACGACTAAAACATTGAAATAAAACATTGAAGTAAAACAATAAAGTAATAAAACAGGATAAACTAAGCTAAAAATAAAAATATAATAATAATAATAATAATAATAATAATTAATAAATATGTAAATAAATAAATAAATAATAATAAATAAATAAGGATAGTAATAAATAATAATAAAAAATGTAAGAACTTAGAAAGAGTTAAATGAGTTTAGTTAAAAGCCTGATTAAAAAGATGGGTCTTGAGCCTCTTTTTAAAAACATCAACATTCTCTGCGGCCCTGAGGTTCTCTGGGAGGCTGTTCCACAATCGGGGGCCATAATAACTGAATGCCGCCTCCCCGTGTGTTCTAGTTCTAACTTGTGGTATCGTTAAAAGGCCAGCACCAGAGGACCTCAGGGTCCGCGAGGGTTAATAGGGTAAAAGTAATGCAGATAGATAAGAAGGACCAAGACCGTTAAGACACTTAAAAACTAGTAGAAGAACCTTAAAATCAATCCTGAAGCGCACAGGGAGCCAATGCAGCGATTTTAAAACAGGTGTAATATGCTCCCGCCCTCTGGTCCTCGTCAGCACTCGTGCAGCTGAGTTTTGTAATAATTGTAAGTTATGCATGCTCTTTTTGGGAAGACCAGAGAGCAGGGCATTACAATAATCTAAACGACAAGAGATAAAAGCATGCATCAGCACCTCCGTGCTGGCCTGAGAGAGAAACGGGCGGACTCTGGCTATATTCTTAAGATGGTAAAAACCTATCTTTGTTATGTTTTTGATGTGTGGAATAAAAGTGAGCTCAGAGTCAAAAATCACGCCGAGATTTTTAACTGATTTTGAGGGTTTAAAATCCTGTAACTTTGGTAAAAGTTTCTCTCTCTGGCCTTCAGGACCAATGACTAAAACCTCTGTTTTGTCCTGGTTGCGCTGTAGGAAGTTTGCTGCCATCCATGACTTAATGTCTAAAATACAGTTAAAAAGGACATCAATTGGCCCTGTGTCATCAGGCGACACGGCGATGTACAGTTGCGTATCATCAGCGTAACTATGGAAGCTGATGCCGTGCCTCCTGATGACGTCCCCAAGGGGCAGCATGTAAAGATTTAAAAGAGTTGGACCTAAAATTGACCCTTGGGGAACCCCACACTTTATCTTATGGGTTCCTGAGGAACATGTATCCATACTTACAAAGAAACTTCGATCAGTGAGGTAGGATGTGAACCAGTTAAAAACAGTACCAGAGAGGCCGACCAGGTTCCTCAGTCTATTTAATAAAATGTGATGGTCTACTGTATCGAAGGCGGCGGTTAGATCCAGTAGTACCAAGACGGTGAGTTTGTTGTTATCCAAATTATACCTGATGTCATTTAAAATCTTTAAGAGTGCTGTCTCTGTACTGTGGTTCATCCTAAAACCAGACTGGTGAGTCTCTAAAATATGTTTTGAGTTTAAAAATTTGTTTACTTGATTAAAAACAAGTTTTTCTAAAATTTTACTTAAAAATGTTAAGTTGGATACAGGCCGGTAGTTATTTAGTTATTTATTTTTTAGTGTATTACCATAATAACCTTTACACACACATACAGATGCCCCCCATATGTCACACATATTAAAAGGAGTAATTACCACTTGTCACACACAGAGACCTTGTCATCATTGTTGCTCAGTTCCATTCTCACACCGCTCCAGTGACTAATGTGACAATTGACTTGTAAAATTTCAGTCATTTGATCAGATGTCTTGAACGCTTTCCCATGTTAGTAATAGGGTGTCTCAAGCTCTCATACCTGGACACACCTTGCATATCTCTCATATCTGTTCACTCAGTCCAGTCACAAATTCTTCTCTGACTTCCACATACAATAAGTTACTTTGGAAACAGTTTTCTAATAACAAACAAATGAGTATTACAGTAATGAGTTGGGGAGCAGCTAAATCATAAAAACATTGTAAATTATATCAAAATACAAGAACTTACTGCAGCTGAACATTACCAACCTATAATAAAAACCATGTGATTCCCATTTGTAATATTTCAAGAGACTTACTCCTGGCTGAGAAAGTCCCTCTGTACTTTTCCCTTTCAAAGAATGAAACACATGTTTCTCATTTCATTTCTCCCAGGCCATGATGTGATTGTTGGAAAGCTCGGTGAATCAGACTCCACAGGGATCCACATTTGGCAGGACAGTCGCACCCAGATACTGATTGGGAGCACATTCAGCAAAGCGATGCTTAATTGGCGTCCAGTATCAGCACGTAACTTCAACGTTGGCTGATGAATGTGCGTGTACGTGAGTGTTGGGTTTGTGGAGGTCCATCTGCCCTCTCCTTCGCTTTCAGACTGTCTCTTCCAGCTCTCTTTGTCAAATTATAAAGCCTTTAAACAATGGCTAGTGGATACGGGCGGTAAGAAAATCTGATAATGCATTTCTGGGTTTTTTTAAGTGTGTGTAGATGTGTTCGGTATTACACGTCCTTCCAGACATCTCCTGGAAATCCATTTATCGGCAAACCATGATTATGTGCTTTGTCATTTGTTGAAAACACACTGAAACTCTTTTGCAACTTTATTTTCACACAGACTCACGTTAAGGAGAATTCTTTGGTGTAATCAAATCCCCCTATCATCACCGAATTTCCATTAAGTACTTCCTGCATGACTGAAAGTGGAGACGGTCAAGGTTTTATCATCAGTTAATTCATGTTCCTACATGAGATACAGTATCAGGAAGGAATGTGAGTGTAGTACAGAGGAAAGCTCTCAACAATTGATGATCTAATCTTTGGATGATAATGTTTGTTTAGACACGATGCTTCTAAGAACGGTAAGTCATATCAGTGGTTTCTCTCAATGCAAACTGTGACGGAAAAAAGCATGACAACTCAGAATACTTGTTAAATGGAGCTGGAAAGAACCACCACCTGAACCGAAGACACTAGACCCCAGAATCTTGTGAACTTTCTGAAGTCTGATATGTCAAAGTGTCTATAAGGGGTACATTTTTTGTGATTTGGATGAAAAAGTCATATCCCTAAAGTCCCAGTATTCAACCTTTTCTCTCCATTTCTTTTTTACTTCACCTTTGAGTCTCTTTTCTTCTTAATCATCCCTTTGCTCTAAGTTGTGATCATGAAGGACACAGATTATCCCACAGCTGCGTCTTGCAGTTCTATCAGTGCAAAAACTAACCCTAGATTTAGATTTGATTCTCGGTGACCTGGGGATTGTACGGGAATCCAGAAGCAGATTTCAAGTGGGGAAAGCTCCCTTTCCACCTGTCCATACTTACTGACACTTGACATTTAAATAGTTTCATAAACTAGTATAAATTGTTAGTTGTTAGTTTTAGGTCCCTGACTGATTCGGTACACTCATACGGCCATTTTAAAACACCCTTGGTAACAGTTTATACAAAGTGAGTTTTCCATTTATTGCAAACAAGCAGGTTGGAAGAAGTATCTAGATCCTTTACTGGAGTAAACATAGAAATCCCACACTTTAAAATACCCCACTGCAGTTCTGTATTCAAAATGTGGCTGAAGTGAAAGTATGTAAGTAGTAGTGGTAAAAGTACTTAATGCAGAACAAATTCCCCTGTGTGTGTCATACTATTATATATATTTTAAAAGCATTAATAAGCATTTTAATGTTGTAGTTACTCAAGCTGGAGATTCATTGAGCCATCTGTGATAAGACAATATGACCTGATGATATCAGCCAACCGATATATCGTTCGGCCTGTAGACAGCATATTTTTCTGATAACACTAATCATTCCTGGCTTCAGTGCTTCTTACTTAGAAGTAAAAACAATGAATGAAGTCAAACCTGAGGTGAATGCTGAACTCCACAGACATTGCACAAGTGCTGTCTGACACCTGTTTGTGGTTAGCTCTCTTTCCCTGAAAAAAATCCCACATTACATGCTTCTTGTGTGAAATTTCATCAGAAAACAGAAATGGGGAGTTAGAACAGTGACAATGAGATCAATCTTGATGGACATGTGAGGTGACAACCATGTTTGTCACATGTCAATGTCCTTGATCGATCTTTCTCCAGAAATCTATTTAAGTTGTCTGTCACAGGTACCTGCAACCTTTCACGAAGAGAAGCTGTAGCAAAAGTTTCCATGACATCTTTGTAATGTGTTGTCACAACACGTTGGGTGAGGTGACAACTAACCGTCTGCTCAAAGTGTGTCATTAGCGCCAAAATTTACTTCCTTGTCACCGCAGATTGTATCAGAGGAATGAGTCCATTTTGTCATACAGCAATTTGAGTGGAACTAACACTGGGGTTAACTAACACAAGTCTACAATTTTCTCAAAATCACACAGATTAAAGAAGGAGACTCACACCGTAATTTACCTGAAAGAGAGCAGAATGTTGTCAATGACAACAAACCAAAGAAGATATTTTGGGAATGTTTGTTCAAAGTTCAGCTTTGTTAGTCAACTCATACATCATCCCAACACCAAAAATGTATCATTTTGCTTTTATATTAACTGAATACATTTTATTGCAAAAAAATGAGACCTCTCACACTGTAAAACGTAAAAATCTTGGGCTGTATAGCCACATAATGCTACAATCCTCTTTCAAGTTTCATTTTATAGGTGGCTATGGCTCAGTGGGGTTCAAGAATAAGGCGGGTGATGTTCTATTTTTTTGTTTTTGTTAATAAAATCCCATGAAAAGAAACAGGAATAGCCCTGAACTTTCCATCGCCGACAATTATTGGAAATCGCCGACCACAAGTGGAACCAGAACGAAGATCAGTATGTGTGAACTGTTCAAAGATGTGATCCAGGAGCTTGGGGACGACGCGCCGACAGTGTTGGAGGCCACAGTAAATATCTGGTTGAGTCACAGACAGTTCATGGAGCCAGGAGCGAGCCAATGAGAGCTGCCCCCCCTCCCTTCACCCTCTCTCCTGTGTTGTCATCCACAGTACAGTAGCTCTCTGAACCCAATCAACCCAATCGCCAGAATAAATGTTAGCTGAGTATGTTTCTGCAAAACCACAGATAAGTTAAAGATGAACATTTCTTTATGTTGCAGCTTAACGTTTGTCAAGGTTGGACAGCACTGTGCTTTCAATATGCTCTGGTTAGGCTTATGCACAAAACCCACTTGGTTAGGGTTCGGAAAAAATTTTGTTTGTTAGTTTTAGTTGCCACAGTTACAGATGGAGAGATCCTCAGCTGTCCTTAAAAATGTCCAGTGGCCATTTGGCAGCCTTGTTGGCTTGTAATAACATAATAATGTTACTCAAACAATAATAAATAGAACATTTGTATGCGACTATCTTAAGCTGTGGATTGATAGCAGTGGATGGGCAAGACTTCCTTGTTAGTTTTAGTGTTTTGTTGACACTAAGAAAAACAGAACATTTTCAGACAAGATTTAATCTTTTATTATTGATGTGGATAAAATAACTAATATGGCATCATTTAAAACAAACAGAAAATCTATAATATCCCTGTAATCTTCTGAAATGTGGGTGCAGTTTTTGAATGCTGTTATTTAAGTTATGCATGTACAACGAGGAGTTCCTTGTGATTGAGTCGATGACATAATGCTTAAGAAAACATATATGAAACCCCTCAGCAGTTGTTTGCAGGTTCGAACTGGATGAGTCATTGTAGATGAAAGGCTGCACGTAAACACATTTAGTCTGATGGGGAAGTCAGCTGTCGGAGGAGGTGAAGGTGGGTGTAAGACAGTCGGAAAGGGAGTGGTGGGAGGTGAATTCGAGGAAAGACATACACCTGAGAAAGGTCAACTGGTTTCTATTCATGATCTGGCAGACTAGATCAATGAATTTGGATGAGTAACACTTACACGGAGGTACATTTGGGGAAAAAAAGTACCAAATTTACATGACATGGGTCAGTTTAAAAGTATCAGCCAAGGTTTCTTTAGTGACCTGATGAAAGCTGTTGTGTTTCTCATTCTTTAATTGTAGTAAAGCATGAAGCTTAAAGCACAAGGTCTATTAGATTTTGCACATCAACCCATCTCAATCACAAAACATGACACTACCTCTGAAAGAGCTAGAGGTACCCATGTTTTTCTCATCTGGTATCAGGGCTCCCAGACTCGTCTCAAAAACTACGTGACTGACAGAGATCCTGTCAGTGATTGCTCGTCTGATCGATGAGTCACACAGACAGTGTAGGCTGTAGCTGTGGAGCTTTCTGTCTTTTGTAATTACAGTATTTCAAAAGGACGGAAGTAATTATGTCTGCTGATCCAATGACACATCAAACCATAATTTGTATTTGTTTTTTGTAACTTAGCATTTAAACTACTGTTTATATACTACTTTATATATTTGTTTCAATTCTGTACGCACTAAAGAGTAAGCATTGCATGTTAAATGGTGTATATAGTACATGGATTTCATCTTTCATTGGACCGTCTTAATTTTATTGACTTTGTAAACTTTGTAATCCCAGTATTATCCTACAAGTTGCAACATAGTTTTTTCAAAAACATAAGCCTATCAAATGGTCTAGCATGGCAAAAGCATGATTACTACACAATTAACTAAAGTTTAAATGAATAGTCAAGTAATCAATCTGCAATTTGATTTGTAAGCTCTGCAAAGTAGTTTATGTTTTCACTCATGTCCTTTGGTTGGTTGGTTGGTTGGTTGGTTGGTTGGTTTGTGAGCAGGATTACACAAAAACTACTGACCAGATTTCCACAAAACTTGGATGGAGGATGGGTCTCGGCCCAGAATTGACCCCATAAACTTTTGGTGTGGATCCAGATAAAGGGACAGGTCTAGGGATTTTAACTCACTTTCTTTAACATTGCAGGGTAGGGTGTTTTTCAGCATCTTCTTAATTTCTCAGGGAATAATGCATGGATCTTGATTCTAAAAGAAATCAGGCATATATAGGTGGCTGGTGTTTTTGGATTTAGTGGATTTACATACATTTTATCTGATATTGGATTAGGCTTGATTGATGTAAATGTGACTGCTAGGCCTTGACGGAGGTATACAGTCTAGTATAAGACTGGTTTGGGGTTGCATATGTTTCAGGGTTTATCAGACAAAGTAGCTCCACAATAAAATGTTCAAAGTTCTGCAAAAAATGACATATATATGGTATATATATATATAAATGTATATATTTGACAGTGTGTCAGTGTCTTGAGATAATATCAGGATATTTATGATTTATGACCAATATAAATAAAAATTAAACTTCCCAGCACCATGCAGAGAACATGAATGACTGTAATACCTCCTTCACCTCCCCCTCCTCACAGACCTGCTGCACTGACTGACTCTCCTGCAGTCAGCAGCTCCTCCCAGTGGCGGCTCGGCTAACATAAATAAAACACAATACAATGTTTTGTGTGTGCGTCACTTTTTCCTCAACAGAAACAGTTGAGGAGGCCCTCTCAGTTGAAAACAGAAACACCAACATTTCTGTGGGATGACTAATATTTATGAATGGATCCTGGTAGTAGCAACAGTGGCTGAGGAGAGGAGGTGGGTGACTGCTGCATCATCACTCCCTCCCTCCCTCTCTTACGCACCAATTGCTGGACAGACTGGTTGTGCAATAGCCAAACACATGTGTATACGGAGTGAATCAAAGGTCTCTGGAGAAATTTTAAACACTATAACACAGATTGTTTCAATAATTAAATCCACATTTTCCTGTTTAGCGTGACTTTCTCGTATTTCTCAATGTCATAAATGATCATGACAGTGATGATGATGATAATGATGATGATGATGATGATGATGATGATGATGATGATGACAGGGACAAATTAATGACTAGCAGTGTTGGGTTTTTCCAGTTGAATCCACACAGTCCATATACTTTACAATACATGCATACATCACACAGGGATGTTATCTGAAAGACTGAAGGACAAACATCAGGAAAATGATCAGCAGCCAGGAATTCAAAAACCACTCACACAGCCAATGTGAACAGGTTTACAAATCCCAGTTGCAGCGCAGAGATAAAGAAAATGACATTGAGAATAGACCATATGGATCTACAGAGCCGACAGGATAAAATGTCAAACTGTCCTTTTGATAGATTTCAGTTAAAGATGCAAAATGTAAGAATTTTAGTTGAGAACATTCAACAATTAACTAAATTATCAACAGAATGTGACCAGCTAGCCCTGGCTCATTACAGACCACAACTCCTGTGCTAGCAGTGTAAACACCAACACTTCCCCGAGCTCCCAGTCTAAAACCACTAGCTTCACAGCTAACTGTACCAACCAGCTGATGGCAGCTACAGTTAGTGGTTACTCTGGTGATATATCTGATAGCTATACTCCTTTGGGGTATACATTCGACAGGTGAACAATTCGTACATATTGCACCTTTAAAGTTCCAGTGTGAAGGATTTACATGCATCTACATCTTGCAACCAACTGAAAACCCCTGAATGTGATATTCAGTGTCTGCCAATACATCCCCCTTAATCCTACACCATGGATCTTTAAGCATGAAAAGTGTAAACTAATGACCACGACTGCTGTTTGCAATAATATACTTTCTATTGACTTGGATTAAAATGATCAAGTGTAGAATCGAGAATGTTGAAGGGCTAGAATATAAATAATAACAATGAAAGACAAATAAATAAGTCCAACGTGCATCAAACCTTGTAATAAAAGCTGTTAACTCAAAGTATCTCCACAGTAGGAATGGAGAAAATAAAATCTAAGCATAAAACTTGGTCTCCCTTATTTTGTAAAAATAATCTATTTGGATTACATGGTTGCAGGTTTAACCTTTAAGCCCAGAAAAAGAACATTTTTAGCTTCACAAAAGAAATACAGCGAAGATTATTTTCTCATGAAAGGACATGTTGCCCTGATTTTGTCTGCAGGACATTCGTGCCACCTCACACGCAAGGAAAGTGTTTAGGAAAGAAAAACTTTCACCCACAATGAATCACTGAAGACACAAAGGTTATTTTCTAATTTTCTCCATAACATCAGACAATGTCTGTGCATTTCCAGAGCTCACATGCAGACACTGGAGCAGACAGTCACGCTTGAAGATGCAACATTCATACAAAAAACATCCTTTTCTTTGTGAGAGCAGATGATTCTGTTATGCTGTTGATTCATCCTCATCTCTGTTGCCTGTTTCAGTTTACCCATTTTTGACCAGTCCTCAATCCATCTACACTTCATCACAGTTTCCAGTTGTTAGTTGCATGCTAGAGTGAGCATGCACTTGATGCTTTGGGCATTCACTGTACGTTTACTGGAAGTGAAGGCAGAGGTAAGGTATGTAAGTGTTGGGTTCAACCAGTTCATCAGAGCTTTAAAGCTTTTTTTTGGTTAGGCTTTTTTTCACATGCCTGTAGTGGTTTAAGGTGCAAAATGTGTAAATTAGCCATGTGTCGAATTAATACTCAGAACAAATAGGGGGAGGATATCACCAGAGTAACTGCTAACTGCTACTAACTGTAGCTGCCATTAACTAGTTAGCTCACTTAGCCGTGCAGGTAGTGCTCCTACAAGCTGACTATGCCCACATTGGAAGCTCGGACCACCGGTGGAGTGTCGATGCTGTTTACCATCGGACTGTCACATTTGAGGTAGAAAGTGGCTCGGGGCTAGCTGGTTGGCATGCTAACTTGAGAAGGTATCTCTGCAACAAGAGTCAAAACTTTCATTTCTTTACATTCTGTTGAAACAGCCATTCAGATAGTTTTGGTTTAACTTTTCCACATACTTAACAAGTGTAATATCACCCATTAGTTTGTGGGCTAATGTTTTGAATCCTCCTCCTCTCTTATGGCCGTCACATCATGTTTTTATGCAGACAGAAGTGGCCATATTTGGACGAGAAGGTGGAGATGGAGAGGATATCCTTACTGGATCTGACAGAGAATGTGCTGTGGTGGTGACTTGTCAATCAGAAGATAGCCACGACCTAAAGCATACGCTACTTTCTTGTCTATTTTACTCTAAACAGGAGCATCATTTACTAAATGAAAATCATGCTGCATTGAAGAAGACTTGAAACTAGCGATTGAAACCATAAACTCTTTAGGGAACTGATGATTGAGATAAGTAAAAAGTAGGGTCATTTTCTTATAACCTTACATATAATCGGACTTCTTCTTGCAGCCAATGCAGTCGCCTCCTGTTGGTCATTAGGAAGAATGCAGGTTTGAAGCTCTTCTGCACTGGTGTCACTTTTCAGACCTGGGAGCTCTATCCACTTGTATACAGCCCATTTATTTAATTTAAGAATTATCACAAAAAAAGAGATTTTTCAATTTTCTAAATGTAAATGTTAATCGCTCTGTGATGCAATATCATTAAGTTTAAACCAAATATTTGTTTCTATTCAACAGAGATCTTTGGTATGGCGTCTCCACTCTCTTGCCAGAGCCTGCCGGGAGGAAAAGAAAGGAGGGGGCTAGTGCCACTGGCGAAACTTACTGTAATAGATTAATTGAATATACCAGAGAAATGAGTGTACCGCAGTCGTAAAGAAAGAATGTGGAGAGAAAAATTTGCAGAGGCGGAGAACTTGGCACTTTCACACGTGAACACCTGGCTGCACACATTGAGTGTAGTTTGGAAATGTTTGGTTTAAGTTCAAATGTGTGAATAGTAGCTCTTCGTGGCTTCAGAGTGTGTTGGTCTTTACATGGTTTCATCTGTGACGGGAAAACAAAGCCTCTGGATGTGAGAAATGGCGGGAAGTCGTTGTCGTCTGCCTCACTGAACTGGAAGTGAAAACTCCTGAGTCAGAAAGAATTGTGTTGACCGTGGGCCTCAAATAAAGCAAGGCTGGACTTTCAGACATCCTCTCATAACACTGTAATAGCCCACTGCTGTCATAATATTGGAAGACTCAATTCCTGCTCATGGGAGTAAAATGTCAAAAGCAAAACCACATCTTAGAGCCGGGCCAGAGGAAAATTACAGAATGCTAAATGTTTCCTTCTTACAGACCAGAGGACCAGGCTGTAACTCATCTAACATTTGATTCTGGAAAGGTGATGATGTGGGAGGATCAAACAAAGAGATTACATCTAAATCGTAACGAACGTGTTCGTCAGGAGTCGACGCCAAAATAATCGGGCTACTTGTTGTAATAAGAGATGACAGTGGTTTCCTTTTTTGTCATCAGCATTCTTAATTTGACATCAATGCATGACAAGTGTTTAAAAAAGAACCTGTCTGAAATACATCTATATTAATCCGACATGATGGACGTCATCCGACAAGAACAAGGGTGCCATTGTATCCTGTGTCTGTGATAAGATTGGTATGTACAACCGGCCACCTTACCTTAGATGGGATTTCCTCTTGTTTGCATACTAAGTCAATGATTAATAGCCTCGGGTAAAGCCTTCACCTGGTTTAGCTGCTCCCAACACCTTCAGCTTCTTCTATGGTATGCACATGTGACTGAGTCACCTGAAGAAAACGAGACAAAAAGAACTCGCCTATGCCAAACATGTGGGAGAGAATCACTGACGATCTATTAAAAACACAGTTTCTCATACATGCTCGAGATTTATATTCTGATCCGTGTGACTAAGAGCTTTTAACAAAAGCAACACTCATCAACCTCAGTGTGGATGTATGGTGAACAATGACTGGTTGCAATTGCAGGTTTTGAGAAATGAGGTGCTATGTGCCCCCAGACGTCATGGAGTGTATGGTTCATATAAGAAAAGCTGTGCTTCTACTTATAAGGTAAAAGCAAGCTGGCACACATTCACAGACATTCACTGTAAGTCTCCTGGCCCGTATATCTACTTATTGTTCCAACTGGCCACAAGTATTTTTAGGTTTAAATACTGTGTGCTTTTTAGTTTGGTTTTACACGTTTGCTGTCACCATACTCTCCAACCTCTGCCTAGAGGGGACATGCTGGTAGACGTGAAAGCATATTTATAAACCAAACAGAGACATACTGACTCATAAAGAAATGAAGAAGTAGAAGGTCTGGGAGGTCAACATTTCTCTTCTTTTAACTTTAGATCCTCTTCATGTTTGACTCAATAAACATGACATGTTAAATCTTCTGCAGCACGAGGTACAACTGAGGAGATCATAGTAAATTCAATCCTGCTTTTCTCTTTTAACTATTTCTTGACATATATATTTATATTTTCTGTATGTTAATGATGTGTTTTCTATAACTTAGTGATATTTTAAAATTGTTTAGGTGGAGGTTTCATGTAAGCCCACCAGGTTTTCTGGGCCATTTGTTCCCAGGTGTAAATGCAAAGATTTATAACACACAGGAAACATTTTTTGTTAATTATTGATCAGTGTCCAGTATTTTAACTGTCTAAGCTCCTTGTGTAAAAGACCATTAACTTAAAAATCAAATTATAAAATAATTATTTGAGGTTCTATGAAAGCATAAGGCTGCCCTCTAGCTTTTACAAGAAGGTGTAAAAGATCTGACTTAGTGTCACCCTGTTATCCAGCTAAGAGAAGTGATCCAATGATTCACGGTTACGTAACACAGTGACTCTGAATTGGGTCAAATACGCAATCATCTGTACCCATAGCGACACTAAAAATGGCTTTTTCCATAAAAGACTCCAATTTCCCTTCAAGTAATGTTTCTTCTCAGAGAGACTGCCCTGGGCCTTAATGTATTTTTGATGTAGCCTGTACATACTGCAGGACAGTATCAGGTCTTTGCTGTTTGAAAATGTCATTGTACTACATTAAGTCTATTTCCACTATTATAAATAAATCACATACAATATGTGCATATTTAGCCACAGTTAGAGGAGAGAAAAAGTATTTTACTTAAGACTTAAATCCGGTAATGGGATGAATTTTATGTTTTCTATATGTGTATCTGCCTATACATGTCCATGTGTTGGATTATAATGCACCAGTAACCAGTTCATCTTAATAAATCCTTGCATGTGGCCCTTTTAATGGTTTAATGGTAATTTGATTGTTTCGGCCTGCTATTGTATTCTTTTTTTAACAGTCTGAAGCTCACATGTTGTTTTGTTGTTATTTATTTTGACAATTCTGTTTTAATTGTAAGTCATCCCTGATATATCAAGAGATATATACAGTTTTTTTTGTTGCCTTTTTTGTTTGTTGACTATTTACTGACTTTGAATTGTTGTTTGTCAGAGATACATGGAAAGATACAGATAGATAGAAAGCGAAGCTAATACTGGAGTCTAAGCTGACATTTTTAGAACAGAACGTGCTTAATACTCTGCTAAATTCCATTTTAAGAAAACTATATGCTGACTGAGGGACTGAAAATAGCTATAAACCCCACCTGACATGCATCCTGCGTATGCCTGAATAAAAACGCCCAGTAATCCTTTAAGCCAATAAATGCAGGACACAGACACAAAGGACACCAGAGGACAGAAGTCAAACACTGTTACCTGAGCCGTCCCCAAAAATATCATGTGGGTGCCGAGAGCATTTACCTTCCTATTTTCTTTCCATTCAGCAGCATTCAGCTGAAGTCAAAGTATTCAGAGCGACTGAGGGCTTTGTTTTTTTACATTGAAGCTTGTGGAGATATATCACCTGAAATGTATTCTCTGCATGTTGGTCTAAGGTGAAACCTAAGAATACACACTGTCAATAGCTGCTGACAGGAAAATATAAAACTATGCAGTCACTCCGTTAGACCATCTTCCATGAGCATAATAAAACAGGGACGCTGTCTCTGAGACCTTTTATATAATCTAAATAATACAAACCTTTGTGGGTGATTGAAGTGATGAGAATAATGGGTTGCTTTTTTTATACTATTATATTTACCAATTGTACTTCATGTCAATCTTTTTACTTATCTCCATTTTATGTTGCATTATCTTTCACTAAATTTCAGAGGGAATTAGTGTACCTTTTGCTATTCTATTTATATATTTATTACATTTATTTGACAGTTACTTGACAGATCAACATTTTATAGTAACAGTCACAGTTTTCCTGCATGTGTTGCAGGTCCTGTTTAGTGTTAGTACACTACTGTATATATTAGTTTCCACGTTAAAATTTTGCCTTAATTTCATACCAGAATGAAAGAAACTTGCCATATTGAAAAAAAAACAGGAGAAAAAAGATGGAACAAACCTCAGGAAGAGCCCCAGAAGATGGATCCCTCCCCAGAACAGATGTCGCATGTGCAGAACAGAACAACAAAATCGCAGTTTACAAATTTCTTTGACAAAATATCTGATCCATGGAAATTATATAAAATATATGTGAAGAGCTTTTAATAAATCAATGGGGACAAAGTCAGCCACTCCAAAACATGTGTCGAGACATGACACCTTGTGTAGGTGAGAAAACATGATCAGTTTACAAAATATGCATGGTGATATATTAAACTACCCATCCTGTCAACATTAAAGCATTGTGTAGAAATTGCAACACCACTGTTGTAAATACAAATTGCAGGTCTGTCACAACTTGTCAGACGAAATGTAGGTGCTAACTACAAACAAAACTCATTACATCATAACAATGTTAGGTGTTGAAAACTTGTGTCTTGCAGTAAACATGTATGTAACACTGTGATCTACCCTCTCACTGACGTTACACAGTGTAGAAAAAAGTGGTGGGGGGAGGAGTGGCTGTGACAGAGACAACATTCACCCTATTAAGTCACTGTACCATTAAAATGATTTTGAAGCTGTTGTTGTAAAAAAGTTACATAATATATCAATAGTAATACTCCAATTATGTATTGATGACACTCTGAAAGGGGCATTTTGTATCATAAGTGATTTGACCTTTGAGACTGAGCACTTTTTCTGCTGAGACTACTATTGTAGCCCACTTAAACCTGAGTAAGATGTTGAATGCAAGACTTTTAGGTTTTTTTTACATTGCAGTTTTATAGTTCTACCTATGTAAAATCTCCACTCTTCTTCTACCACGAACAAGCAGGAATGCTTACAAGATGAGGACATTTTGTTCCAAAACTAGAAGAATTACACATTTTTGATTTGACCTGGTGGTCAACCATTAATTCTTCCATGATCTGAAGAACTTCAATGCCTCACCATAAAGAATCTTGTTTGCTGTAGATATTTGTGAAAGCTGTGAAAAGATGTACGGATGCTCGGATTTTCCATCTTTAATCTGTTTTTATACTCACTTAAACATTCATACATCTTTGTGAACATAAAAATAAATGTCTGCTAAATTTAAAGCTACTTGTGGGTATTTATAAAAGGAAACTCACAGTTAAAAAAGGAATGAGAGAGAGACTACAGTGTGATGTTTGTGTTGAAAATAATGGAGAAGCACATGATAAAGCATCACTAAACATTCCCCACCCTTAGCTAGAGGTGTTTTGTGCTTTAAAAGATTCCCATCATGTGCTCCTTTTCGTGTGAAGCTCCAGATGCCTTGCAGAACTTTGAATTCCAGACAAGATCCTTTTATTTGAGAGTTCATCTCAGGGATATAGTTAACTCTTGATGTGCTGTTTACAGGAGTGAAATACAACACAGTAACTGTTGTGTACTGCTCCTGAGAAGAAGAGGCTCTTATTTTAACTTTCTAAAGTTATGAATAAGTGTTTTGTTCTCTCTCTCCCTTTATCTTTCTCTCTATCCCTCTCCCTGCCTTCATTGGGCCGTCATCAAGTGGCTCGGCTTCTAATTCCTGAGGTGAAATCCTCTTAGGATCTATGCTCTATTTCTGTTCTATAGGGTCTTTTTTGAAATCTCCATTAGACCAAGCTCATTGGCTGGCAAAGACACGTGCATGCACACAAAAACACACACTGTCCAGCAACAGATAGCTCAGTGAAGTGATCGAGTGCAGGACCAGTGCAAGGTTTACCTACTGAATCAAAGGGAGGACTTCACTGTGACGTGGGAGGTAAGAAACACTCTCTTGTTTTTTGAAGATAGTGGAGTGAAATGAGATGAAACTTTGAGTATAAATGTTTGAAAATGGGCAGTTTAATTTTGAATTATTTGGTCTGTATGTTTTTACATACATTTGACACTGACTTTGTCGGTCATTTGGGATTTTTCACGCATATAATTAGCCACTTTCAGTACGTTAGAACATTAGGTATCATATAGAGAGGGTCTTTAGTAATTTCCTTCTTGTTTTAATGTAAATCATGAACAAACGATCTTTTCTTCTGAAACTGAACTAAGTCATGGGTCTGTGTCAAATTGAAAGTCAGCTGTTTACAACAGTTTATTGTCTTGTGTCCTGCTCACACACACATACAGAACATTTACCCAAGACTTCATTTGCTCATGCTAGAACTAATCACTGCAAATCTCCATTTGTGGATTTGGGGGTCAGGGAGGTGGCCGCAAAGATCATCAGCCCAGGTCAGCACCCTGACTGCACGCAGGAGGGAAGACTACACTAATTGAAACAGTGGACATAGGCCAGGAGATACTGGATCTGCTTGCGTCACACACTCTAATGACACCACAGACATTACAAAGCAGTGAGAGAAGAGTGACCACAGGATAACTTCTACTGAAAATGCATTGACCAATGACACTTTATGCACAAATGATAACAAAGAATATAATATGAAACCTAAAAGAATAACATTTGTTAATTTTCTTAATATATAAATATTCATAAAATGTATTAAAAAACTACATCCACAATTGAACTGCACACATTGTTCGTGTACACTTTTGTTTTTATCTTTAAGGTTTCATGTTAGTTTCAGTTGCCTATCCCATCTGCTCCATCTTAAAACAACAGTGAGCAGGAGAGAGATCTGTTGCAGTTGAGTAATCCTCTTAGACTGCATTAATTAAATTAAGTATCATGAGACTAACTTTGCATCCAGTAGATCCGTCACAGTGCAAAGATTTTAAATCTGTAGCTTTAAAGTTGAGAACAAACCAGTTTCACAGACCATGAACACCTTACAGAAGTAACATTATTATTGAAATAGACAAGCGTTCTGCTTCAACGTATCATTATGAAGTAAATGTTGATTGCACAATGTAATAGATATAGAATAATGAAACCATCTGCATTTTCATTGGTTCCCTATAAACCTCACGATCATCGTTTTTCCTGTGTTGTTGTTGCTTGTGACTTTGAGGAAAACAGAAACAATCCAGTTGTCTTTACAACAGCGGTGCCCGAGGGGGTGAAAGTTTTCTGTTGCTACTTTAAGCATCGAAAGCATACCGTAACCACATAACATGAATGACCTCTTTTACATTTACCAGTCTGACTGTCATTTTGTTGTCTTTCAGGGAGCTAACCAGAAAAATGTCTGACAGAGTGATTGACTTGGAAGAGACCGCAACCCACACAGGTGAGTCGAAGCATTGTTTTCAAACATTGCAACTGAGCTTTTTGACAACCTGGTGGTTTGTCCCTTTGCCTCATCGATCTAATGTCTAGTCATTGCCATTAATATTGTTTGCTTTACAAGTAGAAAAAAAAGATTGATCGCATGTCAGTTGGCTCTAAACAGACGGCAGAACGACCAGAGTAAAGTAGGTTACAGATCTGTGAAGATTTGGCAGTTTAACTGACGCTCTAATCTTCTTTTTCTTATGCAACAGTGGTGCAATTAGTGTGCTTCTAGGAGGGTTGGGATGAAGCTTTAATCCCCAAATTAAAACGGGAGACAATGCCTTCCAATGATTCATAGCTGCCTAGTCACTAAGCTTTAAATCATCCATATGTATATTTATATTCATATCATTGATTATTTGGGGACGGCTGTGGCTCAGGAGGTAGAATGGGTCGTCCAGTAATCAGAAGGTCGCTGATTCAATTCCCGCTTCCCTTTGCTGCATGTCCAAGTATCCTCGAACGCGATACTGAACCCCGAAATTGCTCCTGATGAGCAGGTCGGCACCTTGCGTGCCAGCCTCTGCCATCAGTGTATGAATGTATGTGTGAATGGGTGAATGTGACAAGTGTTGTAAAGCACTTCGCATGCCTCTGTCTGCCTTTATACTGGCTTACTAGATGTTTGAGCATAGTTTGATAGTTAAAGCCTCATTAACTGAAAAAAAATGCTATTTGTCTTCTCCAAAGGTCCAAAAGGAGTCATCAATGACTGGAGGAGGTTTAAGTTGGAGAGTATGGACCAGGATAACTTGCCTCCTGCAAAGAAGGAACTGCTGAGACAAATGTCATCCCCGAGCAAGCCGAAAGATGACTCAAGAGCAAACCTTAACCGCAAGGTAACACTGGCAACAGCAAAGATGGCAGAGTTTTTCTGTGATAGGCAGCAGACACTGTGCTTTGATTGAGATTTCTAGGCACTGAGCATTATGAAACAGCTATATCGTGAATGAAATGTGATGTTTTGAGATGGATCGCCAGTGTAGGACTAGTATTCGTGCAACTAAAGGAAGTCTTATGAGAGTTTCTTGGAATTATTTAAAAATATTGTCATCTTAATGATGACTGAATCACTCTTATAACCATTAGAAATGGCAAACTGTAATGATATTGTTTTAATGTCATTTTTCAGATGAGTGTCCAAGAGTATGAACTTCTCAAGGAGGAGGATGAGGGATGTCTAAAGAAATACCGAAAGCGGTGCATGCAGGAGATGCATGACAAACTCAGCTTCGGGCCCAAGTTTGAAGGTGTGCATGACCTGGACAGCGGAGAGGCCTTCCTGGAAGTCATCGAGAAGGAGCATTACAGCACAGTGGTGGTTGTCCACATCTACAAGATCGGGGTCAAAGGTTGTGAGGAGCTCAACAACTGCCTGGACTGCCTTGCCACTGAGTATCCCACCGTAAAGTTCTGCAGGATCGATGCGGTCTCATCCGGTGCCGCTGAGCGCTTCTCAGATGAGGTTTTGCCTACACTGCTGGTGTACAAGGCCGGAGAGCTGCTAGGGAACTTCCTGGCCTGCACGCAGCACCTAAACGAGGAGTTCTTCGCCACTGATGTGGAGGCTTTCCTCAACAGCTATGGCGTGCTGCCAGAGAAAGAGATGCCTGGTGCGGAAGACGAGGAAGAAAATGATGTAGAATAACAAGCTGCCGAGGAAGAAGGGAAGCTGTATAAAGACCTATGAAAGACAAGGCTGTGGCAAATAGACAAACCATTACGTCTCCACTAGCTCACTAGTATTTGAGGAATGTTGTCTAAAGGAGAAATGTTACATCCACCAGCTGAAGAAACCTCAATGTCCCAGACATGGGTGCTCTCAGATTTGATTGTTGGTTAAAGTAAGGTGAGGAGATACAATGCTTATTTATTTATAAATCACAAATCCTTTCACCCCCACCACAAACAAAAGCCAAAACCAGCTTACTGTAAATTAAAATAATTGCATTGTTTTATTTTGTAATGATAGGAAATATTACATGCTGTATGTTGTAAAAATGTAATAATTTAAATCTTTTTTTTAGCATTTGATTAGTGTGATCTGTACACTAGTTATAGTTATGAAGTTATTCATAAATCCAGGGTTTGTACATGTGACATCCTTTAATGTGATACAATATTTAAACACATATCCATGAGGTCTCTGTGTTTTCTTGCCAAAATAAAAAAACTTTAAAGAGATAAACAGAACAGAAACTCAGAGGATTTAAGAGGCTCTGGATGTGGAAACATTTACACGTAACCATTTCTTCCGTTACTTACCCCTGTAGCTTCTTAAGCCAGTGAGGTGGGAGGTGCATGCTGTGTCTGGAAAAAACATCCACATGCCTCTGACATTTCACCGTCACCATCCATGTCTGTGTATTTTTGATTGTGAAAGCAGGAGAAAGTCATGGGAATACACAAAAAGGAAAGCGTGGGTCTTGGGTTTTCTTAGTGTGGTATGAATCAGGCAAGTCCTTGACTCGACATGATGGTTAATAACGTCATCGTCATATTTGATTTGGGATTTGGTTACCATTTAAAAATGTGCACTGGGAAATTATGAAACATAACCTAATATACATGTTGACGAGAATAAACTAAGAATAAAAGGACATAAGATAGTAAAGTTTTGATTTGCATTTTATTGATATATGATAGTAGAAGTTCTGGTGATTTCCTGGCAACCTCACAGTGACAACAGGAAGTCGAGAAACTTCACAAATCTGAAATAAAGTTGTGATTAGGAAGCTTTAAAGGAGCTCTATGTTACCGTTTGTATTAATCACCTTTTAATTGGCCATATTTGATCAGATTGTAATGCAAGGTGAAAAATTAGACCTTCCCTGTCTCTCTCTGTTGAATATACAAGCCTGTGGATGATTTGTTGAACTTGTTTAATGCTGCTGGACTGGATTTCTGAAGTACTTGAGTTTGATTTTCCGTGATAGTCCAAAGGACGTGACTTTATGCATGTTCTCCAGTACCTTGTCTCAGTGCCAGAGAGCGACAGTAGCTAACATTAGTTTAGAAATTGAGTCCGCTAACATAAACTAACGACCGGCTTCCAACACAACCTTTGAAGGTACTGGTGGGTGGATTTTTTCACCTTTGGACAGGGTAAGGCTTATCATTTCCCCCTGCTTCCAGTCTTTGTGCTCAGATAAGCTAACCCACTGCAGGCTATAACTATATTCAACATACAGAGAGGACATCAATCTTTTTATCTACCTCTTGGCAAGAAAGCAAACAGGCATATTTCCAAAAATGGCTTCCTCTGGTCTTAAATGCGATTCCATCTCACAGATTGAACGTTGCAAAACTCACCACTTCGATCACCACCATTAGCTTAAGATTGTTACAGGAGATTCAGCCAAGAATGAGGTTCCACCATTCAACTGCTGTCTTTAGACCAGAAGGGGGTCCTTACTTAACCCCTCTGTTTTTGAAGAACTGTCTTACGCTTTTATACAAACAAAGTCTAAAACTTTGACTGAACCTCAGTTTTCATAATGACTGTAATTTTGGGAATATTGCTAAACATATACACTAAACATTGCTAAACATATACACACAAATAAAAGGACTTATATCGCATCTCTACTTTTTCACATGAATTCTGCAAGAATCCATATCATCACACATCAGTGTTCAAAAGAGAAGCACCAAGGTAAGAAAACTACAAAATGCACACATGCAGGGTTACATACCACTGCAGAAGACGTCTCTCTTCCCTCCTGTTGAAGCAGGCTTTCACATGTTAAATAACCTCATCTGTTGGTGTTGTAACTCAGACTTGACTCCCATGTGACCCCAATAGGCTGCAGGCATGCCAAAACCACAACATAAAAGCCGGTTAGGATTTTTCAGTAAAGACTTGCAATACTTACCCACAATTTGATATGTCATGCATTAAATAGAGTTGCCTCCTATCTGCAGAAACTGCCAAACACATTACCACAAACACATCCACTGCTACTGTAGGAAACAGGCTTGCAACAAAGGCAGCTCATTGGCTCCAGGTTTCTATATTATCAACATACAGTAGAGCCAGTTCAACTTTGTCTTTTTTTAAAACTTGCTGAGTTATATATCTTGAATCTTCTGGCAGTCCAGAGTCTGACAATAGCTATTTGATAATAAAACGTTTCCATTGTACTTTTCTGCAAATCATAGATGCGCTAAATTTGTATGTTTCATACATATTCTATCAACATTTCTACAAGAGACAACTGTACG
Organism: Pagrus pagrus; assembly: GCF_965226575.1. NCBI lineage: Eukaryota > Metazoa > Chordata > Actinopteri > Spariformes > Sparidae > Pagrus > Pagrus pagrus. The sequence continues at coordinate 22,719,090 of NC_140190.1, forward strand.
CTTACCATTTGAACCAGCAACCATCAGGACATTTTGCAGCCATATTTGTGCAAACTGGGTAATTCCAACATATCTGTGGTTTGCAGAAATGTACTATGCAAACATTTATTCTGGCAATGGGGTTGTTTATTGTTGGCTCTCTGCTTCTTTTTCTATTCAGCTGAATCAACACTTGTTGCAGCCTCACTTTTATCATGCTTAACAGTCATAATATCAGATAGCAGCATGTAATGCTTGATCAAAGAGTATTATTTGATGATGTGTAGTGCAGACATATCTCCAATCTTTTTAAAAGGATTAAGGTTGTAGCTTTGGTAGTAGTGATTTTATACCTGCTCAGGTCCAAAGACAAAAGAAGGGTTATGGTCATCACAATCAGTTGAACTCAAATAGATTTATTGGCATTCATTTTTCATGAATAATGTTGTCAAAGCATCAAAATAAAAGCATTTTTTTCCAAATATTTGCATAGTTCACTACAGTGACCTCTGTTAAATTAAAAAAACATGGGGTTATGCACTGTACGCCAGCTTTATACCTTTGCAAAAACACCTCCAAACACATCCCAAGGCGTCTACCTTTAAGTGGTTTGATGTTGGTAAATTCCAATAATCTCTGACATATTGCCTGCAAAGGTGCACTTGATTTCTAATTATTTAGAACTGGAGAGCGAGTTAACTGTGACACGCTAACACATATTTCTCTGAGGATATACATGTGTCTGTGTTTCCACAGTACCGCATCTGGCACAGCTTGCATACCCTCTAGCAGGTAACAACTCACTTTCACACAGTAGCGTGCCTGAGATTTATCAAAACCTTTTGGATACCTCCCACTAGACTTTTTTTTCTGAGGACAAGAGGTTTTCCTGCAGGGCCCAAACATGTCAGCCAGACTGGTTGCTGTGGACCTAGACTAGCATTCACTGTAACAATGTAAAAAAAAAAAAAAAAAAAAAATAGTATGGAATTGTTTCTGTTTATTTTACAGATTTTCCTTGTGTTTTTGAAATACAAAAAATATCCATAAAATTTAATAACATGCCCGATGTAAAATAACTGTAACTGTGAATTACCATAAAAATGTCAATTTTTCTAACAGAAAATGACTTACTTTGAAATGTTCAATTCAAGGATAATACTGTAATTATGTTTGTTAACTTTGATAAAATTTGCGACAATCAACACTAAAAGAAGTATTGATTCTAAAGTTGCATTTACAAGTAAGAATTTCATTTACGGAAGATTACTGTTTTTTTACGTTTTACGCCCCTTGCTGCCAGAATACTGCCTTTTTTTAAGATTATTTTTCTGCATTGTGCAAGAGTGGTAGCCATCCAGTCAAAACATGACTGTTCCTGCAGTGCATGTGAGCCACCACTGGCCACCACTGGGGATAGGCCTCTGAGCCTCAGCCATACTTGTACAGTGTATGTGGCATTCAAGGACCTGCAGTGAGTGAAATAGAAACAACTTTTAGAGTCCAAGCAAGGGTTAAGATAAGATACACTTCAATATGACTCATCTTTAAGGTCAGAATAAACAATTAACCATTAGCCAGTGATAAGGCGTGTTTTGCCTCAATATTCAACATATTCATCACCAGTGCGTGGACTTCTTCTGAGAAGCTGGTTATCTTTGTGAGTAAAATAAAAAACAGTTCTTGCGCATTTCAAAACGCATTTCAAACTCTGTGAACTTGGAACAGGCACTTGGTCCAATGCATGATCTGACTCATCACCGATGTTTACCTCAATGTTTACCCCCACAGTGACCACCTGATCCCACCCCCATTTCTGACGTTGTAATCCTGTCCCTTTGTTTACACTGCTCCGCTAATTGGAGAACTTTTGTGATTTTTGTGTTTGGACTCTTGGAAAGCCCAGCTACCACGCTCTAGTTCACCCAAATAAAAAACAATTTCACTGAGGTGATGTCATGACATGGCAGTGGAGGCACACATGGCCCCCGTGACCAAATATGGAGAGTGGAAGTGGGCGAGATGACATAACTAGAAACTGCGCTCATGAACGTATTTTAAGTCATCTTGTTTAGACATTTGTAAGATCCTTGTGACTCATTATTTTTAATGATGAAGTGATGGTGTAAATGTTATCATTTGACTCATTTGCAGGAGATGAAAATAAGTCTTCTGAGAAAACAAACAGCTCCTTTTTATATGAGTGGAATGAGTAGGCGTAAGGACACCACACATCAACACAGAATACTATTATCACTAAAACAAAGGTGGAGTGAGCAAACTGTTAAAGCTAACTAGAGGGGCGATGCGAGATAAGAGTGAGGGTAATGGGGATGAGAATGAGTAACAAAGCTGTAAATTACTGTGTACATATAACCCCCACACAGAGATGGGAAGTAACGAGGTATAAATTCCTCATTGCTGTACTTCAGTAGATTGATCAGGTACCTGATCATCACTTGAGTACTTATTTTTCTGACAACTTTTTACTTTCATCCCTACATTTTAACACAAATATCTTTACTTTTGTTGTTTTAGTTTTAATACATTTGAGAGGAATCATCTTCTCTTTTTTTTAATTTGATGAAATGTGAAAATATTCACGTTCGGTTAGCTTTGCACAGAAATGGCCAGTAGAAATGTCCTTCACAGGAATACTTTCTACTTTTATACTTTGAGTACTTTTACTTGAGTTTAGAAGTTGAATCAGTATTTCGACATTTACCGGAGTCTTTCTTTTTTTAAACACAAGTATCTATACTTCTGCTTGAGTAATAATATATTCACTTTCGCCATCTCTGCCCCCACATCACAGTCCAACCTTCTGGTGTCTCTTCACGCTTCAGTGATTTTAATAACTGTTTGAATGAATGGGAAATAGATTAATGGACTAATGCAGGGATGGGTGGATGGCTGAAAATGTCTAAATCATTACACATCCAAAAGAGCTTTTGAATGTGTGTCATACTGTAGGTGACAGATCACTGTTGCGTTTGTTCAGTGTTACATGGACTTTACAAAGGAAACTCGTCCCTATGAATCACACGACTTCAAACACCATAGATGCAGTGTGTAGGTGCCCATGCTCCGAGGTTTAATTCTTACGACAAGTGCTGACAACAACCAACATGGCTGACTCAGATTAAGAGGTTTGCACAGCAGTGTTGTATAGGTCGCTGTACATCTTGGTATCCAGGCGTGACAGCTGAGAGTAAGAAAATAGTACCGCCTGGAGCAAACATCTGCCTTAACATTTCTCCTGTTCGTGCCATCTGTCTTTTGTCTCATTATGAACCAATAAACCAGCGAGGTACAGTATTTGTCAAAACTGGTCCAGACAGGGTCTGAATACCTACCAGGCATATGTCACCAGGGACGCAGTTAATAAATAACTGAAACTGAAACTGTGGAAGTAATTCAAAGAGTCGTGACTGAAAGGTAAAGTACATGAAACGAAATAAAACTATAAAGGTACGTGAAAACACATGAAAGGAAACATGTTTGATTAATTAGACATTCACCCTTCAAGAACTTCTTAGGGATGTCCAAAAGCATTCTCTCATACAACATTTTATTTACATGGTCTATTGTGATTGTAAGAAAATCATCAAAAACCATTATTAAGTCCATAAGTGTGTAACTTTGACCATAGTGCTTTGAAGGGGGTGAAAACAAGGTCACTCATTTGGAAATCCTTCAATGATAACATTAAAATTATGGATGGGGTTACCCTAAGCCTCCAAACCAACAACCTCTGTAAATTGACAAAGGTTTTACGTATTAATCTAAATTGTTAAATCACTTTTTTCTTTTTTTCTTTTATCTACCTCAATTATGGAGGAAATGTCTCAAATATTTCTCTTTAATGAAGAACACTAAATCACTTTTAATGTATTCAATTTTTGCCTTTGAATTTAAAGATATTTAGTCGAACAATTATCAAAAAAGCTTTAAAACTGCCCTATGTGTAGTATGTGTGTAACTGTGAAGTGTAGGCCCTTCTTTGAGTCATTAAACACAACAAATTCCCAGAAATATTCCGTCACGAATGAATGGTTTCTAATCCTCATCATCATCATCATCATCATCAATATCATCTCTCTCTCTCTCTCTCTCTCTCTCTCTCTCCCTCTCTCTCTCCCCATCAGCATCCTCAGGACCTTCTATAGTGGTGTGGTGGAGAGCGTTCTGACATATTGTATTTCGACATGATACTCCAGCTGCAGTATGTCAGACAAAAAAGCTCTGCAGAGAATAGTTAGAGGAGCTGAGAGGGTCATCGGAGTTTCCCTCCTCCAAGAACTCTTCCTAAGCAGCTGCAGGAGCAGGGCATGAACATCGTCAGGAACCCCTCCCATCCTCTCCACACAGTCTTTGAACTGCTCCGGATGACAACAGGAAAACTCCGGAAAAAAAATCCAAGTCTAAAAGGTCAAACAAACAGACTAATCAACAGCTTCCTTCCACAAGCTGTCAGATTGCTGAACTGCTGACCTGGAGCATGCGCACTACTGCACTTCATGAGCCTTAGTAATAGTTTTGGCTTTAAATTATTTATAGTGATATATTGTGAGTATTATTGTGTTCATGTTGTGGGATTTATTAACAAGTTTAAAGAGATGTCCACAGTTTAACCATGTGAACAATGTCAGGCGTCTACAGCATAATGGTAATGACACCAAACTTTTTATATGTTGCATTTCACTATGTTGTGATTCTGTACGGCTGCTATCTTGGCCAGGTCTCTCTTGTAAAATAGATCTTGAACTTAATGGAACTTCCTGATAAAATAAAGGTGGAAATAAGAATTGGATTGAATCATATCATCCAATATCAGCGTTGTGGTTGGCAGGAGGTTTGCTTTTCTGCTGTTCTTTGTGCTGTTCTGTGTTGTTAATCACCTTATTGGAATATAACTGGAATCGGTCAGAGGGTGGTCTGCTTGGTCATCTCTGGATTTCCCAGGAGTGCACAACGGACATTTCCCACCGAAACCTTGCTTGGCTGAGTTCCTTCCTCCTTTAAGTGACACATGCACACATGCTGATACTGCGTGCCACACACGCAGATATCTTTTAGTGTGTGTTGGCGCCATCTGCTGACCATCTTTGAATGAGGGAGTGGGTATTCAGTCAGCACCAGAGGTCAACCCTGAGGACAAATAACTAATAAATCAATGGTTTCAATCCACAACAGAATTTGAATGATAAAATTTAATTACCAAGTTACAAGTGTTTCCACAAGATACAATTCCATTCATGGATATTATTTTTAAAAATGACAGACTCAGGATGAAACTTTGTTGAGCTAACTGAGCAGAGCAAAGTTGTTTCCCTTTTGGGCTGTCTTGTTTTGATACAAGATGTAATCTGTATTTTCAGTTGAATACAGCATATGTGGAGAGCCAAGAGCAGCTGTAGTTGGAGCGATTGGAGAACAATCGGGTCAACAAGGACCTGGATGACATTGTGCAGGAAGTGGAAGCAGAAGTCCACATCCTCAAATAGCAAAGGGACGAGTGCATGCAGAAGTCAGTGGCCAGTCTTTCTGCTAAGCTGTTCTTGCTCCGGGAAAACAGTACTTTAACCAAAGAATTTTTTTTTTGCGGCCTACATACACACAGCTGTTTCCATGACAACTGAGCAAAATCTATCCAATAATGGAAAAAAAATATTTGATGCTGTTAAACACCCGAGAAAAAAAAGCTAGGAAGTGCACTTTGAGTTAAGATTTTGTCTTGAAATGTACTTCAATTTAAGTACTCTTTACAAAAGACCTGCAGGAATAGGCTTTTAAAAAAAACCCTCAAGAACAGGACTGCCCAAAGTGGGGTCCTCGGACCAAATTAGGCCCAGCAGAGTATGATTTCGCCAGCCAGATGTTTGTGGAAAAAAATGTATCTTAAAATCTTTAGAAAGAAGAAGTCAGTCAATTACAGGTGCACTACTGTATGTAGTTTTGGGGAAGACATTTTAATAAGAAGAAATAGATCTTCATTTAGCTTCTAGCCTCAAACAGTGTTCTGGGGACCTTATTTTCCTCAGAGAATAGCTTGTTTATTCAGTTATGGAAACAATAAATATTTCTCCATTTCATTATTAATATTGTAACTATTAAAAGAAAACATTTTAATTTCTTCTCCAAAACTAAATAGTGCCCCCTTAAGGCGATTGGGGAACCCTATTACAGTTTTGGCGTCACAACAATACAATATGATAGGTGTTTACTTTTGGATTGTGGCCCACCTAAGTTTTAGTTTTAGTCTTTTAAGGATAAAAGTTTGCATCCCTACTCAAGAATGTAAAAAGACCTGCCCTTGACTTTACTCTCTTTCCCCATTACTGTGATATATAGGAGTCAGGTTTACATTAAGATAAATGGGCTTACTGAATAATCACAGCTTACTAGTAGATCTATGCATTGTACTCATTGTTACTTGTCCCCAGAAAATTAAACCTGAAGGACAGGGGTCGCAGGGTGGGAAACCAACAAAGCACTGCACAAATCACAAAAATGGTCAAAGCAAACCAGTCCCTTGGTGTCTAAAAGGTGGCAGTTGGAATAAAACACACAGCCACCCACTGATTCTACCAAAATGATACACAAACAAAAGGATTGGACCCACAAACCAAAGGTGAAGTGGGAGTCAGGGAAACTGGCGAGAGGAAAAAATCTCAGAAAAAATCTCAATCACACACACCCTCCTTATAAATATCCCAGCTGACTGATTGCAGTCAGCTGAGGCAGAATATCACAGGTGCACCTAATAGCTTCTGATGGCCTGAGACCTAGATCTTGAGAAATCTCTGTTCACACCAGGACCCTGGGGAATCTCTGATCCGATTTAAATTTCTCTGGCAAAAAAAAGAAATATTTCGAGGCTGATTTGCTGTAGGTCTATCAGAAGAATTGCAAGTTGTTGTTTGTTTTTATTGAACAAGACCAACAATTACAAACAACAAGGCATTTCAATAATGGTATAAAAAGGACACAATTGGACATGTGCTGAGTAGGAGAAAACAAAATCAAGAAGATATAAATAAAACAAACAAAACCATATAATCAAACTATTAAATATCAATATATTAAATTATATAGAGTGAAATAATATAAAATATAAAGTGGAATTGTAGTTCTCAATATAGAGATTTATCTGAGGTTTAAATGTAAGAAACACAACTCCCATGATGCTCTAGTGTCATTGACAAACTCAAATCGCGCACTGCGCATGCGCGTAGTGTCGTAGTCCTGTTGTCGCAAAAATGGCGGCACTGCTGCTGCAGGAGTTGGAGAGCGCCGAGATATCTAAGTTACCAAAAACAGTTCAAAACAAACTGGAGAGGATTCTTTCGGATCAGCAATATGAAATCGATTCTCTGAAAGCACAGCAGGAACAATTTCGGGTTGACAGCGGTAAGATAAAGCCTGGAATTTTGATAGTTAGCGGTGCTAAAGTGTTTTGCTTTGCTCATCATGCACACATGTCGGTTAACGGCACAAAGTTAAACTTCATAATTTAACTTTAAATATACTAACACATTAACCTCACGTTGTAAATTGTGTTGGATTTCTATCAATGGCTTACAGAGTGTGTACTAAAGCTAACGTTAGGTCAAACTGCCCGCTATCATCTACCACGATTTGTTGCTAATGCTAGCCTTAGCTAACCTACATGCTAGCTGTGAGCATTGACATAAACAAGATGACATTGAACAGTAAATGACTGAATGAAGTAGAGGTATCCAGCTAACTGTCCTAACGTTTAATGTCTGTTTCTGCTAACCTTCCTACAGAGCAACACTTCTTTGAAAAAGTGAAACAGCTCGCTCAATGTCAGGAGGAGTTTTTGTCCCAGACTCAAGATCATCTTAAACTCAAAGAGGAGTTTACCAAGCTTGGTAAGAGTAACTGAACGTACTGTAACATTAGCTCGACTCAGCTCTTCTGGGTTGTATTACTTCATGATATTGACTTCCTTCAAATCCTCCTTTCAGACGATGAACTTAAAACTGTGCGTGAGAAGAACAGGGAATATGAATCCGGTCAAGAGAGGTTGTCATCAGAGAAGGTAAGGCAAAGAAAATCAGCCATGATCATAATAATCAATTTGTTTCAGTCATGTTACTGTGTGGTCATATTCTGTGTTAATATGTGCTGCTGCCACGTTTTACAGAAGTTTATGATAGTAAATGAGTCTTTGAGTTTTGGACTGTTGGTTGGACAAAAGAAATAATTTGAAGACATCATTGGAAAATTGTGACCAGATTTTTTTCAATTTTTTTGATCTTTTGTGGGCTAAATGATTGATTTATGAGTTGTGAAAATAATCGGCAGATTAACTGATAATGAAATAATCCTTAGTTCCAGCCACCCTACATGGTGATGACTTACATGTAATTAGCGGTGCTGCTGTAATAGTTGCAGTATGGGTGATGTCTGTCTACACTCAATCAACTTATCTGCTAACTTTAGTACAGTTCTATTTCTGTATATATTCCAGATGTTAAGACTTGCCTACATTTGTTTGCTGTATTTTTCTAATTTGATCAAGCCTCTGTCAACACATCAATGATCATCCACACAACACTTTTAAGAAGCTTTTGTCAACAAGTGTCTCCTAAAGCATATAAAAAAACATCCATCATTGTTTTTGTTGTTTTGCATTCGGTTTTATCGTGTGATTCTTTGAATTTCCTATTGGCATACAGTACCTGGAGAGAAAAATGTATTGGAAATGCTTCAACTCCATGTTGAAGAATGGACCAACTTTTTCAATTAACTTTATAGTTGAACTCACTGAATGGTATATTGTTGTCACCAAATTTTCACATATAGTCTGTATGAAACGCTTCATTTGAAAGTTGTGTTTGCAATCCCTATGGTAAAAATGTTTCATGTGTTTAGACTTTGCTGGCAAAAGCCAAAGAGGAACTGGAGACAGAAAAGCGAGAGCTTCTGCGAACACTGGAGAGAAGATCCTTGGAAGTGGAGCATTTAAATGGTATGGATAGATGAATTAGACTTTAGACATTTGTTAAAGCTTTTCTTTTTGTTTCTGTTTTTTAAATACTAACTGGCTCTTGCTCTTGGCACTTGTGTTATTTCTGTTGCTCCACTAGATGACCTCAGGCAACTCAATGATAAGTTGGTGGAAGTCAGCACCTCTAAGATGGCCCTGCAGATGAAGTTAGATGAACTTGAAGCAGCTGAAGTCAACATTAAAGTGAGCGTTCTTGTCATTTTTACTATGATTTTTTTTTTTTATATATAATATCTTAACATCAGAGTTTTCTGTGGATGAAATGACTTTGTAAATGGCTATAACTGCCTACTAAAGTCAGCATATTCCCTTTTAAACAAGTCTCTGAATTCAGTTGTTTTGTTTTGCCTTTACAGTACAAGGAGAAGCGAATGGAACAAGAGAAGGAGCTGCTGAACGGCCAAACATCTTGGCTGAATGAAGAGTTGAAGGCTAAGAGTGAGGAGATGTTGTCCCTGTCCCGACAGAAAGGAAACGAGATCCTGGAACTGAAATGCAACCTGGAAAACAAGGAAGATGAGGCATGTCTCTTCTTGTTTATAAAGCTAAATGACATGGAGGAAATAAGCTATGATGGCTGGATGGATGAACAGAAAACGTTGGCACGACAGTATTTCATTTTGTTGAAGTACATCACTTTATATGTATAGACAGCAGTTTTGCAATAGACATGGTACATGGTTGGTACTTGGTACAGATCACTGTTCCTGCCCAGTGCTCTGCTTCTTTATGTACTGAGTCAATTTAAGTACTTTCTTCAGTTATGAATGATTACCATCATCTCTTACGGTCTTTACTGAAGTTTTCTTCCTTTTGACTTTCAGTTAAAAAGACTCCAAGACCAAGTGAGCAGTTTGAAGACTTCAAATGAAAACCATCAGAAACAGAGTGAGGAGTTGGTCAGCAAACTAAAAGAAGTATGTGTGTGGTATTTCTTACAGCCTATCCCAAGTTTTCACCCTGTCTTCATTTACACAGAAACAAGAATTCAATTTTTGTCCTGTACTGTATATTCTGCAACAAACTAATCAGTGTGTATGACCGGGTTTTTACTCATTCTAGGCCAAGGAACAGCAAGTCACCATGGAGAAAAAGTTCAGAAATGAGCTGAATGCCAACATTAAACTTTCCAATCTATACAAGGTACGGCTATGACAAGAATCCGATGTGATGCCTCACTTTGTACCAACAAAGAATTTACTCCCAATGATTAATTTCAGTCCAGGAAGTATCACTGTTTCACATCTTTTAGAATATTCAAGTACCAAATGACTTCTCGAATTTGTGATTAGTGAGGTTTTTAATGGTGAAATCACAGCAATAACTTTTTGATATTATTTTTTTAAACTTCTAAAATCACCTTTCATGTATGTGAAGATAGTAATGTAGTACCAGCCAGGACTGTTATGTTTAAGTTCCTTTGCCATTCTTTTACCAACACTAACCCCGTTGTTGTGGTGACAGGGAGCAGCAGCAGATTCTGAGGCAAAAAGTGAGGAGCTGGGTCGGGCAGTGGAAGAGCTGCATAAACTGCTGAAGGATGCTGGAGAAGGTGCAAGGCTATCACACTATGACCACTACTACCATTCCCATTATTTAGTGCTCGACTTCTTCAGACACATTTTGCTTAGTGGTTTAACTGTTAATGTAGTTTCCAGTTATTGCTATTTGCTGATGGTTGTCCTGTTTACTTCTTCTGCCTCAGCCAACAAGGCCCTTGAGGAGAAGGTGCAGGAGATGAATGGTGCCACAGACAAGAGTGTTGCTGAGCTAAAGGAGAGGATCCAGGTTCTTGAGAAAGAGTTGGACAATGCCAATGAGCTGCTGTCAAGTTCTAAACTCAGAGGTTTGTTGGGGTGATTTTTGCCTTCATTGCACTTTTTACATTGTGGACATCCTAAACTCAACTTTCTTGGATTTAAAATAAAGAAAATCCCTGAATGTTTGCTTTTCTTAAATCAGCAACTTTAACCTGTGATCTCTCCTCTACTGTTTGAATGTCCAGGCCCTGTTGGTACATCTGTGCTCACAGAGGAACAAATGACAACAATGTCTCCAACAGCAGCTGCTGTATCCAAGATCAAGCCTGGCATGAAGCTGACAGAGGTATGTGCAACTGAATTTCAACACCCAAATCACTTAATTAGATACTAGTAGAATTTGGAAATGGATCCAAGGTTATGCCTTGTGAAAATTGGTTTGTTATTGATACGTTGCAACGGACTGCTACAATAATCGATGTAATGCAGTCGGTAAACCAAGTTAAGTTGATACTTGGTTTGTTTTTGACTTGGAAATACCTCAGTGTAGGACTGTTGCATTTAGAATGCACGTTTATGGGGCTATTAAGCGATATTAGCTAGTTGTTATCTACTTGCTGTGTTGAACTAACTTAGTACAGCAAAGTTGTTTCCCTTTTGGGCTGTCTTGTTTTGATACAAGCTGTAATCTGTATTTTCAGTTGTATACAGCATATGTGGAGAGCCAAGAGCAGCTGCAGTTGGAGCGTTTGGAGAACAAACGGGTCAACAAGTACCTGGATGACATTGTGCAGGAAGTGGAAGCAAAAGCCCCCATCCTCAAACGGCAAAGGGACGAACACGAGCGCATGCAGAAGTCAGTGGCCAGTCTTTCTGCCAAGCTGGAGCAGGCTGTTAAGGTGAGTAATGCAGAAAAGACAACATTTTATTAGGTTACATGTGTGCTTTTCCTCCATCATAGATTCATTTGTGTTGTGTTGGTCATTACATGCTTAATGCGTGCAAATTTTATGGTTAGTATGATAAATGAGTAAATACATTTCTCAGTGGACCAAAATGAAAAATAATACTGATCAATACTGGTTGGTAAAGAAAAAATGTATAATAATACTACAATTAGTATTTTATTTAAAAAAAAATGTTTTATGTGTGTTTACTTAAGGAGGTGCACCGTCTGCAGAAGGAGGCTGACGAAGCTAACAAGCGCTCCTCAGTTATGGAAAGGGACAACCAGAGGTGTGAACTGCAGCTGGTAGACATGGCCCAGCAGGTGCGTTTTCAATTTTTTCCTCCAGGTTTAAAAATAATGCCTGTAAAATATGCATTATCAGATTTCTCAGCATTCTTATTTTTCTATTTTCCATCCTTTGTCTTTCCTCTCAGGTGCGTGTGCTGCTGATCGAGCTGGAAGAGGCTCGTGGAAACCATGTTGTTCATGAGGAGGAGGTGAGCTCGGCCGACGTCAGCAGCACATCAGAGGTGATCAGCCAACACCTGGTGACCTTCCGCAGTGTAGAGGAGCTACAGAAGCAGAACCAGCGTCTTCTGGTGGCCCTCAGAGAGCTCAGTGATGCCCAGGAGAAGGAGGAGTTTGAGGCCACTGGCAATAAGTATGTTAGAATGTGTGCTGACTTGAATTTTTTTTGTGTGAGGAAAGACATGCTTAGGATCACGCATGGCAACTTTTAAAACAACCTGTTGTTATATTCACAAATCCATTATTATCTTAAGACGTCAAATTGTTAGTTGGGCTAAGAAGTATGAACTGTTACAGGCGAGGTGAACTGGAGCAGAGTTTGAACAAAGCCCAGACTGAGCTGGAGTCCCTGAAAGAGCAACGCAGCCAACAGGTCAAGATGACTGAGTCCATCGTCAGGCAAAGGGACATGTACCGTGTGCTGCTGGCTCAGGCAACTGGAGTCAGCTTCCCACAGCAAGGTAACGGACACAAGAGGAACCAAATTACATTCTGTTGACAGAATACATGACATCCCGTGCTTGCACATTTAGCTGCTTCGATTATGGTACAAAGCATTGTTTAGTTTCAGTCAGCAGCACAAATTGCCCTAATACATTGCTGGGATTTTTCATATTTGACTGAACTTCTGATTGTTTTCCTGAAGGTGCACCACCTGAGGAGTTCTCCCTGACTTCCACCCCCCGTCGCTCACCTTCATCCATTCCCGCCACTGGAACACCCACTGCGCTTGTCTCCATGGCAACAGAGTCAACTGAAGCATTGGAGGCCAAGGCAGCTTTGCGACAGGTGAGTGCCATATTTTCAAATTTGCAGACAGCATTTAAACTGATATTTTCACAATTTTTACTGCAGCTGCCAGCAGCAAATATACAACAGATGTAGACATAAGAAGTGTTTTTATTGAGTGTGTTAATCTCAGCAGCGTAGGTTATCTGCTCTCATAGCATCAGCTGTCCAGATTTGATCACTGAAAAATAGCAAGGCTATCTGTAGAACTGTATTTATGTATGTATTCACTTATGACTCTGCCACTAGATGGCAATGTGTCTTTACTAAGAGATCAGTTGTTATGTGAATGAAGTGGAGTAAAGTTAAAGAGTGCAACAGTGTCAAGTGCACAAATAAGAAAGAAGCTAAGCTGAAAAGGATTTAGGTTTATGTGAGTGAAAACACTCGAAAGTACTCTCATAGGAATGGGTCAAAGCCTGGAGTAACATGTGTTTGTCACCCATTTAAAAATGGTATTTCTCAGATAAAAAATAACTAACTGTTGACACTAAACAAATTCTGTCTGGTTGCATCTTCAGTTGCAGGAGGTCTTCTCCACCTATAAGAAGGAGCGTGTGGTGAGTGACAAAGCACTGATGGAGCAGAATGAGAAGCTCCAGGAGCAGCTTTCTGACCTACACTCCCAGAATGCCAAGATATCCACCCAGCTAGAGTTTGCATCCAAGAGGTTAGTGTGAAAAACATGAGCAGCAACAGCTTGCATTTAAAAAGTAACTACTATTCTGATGTAACTCTAGACCTTCATTGCTTTTTCTAGTTTACTCACCCCATAATATGTTTTAAAAGTACATAGGAGAGCACATATGTCACTTAAAAGGATATCTGTGTCAAAAACATCAGGTATGAGATGCTGCAAGACAACGTTGAGAGCTACAGGAAAGAGATCGCTTCCCTTAGAGAGAAAGAACAGAAGATGTCCGCTGCTACGCAAAAGCATGAGCAGACCATCCACACTTTGAATGAGGATTTGAGAGCTGCCAAAGAGAAGGTGGCCATGGCTGAGGTTTGTATTCATTACAACAACTGTGTCCTTTTTCGTGGTGTCTATGCCCAAGTTTGTTTTCTTTGCCTTTTAATGCTGAGTCTTCTTGTCTTATCTCCTCCTGTTTCTTAGGGCCACGCTGAGAGCCTGCGAAAGGAAAGAGACATGCTGAAGCTGGTGGAGTCCAGGCTGAATCAGGAGAAGGAGACAATCCTGGGCCAACAACAGACCCAGAACCTGCTTCTGACCAACCTCCAGACCATTCAGGTAATCCATAAGTGTGATATTTCTTGCTCATTGTGTCAAGCTCACATAAACACAGTTCAAAGTCATAACTGCTGCCTTCTTTTAGGCCACTCTTGAGCGTTCGGAGACTGATACACGTCAGCGTCTAAACAGCCAGTTGGAGAAGCAAGAACGTGAGATCTCCCAGCTGCAGAAGAGGCTGGAGAACGAGGTAGAGCAGCGCCACCTGCTCAGCAGAAACCAGGAAGTAAGAAAAACTTTGAATCATTGACCATCTTTTTTCCGCCATTATACAAGGGTGTTGCACCTAAATCACATTTGCTTAAGTCTGAGTCCGAGCTGTTGTTGAGTACTAATAAATCAATACTGTTTACTGTCTTTGAGGAACAATGTACCACCTTATTTAATCTTGAAACACACCTTCTTTGAAAATTAAAGTCCATGCCTAGACTCACCCCAGCTCATGAATATAGATCAAATGGAACAGCCATTGAATATTTTGTTTACCGTACAACATAATTTTAATCATGTACAGATCCAGTTGATGGATGCAAAGAGGCAGCTGGAGACACAGGTGGCCTTACAACAGAAGACCAAGGAGCTGCTGAACACTGCCGAGTTGGAGCTCAACACCCTCAGGCTGCAACAAGGCAGCAGCGAAGCTCGTCACCCCCTCAGCTCCCCCTCTACACCCATTCTCAGAGGTTAGCACAAACCCAGAAGAACGTAACCAGCATTACAATACACATAGTAATCCATGCACAGGCCTAAACATATCGTGCTTTCCCTGGTCCTCATTAAATCCCATGACCTCAAATTCAAGCAAAACAATACCTTGGTTAACATCTTTGGAATCAAATCATTTAAAGCATCTTGTAAAGTTACTGTCTGTAATTATTGTGTGCTACTCTGACCATTTACATGCTTGTTTGCATTTTTGGGACGCTAATAAGACAAGTAAATTGCCCAATTTTACAAGTTCTGTCCTTTTTCCTTCTCGACTGACCCAGTTTTATACTTGACCTACTTTTTAAAAAAATATATATATGCTAAGATGCTATGGTTCTTTTAACAGTTTATATGAGACAGATCAAATATAAAATCCAATGAGTTTTTAAGCACAGACTCTTAACAATGTAATGGTGTTTTCATTTATCCACAATACATCCTCCCTCCCCTCTTTAAGGCACATACTAATTGTACTGTTGTCAAATTTCATTTCTTACCTCTGGCACTGCTTCGTCCTGGTTTTTAGGCCTGCAGGGTTCAGATCAAGACAGAGAGGACCTACAGAGCCGCCTGCGGCTGGCTGAAACCCGGGCAGAGGAGCTGGCAGAGAACCTCAGGGCTGCCACCTCTAGCATGGAGCAGTACAGAGCCATGGCTCAGAGCCTGGAGGAGTCCCTGGACAAAGAGAAACAGGTGCAAAAGAAAAATCCACACTGCTTGTCAGCGTGCCACGTCTCAGTCAAAGCAATTGACCGCAACCACAAAAACGATTAAAAAAAATCATAAATACTTGTGCAAATATAATACAGGATTGCCTGCTTCCCACATAATTGCTCACACATCTGTGGTAATTATCTGACATTAAGTGCCAAAGTGTGGAAATTTATTATCATTACTTTTTATTGCATGATTTGGTTTTCCTGGGCAATTGTCTACCAGGTATTCATGATATAATCTTCAGTTGACAGAAGTTGTCAGCATTTTTCCTGCCAATTAAGCAATTACATGGCTTACTTAAAGGTTGTTGGACTAGGTTGTTAATTTTTTTCTCACCTCATAGTATTTGGGTGTTGTGTTGGCTAGAAACCTGACTTTCCCAAATGTGCACAGTTGAATTTTTTTATTTAAAACAAGCCAAAATGTTACATTTTCATCTGAATTTCAGCAATTAGTGATGTATGTCTTAGCTTTTACCTCTGAAAAACATTTGGGATATTATTGCACAGTGGGAAATTTTGATTTATATGATTGAAATGTAATAAATGTTTTTTTCTTTTTAACCAGGTAACAGAACAAGCACGCTCATCCATTGAAGTTCGTATGAAGGAGGCTGAGCAGCAGCACCGCAGGCTGGAGGAGAAGCTTCTGGAAGCAGCGAAGGAGAAACAGGAGTTGGAGGAGCAGAAGAGGAGAGCCCAGGCCTCTCTGGAGGAGCAGGTATATTCCATCTCACATTTTAAGCTATTTTTATACATATTGATTCAAAATGCTGCCAATCTCCTTTTTAAAATGTAAGAGAAATGTAGATGCTAAAACAAATTTTTCATTTTAATGTTCAGTTTTATTTGACATTATACATCATTTTAGATAAACGGTCTGAGGAGAAGTCTCAGCAGTGCCCAGGCAGATCACCAGTCAGTGCTTCAGCAAGTGGCGGTATCTGAAGCCCACCAGCAGCAGGCTCTAAAAGACAGCCAGGAGCAGGTAAGCAGCTCTTATGCAATTTTATATCAAGGATTACAATGAACATTTCTTATTTTATGGGAATGTTACAGGTTTGAGGCCTATACAATCACTTTTTTAATGTAATTGAAATCAACGTATCCAATATTTATCTCTATTTCATTTCCTGTTTTCTAATAACTTTTAAAAGAAATTTCCTCCAGAATAAACTGGGGAAAAAACACATTTTCCTCATGTACATATTTTACTCATAGTATTTCACATAATATGGATTTCATAAAATATCTCTCTGTACAACTAGTTATATATCTCAGAAATAAAAGGCTATTCCATTGGGAGCAGAGGTTCATTGTATCCTGTTATATTCTGTCAAATTCTTTAAAATCTGCGTAGAGCTCCTGTCTCAGCATACCTCTCTGAGTGATCACAAAGCAAGAAGAAACATCAAGTAATGTTAAAAACAGCTTACTATATCGCTAAAACATCTAGTAAAACTGCCAACCAGATGTCGAGATGGATCAGGCAATGAAAAGACTTGAGTGACATTTAATTATCCCACTGTCAGGTTTTCCAATGGCAACCAAAAGGGCAAGTGCAATTACACGCTTTTACTTTAACATCTGAGGACGATAGCAAATCGTTATTTCGTTGTTGTTTTTTCCGTTTCCCAGGCGAAGCTGGCAGCTGAAGCACAAGATAAGTATGAGCGGGAGATGATGCTGCATGCCGCAGACGTAGAGGCCCTGCAGGCTGCTAAGGCTCAGGCCCTGCAGGCCGTCGAGCTCAGACACCAGCTGGAGGAGAGAGCCCAAAGGATCAGTGCTGAGCTTCTGGAGGCAAGGGTCTCCTGGGAGGAGCAGGAGAAGATCCTCAAGGTCAGTTGTTGAGGAGAATGATGCACATATAGGTGGTGACCAGTCAGGATTAGATAAAATCACAGGAACATCTCTTTCACAGTAAAACTGCATATTATAAGACATTTATATCAGGGACATTGAATTTGATCATATTTTAAGGTGTTATAATTATTTTGTTCAGCTACTACTTATCATTTGTCTTTAATAGAAATTAAAGTAATAACATTTCGATTGAAATTTCTCTGTTCGTATCAAAGGAGGAGACATCCAAGATGGAGAGCCGCAATGAGGAGTTGCAGAGGCAGAACACCCTCCTGCATGAACAGATCCAGACGATGAGCAGCAAGATGGCTGACAATTTGCAACGTGCTGCCAGTGAAAGTTCAATGAACATCTCCCTGTCTGAAGAGGGCAAATCTCAAGATCAAGTCCTAGAGATTCTCAGGTAAAGCACTTTCTTCCCTTCTTGTACTTAAAGAGTCAAATGAAGTCTATATAGTAAATTGAAAAAAAAAAAAAAAAAATGTCCTTCACTATTTTTGGTATCCTTATTTGTTCTCCATCGCAGGTTTGTTCGTCGGGAGAAGGAGATTGCAGAGTCTCGTTTTGAAGTTGCTCAAGGGGAGAGTTTGCGTTACCGTCTGAGGGTGGAGCATATGGAACGAGAGTTGAAGGAGGTGCAGGACAGCTTAAGTGCCTCAAAGGAGAGGATGCAGGTACTTTACAGATAATGTTGCTGACAAAACTTTTTCTTCAGCAAGGTCAGAATGTGACATTGCAGGTGTAGTGAACAAGCTAGCTGGCAGGCTCGGATGTTTGTATTTTTTGACTCCTGACCACTAAAAACAATATCTGTCAATATTTTTTTTATACCAGTTAATTGAGTTGGTTGATTAAAAGAAAATTGAGAATCTCTTTTCTTGGACAGTTTGTTTATCTTTGTTAATAAATCCTCAGTTTGCTCACTTTCCTCCAAGGATGTGAGGTCAAGGGCAATATAGTCAATAATAACAATAAGAAGACATATATTCATACAAGTCTAACCTGGGTAATAGGACTCAAACCTAGACTAAAAGCCCAATGATATTCTTACTCAGGTGACAGCGAAGACCCTGGCTCAGCACGATGAGCTGATGAAGAAGACAGAGACGATGAGCATCCTGATGGAGACCAACAAGATGCTGAGAGAGGAGAAGGACAAGATTGAGCAAGAACTGCAGCAAACCCAAGCTAAGGTATCTTTTTAAAGAAAAAAATTGAATTTGTTGCGTTGCATATGATATCCTGTCCTATAATATACTCTGGATTTACTCTAGTATCGTGGTATTAGAAGCTGTTGACGTTTTTGAGAAGTACTCCTGGGTGAACTCCCAAATCCAGTCTTTTCAGCTCACCTTCTGTGTTTCAGCTACAAAAGCTTGAGTCAGACATCATGCCGCTGCAGCAGGCTAACTCTGAGCTGAGCGAGAAGAGTGGCATGCTGCAGGCAGAGAAGAAGATACTGGAAGAGGAGATCAAGCGCTGGAAAGCTCGTACTCAGGTCAGTGAAAGGACTAGAAAGAAATTAAAAAATGTATAATGTTGAAGAGGAAAAATACATCTGTCATTGGAAAAGTAGATGTCTTACTACTTTAAATATGTTATAAAGAAAAGAAGTGTTACTGGTGTAAAATGATAAAACATTACAAATAAAAACAACTTCTTCTCATGTTCTTTTAGCATTTGGTGAGCCAGCAAAAAGATTCAGATCCAGAAGAGTATAAACGTCTGCACTTAGAGAAGGAGGCGCATCTCAAACGCATTCAGCAGCTCAATGAGGAGAACTCCAGACTTAAAGCAGAGGCTGTAAGGTGAGGGATTATGAATGATTTATCTGCTGAATTTTTATTAAGCAGCATATGTGATAACCTTTTCTTTCTCCATTCCTACTGGTTCTTTTCTGCCACTACATTTTCACAACCACTTCTTTTCTCTCTATCAAGGACCAATAATCTGACCACATCCCTCCAAAGCCAGATGCAGAACTTGCGTGACAATATAAGTAAGGTAAATGATGAGAGGAATACGCTGAAGAAGGACGTTGAGACCAAGAACCAGGAGCTCCAGGAGAAGGTGCGGACTATCACCCAGGTCAAGAAGATTGGACGGCGTTATAAAACTCAGTACGATGAACTCAAAGTGGAACATGACAAGGTGAGAGATCAGTAGCTGTTATTCTCAGAGCCTTAGTCTTTCAACAAAAAGTTAATGGTTGTATTGTATGTTTCGATATATTTTGACTAGTCGCTTAAAGCCACCCCTGTTATGCTGTTTTTAGCATAATTAATTTTTCATACTGCGTTTCCCGTAGATGGTTGCTGAGGCTGCAGCAGGCCCATCCCAAGAAGAAGAGGCTCGTCAAGCATCAGTTCAGGAGCTGCAGAGCCTCAGAGATTCTCTGAGCCAGGCCGAAGCTAAGACCAGAGAGCTGGAAGGACAGCTTGAGAACGTCAACAAGGTTAAACACCAAGTTTCAGCCAAACCCTTTGAACTGTCTCCTTTGTAGTTACTTTGTAGTCGCTTGCATAACTAACAGTTTACATCACTGCAAAAATATTCATAAAAAGGCAGTATATAGACGGTTCTATACCAAATAAGTTTGTGTTTTCTATATTCATTCAGACATTCATTTGTATCATG
This sequence comes from Pagrus pagrus, assembly GCF_965226575.1. NCBI lineage: Eukaryota > Metazoa > Chordata > Actinopteri > Spariformes > Sparidae > Pagrus > Pagrus pagrus. Next base: position 22,739,314 of record NC_140190.1, read on the forward strand.
TCTTCTTGACCTGTGACAGGTGGTTACAGAGCGTGAAACTGAGGGGCGTAATGCCCAAGAACAGACCGCCAGGCTGCAGGCAGAACTGACCAGGCTGAGGCAGGATCTGCAGGATAAAGTTTCTCAGGAAGACACGCTGAGACAGCAGATGACTGAGAAGGAGGAGAAGACCAGGAAGGCCATTGTTTTTGCCAAGCAGAAGATCAATCAGCTTATAGGTGAGAGGTTGTCCCTCATATTACATCAAATGGACCAGTGATAAATTATATTTTTCATAGATCCGTCTCTTCTGTTTTGCCATATTGTAGTTCTGCTTTTTATTTATTTTTTGAATCTCAGCCCTAAATTTTAAAACCTTAATCTATGTCCAGCCTCCAAAGACCAGCTTCAGAAGGAAAATGAGGAGCTAAAGCAACAGCGTGAGGAGCTGGAGGTGCGAGTGAGCGCTCTCAAGTCTCAATACGAGGGCCGCCTGAGTCGACAGGAGAGAGAGCTGAGAGACCTGCGAGGCCAACAGGAGAGACAAGAACAGAGAGATGAGCCACCTGAGGCAGGTCCCAGCAAGGTCAGAGTCTGCTTTAAAGTTTTCACAAGCCAGACATTTTAGTTTTTCACTGAATGCTGTCAGCTGAAGTTTAACACGTTGCAGTGGGGAAGATGTAACATTTAGCCCATCATGTTTGACTATACTAAACAAACTTAGATTATTTTACTTGTATCTAAAAGATCTGAGGAACCATGTTGCATGTAGTCAGCGTTTGATGCAGGTTGCTAAGACAGAACAAAAACAGCTTCCTAAAAAGACTGCATTCACTGTACAAAAGTATGCTAAAAACAGGATGTCAAGACAAGGGGTGGAAGTTAGAACTTTTCATCAATGTCAAATTTGCCTTAACTTTTTAGGTTTTGTTCTTAGAGCCAGAGATCATGAAGAGTTTGGTCCTACGTCATTTTAATGGACAACTGCTTCTCAATGGGCAATGTACTGATAAAATATCAGAGAATGGCAGCTTCCTGATGTCTAAAAAGAATGTCAAGTGACATTGTTGCCATTCTGATTGAAGTATCATTACTTTCGACGTCTTGTTGATCTTCATTGTGACTTTGCTTTTTGTCCTGATTTTCAGAACCAGGAGCAGCAGAGGAGCACAGAACAGAGGCAGATCAGTCTAAAGACAACCCCAGCTGCAGACAGGGGCAGGTATGATACCCAACCATTAAAACTGCTTATTGTTTTAAAGATTACACTGCAGTACAGCATTGGTTTATAAAAGTCTCATCTACAGATCTGGATCTCCTTTAAACACTTGCTTTGACTTGTCCAGGTCTTTCTTAAATTGAATGTATATTATTTTAGAGTCAATATTCATGTCCTGATCTTTGTCTCGGTCAGTGCCAGCACATCTGAGCCTCCAACTGCCAACATTAAGCCAACACCTGTCGTGGCTACAGCCAGCAAGCAGCCTGTCAATCCAGGGAACAAACCCACTCCAAGAGCAAGCATCAGGCCAATGATCACCCCAGCTACTGTACCCACCCCAACACCCACAGCTACTGTCATGCCCACTACACAGGTGGAGACCCAAGAAGGTAAGACACTGCAAAGCTTCAGACATACAGTAAACCAAATCCCCCAAATGTGTGTGTTAAGTGTAATTAATGCAGCTACAGGCTCAATAAAAGCTGAATCTGTTCTCCACAGCCATGCAGTCCACTGATGGCCCCCCGGTGGAGCATGTGACTGTGTACGGCAGTGCCAGCGGCTCAGTGCGCTCCGCCAGTCCCAACGTTCAGACCACGCTGGCCAGCCCCATGCTGACTGTGCAGCAGACCCAGACGCAGGCAACAGCATTCGTCCAACCAACTCAGCAACAGAGCGTGAGCCATGCAGAGCCAGCCAATCAGGAGCCACCGCCTGTGGTCATTGAGGCAACACCGAGCTCGCAGGTGGAATGGCCTTCAACATCCTCCACCTCCTCTGTGTTTGGGACTGGTGAGAAACTTAAACTTAAAGTTGAGATGTTTATGTGGAACAGCAAGTCAAAATTATAAAAGGGTTTTATTAATTCATATTTCTAGATTTAACACCCAGGCTCCCGTTTTGCAAATTTTGAAATAAAAAAAAACTGTGTGGTGTTAGTTATGTTTGAAACACTAATTTATGGAATTGTGTCATACAAGTTGGGAACCAGGTTTGGCTTTTTTGCTGCTTCATATTAAACAGTAGTTGCTGATACAGAAAGCCACTCTTCCAGTTTCCAGTTTATTTATTACTTACTGTTTTTTTCCCTCCATATCAAAGAGAAGTCTAAGCAAAAGTGATGTCTTATCTCTAGTTTCAGCTACGCCAGGAACCTCCTCCATGTCCAAGAGGCCTCGTGAGGAGGAGGACAGCACCACCATGGTCACTGACACAGAAACCACACAGGAGGACACTTCCAGGGCTCCTATACCTAAGAAGCTGCGCATCATCCAGAGAGTGGGTCCTGAGGTGAGGAAGGGGGTTGCAAAGAAGATGTAATATGTGTTTTAGATATTTTTAATGATCTGAAAACTGGTACAGTTAAGTTGTGGGTGTCATGTAGATTTTGTGTGTTCTTCTCAGGAGGAGGTGTTGGTGGAGGACAGCGCTGAGGCTGAGGGGGTGGTGCCAACGGACAGTGACGGTGCAGAAGCAAGTCAGGTTGGTCATCACATCAGTTAATTTTTTTTTCTATTGCTTTTCAGAGTGGCCACATGTGCTGCAAGTTCTTCTTTTACATTGGTTTCTCACCTGCCATTGCAAAAAAAGTTAGTCCTCTTTATGCCCAAAGAGTTATGGACAGCTGCACGTTTGTTTGTTTTTTGTTTGCTTTGTTTTGTTTTGTTTTGTTTTTATCATCAAGAAATCTCTAATACTTACAGATTTGCCATGAAGTCCTATTAAATCTAATCAGGGAAAGTACCAGTAAATGAAGTGTTAACAGGCAGGAGTAGTTACAGCAGAATTAATGTGCTAAATACTTGTTTGAACTATACAGTATGTGTCACACATTTATGGAGTATGTGATGTTTTTAAAAGAGTATGAATGAGTAGAATGCCTGTTGCTAATAGTGCCCATTGTTTCGCCCTGCAGACAGAGGAGTTTCCTGCACTGGAGGAAGGAGATGAGTGTGCAGCCTCCCAGTCTGTTTCAATGGACCAAGAAGTTACCTTGAGCCAAAGTGATACCCCTGACCAGCTGGAGCAGGAAGTAATCGTCATAGTAACAGACACAGAGAGTGAGGAGGACCAGGAGGAAGAGGAGGAAGAGGAAGAAGAGCAGGTAGAGTGTTTCTGTTGAGCGTTTAAAAAGGCAATAAATAATGTGTCATTGGACACCTGTTGCAGATTTTGTCTTTCAAAAATCTTTTGGTTTTCCTGCCACTAATTCTATGAACACCACTCAATGCAGGACTATGATGAGGAAGAAGAAGAAGAAGACGATGAGGAAGAGGAGGAGGAAGATGAAGAGGACGAGGAGGAAGACGACGGAGAGATGGGGGAGGAAGGAGAGGACAGCAATGAGGGGAGCGGAGATGGCAACGAGGCTTACGAAGGAGACGACACAGAGGTTAGATTACCTGCAACACATAATGTACTCACAGTTACAACTTTGACCTTGTATTCGTCCTCGCCCACACAGCTCTCACATCCAGTACGCCTCGTTAGCCCTTCCCACGCTTTCAGTCAGCGATTTACATAGCATTTCCAGCCTGCACACTCGCTTTTTCCACAGTCTCATTTCACCGTCACTTTTTAGCCGTGTGTCGTAACTCTCTGTCTGTGTGAGAGCTGTGTGTGTTGACTTTAGTTGTTTACCTTTTTACTCGAGTCTTGGTTGCACATGTTCAGTGGGATGAGTCAGTGTCTGCAAAGGGGCAGTAAACGGTCTTTCACTTGTAATCTGCATGTGTGAAAGTTGTTTGAAGTGCGGGGTGTGTAAACCACTGTCCAGTGTTTTTTAATGGTTTGCTTTTAAGGACAGTTTTTGAAGGCCATAGCAGCTTCAACAGTGACCCAAGTTTATTGCAAAGCAATTAAATATAAACTATGGGAGTTAGCTCTGCTAGAAAGGGTGAATGACTTTTCCCTGAATCTGGAGACCTGGGCAGAAAGTAAAACCTCCTGCTGGGGAGACTGCCTTTGCTACGAGGGGGTGTGCTTGGTCCACAACGGTGTTAGGATGGGTGGTGTGTGTAATGTGGCATCCACATGAATGCCAGGACCCATGTGGCTGATCAGTGCAGCTTTCTTTTTAATGGAACACATTTATTAAACTATCATGAACCTAGAAGTGTGCACTAGGTGAAGTGACTGACTAGGTCATGTGGGTGGGCAACAGGGTGTGCAGGGCTGGCTGTGTGTCCAGCATGTATACATTGGAGTACTGAAATGAATGGGAGATGATATGCAGGTTCCAAAACACCATGTTAAATGTCAGTCAAGGATCTACCAACACTAACATGACTTTCAAACGGAAGCATTTGTTGATCAGAAGCAGCCGAAAGAGGTGTAAGGAGTCAGCAGTCAACGCACAGAGCAGTCAGTAAAATAGGTCTTTCGAAAATTGTGAATCCCTACAAACATGACAGCTGCTTCTTGGGCAAATTCTCATTAATGTGCACAAAAATATTAGGCTGATGGGTCCAGTAGTCATCACATGATTAAGATAATTATGTTGAAATATCACTGAAATTATTTAGTTAGTCTTATGGTTGAATTTAAACTTCAAATTTAAATCTGGCGTGTCTCACAAAAACAGACTCAGGAAAACAGATGGCAGCTCAGGTCAAAAACAGCCACAGAATCACGTAATGTGTTGATGTTTATGGTGAAATTTTCTTGTAGTCATTGGGCTGACAAATCTGAGTCATTGTGTGAAGTCTTCCTCAGAATTACATGAGAAAGCAGTGTCCTCACCTTTTAAAGGACTGAACATGGTGGGACCTATTAGTTGCTTTTTGTATCCATGACTCCTTCATCATTCAATGGTTTTCAGTTTTCATGCTTTGTTTTTCTTATCCCTGCAGTGAGAGAGGACCCTAAAAGTTTTGAACAAGCAATTTTACATAATTTTATTAAGAAAGGTTCAACTTGTAGATGTAGATTGTGTATGGGTGCTCGGTAATGTATTAAGAAATTATTATGTAGTAATGTGTTCCCCTTCAAACAAGCCTGAGTTACTATTGCCATGTTTGTGCACAAGACCAGAGAAAAAGACTGTCTTCAGCTCTTTTTACTAATTGGCTTCTAACTGAATCGCTGTGATTTAAAGTTCAGTTCTCTCCTGCGTCCCTGTTTGTACTTTCAGATATCTGCTTTATTTTACTGTTTCATCACGTGTTAAATTACTGTCGTTGAAACTCAACATTTCCTGGTCTTGCTGCTTCATAATATAATCTTGTACGTAACTAAATAACGGGAATATTGTTGTGAAGAATTTATAGGAAATGAAACATGTTAGCGCTGGGTTTTCAATATTACTGCAAGGAGAAGAGTATTTACAGACCTTTCTTCGTCCACTACTCACACCACCACCACTACAAATGCTTCATTACAAGTGGGTAGCCTTGTTGTAATGGAAATTCAAATCCCTTCTGCACTGAGCTGACATGCGGAGTCAAACCAAGACGAGTCGAGCCAGCACATGTGTATGTAAAAGCCCCATCTGTTCCATATAGGGAGAAAATTAATCATCATCTGTATGTGAGGTTCTGCCAGAATATCCTGGCATCTATTTTATGTGGGAACCATCCCCATAACCTGCTTCCTCTGATTCAACCCAACTCCCATTGTCCTATGCTACTCCTCTTCATATTTTTTTTCTCACTTTTAACTGCTTTTTTTACTTTTCCCTGTTTCAACTTTTTAAATTCTTCCTGTGGTTTTCCTTTTTCTTCCACCCATTTCCTCACAAATTCCTTTTGTTCTGCTCTTTCTCAGGGAGCTGATGTAACAGACCCGGGCACGGAGACAGAGGAGAGTTTGGGGGCGTCTGAATCCACCCAGAGGCCAGCAGATTCCCAGACACCCAGCTGTAAGTTTCAGGAAAACCCTGTCACTTACACAGCACACATGCATAGAGCCACCTCAGACTCTCCATATGCGCTCACAAACTGTCCCGTCATTCAATTAGATATCTGACTCTTCACGATGACTGCAGAAGAAGTAATATGTTGTTGTCTGTCTGAGGGATGAGTGGTACAAGTGGTAGCCAAAATAAAGGGCAAAAGGGCACATAAAGGTTGCTTTACTTTGAAAATGAATAACATAATTGAAGTTATTTGGGGGCCCTATATTACATTAGAGCTACAGTTAGAAATACAAATAATTACTCCCAATAAAACAGGACAGAACAATAACTGAGTTGCTTTTTTTCTATTCTTTTAATTGTTTGTCTATGTATCGTGTCTACTTTCTCTCATTTTTATCATCTAGTGGATACTTTCAAATCTGTTTTTGACCTTAAACATGATTTGTGCTTCCAAGTCTCTAAATTATTAGGGCTGTAACAATATATCGATCTGGATCGATATATCAATTCAGTGATCAACGATCCCGTAGCATCAATGCAAAGTGAAAACATCAATTCATATCGCTGCCATTGTTAAGATACGCCTTTATTTTGACATTCCTACGGCCCGTTTGTGTCACAGTTTCCGTCCATGCACAACTCCTTTGTAAAACAGTGCTTTCTTTTTTATTAATGAGAATAGGTTAGTTTCCACTTAAATGTCGTGACTCATTGATAAAATTATATTTCCACTGAAGAGTTCAGTAAAAAAGTTGTCAAATCATATTTTGGTGGCTTTTTGTGAGTTGATATCAATGTAACTGATTGTGTTAAATTGGCATATGATATAATCTCATATCGATCGCAGGCCCTTTATCGAATAGGAGTCATATTGTGGCAGACTTTGTGATATCAGCAAATATTGTATCATAAAATAAATAATTTAGCGTGTGTTAGTTGGTTTCTGAAAAATGATCAAACAAATGGACATCTGTTGATTTGAGCCTGTCCACTATTGTTCTAGTCGAGGGCAGCACAATGGAAGCCTTCTCTACTGAACAACCAATCTCAAGCTCTGGTACAAGGATGCCCCAGTCGCCACGTAGACCAACACATCAGCTGCCCCCTCGTCTGAACATCCACCCAGCCCCGACATCAGAACTGGGACCACCTGCTCAGGTTCAGGTATGAAGAGTAGTATGTCCTTAGTAAGGAAAATATAAATGTACTTGTCACAGTATTAACCTTGTAATGTCATTTCCATGGTTGGATCACAAGCATTGCTAATTAATTGTGTAAAATGTACATTCACAGCGTATCCCTGTTCGTCGAGTCCCTCAGCTCACTCCTGGGGTGTCTGGCAGTGCTGTAAGTCGTCCATAATAAGATAACCTCATAATTATATGGTCATTTCATTATTTACACACATGTTGGTGTGAAACTTTAACTCCTGTGTTTCTGTGTATCTGCACATGTTTGTATCTTATCTTATTTCTGCCTCTCTCTCTCAGCAGCAGCAGCACTTCTATGATGAAGATGACAGGATGGTTCCCAGCACTCCCACTCTAGTGGTGCCACACCGCTCTGATGGTTTTGACCAGGCCATCCAGTAAGTCTCACACACGTACATCAAGCAGGAAGTCAGAATTCCTGTGAAACATTTGAAATGCCAAGTGTTTAAGTAACAAAACCACCAGTTGTGCAGAACGTTATTGATTTAATTGTTTGGTCAAATAATACATTTCTTATTATTTTTGCGGGAAAATTACTGCAGAGATGACATGATTTTGTTTCTTCTTTTATTCTTTTTATGTTACTTTTAGTTTGAAGTATAACTAAAACTTAGAACTTCTGTGTCTTTTTAGAATGTGTGAATGAAATTTCTATATTGGGGCCATGCATACAGTAATGCCCAGCGTACATGAGGCTTACAAGACTCCATAAATACAAACAAACAAGGACTATAGTACAGCATATACATTGTCAAACAGCTAGTAGAAAGTATCTTTCACAATAAAATCTTCAGACCATCACTGAATAGAGCGGGACTCCTAAATCACTGACCAACTTATTTTGTAGTACCTTTTTAAAAAATCAAAATGAATACTAATTAAATAATCTATCTTGCCTTCTTTTTTAGGCTTTTGAGACAAAGTTGGCAAGCTTAGAAAGATGAAGATTAAAAAGCCGCTCCAGTTTTTTCTCATCTGAACACCAGAATATTTCAGGATTTTGTGGAGCCATTTCATGGAACATTAACTCTCTAAGATTGTAATATATTGTACGGACCAAAGACAATGGGACTCATTTTTTACACAGCTCACAGTCTGTTTTCCTCCTGAAATGTTTGAATCAACCAACATCAATGACCAGAGAATACCAGCTCTCAGCCGTGCAGCAAAAGACAGACATTAGATGACTTAGATTATCATCTAGGGCATATCTTTTTGAATTTTATAGAGTCAGAGGATTGAGTTCATATTTCTATATTCTTCAAGTAATCAGAAAAAGTGGCTGAAGGAACCTAAAATACCTGGAACTGTTATTATTCTGTTGTCTGAGGGCACAACCTGACGTTTGTTTGTTTCTTTCTTTCTTTCTTTCTTTCTTTCTTTCTTTCAGTTCTCCCCAAGTGGCCGGCGTGCCTCGCTTCAGGTTTGGTCCTTCAGACGACATGCCCCAGACCAGCTCCTCCTCACACTCTGACCTGGGACAGCTCGCGTCCCAAGGAGGTAACCCCACCACTACATTAAACACCCTGACAGCTGCAGCTACTACAGAATGATGAGAACATTAAAGCTTTTTCTTTCCCGGTTTCAGGTCTTGGGATGTATGAAAGCCCCTTGTTTTTAGCAACTCATGAAGAGGAGTCTGGTGGACGCAGCGTTCCCACAACACCATTACAAGTTGCAGCACCAGGTACCTGTCTCTCTGCTAGCCTGATATGACGGGACCTGTTCTGTTTATCTACACACCCACCCGTTTCATCAGCACAGTTTCTTAAAATAATCAATAAGCTGATGAGGGGGTGCCATTAGATGCAACAACAAAATCAGTGAGTTTATCTTGTTTTTATGTTCTCTTCTTCCAGTAACAGTCTTCTCAGAGGTGGCTCAGTCTGACACCACTGAGCACGCCTCCCAGTCGGTTCCCATGGTGAGCACGTCCACACCAGGCCTGGTTGTGCCAGGAGCAGCCGGCACAGGGGAGGAGAGAGACGACGTCTTCCTGGAGCCAGACACTGATAGGTGAGGCTCACTCCTCCTGCTCAATGTGTTTCTTTTGGCTACTGCTAGAATTCAGATATCTGGGGCTCCAGTCAGCAGGCATTCATTATTATTATTATTATTATTAAGCAAACATGCCTGATATGATAGGGACCCTTTCTGTTGCTCTCTCCTCTTTTAATACCAATAGCCGATTCAAATATAAAACTACAGGCTTTAGAAGTCAGCAGGTTTATGAAAACAGCAGCGTCTTGTGGTTTTTGCTATCTTGCATTCATGTTTTTAAGACTACAAAAGTATATAATTTGATCAGATTTGATGCATGTTGTGCGTTTGTTTATTCCAGGTCCAGTGCAGAGGTGTCAGTGGATCCAGGGGTCTCGCAGGGGGATATAGAGGAGCCAAGCCAGCCGTCTGACAAGGCCAACCTCCCCTCCACCAGCCAGGAGCCGTCCTCCAGCTCTGCAGGTACAGAGTGAATCCCTGCTGTGATTTTTTTAATTTTATTTCTATCTTATGTATCTTAATTAATGTTGAGTTCTGATTGTGGTGATGTCTTTTTTTCTAGATACAAGCAGTGCTCCACCTAAACCCTCTAGACCTGGACACAGCAGACAGCTGCAGCGCTGGCCAGAAAACCGCGGTGGTCGCATGAAGAGAGGAGGTAACGTATGAAGGCACACACACACAAATTGGGCGGTAATGAGCTTTTATTGCTCTTTAGTGTGAAAAGTTTCAGGTGCATGATTGCATTGTGCTTATTTAATTCATGGTTAATTTTCAGGTTAATACAACAAGGGTGGTAGAAAGATGTAAAATCACAAAAATATCATGAAATGTTCTATTTCTCACTTTAGTGTCACAAATGGATTATAAATATTTGCTCATGGTTTGCTATTAGGTATGATAATAGATATGATGTCATTAGTTTAACAAAATTATGCTCCAAAACAATCTTAGTCAATCCAAATAAAAATAAAAACAATGGCAGCAAAATATTGATACCATTATCTGCAGAGCTGAAAGCTGCATCAACAGCAAACTTTTGGTTAGAAATCTCTACTGAGACGCACATTCTGAATGCACTGTACTCATGTCGAAGGAATGCTCCTAAAACCCGAAAAATATCAGCATATCCCCCACGTTTTCTTCATGAATGAGGCCTAATGCTGCATATCCAATCAGAATATGATGTTTGCCCAACCTCTATCAAATTCGTATGGTCATATTTGGAAAAATTATGAACTGTTACATGTAAATGTAGTTACTGTCAATAAAGTCTGATCAAAATCTTTGCATTAAAATCAGTAGCATGTGTGGTGCCCTGTTGCCTCAGTGGTTCAAGGCGCTGACCATGTTCCACATGTGTCTTCCTTCATTTTGTAGTTCTTAAAAAAGTCAGATGCATAGACCCAGTAGTATCACATTTGACAGTTGGTTTATTAGTTTATCTTTGTGAGTTTTACAGTGTGCAATTCCAATAAACAGCCCGTTTCCACAGAAGTTCACAACAATACTGCCATTTTTATTGTAAATCAGACACACAATTACAGATTTCCAGTTTATTTCAGACTTGTAAAAAAAAAAACACTTGTAATATATAATAAAATATAATATTATTCCTCTTGTAATAATATATTTTTGCAAGTTGTTTCATGTCTGAAATCACCAGATTAACTAACTCTACTTAATCAAAAGATCTTTAAGTTTCTTTAAGTTGCTAACGTTTGTTTTTGGCAGCTATACATGAGCTCACCTCTCACATTGTATTTGCTTAATTTTGATTACCAGTCAAAGCATTTAATACCGGTTGTATCATAATCCAGTTTAATGTCGATATATATTTCATACACATTTTATACAGCCACTGTACAGAATTTTTACATCAGTATAGCAGGCTTTGTTTTTAAAAAAGCATTTTATATCTCAACAGGCCAAGGATTTCCCTCTCGGGGTGTACATGGGAGAAGATTTGCAAGATGAAGCACTAATGAGAAAACTTGACAACCATGACCGGAGAACTTTCCCATCAGAAACACATTTCCAATCAGAGTTTTGAGATTCTGTTTTTTAGCCCTGACAATGTGCTGAAGCCTGTTGTTTTGTTCTTTATTTGCTTTTGGGTTGTTTTTATGTGCTTGTAAAGTACCTTTTGTAATCGGTCCATGCTGAAGTGGTGTGTTTTACAAGGAATGTAATAAACTTTAAAACTATGTGAAAAACACTTCTTGAATCAAACTTTCTTTGGGCACTTGATGACGTTGTTGCTCTGCGGTGACGTGTTGGCTGCAGGAGCAGGGACGACAGGACGGTCACCCTCCATCCTCACGTTGTAGGATTTGGCTGCAAAAGAAACAGAACGGTTCATTAAGCATGTTAATTTATGCTGTGTAGCATTTAGGATGTACTTTTTGCCCATCAACATGGCAGTTTCCATTTTAGTGAACATGAATTTGGCATAAACAACTTTAACTTGGCGTTGCATTACATGGATTTTAAGCGCTGTCTCTTCAATGACATAAAGGACTAAGCAGACCTGACACATTTCCTGTTCGCTTCACAGAGTGACAGCGAGTGTTTTACTCAGAAAGGAACCACAGTATTCTTCAGACTATAGGTATCATCATTAAAATGGAAACTTTTACTCTGGTTTTTCCATATTAAACTTGAGCCATAGGTGGATGGACACCACCCTTAATGGCCTTTACATCTGCCTCATCCCCCACCCCACCCTGACACACACCCAGATACACATGGTCCTTGTTAGGCTTTTCAGACATGATGTGAATGAGGGTAACAGAAGTCTGACTGCCGGCAGACGAGCTTTGTTCTTTTGAAGATATTATTCTTACGATGAACAAAGTGATATTTACCCAATAAACAACACTTCTGTTTCAGTTCTGTAAATTGAAGCGGATTCCATTGCAAGCAGTGATTTTTAAACCAGGGTGTGTGGGGAGCCAAAATAAGGAAAGGAGGGTTTTTTTCTATAATGACCTTATAAATTCAAGTCTTGATGTGCAGCAGTTAGAGCAGTTGAAACTGTAATTTGTTTTCCCAACAAAGATCCTCAAGGTTTTTGAAGTATGTGTTGATGACTTACATCTTGAGTAGACGTAGTATTTGTATCCCTCTGGCTCTCTGATGCTTGGGACGGACACAGCAGCTGTGATGGTGGAGGGGAAACCTCTCCAAGACGTCCGGATGTTGACAGCCGGTCCCAGAAAAGACACTAGAATCAAACCATTGATGTTAAAGTTTATATATCCCTTTGTTTTTGTTTTACTGTTGACATTTTTCTGTTAAACCTCACAACCTACAGCAGTTGCAGCCCCATAAATGGCACACAGGCAATTTATTTCCACTTGGAAATCATTTACAACTTGGACCTTGCTGCCCCTCTCACCCTCACAAAAGCATGACTCACTTTTTCAGAGAACTACATGTGTTCTAGCTCAAATAAAACATGTTTACATGAGTCGAGCAAACACCCAGTACACTCATTACAGCTTAAAAGTAACACACAATTGAGAAAAAATAAAATGCTGCACAAGTTTAAAGTATTTCTTCTTGAAGTACCTGCTTGACGAACCACTCGGTTGCGGACTGTGTAAATGGCGTACTGGGGTTTCCTGCCACATGTCGGAACGGTGCCATACTGGTATGAGTATTTTTGGACCAATCCACCTGGAAGAACCAGTCAAGAGTTAATTTCAGAGTGTGTTCATTAATTCAGACTAGCATTATGTGTATTTAATTAATGAAAATCAAAATTTTGTTTTATACTGAAAGGAAAAAGTAACTAAAAGCAATGAAGACAGCAGTTCATCACCTCTCTTGAAGAAGTACACTGACTCTTTCCTCCTCTGGTACTGAGGCACAGACAGAGCAGCTGTGATGTGACCACGAAGCCCATCAAAGCCTGTTTCAATGACCTTTGGATAGCCAGTGTCCAAAACATCATTTTCATATCTCCAGTATTGAGGTCCCTGCAAAGATCACAAACAAACCAGAACATTAAACCTCAGGCAACCGAAATATACCTGAACAGCATTTTACAGAGGTGGATAATTGGCTCAAGAGGAAAAGAAAGATCAGAGAAGAGCCGAGATTGTGTTATTAGCTGCTGATGTAGTACAGATTACTCAAATGCACTAATTGGTTCGAATGAGAGGAAAGATGTACCTTGAAAATGTATGTTTTGCCCTGGCAGTTGCAGCGGGTGAACACTGTGTCAATGGGGGAAGGGACGCCCCACACTTGTGTGATGCCTTGGGCCGGACCAGGAACCCGGTTGCTGTCCAGAAACCAGAAGTAGTGCCCTGAAGGAAAACAACATGGATACATAAGAGTGGTCCACCTGCATACCATCATCAGAGTATCATCAGAGTGATCTCAAAGTGTATTTTATTATCTGAGTTTATTTCTGCTCCTCAGATACTTCAGGCCTGTACTTTTTGTGCTCTTGCAGTAGAATTATTCAGGTCATTTACAAATAAACGTCCTGCATTAGAAATCATAAGCAAAAAGTGGCAAAGCCTTAAAAAACTACTCATAATGCAGAAAAATGGACCCTAACTGAGTAGAGTCATCCTGTTGTAGCTAGTCCAGGGCAGCTAGTTTTAACTCCTTTATATTCTGTCAGGTACTTTGGTCCTGTGGTTTCCAACCTAAGGGTCGGGCCCCCAGAATGAGTCACAACATATCTCATGAATTGATATATATATGAATTTTCCTCTTTTCACTGTTAAACTGGTGAAATGGAAATCACTCTTTGTGGAAGCTGCTAACAAAAGTACTTTACAGTATGTAAATGTGCTGTCACGTTCCACCAGTGGAAGTAGTAAAAAAGTGACATATTTCTATTTGATGTATGAAATAGCAGAAAATACAAACAACAAAACCGTTGTTAAGTCGAGTTCTTGAGTAAATAAACGTACTAAACTCCCCTTCCTGTACAGTCCAGTCCCCTCTGCTCTCTTGAATGTTACTGAACCATCTGGGTAAACACATGATACAATTTGCAGATATATTGACTGAACACACTGAGTAGCAGCTGCCTGGTTGGCACTCACCTCTGAAAACAACAATTGTTCCGTTCCTCAGCGTAGTGACTCCGCTGACCGGCCGCCCACTGCACAGATTTGTATCGTTGCTGGCATCTGGGAAAAAAAGGACACACATTTGTGAGGAAACCATCTGTTTGGATAAACAAGCAATAATACACAGAAACCATGTAATCACAGACTGTGTTCAATCTCATGTTGTGCTCCAAGAGGTGTGAGGACTTTTCCCGGAACTTTCTTTTCCCTTTCTTTAGAGTTGATGAGTAAATGAGGTTTCATTTGCAGTGTGAGCAAACAGCCGCCTCTATCACTTAATATAGTGTAGCTACGCTTTGAAGCAGGTTCTGTTGAACCAGAGGCAGAATGAAAGGCGAACTGAGCTCATAAAGCAGGCTGCGAGAAAAAAAGGAGGCTTGGATTTCTGCAATAACTCATGTAAATTAGATATAAGCAGAGCCTGCAGGATGAAAAATTCAATACTTTCACCTCTCAGAGTTACAGAATTATTCTTTTATGTAATTTGTTTTCTGGCCCAATGATAAGAACGTTTCTGACCTGCTTGGTAGTCTCTGGAATCGTCTATGTTGAGAGAAGCCAGAGGCTTTGTCTCAGGTTTGGAGCTGGATGGTTTAGATGGTGGTGGCTTGTATGGCTCTGGTTTGTCCTGAGGCTTTGAGGTGGCATCAGATAATGTGGGTTTGGTCGGGTCGGGGGTGACATTTAGTTGATCAGCAGTAACATCATCTGCGGTGTCGTCCTGCGCCGCGTCTGTGGATGAAGGGATGTGGGTCGTCAGGGCATCAGGATCTGCAGGAGAAACACTGATGGAAGGATCTTCGATGTCCTGGAATTGAGGGCCTGCTGTGACGTCCTCTGTGTTGATGTCACTGACATCTGGGTTTGAGGTGGTTGCCTCTGGGATGGGCGTTGGCTCCTGCGTTGATGAGGCAGTGATGGAGGTGACCTTGGAGTTTTCCGGGGCCGTTGAGGAGGCCTGTGTTGGTCCTGTGGATACTGATGGAGCCGTGGTTGTGACCTCTGGCTCATCAGAGGAGGCGACAGGCACATCTGTAGCCTCGGCCTCAGGAAAATTGTCATCCTCGAGCTGCATTTGTCCCTGTCCTATCGCCTCCAGCTCTGGGTTGTTGGCTGTAGGAGAATGCTCTGTTTGGGGTGCTGATGTTGGAGGAGGCTGGCTGGAGACGTGGTCGGCTTCTGTTGTGGGCTGAGGGAGAGTTGTTCCTGAGCTGGTTGGATCCCGGTCATCTGGAGGAAGACAAACATAATCAAGAACTCTTACATTTCAATCAAATTTACTCAAAGGGAGTCAGAAACAATCTAATCAATTATCAAAGTAAAGGAAAAACTTGACTTTACTTTGTTTATATGGCGGACCCTGCCACCTTTCTAGCTTCAAACAGTGTTCTTGGGACCTGAGAACAGCTTGTTTATTCAGTTATGGAAAAAAGATAACACATTTGAATTTTTTTTTCTTTTTGGATTTTGCAAGGATATAGGAGAATGTGGATCTAAGTAATGTGGTGGATTTTGCAGAAGAGGTATACGCACGAATTGTCCTCTGTTCCATGTGAGCTGTGTCTTGGAAGTTGACTATTATCGTTACAGTTTGAGGTTTTTAGTTTAGTTATTTCCTGTTTAATTTAAGTTTCACTCTCCTCTGTCGTGTTGTTTTGCTTCTTGTCTTTGTCTTGTTTTCCCACCTTTGTGATTGCCCTGATTTGTTAAAGTAAATTGACTTGGAAAATCTATATCGAAACGTCTGGAAGCTATTCTGGCAGCTTCACGTTTTTCCAGTGTTGATTATCATTGTTATCACGTACCTGAGCTCTCAGTGGGGGCTTCTTCAGTGATGGGATACAGGGTGACGGGGCTGTCATCGGCCTGTGTTGGTTCATCATCTGAGGGTGTCACCTCTGTCTGAGAGGCGACTGTAAACATCTCTGTACTGAACTCCAGAGGGTCTGGATCCTGTGTGGGCTCAACAGAAGTCTGATCCAGTCGGTCAGCTGTAGATAATCCATAACCGCTGGTGCTCTCTGGGATTGGACTCGCCTCCAGGTCCTCCACTCCATTGTTGGAAAACTCATCATTGGGATCAATCTGGCTGTACGTGTCTAAGAAGAATGTGACAAGTGAGAGGTGTGCACACCTGGATTCATTCACATTCATGAAACTTCACTGGTGGAAGAAAACGCCTAGCAAGATTTATTATCCATGCACATCATCGCTCACCATCAGTGACATCATCTTGTGGATATGATGTTGGACTGACCAGAGGAATTAAATGGTCATCTGTTGGACAAATTGGACACAATATAAATGCTCATAACTGTCAGTCTTAAAGGTTACATTCACCAAAAAAAACACATGCTTATGGAAAGTCAAGTTTTGTAGTCATGTTTTCAACCATTTCTGGGTCTTCACAGCAAAACAGTGTTGCAGTATTCCTCTGAACAACTGAAGCAGATGGCACAGAGGAAACGATACAATATGATACGATATACGATACATATGACGTCAACTCGGCAAGACATGTCTAGAAATTTTCTCCAATTTTCACATTGTTTGTTATAACTTGAGAGGGCATTCATGGGAATGTTCCCAGTTGTGAACGCACAGCTGAAATGTGAAGAAACAACTGAAATAAAAAAACAGCCATACAGCCAATCTGGAGTAATCCAAGTCTACAGAAGACCCAAGATCCCAAATTGATTTGAAAACACGCGTGCTGTGCAGTCCAGGTCGTGCACCCACTTCAGACTGGGTGGACTGACAGGATGTGCACTCACACAGCTACAGTGAAGATTTTGGGGGTAGAAATGGTGTAAATAACACAATGTTGAATCAATCTGGGATCTCAAGGCTTCTGTAGACTCGAACTACGCTTGATGAGTTGCACAGAGGCATTTCATGGTTTCATTTTTTCTTCTTTTTTTTGGTCCTCATCTACTTGAGGTGTTTAGAAGAATGCTGTAACAGTGTTTTGCTGTGAAGCTCCAGAAATGTTTTGTGGACTACGAAACTTCACCAGACTTTCCATCAGCATGGGCGTGAGCAGTTAATGACTAACTCGTCCTTTTGTAATCACTAGTCTCTATTTTTCCCGCATTTGTTTTCTTTAGCTTGCACATCACTGACTGTGACACTCCAGACAGAAATTGACAACATGTCTTCCTCCTAGAGAGCAGTCACAAGAATGCAAAGGTCTCTCCACCCACAGAACTTTTTCTCAGCCAATTACTGAATTAAAACCTCCAAGAAAATGTTCCGTCATCTTTTCTTGGCTTTGTTTGGTGCTTTCCTCTCTTGTGCCTGTGCCCGTAACCCTCCTACACTCTCATGACAACACTGCTTCCTTGTGTTACTTTTGGCCAGTGAGGCTTGTGCTCTGACTTGTTCTGGTGAGACTTGGCCTCTGAAGCGAACCACATCAAGAAAGCCACAGTGTGGCGGTTAAATGGCTACATCTTCCTGCCGTCCTCCTGACATATGCCTTATTACATCCACTGAGTTCAGCTCATAACTATCATTGATATAATCTTAAACCAGTGAGAACAGTTCAGAGAGCGTTGTTCTCTGTCATTGGTATCATTTCAGTTGTTTAAGATTAAAAAAATATATTGTTTTGTTGCAAATAGCAAAGTGAAAATAAAGCACAATCACCTGCACTGTTTCCCTCGTTGAAGGTAGAAGCCTGATCCGTTCCTTCATTCAGAGTCGGCTCTGTGGGAATATTCATGAATGACATTAGAGTGTTAACCCTTTAAAAAACACATTTGCCTTCAATCCTAAATAACTAAAAATCTAGAATAAAATCACCCTTTTCCCCCAAGTCAAATATACCTTTGGGTTTGTTATGATTTACGTTTTGGCATGAATTAGTCTTCACTGGTGCTGTAGCACTGGCTGCTCCACTGATTTCTTCTGTGGTAATTACCGAGACAGAGAATATTGTCAAATTTAACGGAATGCATCAGTGCAGATTACTGCGTGCATTGCATGCTGCTCCACATGCTGGTGGACATGCAAGTTTTCCATGTCAGATTAATCTTGGCTTCTTTACACTTCACTCATCATGCACATGTACCAATCTCAGGTGAGGGCTGATTTAACTTGCAGCCATGCAGTCAAACAACCATTACTGTACTTGGGTCAAGTTTAAAATGATCACCAACAAAAAGACACCAAAGGTGTGTGACTACCTTCAAGTTAAAGCAACACCATGTAACTTCTGAAGTGATTCTGGAGAAAGACAGGTGATTGTTTAGTCTCAAATGCCGACACTTTGGGTTGGGTTGGACCCAAACTACCAACCCAAAGCTTCAGTGACAGACGGCCTGCTCATGAGACTGAACAATCAATAGGCTTGGGTCAGATAACTTTAAATGTATTCAGTTACTGAATACAAATTACGTGGCAAAATTTTTGCAATTAGTAATGTAATCCATTGGATTATTACAAAAAATGTTATCTAATCTGAATACTGTTCAACTACTTCAAAATCAAACATTTAAAAAGTCTTATAGCACCTTATACCACCACGAGAGTTCATCAGAGATTATCTTTTCTTTTTAAACATCTGAAATCATTTTCAATGCAAATAAAATGCAGTCAGATCAAATAACCTTTACGAAAACATTACTGGCACAAAGTACAGGTGTACCAAGTGTAGTATTTTTATTTTGTTTCAAAATTACTAAATTACTAATAAAATTACTATTACTATTATTTTAAAGTCATAATCAAAACTGTAACCAAGAAATCTTTGACAATGTTATTGATCTAATACACATCTTTTTAAATGTAATCTGGGCTGATTATAGCTTTCTTTTTTTTGTTTTTTTTTAATCTTTTGCAGTAAAAGTTACATAGTGGTGCTTTAATCATTGTGAGATTACTGTATATGAAACTGTGAAGAAAAATCTGTTAACATGCAGAAAATGACACACATATAGAGCCATGCTGAATTTGTTGGACAAGACTTACCCTCTGCATCACAGTGGGTCTTGTGATCTGAACAACACTGATTGAATTTCATGCAGTCGGAGTCGCAGTTGCATCGCCGACCTCTTTTGAATTGTTCTCCACACCGACCTTTACATGAGTTTGCTGTTGGACACAAACACAGCGGGCTTGAACGCAAATTAGTTCAATGTAGAGTGCCACAAACTTCAATCGTGTTAAGTCAGTGTGAATGAATTAAATAACTCGGTCTGATTAAATTAAACTAATGTAGACGTGCAAATAAAACGTATTTGTTTACTCCAACATTGCATATAAAGTTAAGGGAAACTGCTATAAACATTATGTGATTTCAAAGTGTTTATGATTCAAGCATTATACATGAAAGTAATCAATTTCAAACTGGTATATATATAAATACATATTTACATTTATACATATATGTATATATATATATATACATATTGACTCAAAAACAAGTTCAATTTAAAAGTTCATTTGCTGCCTCAAATGTTTGAGTTTGCTAATCTGGGTTGAATAGTTCATTTAAAATCTTTTAAGATTTCCTTTTTTTGTGAAACACAATTTAAGGTGAACTGAACTTGAGAATAATAATGTTTGTAAACTTAAGATATTAAGTTGAATTTATGACTGTTTAGTGAGACTCATTTCCTTTCACATTATTTTGAAGAGTCAGTTTTTCATCTCACTCAAAGAGCAGCTGCATCTGCTCTTATTGACACCAGCATTTGAATAAAGACATTTGAAACTGCTCACAGTAACCTGGTGAGAAGAGCACAAGTGTGATGGCCTGTAGACTTAATTTAATACTAACCTTTATCATGGTCAAACCATCAAAAAACAACCATAACTTATCTTCAAATGTATTAAAGACATGCAGCAAGTTTCCATGATGTATGTTTTCTTCAGACTATAAAGAAGGGTCTCTGGAGAGTTTTACCTCTCAAACAAAGCATGCTGGGAAGTCTGCCAACATGCTGATCATGTTTCTTTAGAAACGTATTTCTATGAGTTGACTGAACTCTGTACATTACATTCATCCAACTTATAATAAACTCAATAAAAAAATTTAAATTATACTTATTAGATTTAATTAGAAAAGATAAGTTGATTCCACTGAATTCAGTAATGACGTCTTACAGTGTAAATGTGACCCTTAACATTGAACAGATGTAATAGAATTAAATGGAATACATAGTAGTATAGTATACATAGTTAAATTAGTTAAACTCCCTGTTTTACGTGAATTATTTTTGGGGTGTATATGAAAGGTTGCTCACTGCAGTGCAGAAAAATTATGTTATAAATTATTTTTTTTACAAAAGTTTGTTATCAGTAAGACAACATGTTGTTTATACATCAACAGAGTAACATTTTCTGAAAGAAAGGTCTCACGTGTGGTGCACTGAGATTCGTAGTCTTTGCAGCACTCATCATAAGTCAGGCAGTTATAATCACACTGGCACATGGAGCCCCTGTCGTACTCGAGACCACATCGTCCTTTGCAGCTTGCTGTTTATGAGAGAAAAATAAGTCAGAGCTGGACATGCAGTACGGATAATAAGATGGCATCTGTGCAAATTTGCATCATTTTATCTCCAATAACATAGTCTGTTTGAGGACATAGTCTGTAAATAATACAACTGTGCCAGGAATTGATTTCTGTAGTAGTGGTAGTGGTTCTCCCTCTGGTAAATAATTATTAACAGAGTCAGCATGAATAAGTAAAAACACTCGATACATTCCTGGAAAGCCTTATGTTAAAAAACAAGAATCAGTGCAGTCAAATATTCCTCTATGAAATAAAAATGTCACAAGTTATACTCACTCTGAGCAGCACTAAATGTGCAGGCAGAAGCCAGCAAAATAACAGCAGACAGTACAGTGGAAGCCATCCTCCTGTAAATCTGAAACTAAACATGAGACACGCACAGAATAAATAAACAAGATTTCCCTCTGTCAGGCGTGTGTTCATGTTCATAACTGAACGTCCTGACATCTAGAAGAGGAGATAAAAAGTGACCGACCTTGTTGGAGCCTCTGTCAGAGTCCTGCTGACTGTTTGAGCCGACTGCTTTTAAAGACTGAGAGGGAGACCGGCTGACTTCCCGTTTATTGACGGATCCGGTCTAATTAAAAGTGTGATGATCTCACAGGCTGGAAGGGAGGATCCTTCAGTCCAGCCTGACCAAAGGTCTAGACACCATCATTCCCCACAAACAGCTGGAAGCACATCAACACACATCTGTGCCAGACAGACGGCTGACTTCACGCACCTCCGAGCACAAGAGAAAAAAAAAAAGATGTTGTAACTTAATGTTCGGTCACAAATGGGTCATGACAGACTTTGCGTGTCTAATCAATAACACCTGGATGGACAAATCAGTCAGCGATGGTCGTCCACTATAATAAGCAACTTCTTTAACTTCAGCAGCCAGAAGGGCATTTCATTGTTCACACTTTTGGCACAAACAGGCTACTGTTTCCATGGTTACCTGCCATCAGAACCATAGCAGTCTCAGATTATCCCTCTGATGTTTATCACAATGCACCCTACCATGGCACTACATGAGAATGACCAGTGGTACATGAGTATTCAGATGATTTTCTGAAGTGGAAGTCACAATACCACACAAGTACTAAATTACAAGTAAACGTCTAGCATTCGAAATTTTACATTTCAAGTAAAAGTACATATTATTAACAAAATGCACTTAAAGTGGGGGGAATCTGGTGTTTGTAGGTGAAAGTAGTAGTTTTATGTTATGGCTGATTAGGGTGGGATAATTTGCATTTATCGTCTTTACACACTTTTGGGAAGTTTACTGAATAACAATGTGTGATATTTTATAAGCTGGTGTTTTTGTCAGTAAAAACGTAGAGGTTTAAAGTAGCATAAAGTGGAAACACTCAGGGAAAGTACTAGTACTTGAAGACTATTTTCCACTCCTGAGTGGGATATTGTATGTAATGTGGAGCAAACTTGGATTATTGACTGCTTTTCTTTGTAGTTTCTGTCATCCCCTAATAAATGTTTTCCCTCATAGTTTATAGTCAGTGAGTCTACATGCACTTTAGTAACCTGGTTACTGTTAGCTTTCTGCAGTAACCCTTCAGCACAGTGACCTCATAGAAGTGCGTCCTTATGGCAACCTGTTTGATGACTGTTTGTCCCCGAACGTATTCACCACTGCAACTATTACAGTCACTGTCTGGATTTTAGTGTGTTACAGGCCTGTTTTATTCTCTTTTAAGAACATGAAGATGGCCACAAACACATAGGATAGTTTTAATTTAACGTGTAGTTATCAAATGAATATCAAACATTATTACTTTGCCAATCCATTGGCATGTGAATCCATGAAATAAGCCATGTGTTCTTCTGACTCCTCGTCAGTTTGCATGTTTACATGATGTCCACTTCATTCTGATCTGTTCTGTACACAAGACATTTATTGCATGTGTGTCTCTCAGGGTAAGGGATCCCTGTGGCTCTTCCTGAGGTTTCCTCCATGTTTTGTTTTTTTCCTGCTGCAAGGGTTTTCTTTCTGGGGAGTTTTCCCTTCCTAATCGAGGGTCTAAGGACAGAGGATGTCGTTCACTGTACAGATTTTAAAGCCCACTAAGGCAATGTGATTGTGATTTTGGGCTTTATAACCAAAAGTGAATTGTCTTCGACCAAAGATTGTTCTAATTGTTCATTAATCTCATTAAAAATAGATATCAAAAGAAAACAAAGATGAGAAGGCAGTCAGTAAAAATAAAACTGCTTGCTGTTGATGTAGTTGTCTATTTGTTTGTCTGTCAGTCTTTCTATTTATCTATCTGTCTATCTATGACTTAGTTAATAACTGTTCTGATGTATTTTTATAGTTTAGGGCTGGTCTGCACTGTGGACATTTCTGTGGTTGGAAGTGCTGATGAACCGTTTCATGCCTGCGGTATTTTCCATTAATGTCATGGTCCAATTAGAGTTAAGGCGCTCATTAGTGCACTTGTGTCAAGACAGCAATGATAACAGGATCTGGTTGAAATGACTGGGCCTACCAAACAGTCAGGTAAACACAGACAGAAGGGGAAATGACCCTCCCAACAATTCCCCCACTATAGCTCTGTGACAAAAGGAAGTATCAAGCTCCTGACATCTGAATATGAAAAACGCCGACTAAGAGACAAGTTATGCCACAGTGAGGAGGTGAGATGGTCAGGCTGAAGTTTAGAAAGAGTCAGTGCGCCCCCTTGAGCTTTATGTGGTTCTGTGAGCTGTATCTCTGCTCTGCAGAGACAACAGAGCTCAACAGAAAAGAATTTCATTCCATGATTTCACTGCATAACTTTTCTGACAAGCTCGTGGTCCTAGTTAAAGGTCACCAATTAAAAGATTCGCAGTGTGGAAGCTATTGCCAAATTTTGCCTCCTGCACTTGTTAGACCATTTAATGTGTGCATAAACTGCCCTCCAGTTAAGGCAATTAAGAAAGTGAGCCTGCTGTGACGCACCCAAGGGGATGACAGGGCAGGTTTAAGATTAGAAAAAAACCAGCTCGCAGTCCATCTGAATGAGGAGTGGATGAATGACTCCCTGATTACAATGTCCCAAACGCCAATTTTGTGAAAGCTAATGCCCCGATGAGATCACAAAATAAAAACATTTATTATCACATATGGATATATGTACTTGCCACTCTCATCACATTTCAGCAATTTCTTCAGTTTTTATTCACTACATTCACTCTTTTACTAACTGACCTAACCATCCTGTCCTTCATGATGCAATATGACACGAGTCATTAATCTTGAGGTGTACTTAAACTGATTGGTGCTGTGTTGCTCTGATGACTTTGTATGTCTCTTAATGTGCTTTAGTTTGTTTTATATTTTTAGACTAGAATAGATCTTTATTGTTGTTTCAGAAACAACGAAACATAGATAGCAGCTCTTTGTTTGACAAATAAATATCAAATATAAATAAGTATAAAAGATAGACAAAAATAGTAGTAAATATATACAACAACATAAATAGACATAAGATTCAAGTGAATATGTACACAAGTGAGTATGTAAATTAGGTGTGGTAGTGGGGGGGTTATTGCACTGGTATTTTCTTAATTCATGTTTTTCATTTAGGATTTTGGGTGAGTTCGGACGTCTAACTGCTTCTCGATCTTTCCAGTCACATCTTTAAATCATATGTTCATACAAATCACAACCAGACAAATACAAAATTATCATTAATTACAATGGGTATTACGTTTAATTTTCACAGAATTCCTATTTGATAAAATAAATATAATTTCCAGTTCATTTTTTTGTTTTGCTTTTATTTATGGGCCAAGATATATAGTAGTGTATATATGCTTTATTGAGTGACATTTACAATTAGCTGAAGGAGGGTGTAACACTTAATAATAATGTAAAAATTACATTTTTATATGGCAAAACAGGAAAAAGAAAAAGAGAAAAAAAGAAACAGGCATGCTAAAAAGGGAAGGAAAAGAAAGGTCCTTATGTGGGTGTCAATAGGTTAACAAAGGAAGGTGCTGTGACTTCCCCTCCATCATTTGTCCCTGATGGTTCACAGACATGAGCAGTGGCATCCCAACAGGCCAACAAGCCCACAGAGGGACAGTCAGCAAAAGGCAGTAACAGCACCAACACGAGGCACAAAGCACTTATTATCACAGATGGATGTCGTAAATACTGGATCTCCTGGGGAGGTGAGAGGACCGCTGAGGGGAAAGTCAGCTTCTTCTTCTCGATCCAGCAACGAGTCCGTGCTTTGTGAGCAGTGGAGGCCATCTTCAGCCTTGGCAGCTTTCATCAGCCAGCCTGTTCGAGCAGGAGTTAAGCTGATCTGAAAGAGCTCGATGAGAGACAGAAACATGGAGACTCACAGGGGGAGAGGTGATTCAGAGCATGTGGGTGTACACACTGGGCCTCATTCAGGAGATACGTTCTGCCCTCGACATCTGTGGAAAGAAAATGTCCAAAATACACATTAAGGTGATCATTTTAGTTCAGATTTTTGTTCTGGATATTTCTGAAAACTAATGCATAATTATATATATATTGATATATATTGATATTTATTGAGATATCCTCAATTGTGTATTTTAACATAAAATATCAGGAAACCTGTGATACAAAAAAATAATTGTCTTTGTGGGGCGTTTTTACTCAAAATTAGCTTTTTTTCTGATTACATGAGCCAGAGATCTTCATTTCAGAAGCACTTACATATGCTCATATATGCTCATTTGTTCATATATAATTTGTGTCATGGTCCAATAATTTCTGATTATGTGTTTTCTGGGTTTTTGTGGTGTCTGTCGTGTGGTGTTACTGATTAAATGTAATGAATACAAATACCTCAAAATTGAACTTGAGTATAATATTATAGTACTAAATCTACTTACATTCCACAAACCATATCAAGTTTTGTATTATTATTATCATGTCTGTAGACAGTATTTTATGATTTATGGATTGATAAAAGAGAAACCCAAAATGCCCTCTGTCAATGAAATTAACTAAGAATTTTGAACCTGGCTTGATCTAATGTTTAGATTTCCAGATGTATGCATATTACTGCGCTTTTAAGTAGATAATGCCTTATGTGCATATTTAATCATAGAATTTCAGAAAGCTTGTTATAAAATAACTATGGAACTTTACACGGGAAGTTTCATGGTGATATCTCTTAGTTAAAAATGTCACCCTGTCGATCCTGTAGTTTCTCCCCTTAGGCAGTCAGAGTCAGACTGTTCTGGTCAGGCAGACTTCAACAGGGAAAGCCCTTCGTCTGGCATCTGCAAAGTCTGTCTGAAATACAGAAAAAGCCTGTCACAATATATTAGTCTACAGCATACTGATGTGATGAATGAAACATGATCAGAAAGGACCTTTAGAGGGAGACAAATGAGAGCGAATCGGCTGGTGTCTGAGGCAGGATAATAATAGGAACACCAACAGGTGGCAGGGACTGATGATACATAATTAAATTCGACAGCTCATTTTGTTTTATTGGGAAGATTTTTTACCAGGGATTAAAGGCTCAAAAGATTATCCTCCGTTTCACTTGTGTTTGCAGATGGAAGTGAGGGACCCTGCCAGCCAGACTGTTTACAGAAAGATGGAGTTTGTGTATAACTATACATCATTTAGGTCACCATCCTGTATGTCTTCTTTTGCTCAACATATGGATGAGAAATACTCGACATGATCTTAATCTCATTTTCTTTATGTCTCAAATTTATTCTAACCCTCACTGATATCTTAGATGACATATGTTACCACATGACTTTGTGGTAAATCTTCTCTTCCTGGCTGTGGCTCGATGTAAGTCTGAGGGTGGAGGTGATAATCTTACCATCTCAGTTTCTAGACAGGAAATGCACACTAACTATAACCTTGTGCTGTGCTTTTCCACATGATGCTCTGCTGCACCATGTCTTGATTTTAATATTGCATCACTGAGCATCTCATCGAGCATCAACACCTCCAGCAGAGGCCTCTCACTGCTCAAGTCTTTGATGTTTAAGAGCACCTGAAAGGACATGAGGAGCTGAAGCAGTGAGTCATAACAACAACTGTGCTTGTGGCAGGATGCTCAGAGTCAACCAAGAAACCAGTTGCATCTACTTCTGATAGAAAGCATCCACATTTATAAATCTCACAAATTATAAAGAATTACCGATTATAGAGTGGTGTAAACCTGGAAATCGGTTAGCATTTTTGCACTTCCCCTTTCCCTTGTTTCAAAGTCTATGAGGTTTTTGAATTGGGTTTTTGTTAAATGGCTGACATAAGGTCGGTGGTTACTACAGGCTTAAGATATCCACTCATATTGTTCTATGACATAAAATGCCACATTACATGTACATTACATGTACATTAGCTTTTTACTTCTAGAGATTTAATTTTCGCTTTGAAAATCACAAAAGTGATGTTCATGTGTGAAGATAATTGTGCCAAACAAAACCTGTCAATATAATAAACTGTTTGCCACAGAGCTTATTTTCGGTGATATTCCAAAATCCAATTCGGCTTGAGGGTGATACTGTCAGGTTGGCCTCCAAAACTACGTCATCCCTACACCACTCTATTGGCTGTGGCTATATGACTGTATTGGCTCTATGTAGGCTAAATGTTTCCAGTCTAAGATTGTTATCAAGCGTGTGAAGTTTGGAGGAGATTTGACTATATACAGTCGAGTTACAACAACTTCTTGTTTCATGGCAAGACATCAAATTTGCCGCACCGCCACATGGAGACCATTCGATCAAAAGTCACAATCTTACCAATACAGCATCATGAAGGTCTTAAGGGTTTTCTGACCAAGTTTGAGGTTGATCCGGTAATCCTGCAATGAATGAGGAGTGCATCATTGTGTAAAACATGTAATTTCCTGTTGCAACTAGGGGGCACAATGACTCTAACTGATTGTTGTAAATGTGTTCAGGCCAAAACATTAAGGGAAACTTGACCAGGTACAGCCAAGTTAAAACAACTTAATGAAGTTGATCAGGTCAAATCTCTAGGAGGTACTCATTAAAGTACAACACCTATGAATGCAAATAAATGTGAAAAAAATGAGGTGCTTTTTTGTAGTACAGAATGTTGTACATCTAAGTCAAATTTCTAGTGGAGGCTGCTCTTTAGGGGGTGCTGGTCAGCCATTTTGCCTCACCAATCGCCAAAAACCATCAAGAACGTCGATTTTCATGTCGTGCAAGTTTTGTGAGTTTTCAAGTATGTTTAGCTGCTCAAAAATGTGATTGATCTGGACAAAGAATGATAATCCTAGAAATTCCAATAGGGTCTGTGATAGGTTCCTAATTACATTAAACTTAATTGTTTTTTGGTCATTGAAGCTGCCTCTACTTATTCTTCTTTTGTTTGTCTCTTCTGGGCTACAGTGGAGACATGTGCAGTGCAACATGCATGGCGGACTCCGTGAAAGAAGTCTTGCTCCCTCTATAGACATAAGAGGCTCATTCTCAAGTATTGAGAACACCATGATTCTTATTTTCAGGTGATTACACACCAATGACAACATAATAAGGAACATTATATTGAATTTCTGCCCCTAAATCCTACCTTTTATTCAACATAACATAACATACAAATTACCAGTTTAAGAGGATTGCCTTTATTTGCTAGTATACCTTTATAATCTAGTCTTTATACAGTGTTGATGCTCTATGAAAGTACAGTACTTGTGGTTGCATGGATGGTAAAATAAATTGAACTTTTTTCCAATTTTCTAACCTATTTCCTTGCTCTGACCCAAAATCAATCTTCATTTTTTTTCCTGTTACAAAGTCATTATATGAGGGCTCCGTCTGTGAAGCACAGCACTTAGAGTTGCTAAAAATCC